>NC_135339.1:9467023-10184523 GCF_023851605.1 Tamandua tetradactyla
ATCTCCCAAACAATTCAACAAGATGGCTTAAGAGATAAAAGATATTAAGAAGATACTAGTTGAGCTTAAAGAAGAATTTGAAAGAATACACAGAAATAGAAAAATAACAGATATTATGGAGACGTAAATCACTGTAGAGTAAATTTAAAGTATATTAGAGACATGCAACGCAGATTTGAAGAGACAGAAGGAAGCATCAGTGAATAGAAGACAAAACACAAATCTGAACAGACGAAAGAACAAATAAAGAAAAAATATGAGCAGGGCCTCAGAAAAATGATGGACAACAGGAAGCACACAAACATGCATCATGGGTGTTGCAGAAGGAAGAGAGAGGGAAAAGTTCCAGGAAGAATTTTGAGGAAAAAGAGGCTGAAAATTTCCCAACCTTTATAAAAGAACAAATATACAAGTCCAAGAAGTCCAACATACTACTACGGAAAAAATATGAAAACCTACTTCAAGACACATACTATTCAGATTATCGAATGTCAAGGGGAAGAAGAGAATTCTGAAAGCAACAAGAGAGAAATGATTTACCACATACATGGGAAGCCAAATGAGTCTAAGTGAAGAGCTCTCATCAAACACCATGGAGGTGAGAATGCAGTGGTATGATATATTTAAGATAATGAAAGAGAAAAATTGCCACCAAGAATTCTTTATCTGGCAAAGCTGTCCTTCAACAATGAGGGAGAATTAAAATATTCACAAACAGTGGCCAAGGAGTTTAACAAGAGGCCTGTCTATAATAAATACTAAAGGAAGTTCTACCAGCTGAAAAGAAATGACAGGAGAGACAGGATTGGAGGAGAGTATAGAAATCAAGATTATCAGTCAGGCTGATTAAAAGGGTAAAAGAGAGGACAAAAATAGATCTGATAAATAAAAGCCAAAATACAAAATGGTTGAAGTAAGTACTGCCTTTATAATAATAACACTGAATGTTAATGGATTAAACTCCAATCAAAATACATTGATCAGCAGAATGGATCTGAAAAATAAGATCTATCTATATGCTATTTACAAAAGACTCATTTTAGACCAATGAAACAAACAGATTGAAAGTGAAAATATAGAAAAATATTCCATGCAAGTAGTGACCAAAAATAAGCTGGGACAGATATACTAATATCAGACAAAACAGACCTTAAGTGCAAAAATGTTAAGACGCAAAGAAGAACATTTATATTTTAAAAAGGGCAATTCACACAAAAGAAAAATCAGGAGTGTTTCTATACACTATAACGAACTATCTGAGCATGTAATCAGAAAAATATTCCATTTACGATGCAACAAAAAAAAAAACCAAACATCTAGGAATAAACTTAACCAACACATACAGGACCATAATAGAATATGATAAAACATGCTAAAAGAAATCAAAGACCTAAAAGTCCAAATTAGGCATCAGCAGGATGATACTCTCTCTGAAGGAGGACTGTTGGCATCTGGAACATTTCTGTCACACAGGAGGGCACGTGGCTGGCATCTCCTGGTCCTTCCTTCTAGATTTCATTGTTTTAGCTTCAGTTCCAGTGGTCTCTTCTCTGAGCTTCTGTGAGTCCTCTCTTAGCTTCTTCAGGGCTTTTCTTTAAAATTCATCTCTTAGCTTCTCTGAGCTCTTGGGCTTTTTCTTTCTTTTATACTCATCATAAAGGATTAGTAAGGAATTAAGACCCACCTTGAATGGGCTAGGTCATATTTCAGTTGAAATAACTAATAAAAAAACCCCACCCATAATAGTCTGCACTCACAGAAATGGATTAAAAGAACATGGCCTTTTCTGGACCAGAAAACAGCTTCAAACTACCATATTCCATCCTTGGCTCTAAAAGACCTATGCTTTCCCATATCCAAATACACTCATTCCATCACAATATCACAAAAGGCTTAAATCATTCAGTAATATTAAGTACAAAATCTCATCAAAATCAGTACAGATGTGGTCTGCCCTAAGACAAAATTCCCCTTGACCTGTGAAACTCAGAAGAAGTTATCTGCTTCCAATATATAAGAGGGGTGATACACATCCATTTCCACAGGGAGAAATTGAAGGAAAACAAGGGTAGCGGGTCCCTAACAGTTCTGGAAACCTGCAGGGCATACTCCATGAGATTTCCAGCTCTGAAAGTCTCTATAAAATGACATTATGTCCTCAGGGCTTGATAGAGTGGCAGTCTCACCCTTTCCAAGGTTTACACAGCATTCCCGTTCTCTCCAAACACTGGGGTGCGGGTTTCACACCTCCAAACAATGGGGGGTAGCATGTTCTTGGTTCACCCTCTTCAAGCTTATGTTAGTGCTGACGACTCTCTGCCATCCCAGGGCACAGGTTTAACCCCACTCAGAAAGTGGGGTGGCAACCAGACTCTCCCTAATCCCTGGGCATGGCTCCATCCTCTCTGAAGTCCATGCCACTAGAATCATCCTGAAAGAAAGGAAGCCAAGCTTCCTCAGTCCTTAAGACTGGAGAGCTCTGGGGTGGCAACACTCTCCTGAAAAATGGGGCAGAAGGCCTGCCTTCTGTAAACTCCGGGGCAAACTCACATTTCACATATGCATGCCATCTCCACTGGCCTGATGTGACTTGGCTCTAGACCTTAGCTTCCATGGTCCTACCTTTGAAATAATTTTTCCTTTAATCTGTCTCTTTTCTGTCCCTCTTAGTCCAGGATGGTAGTGGTTCAGTTAATATAGAGCTCATAAAAAATTTGGTTTCATATGCAGCACACAGGGGGTCCCAACCATCAGACAACAGAACCTTCCATAAATCCTTCCTGGATAACTCCGTCCACAATCCTGACTCACACTGACATGGCTGACTAGTTCTATGTTCTGTTAAATCCTCACATGGGGCACTATTCTCTGGGGTCTCATTTCTGGAGACCCAGGATTTTCCAAAGTACGTACTTCTAGTTTTTTTCTATCCAAGAGTTCATTTCTCAGCTTATCTCTTTCCTCTCTCATTTTACTATAAGATGCAAGGAGAAGCTAGGCTGCACTTGCCACATTGAATTTAGAAATCTCTTCTGCTAAAGAGATTTAACAAAATCTAAATCTCTTTGTTGAGTTTATCACATTTCTTTGTCACTTGAAATGAATGAAAGTTCCCCCGTACAAACCAACTTCACACTTTACTCAACAGATTTAAACTCTAATCACAGATAGCATTAATAATATGCTGCTCTCTCAGCTTGCTTAGAAAGATGGGTTGGAGTTAGAGTCACCAAAACTCCTCAAGTGGGCTGAGGGTCCATGAAAGGAGCTTTCCTAGTTCCACATGGGTATGTCCATATCCTTGAAGCACGGTTCACAGAAGTCCCTTCAGGTCTCAAGAGGAAAGTTATATTTTATAAAAAGAAAGACATCTATAGGCAACAATTGCTTCTCAACAGGGATAATCAACAGGGCTGACTACAGAATATACTGATCAATCACATCAGGGAAAAGTGCTTGAAAAAACACAAGGTAAGAATTTGAATTCCTGACACAGGCAGTGATACCAAAAAAGTACTAGATTTTCCAGATGACTTCCACTAAGGAAGAGAATTGGCAAATATTCAAATTACCCATCAGATCCAGTGACAGACCAGGCCTGTGAAGTTTGTTGCCTGGGGCACCAATCTTTAAATGGGGGACATCACTAGATTGATACCTGAACTCCTTTTAGGGAGAGTATTGTATGAAGCCTGAAGTAATACCTTGATAAGTTACTTGGGGGCATGAATAACAGGTAGCTAAACTGCCTTCTAAGGAAGGTGGTAGATATTGTGAAACCGACCTGAACTTATTTGGTAATGCATAAATCTTAGACACAAAAGAGTTCATATAACCTGTCCTATAAATATTCTGTCCTTCAAGGTGTTTTAAGTATCACCTCGCATGCAATGTTTTTCTCCTGGCAAACAGACCAACTTTTCAGAGACCCAAATTATCCTAAACCAGGGGTTGGAGACAGAAACTTATAGGGGACATGCCTAAGGTTATATGTTATATCCTAAGGGTGCTATAGGCCTCACTCAGATTTTTATCTGTTTAGGTAAGGGTGAGGCTGTCCCTAAAATATTTTAGCCAATTCACATACCTTAAATTTTAATACAATTTTAACATCCGTCTTACTAATAAAAATCCATTTCTGACTTTCACTGTGGTAGTTAACAATGTTTTAGGTGTTGATCCAGATGGGATAACTGAAGGGCTTGTAGTGGCCCCTCTGGAGAATGGCTTCCTGAACAGATGCCAGCTCTTGGCCTCTGGACTGAACATTAGGGCCATCAGCCACCCCTACAAGAGAAACTTAAAGCAACCAGCACATACATGTTATCATACTGTCTAAACTGAAGAATTCCTAAAGGAATTATAAGCATAGAACGAGATCTTTAAATTGTAAGTTTGCCTAGCTCATTTAAAAATCTCATCTGTGTACAGTTTACATTTATTACGAAAGAAGGTGCACACATATTCCCTATTCCAATAACCAAAGCTGAGCATTATGTTTAACATTCAGAAAATCTGAATCATATCACTTACCTATTAATTTGGCAACACATGGAAAGCCGTCTCATAAATCGCTGCATTGTAGCACCTTGCGGTTGAATTTAATCTACAATTAATCTAAGAAAAAGAAAAATACATATGAATGTGTTTAAAATACGTATGATATCCCCTAAATTAGAAAGTCATGCATAGAATTTATTAGATATGAAACAGCATTTCTAAGAATCCACAGACTTATGAAATTTACGATATTGTGCAGTTTTATAAATCCTACATAACTTGTGTTCTATCTTCTCCACTGGTATTTCAGTTCAACAAACAGAACAGTTCTATTTGTTCAACAAAATTTAAGTTTAGCTGAAATACAGGACCAATTGAAAGATTATCCATTTCTCACAGAGGACCCAGAATGTGCAAGAAAACATATTTCAAGTCAATTTTACATTACCATAGTGATTTATGATATTTCCATCCTGAAATATTCTGTAGAATAAATCAAAGGAGGGAGAGGGAAGAGACATGCCGCTCAACATTTCACAGAGCTGGGCTCATGTAATGCAAGAAAACGGGAAGTCACTGGAGAATAAAAAAAAATAATATAGCAAAGTGCATTGCCAAGTTAATAGTAATCACACAATGTCTACACTGAGGCAGACAGAAATGTTCCACAAGCCCCTAAACTCTTGGCAAGGAGAGAAAAACGAAAACAGATTTAAAAAAAATACTTTTTTTACAAAAGAAAAAGAAAGATAAACAGAGCAATCTGGACATAAACGCTGCTTCTGAGTTTGAAGCCTGGGGCACAGCCACCTGTAAATTCCTTACTTTCGAGGAGTACCAGCTTCTGTGCAGTGCGGAGTCCCCGAACGCCAAGGCTACAACTTCATGCTCCACAGATGTGGCCGGGAGAGCACGGGCTGCGAAGGCAGCGGCGGATGTCCCCGGTGCCCTCTCCCTGCAAGCCCTGTTTCCCCTTACCTGCAGCCGGGGGCTGCCCTACCCCGGGGCGCCTGGCCCCGAAGGGCCAGAGGGCGGAGGGGCAGCCCTTCACAGCAGATCTCGGTTCTCACAACTCAGTGAAACTTCTCAGTTGCAGTAAATTTTCCTCCAATTTCTGGAAGCGGTTTCTTCTTCTACTACCTTTCAAGAGTGATGGCTTTTACTTTCTCTCATTATTTTTAAAATTTATTCTTTAATTTCCAAAAACTAAGCCCATTAAACCTAATTCATCACCCCATTCCTGGCTAGCAACAAGATCGCTTCTACTTACCCCCCCCCCCCATGTAAGCCTAGTTGTTCCCATTCCCCAAGGGTAAGGGGCTCCTCGGGAGGTATCCCTGTCTAGACACAGGGCAAACCTACCTGTCCACAGCCCCCAAAGATCCCCATCCTCTCTCCCCCCATCCCGCTTCCCAGGTGTACCTAACCCTCTAAAACCAACGTTAAACTCTTCCAACCCTCTTGGTGAAGATGAGAAAGTGACATTAACTGACCTAGAAGGCCAAGGATGAGATAGTCCCTCTTTGCTCAGAGACTCTCACCCTTAGGTCTTTACCCGGTGCTAAAAAACAGCCAGTACTGGAATAAGAACTCCGTGTCCATGGCAACCCCAAGTAACAGATTCTTAGAGGTCCTGAGAGGCCATAAAGTGGGGAATAGAATGCACTTGGTCTGGGAAAGCCTGAACTTAAACATACCCTTTTCCTTAAAGACTGGGGGAAGAGAACAGAAGGTGTACCAAGTTCAAAGACTCTAGGACAATAATCTCTGTCCCCCACTAACAGAATGGATCCTTCTTACATATTCTGATTTTGAGGAAGGTTTCATGTAGCTTTTGATTTTCCCTATGCGTTGGAGAGGGGCTGAATGTTTTCTAGTCAATATTAAATTTTATTAAAATAGGCAAGGTCAATGGTCAATTGTCACAAAAGAAAAAAATACTTCATTTACTCAAGCTATCTTTTCCTAAGATTGTGAAGAAGCAACAAAGTATTTCTTGTAAATTAAAAATATACCCATATTCCTGGTACAACAAATCTTAAAAGTGTATACACACGCCAAACAAATGAAAACAAACATGGAGAGAGAGTTTTTTAAATGTAAATGAAGCATTATAAATTTCTATTGTTAAAATAAAATTACCAAAAAAGAGGAATAAAGATCCGTTTGCTAGTACGTGTTAGTACATATATTCTGATGCTGAATAAAAGAATTTCTGCAGTTGAAAACATGGAATAAAAATATTAAACTCATATTTAGTATTTCTGCAAAGTCTTTTACAAGAAACAAAACTGGTCATTTATTGAGATGTTTCTATATGATAAGTGCCGTGGAATATGCGGCAGTGCTAAAGAAAAACTACTCATGAAAATTCACAATTTTCCCCTCATTTGAGCACTTTGGGTTGGAGGGCCAAAGTATCTTCTCATATAATACTAATTGGTGAAGTCAGTATGCCATACATCCCCCCAATGGTGGCCCCCAAATGCCTATCTTCATATATATTAGATATTTTATTCACTTGTGACCAACGTGAATTCAAGTTATCTGCAGAGATTAGCTGACAGTACATGTGAGCGTCATCAATTTTTCAATCTTAAGCTTCATCATGTTTCTCAAAAGTCTCCATCTGACATCCTGGACCCATTTCTCACACTTGTTCACCTGCTCTGTGTCTGGGAAGAATCAGCTTTATAGATGTATCAAAATTTCCTTTGCCCTTTGGTCTCCATTTGGGTTCAGCAAGTGGGAGTCCCCAGAAATAGATCAGAGGGCAGCAGAGAGAAAGGTCAGTGCATTTAAACTCCATCCATTCTCTTAGCTACAATTTGACAGCGATTGCATCATATTTAACCCTAAGTATTTCATATTTTTAAAATGCTCTTGGCATGGTATTTTTTTGGTAAATTTTATCCCACAAATTCTGATATGTTTTGTTTTCATTTCATTCAGGTCAAAATACTTTTTAGGGCGGGCCGCGGTGGCTCAGCGGGCAAGAGTGCTTGCCTGCTATGCCGGAGGACCTCGGTTCGATTCCCGGCCCCAGCCCATGTAAAAAACAAACAAACAAACAAAATATAATAAAACAAGAAAATGTTTAAAGATGTTTCCCTTTCTTCCTTCCTTCCTTCCTTCTATCCTTCCTTCCTTCTCTGTCTTTCCTTCCCTTCCTCCCTTTAAAAAAAAAAAAAAAAAAAAATACTTTTTAATTGCCCTTTTGATTTCATCTTTGATCCATGGATTATTCAGAAGTATTTTATTTTCTTGCCAACTCTTAGGGAATTTTCCAGATAACTTTGTTATTAATCTCTAATTTAAACTGCATGGTAGGCAGAAAACATACTTTGACTTGAAACCATTTAAATTTTTGAGACTTGTTTCATGATCCAAAATGTTGTCTATCTTGGATAGACTAAATGTTCCAAGTGTGCTTAAAGTGAGTACATTCTTCTATTCTTGAATGGAGTGCTCTATAAATGCAAAGTGTATGTGCCTTGAAAACTCTGAAACATTTTGTAAATGTATAGCTTTTCATAGGTTGGATTACTCAATAATGTTAAGGTGTCAATAGATTCAATGCAATTCCAATCAAAATCCTAGCAGGCTTTAAAAAAATGTTGTTTAGAAACTGACAAGCAGATTCTAAAATTCATGTAGTGATATAAAGAAACTAGAATAGACAAAACAACTTTGGAAAAGAATGAAAATGGAGGGCTAAAGTTATCTGATTTTAAGACATTATAAATCTAGAGTAAACAAAACAGGTGGTATTGTATTAAGATTAAAAAAAAATAAAAGCTCTTAACAGCAGTCACATTTACCTGCAATGGTAACTGCTATTCCTGGATTCTGAGGGGCTGTTTTATATATATATAACCTGGTATTTTGAGACAAGAATGAAACCAGTGGGGAAAGGATTAAGATAATTCAGGATACAGGGGTAAGGAAGACATTGCCTGTATTTTAGAACTTAACCTACTCTTTGAGACAAGAGGAAGACAGTTTTATTATGTCTAGAACCTAAATTTTCTGTAAACACATAATCTAACTCAACTGTCTGAATAGATTATTTAAACAATCCAAACACAGGGAGCCCAGAATAAGAATGAGAGCCTTTATATCTGTATAGCTTAATGTAATGCCTGGATGCACCCCACAGTATATTAAGCAGATAATAAAAAAACATTGGCAAATTCCCTTGTGGGATGGGCGAAAAATTATGGAACTATTAAACTTTACCACCAGGGAAACCCCGAGTACTGTGCCAAACATGAGGGACACCCAAATCAATAGGCCAAGCCCTTAATTTTGACGCTTGCTCTTGTGAAGCTTATATATGTAGCAGAGAAGCTTAGCCTACCTACAGGTATGCCTAGGAGTCACCTCCAGAGGACCTGTTTTGTTGTCAGATGTGGCAACTCTCTCTTTAAGCACAACTTTACCCACTAGGTAGGACATGACATCCAGGGATGAAATTCTCCCTGGCGGCATGGGAGATAACTCCCATCGATGAGCCTGGCCCTGGCACTGTGGGATCAACAATACCATGCTGACAAAAAACGGGAAAAGAAGTGTAACAAATAAAGTATCAGTAGCTGAAAGAGTTCAAATAGAGTCAAAAGGCTACACTGGAGTCACTCCTACACATACTTCAATTAGACAATGTTACCTATCATAACTTTCCAAACCCCAATCAAGACCATTCCTGCCAATCCTAAAGAATACCTAGGGTATTATTCAAGATACTACAAAGGTTCCATATACTAGGGTAACTTTCCAGAAACCTACAACCTGCAGATGGGTCCCTGGACCAGATAAGTCTGAAATGCAGAAGGGTCAGCCTTTGCAGAACATCAACTAGTTCCATCCCCCACCCCATATTATTGACAGCTCCTTCCCAAATGAAAAAGTTAGAATGGGTATAGCCCAAATACCCCTAACAAGGGAGAGAAAGATCAAAGCTGATGGTGGAGTTATACAGAGAAGGTCAGATTTAAGAAATAAGTGTTAAATCATTATATCGATATTTCTTTTAACCTCCAGTATCTTAGAGCAGCTAGAAATAAAAACCTAAAATTGTGGAATTGTAACCCATACCAAACTCTGAAATCTGTTCTACAACTAATTGTTGTGATGTACTTTGCAGTTTATTGCCTTTATGTATACATGTTATTTAAAGAGAAGGAGGAGTATACCAGAGAAGATAGGATTTAACAAATGAGTATGACTGCTAAATCTTTATTGCTGATATTTCTCTTGGTCTCCAGTGTCTTGGAGCAGCTGGAAGAAAAAACAAGTAATCATGGAACTGTAACCTATACCAAACTTTAAAATCTGTTCTATACTTGTTAAAATGTACTTGGAAATTTATTGCTTCTTTGTATACATGTTATGTTTCACAAAAAAAAATTAATAAGAAATAGAGCAATGGAAAGGAATAGTGAGTCCAAAATAGATCCACACACATATGGACAACAGATGTTTTGACAAAGGTATAAAGGTGAAAAGGCAATTCAGCAATTCAGGATAGTCGTTTCAACAAATCGTGCTGAATTAATTGGATATCCACATGCAAGAAAATTAATTTCAATGTGTAACTCACACCATATCAAAAGTTAAGTCAAAATGAATGTTCTAGTTTGCTAGCTGCCAGACTATGATATACTAAAACTGGAACAGCTTTAAAAAGCGGGAATATAAGTCACAGGTTTACAGTTCTAAGGTCATGAAAATGTCCCAATTAAAGCAAATCTACAAAAAAGTCTAAATTAAAGCACCTATAAGAGGTTACCATCATTCAAGAAAGGCCAACGAAGTTCCAGGTTTCTCTCTCAATTGGAAAGGCACATGGTAAACATGGCGTTGTCTGCTAGTCTTCTCTCCAGGCTTCTTGTTTCAGGAAGCTTCCCTAAGGGCATTCATCTTCAAAGATCTCTGGCTGCACGGGCTCCCTTACCTCTTGTAGATCTCGTGATCTCCTGTGGCTCTCTAGCTTTTTCCACAATGGTTCCCTCTTTTAAAAGCATTCCAGTTAACTAATCAAGACCCACCTGGAATGGGTGGAGTAACAGCTCCCTCTAATCCAAGGTTAATAGCCACAATTGTGTAAGTCACATCTCTGTGGAGATCATCAAATTGAGTTTCCAACCTATAGTACTGAATAGGGATAAAAAGAAATGGCTACCACCATAAAATAGATTAGGATTAAAACATGGTTTTCCTAGGATTAAAACATGGTTTTCCTAGGGTACATAAATCCTTCAAAATCGGCACAGTGAATAATAGGACTAAGGATAAATTCTAAAACTATAACTTCTAGGATAAAATCATTGTAACTTTAGTTACAGATCAGAGGGGTCGGAGAGCAGGAATAAGAAACAGTCTTAACAGTGTACTTAAACTCCCTGCGCTCTCTCAGCTACAGTTTGACAGTTTGTCAGACTTATCCCTAAGTATTTCATAATTTTTAGTTTCTCAGATACAACCCCAACAGTACAATTTATAAAAGAGCAAATCGATTTAAATTGGACTCCAACAAAATAAAAAACTTCTCTTCAAAAGACACTGGTAAAGAAATGAAAAAAGCTATATAAATTGGGAGGAGATCTTTGGAACACATATATTTGAAAAAGGGCTTGTTACCACATTATATAAATAACTCTCAAAACTGAATAATAAGAAAGAATAAAAATCAATTACGCCCATTTTTTTAAAAATGCCCCATTTTTTTTTAAATGGGCAAAAGGTGTGAGCAAATACTTCAATGAAGATTTACAACTGGCAAAGGGGCAAATGAAAAGAAACTCATTGTCTTTAGCTATGAGAGGGAAATGCAAATTAGAACAAGAAGAAACCACTATACCCTTATTACAGTATCTAAATTATAAAGACTGACCATGGCAAGGATTGAGAGGAACTGGAACTCACATACACTGCTGGCATGTAAAATGATAGAACAGTTTTGGCAGTTTCGCAGTTTCAAAAAAAGTTAAATATATACCTACGATATGATCCGGCCATTACACTCCTAGGTATTTACCCAAGAGAATTGAAAGTATATTCCACAAAAAGACTCCTACATGACTTTTCATAGCAGTTCAATTTTTAATAGTGCATAATTTGCATGTCAATTATACCTCAATAAAACTGTTTAAAAGTAGAGTTAAGGAAAACTACTAGAGCTAATATGTGTACGCAGTAAAGTAGAAAGTTACACGATCAAAACCCAAAAATCTACACTGTTTCTATACACTAGTAATGAGCAATCTGAGGGGGAAATCAAGAAAAAAATCCATTTACAATTGCAACCAAAAGAATAAAATATTTAGGAAGAAATTTAATTAAGGATACAAAAGACCTATACAAAGTAAACTATAACAAATTGCTAAAAGAAATCACAGAAGATCTAAATAAATGGAAGGGCATATGATGTTCATGGACTGGAAGACTAAATCCAGTTAAGATGTCAATTCTACTTAAATTGATTTATAGATTCAATGTGATAGCAATTACTCAGTTTGCAGAAATACAAAAATCAATAACTCAGTTTGCAGAAATGCAAAAACCAATAAACAAGTTTATCTGGAAGGGCAGGGTACCCTGAAGAGTTAAAAATATCTTAAAACGGCAGGCCACAGTGGCTCAGCAGGCAGAGTTCTCACCTACCATGCCAGACACCCGGGTTCAGTTCTCCGTGCCTGCCCATGTGAAAAAAAATTATCTTGAGAAAGAAAAATGAAGTTGGAGGTCTCACACTACCTGACTTAAAGGCATATTATGATGCTACAGAAGTCAAAACAGCATGGTACTACCGGCCGGCGACCCTCCCCGCATTCGGATTCCTGGGCCGGCTGGGAGATTCGGACTGGCACTCTTCCAAGCCGCTTCGGCTGGCGAAACTCCCCCACGGCGACAGTTTTCCAAAGTTAAAGGACCCACAGCACCTTTTACTGGTGAAACCCACAGACAAACGAGTACCACGAGCGCCACCTACTGGGCAGGATAAGAAAAACAGAACCCAGAGATTTCACAGAAAAATCTTTGAACCTGTTGGGTCCAACACCCAGGGAAATGTGACTAAATGCTCAAGACACCAGCAGAAGATAACGGATCACGCTCAGAAAATTGAAAATATGGCCCAGTCAAAAGAACAAACCAATAGTTCAAATGAGATACAGGAGCTGAGACAACTAATGCTGAATATACGAACAGAAATGGAAAACCTCTTCAAAAACTAAATCGATAAATTGAGGGAGGACATGAAGAAGACATGGGCTGAACAAAAAGAAGAAATAGAAAAACTGAAAAAACAATTCACAGAGCTTATGGAAGTGACGGACAAAGTAGAAAAGATGGAAAAAACAAGGGATACCTACAATGGTAGATTTAAAGAGACAGAAGCTAGAATTAGTGATTTGGAGGATGGAACATCTGAATTCCAAAAAGAAACAGAAACTATAGGGAAAAGAATAGAAAATGTTGAACAGGGGATCAGGGAACTGAAGGACAATATGAACTGCAGAAATATACGTGTTGTGGGTGTCCCAGAAGGAGAAGAGAAGGGAAAAGGAGGAGAAAACTAATGGACGAAATTATCACTGAAAATTTACCAACTCTTATGAAAGACCTAAAATTACAGATCCGAGAAGTGCAGCGCACCCCAAAGAGATTAGACCCAAATAGGCGTTCTTCAAGACACTTACTAGTTAGAATGTCAGAGGTCAAAGAGAAAGAGAGGATCTTGAAAGCAGCAAGAGAAAAACGATCCATCACGTACAACGGAAACCCAATAAGACTATGTGTAGATTTCTCAACAGAAACCATGGAAGCTAGAAGACAGTGGGATGATATATTTCAATTACTAAAAGAGAAAAAATGCCAACCAAGACTTCTATATCCAGCAAAATTGCCCTTCAAAAATGAGGGAGAAATTGAAACATTCTCAGACAAAAAGTCACTGAGAGAATTTGTGACCAAGAGACCAGCTCTGCAAGAAATACTAAAGGGAGCACTAGAGTCAGATACGAAAAGACAGAAGAGAGAGGTATGGAGAAGGGTGTAGAAAGAAGGAAAGTCAGATGTGATGTACATAATACAAAAGGCAAAATGGTAGAGGAAAATATTATCCAAACAGTAATAACACTAAATGTTAATGGACTGAATTTCCTAATCAAAAGACATAGACTGGCAGAATGGATTAAAAAACAGGATCCTTCTATATGCTGTCTACAGGAAACACATCTTAGACCCAAAGATAAACATAGGTTGAAAGTGAAAGGTTGGGAAAAGATATTTCATGCAAATAACAACCAGAAAAGAGCAGGAGTGGCTATACTAATATCCAACAAATTAGACTTCAAATGTAAAACAGTTAAAACAGACAAAGAAGGACACTATACACTAATAAAAGAAATAATTAAACAAGAAGACATAACAATCATAAATATTTATGCACCGAATCGGAATGCCCCTAAATACATGAGGAATACACTGCAAACACTGAAAAGGGAAATAGACACATATACCCTAATAGATGGAGACTTCAATTCACCACTCTCATCAATGGACAGAACATCTAGACAGAGGATCAATAAAGAAATAGAGAATCTGAATATTACTATAAATGAGCTAGACTTAACAGACATTTATAGGACATTACATCCCACAACAGCAGGATACACCTTTTTCTCAAGTGCTCATGGATCATTCTCAAAGAGAGACCATATGCTGGGTCACAAAGCAAGTCTTAACAAATTTAAAAAGATTGAAATCATACACAACACTTTCTCGGATCATAAAGGAATGAACTTGGAAATCAATAATAGGCGGAGTGCCAGAAAATTCACAAATACGTGGAGGCTCAACAACACACTCTTAAACAACGAGTGGGTCAAAGAAGAAATTGTAAGAGAAATTAGTAAATACCTCAAGGCGAATGAAAACGAAAACACAACATATCAGAACTTATGGGACGCAGCAAAGGCAGTGCTAAGAGGGAAATTTATTGCCCTAAATGCCTATATCAGAAAAGAAGAAAACGCAAAAATGCAGGAATTAACTGTCCACTTGGAAGAACTGGAGAAAGAACAGCAAACTAATCCCGAAGCAAGCAAAAGGAAAGAAATAACAAAGATTAGAGCAGAAATAAATGAAATTGAAAACATGAAAACAATAGAGAAAATCAATAAGACCAGAAGTTGGTTCTATGAGAAAATCAATAAGATTGATGGGCCCCTAGCAAGATTGACAAAAAGAAGAAGAGAGAGGATGCAAATAAATAAGATCAGAAATGGAAGAGGGGACATAACTACTGACCTCACAGAAATAAAGGAGGTAATAACAGGATACTATGAACAACTTTACGCTAATAAATACAACAATTTAGATGAAATGGATGGGTTCCTGGAAAGACATGAACAACCAACTTTGACTCAAGAAGACATAGATGACCTCAACAAACCAATCACAAGTAAAGAAATTGAATTAGTCATTCAAAAGCTTCCTAAAAAGAAAAGTCCAGGACCAGACGGCTTCACATGTGAATTCTATCAAACATTCCAGAAAGAATTAGTACCAACTCTCCTCAAACTCTTCAAAAAAATCGAAGTGGAGGGAAAACTACCTAATTCATTCTATGAGGCCAACATCACCCTCATACCAAAACCAGGCAAAGATATTACAATAAAAGAAAACTACAGACCAATCTCTCTAATGAATATAGATGCAAAAATCCGCAATAAAATTCTAGCAAATCGTATGAAACAACACATTAAAAGAATTATATATCATGACCAAGGAGGATTCATCCCAGCTATGCAAGGATGGTTCAACATAAGAAAATCAATTAATGTAATACACCGTATCAACAAATCAAAGCAGAAAAATCACATGATCATCTCAATTGATGCAGAGAAGGCATCTGACAAGATTCAACATCCTTTCCTGTTGAAAACACTTCAAAAGATAGGAATACAAGGGAACTTCCTTAAAATCAGAGGGAATATATGAAAAACCCACAGCTAATATCATCCTCAATGGGGAAAAATTGAAAACTTTCCCTCTAAGATCAGGAACAAGACAAGGATGTCCATTATCACCACTATTATTCAACACTGTGTTGGAGGTTCTAGCCAGAGCAATTAGACAAGAAAAAGAAATACAAGGCATCAACATTGGAAAGGAAGAAGTAAAACTATCACTGTTTGCAGACGATATGATACTATACGTCGAAAACCCGCAAAAATCCACAACAAAACTACTAGAGCTAATAAATGAGTACAGCAAAGTAGCAGGTTACAAGATCAACATTCAAAAATCTGTAGCATTTCTATACACTAGAAATGAACAAGCTGAGGGGGAAATCAAGAAACGAATCCCATTTACAACTGCAACTAAAAGAATAAAAAACCTAGGAATAAATTTAACTAAAGAGACAAAAAACCTATATAAAGAAAACTACAAAAAACTGTTAAAAGAAATCACAGAAGACCTAAATAGATGGAAGGGCATACCGTGTTCATGGATTGGAAGACCAAATATAGTTAAGATGTCAATCCTACCTAAATTGATTTACAGATTCAATGCAATACCAATCAAAATCCCAACAACTTATTTTTCAGATATAGAAAAACCAATAAGCAAATTTATCTGGAAGGGCAGGGTGCCCCGAATTGCTAAAAACATCTTGAGGAAAAAAAACGAAGCTGGAGGTCTTGCGCTGCCTGACTTTAAGGCATATTATGAAGCCACAGTGGTCAAAACAGCATGGTATTGGCATAAAGATAGATATATCGACCAATGGAATCGAAAAGAGTACTCAGATATAGACCCTCTCATCTATGGACATTTGATCTTTGATAAGGCAGTCAAGCCAACTCACCTGGGACAGAACAGTCTCTTCAATAAATGGTGCCTAGAGAACTGGATATCCATATGCAAAAGTATGAAAGAAGACCCGTATCTCACACCCTATACAAAAGTTAACTCAAAATGGATCAAAGATCTAAACATTAGGTCTAAGACCATAAACCAGTTAGAGAAAAATGTAGGGAGATATCCTATGAAACTTACAATTGGAGGCGGTTTTATGGACCTTAAACCTAAAGCAAGAGCACTGAAGAAGAAAATAAATAAATGGAAGCTCCTCAAAATTAAACACTTTTGTGCATCAAAGAACTTCATCAAGAAAGCAGAAAGACAGCCTACACAATGGGAGACAATATTTGGAAATGACATATCAGATAAAGGTCTAGTATCCAGAATTTATAAAGAGATTGTCCAACTCAACAACAAAAAGACAGCCAACCCAATTACGAAATGGGAAAAAGACTTGAACAGACACCTCTCAGAAGAGGAAATACGGATGGCCAAGAGGCACATGAAGAGATGCTCAATGTCCCTGGCCATTAGAGAAATGCAAATCAAAACCACAATGAGATATCATCTCACACCCACCAGAATGGCCATTATCAACAAAACAGAAAATGACAAGTGCTGGAGAGGATGCGGTGAAAGAGGCACACTTATCCACTGTTGGTGGGAATATCAAATGGTGCAACCACTGTGGAAGGCAGTTTGGCGGTTCCTCAAAAAGCTGAATATAGAATTGCCATATGACCCAGCAATACCATTGCTGGGTATCTATTCAAAGGACTTAAGAGCAAAGACACAAATGGACATTTGCACACCAATGTTTATAGCAGCGTTATTTACAATTGCAAAGAGATGGAAACAGCCAAAATCTCCATCAACAGAAGAGTGGCTAAACAAACTGTGGTATATACATACGATGGAATATTATGCAGCTTTAAGACAGGATAAACTTATGAAACATGTAATAACATGGATGGACCTAGAGAACATTATGCTGAGTGAGTCTAGCCAAAAACTAAAGGACAAATACTGTATGGTCCCACTGATGTGAACCGACATTCGAGAATAAACTTGAAATATGTCATTGGTAACAGAGTCCAGCAGGAGTTAGAAACAGGGTAAGATAATGGGTGACTGGAGCTGAAGGGATACAGACTGTGCAACAGGACTAGATACAAAAACTCAAAAATGGACAGCACAATAATACCTAATTGTAAAGTAATCATGTTAAAACATTGAATGAAGCTGGGGAAAAAAAAAACCCTCTGTTGGTTGAATTTTAATAGAAATGGGGTGAGGGTAACTCATGAGCGGGAATATAAGGTAGAGTGCTGTACTGTAGGTCATTCAGTTTGAAAGGGGTTGTTCAGAGTCATGTATATCAGTATGTCACTGATTAACACTACAAATTTAAATAACTAAACTGGTACAAATGTACGACACTTGCACAAAGAGTAACAGAGTGGAATATATATATGGGAAGAAATACCTATTGCAAGCTATGGACTGTAGTTAACAGTAATATCTTCAATTTTTTTCCTCAATTGTATAATGACATAGCTTTCGCAATGTGACTGTGTGCTTGTGAAAATGTTGTGTGTGGTGCACCTTTTATCTACCTTATCGACAGATGAGTAAAACCTATGGATTAAAAATAAATAAATAATAGGGGGAACAAATGTTAAAATAAATTTAATAGATTGAAAGGCAAGTGATCAATGAAAAGGGAGGGGTAAGGGGTATAGTATGTATGAATTTTTTTTTCTGTTTTCTTTTTATTTCTTTTTCTGAATTGATGTAAATATTCTAAGAAATGATCATGATGATGAATATACAACTAGGTGATGATGTTGTGAGTTACCGATTATATATGTAGAATGGAATGATCATATGGTAAGAATGCTTGTGTTTGTATGTTGGTATGTTTAATAAATAAAAGTTAAAAAAAGTTCTTTCATCAACAGTAACTGGTGTAACACACCAATACCAGAGGTCAATACAAGGGGAGATAAGGTACATGGGGTGTTTTGGGTTTTCTTTTTTGTGTATCTATCTGATAACTTTCTTCTTAGAGTAACGAAAATGGTCTAAAAGTGACTGTGATGATGACTGCACAACTAAGTGGTGATACCGTCAGATACTGACTCTATAATTTGGATGGAATATATGATAAATAACTACTTCTCAATAATATCTGCAAAAAAATACAATTCTTAAAAAGGCAAAAACCCTCTGTATACATGCTATCAATAATCTGACATTTCACTGAACATTATTCTAGGTTTTCTACTATGAGATACTGAAGTATGAGACCCTACTTTTATAATTTACGTTTTTTGGTAGCCCCCAATAGCAAAGTATTGATGGCCTGCTCTCTAAAAATGAAGAGATTCGCAGGACACTAATAAAAGAACAGAACTTTTCAAACAGATACAATTATTTTTTGTATATAAATGAAACATCTTCCTCAGGTTTTAAATAATACATAAAAAAAGTAATACATGTGCATAATGTACCTTTATCTACAATGTGATCCAGACCTCCCAAAAGCCGTAGTTCTTCTTTAAACCAATCTCCTGCTCGTTTAGAAGTGATGCCTCCATAGCTAAATGCCCAGTCTAAAATTCAAAAGCATCAGTAATGAACACGGACGCTCGCCAATAATTTGGAGGCAACATTTCTAAAAACTGACCTTCTTTACAAAAAATTCACTGCCTGCTAGAAGGATCTCTGTATAGTACAGTAAATGCTTTCATTAAGTAAACATTAACTAATTTTTAATTTTATCACAACAATGTATTGAAGAGATGTTTTAAATCACATGCCCAGTTTTCAGAGAAAACCCATTATTAATTTATCACTTGTCAATTCAATATAATACTGATACTATTATTTCTACAGTAAAAACGCTCAAGAATGGGCTAAATCAAAGTATATACATATTCCAAATGCAAATTAATACACTGGACTAATTTTCCACAAAGGCTGTTAGAAGTTAACTCTCAAAAGCAAAATGTGGGAGTGTCAATTACCGTGAACCCTCAAACTTACAAGTTATTAATTAATTTTTGCCTATCTGAAGATGGAAAGCGGTATCTTACTGCTTTGGTTTATACAATCAATTCTAGCACATATTTTTTAGTTATATGCGTTTTTCCTACCATGAGTTTTTTCCTTCAAGGTTGCTTGTCTATTTCTTACGGTTTTATACATTTTCTTAACTATTCTGAATACAACTCCTTTGTTTTAGTGTTCCAGACTCTCACATCTTAAACTTTATACTGCAGAGCTAGCAGCTTGGATGCTCATCATGTGGCACCATGACAAAATCATTACACATAAATAATGCTACAGGATCACCGCTAGAGGGAGCACAGAAGATTAAGAGGCAGGATAAAAAACTGATTAAAGTTCCCTTTCTCTTTAGTTGCCTTTGTCGTTTTTTCTTTCTTAAAGTATATAGCCAAGCTCCAATGCAGAACAATGTGGCACCAGAGAAAAACAATGTTTATATGAGGGAGACGTTAGAAATATCTGAAAACCAGGCATTATACAATAATAATTATAAATAAGATATAAATAAGAACAATAAAATAAGATTATTTTTCAAAACTACAGGCCACTTATCTAGTATTGGACTAGCAACCATTGAGGTATTACTGATTCTACAAGGAAAAAAGACAGATGGAAAAAAATAAAAAGAGATGAAAGTATGACTGGAATGAAGCAAAAGCTACATGGGCATTTTAAAGATGGGGAGTTGAGTGAGCACAGGGGTGGCTACTGGCTCTGGCCCTAATTAGAAAGGGCACTGCCCCAGGGAGGGCAGGTACCTAGGAATCTGTCCTCTCAGTCTTTTGGGTTCTTGCAATCTCTTGAAGAAGTCAACAACCTAAAACAGCATGGAATAAGCCACTGAGTCACTGAAAAGAAATGGCCCTCACAAATGCTTTGAAACTTTTTTTTTCATGAAATCCAGATAATATGAATCGAAATTACTAATAGCCTAAATGCAATATCTACATGGAAAAAAAAAAGTCAACAGAAATTTATGGCCATTTACTGAACGGAGACCCAAATATAGATGAGCTAGGTTAGAAATTTCAGGCAGAGAACAGAATTACGCTCTAGGCTAAACCTCAGAAAAATTTCTCAATTTGTCAACTGAGACTAAAGAGGTTAAATGATTTGTCCAAAGTCACATGTCTGCTAGGAGAACTGTCACAAATCAAAGACTTTATGAAAGTAGTTTTTATTTTACAATGGAAGGAAGGGAGGAGGGAGGGACCTACCGTTATATTTTCTAGATCTAGATGCTTGTTGTGTACAGTTTCACAGTCTTCGAATTTTTTCTTTAATTTTGTTCATATCTTTTTCATTCAGTAGCTTAGCTGACGAAGCATCTTGTTCCAGTTCCAGAAGTCGAATCATTAGATCTAAGCTGGCTCTATCGAGATCCATGTTCAACCGGTCCCTACTCAGGATGTACATGAGGGCAGCTGTGCAAAGGGACAGACTCTTCAACAGACCAAACACACAAAACAAAACAAAAGTTCATGAAAGCAGTTGGTGACAATTTCAGGAAATATGACTGTTTTGAGATTTGTTCAGTTACTATTTTAATGGTAAAAAACATGCATGCAATGATCATGCATCTATGTGATGATGTTACGAATTATTGAGTGCATATGTAGAATGGTATGATTTCTAAATGTTGTGTTAATTTCTTCTTTTTTTTTCTTTCCGTTAATAAAATAAAAAAATAAAAATAAAAAAAGTATGAAAAAAAAAAAAACATGCATGCCTAAAACTCATATTGCTGACCATATTGGAAATCTTCAAAAAATTTTCTTCAGTGGTTCCCTCTAAAGTATTCCAGGGAATGTATTTATAAAATAAATGAATAAAGCACTGTTGCTTAAAGCTTTCTTTTCTACGGTCCTTCCTTACATGAAAGTCCCGAAGCTGGAAGAATATTAGCTGAATTACATGTTTCTTTGGGCATTCTGTGCTAAATGAACAGTTTATAGAATATTTTTCAATACTGAAAACGTGTTTTGAAATCCACATTAGAAATTTAGCATTTTTTTACTGGAACGTAAACACAGCTGTATTTCCATAAGTGTATAAACCCAGGATGTTGAAATGAACCTATTTGGTTCATTTCTTTAAAATCAAAGCAATCAATTCCGGCTGAACCAAGTAACTTTTTATTTTAACTATTAATTTAATGTGCTCTCAAAACTACTTAGGTGAGGTAGTTATTAGCACACTCTATACAAAAGATATAAAAACCTTTAACTATTGAAGATGATATATTTTAGATAAGCATTAATATAACAAAAAGCTCCTACATTTGAGATACTCCAATTGTGGGGTATTCTGTATTAACATCTCAATGTACAGAAACATTAGTAACAATCTAAAGATTTAAACTTTGAACCCCAAGAGTAGAGAAATTTCAGACTGAGTGACTGATTAAATTGTAAGAATTCGAGAGTTTTGCCACGCAAAGGAGGACTCCAAGAGACGTTCTCTCATGCAACACGCAAGGGGTTTATTTACCACACATGCGTGGGGCTCACTGAACACGCAGGAACAGAGAGCCCGGAGCCTGGGTTTGGGAAGCCTTTTAAGGGCCAGGATAAGGGGGTGGGGTTTGAGGGTTGAACATGAGTTACAGGTTCTGCTTTATGCAGGAAGTAGATAACGAACAGTTTCACAACAAGTATTTCTGGCGCCAGGAGTCATGGGGGTTGCAAGAAGCAGATAACCGCCCTGGGAAAGTCCTGGGTTGTTTTTCTTAGCCTGATAGGGTCCATAACTCTTTCCTTTACAATCCTTCTTTACATAAGAAAAGTTAGCTACTGTTAAGCTTTATAAAATCCTTCTTTACATTCCCCACTCCTTTTTCTACATATCTCTAATCTTAGAGATTTTCTGGGTTATTTAACATTGAGTACTGTTGTCTGATGAGCATTAATTTGACATTTCCAATCTGCCTTTGTAAAAACTGTATAATTCTATTTAGAATACATGGTCTTACAGTTATTATTAAAAGTAACACAGTTAAAGGCCCAGCGAGAGCAGATAATAGGGTCGTCAACCCGGGGGACTTAGTAAACCAAGATTCAAACCACCCCTGTTGCGCCTCTCGTTCTTTTTGTCTTTCACGAAGGCGCTGAGTTTTGTCATGGACTCTTTAACAACACCAGAGTGATCCGCATAGAAACAGCACTGTTCTTTTAAAGCTGCACATAGTCTCCCCTCTTTAAGGAAAAGCAAGTCAAGTCCCCGCCTATTCTGCAGAACTACTTCTGAAAGGGAGGTTAGAGAGTTCTGAAGGGCTGAGACAGATCTTTCTATTTCTTTTAAGTCTTGATCTATCGCGGCCTGTAACTGACTGGTTTGCTGATTGCTATGTACAATGGCAGCAGTCCCTGTGCCTATACCAGCAGGGACAGTTACCCCCATAAGGACTGCTAGAGTTATTGAGATTGGTTCTTTTTTTGTATCTGGCTTGGCTTAATAGTGTAGTTTCTAAGTCTGTCCCTGAATGATAGAGAATTCGGGTGTATACAGAAACTAATACACAATAGTTGCCAGAGCTGTTAAAAACCTTTGTAGATACACAAGGGGTAATTCCAGTGTCACATGCCCACTTTAAACCTGGGGGAGGTTGAAGGAATTTATCATTATCTTGGGTTTGATTAATGGTGGCACATAAGATTTTCACGTGGGGAGGAGGGTTACCTATACAAGTTCCTTGTCCCGTAACTTCAGACAAGGTGAGTTTATGGTTGCCGTCCCAGTCGCAAGACATGCCAGAAGGGAGGATGGTATATGATTTGTTTATAGCTATTCCTTCATAACAGGGCGGCGAAGCCGACAGGCAAAGCCAGCATGACTGGGTGAGACTAGCTCGGGAGTGATTGAGGGCAGAAAAGGCTCCTAGAATTAGGTTGTATAATCGGTCGCCAGGAGTCTCTGGATTG
The DNA here is from genome assembly GCF_023851605.1 of Tamandua tetradactyla. NCBI lineage: Eukaryota > Metazoa > Chordata > Mammalia > Pilosa > Myrmecophagidae > Tamandua > Tamandua tetradactyla. The sequence continues at coordinate 9,490,390 of NC_135339.1, forward strand.
TAGGGAGAAGTACTATTGGGAGTCGGAAGGGGGGGAAGAAGTGGGAATTAGGGAGCTATTGCTAGGCCTTCCTGGGGGCGTAGGCTTCGCACGAGGCCCTGGGTTTTTCATAGTCAGAACAGGGTTGGGGCCTACCCTGATAGCTTTTTAGGGAATTTCTTCCTTTTTAATTAGTATTAGCCTCCCCCTGTCTGCGCCGGATTCGTATAATCTGGCTCCCCAGGTTTATCCAGTTATCCAACTATTATCTGAGGGGTTAGTGATATTAAGCCAAATTTTAGCGCAAGGGTTTTGTGAGAAATCTGTTGTAGGCCTACCGCCAGTCATGAGTGTTCCATGGTGGGCCCCGGGCCATCCATCAGACCCACAGCTTCCAGGATTAGAACAGGTTTTCTGGTACCCTATTTTGAGAAAGGGGTCGCCTAAGGTTGTCCATTTTGAAGCTAAAGTCTCACAGCCCCAGTAGGCACAATAATAGTGTCCTGGGCTGTTACAGTAATTTTTCCCTGATTGGATGCGGGACATAGGTAGATGAGGGTCAGGTCGCAACAGGGCTCGTTCCCCAGAGTGGTAAGATTACAAGGGGTCACTAGAAAAGAAGGCTCCCCTGCTCCCTCCCAAGCTTTTATAGTCTTCCCATCATCCCATCTGGTTATTGTCCATTTCCAAGGCTTATGCGGGTTGGAACTGGGTTCCCCTAGGGGAAGGAGAAGAAGGAGTAGTAACCCTACGAACCCGCAGCTTGAGAGGATTGTCAGTCCTTTCCAGTTTTCATTGGGACTCAGAGGGCGAAGGCGCAGGTTTGAGATGAGATGCATGGATCCAGGATGCGATGCCATCGACCTTGATTGTGGTGGGGGTGGTCAAGAGTACCTGATACGGTCTTTTCCAGCGAGGTTCAAGAGTCTGTAGCTGGTGGCGGCGGACGTAGACGAAGTCTCCCACCTGATATTGATGCGGAGTTCTGTTGTCTCCCAGCTTGGAGGAGGTGGAGAGCTGCCGCCACAGGAACCGCTGGGCTTTTTCCAAGGCTCGCAGCCTGTCAAGCAAGGGGGTATGGAGGGAACTATTAATTTCTAGAATGGAGGACATGTCCTTGACTGGAGGTGGGGGCTCCATACAAGATTTCATAGGGGGTTAGATTACACATGAGAGCAGAGGGGGTATTCCTGGCCCTGAACAGGGCATAAGGCAGGAGCACGGTCCAATCTTTCAAGCCAGTCTCTATAGCTAATTTGGTTAGGGTCTCTTTAATTGTCCTGTTCATTCTTTCTACCTGTCCTGAGCTTTCAGGTCTGTATGCGCAATGCAATTTCCAATCAATCCCCAATATCCTGGCCACACCCTGACTTACCTGGGCTACAAATGCGGGTCCATTATTTGACCCTATTACCTTTGGCAGACCGAACCGGGGAAAAATCTTTCCATAATCTTCTTGACTACGACATGGGCCATTTCTCTCTTAGTTGGGTAGGCTTCAACCCATCCTGAAAAGGTGTCTATAAAAACTAGTAAGTATTTAAGTCCATATTTTGCAGGGTTAATTTCAGTAAAGTCGACTTCCCAGAACTGCCCAGGTCGAGTTCCCCTTAGTCTTTTTCTGTTAGGAGCTTTGGTGGGGTAGGCGTTTACGATTTGACACGCCTGACGCTCTCTGGCTACATGATCTGCCAGTTCTTTCCTTTTTGAGGCTGCCAGAGGGTACAGTTCCCTCTGGTCTTGCAGGAGCTGCTGTAGTTTCCCTGTCCTCAGGTGAGTGAGCTGGTGGACCTGCTGTATGTAAGCTAGGGCTTCCGACTCTCCTTGGGGTGTAACCTCAGATAGTGTCTCAGGGGGTTGCTGGTTTTCTTTGGTTATTAGGACCAAGTTTATAGGGTCCCTTAATGCTGCCGCTTTTTCTTCTTTATCTGCTCGCCTATTACCCATGGTTACTGGGTCCGAGCCTCTTTGGTGGCTAGCACAGTGGACAATGGCTAGTTCTTTGTTTCAGCCCTGGCGGCCTTGTTGCATGTTTCCGGCATCGCTGAGGGTGGATTTTATACATGCTATTTTAATTGTCCCCAACATTTCCTCCCTTTGTTTTTTTAAAAGGATGGAGGAAGAATGCTGATTCAGCTTTCTTTTGGCATTAACCTTTGCTGGGGGAAGTAGAGGCCTCATCCCCCAGGTTGTTTGTGGCTCTGTTTTTCTGGGGAGAGGAATTTTTGCAGAGTGAACCTCTATGCAAGATGAGGCATACTTCTCAAGGAGCTCGAAAATGGCCTTTAATTGTTTTGGCCCTCCTTTGCAGTGCTTTGCCTTGCACCCAGCGGTACCAATCATAGCATAAGCTAGAAGCATATTTTCGAGTTGTATGCTGCTCCCGTAGGAGTGGGGATTCTTACCCGAGAGGGTGGGTAGCAGTCAGATATTTTGGTTTCATACCTTGGTTAGCGAGATGAAGCCAGTAATAATGCACTTGAATGGGCCTGCTTAGGGCAGAATTAATTTGGTCCTTAATTAGCTGTATTATTCTTTTTTCTCTTACTAATTTTTTTCCCTCTCTTTCTCCTTCCCTCCTTTGTTCTTTTTCCTCCTCTGTTTCTCTCTTATAAAACACTTTTTTAGCTTCTTTGATTAAATCTCGCAAGGCTAGGTCCTGCAACCCGTCTAAGCGCTGCAGCTTGCGTCTGATGTCTGGAGCTGATTGGCCGATAAAGGCCATGGCCACTGAGGCTCTTTGATCCTCTGATTGAGGGTCAAAGGGAGCACACCTACGGTATGCCTCCATTAGTTTTTTTTTTTTTTTTTTTTTAAACACTGAGGGCGATTCGTCCGCTCCCTGAATAATTTCTTTTACCTTGGCCAAATTGATGGGCCGGCGTGCGGCTGCTCGGAGACCCGCTACTAGAGTCTGGCGATAGATGGACAGATGCTCCCTACCTTTAGAGGTGTTCGGGTCCCAATTAGGGCGGCGCAGCGGGAACCGATCGTCGATGACATGCTGGAGTTGGGTGGGTCTCCCATCTTGTCCGGGAACTTGCTTCCTGGCTTCCAGGAGGATCCGATCTCACTCTTCCGTGGTGAAGAAAGTCTCCAGGAGTTGTTGACAATCATCCCAAGTGGGCTGGTGAGAGAACATAAGGGACTCCACCAATCCAGTCAGCCTAGTGGGAGCCTCGGAAAAAGGAGGGTTATTATTTTTCCAGTTATATAAGTCAGAGGAGGAAAAGGGCCAGTATTGTAGAGCGGGCATTTCTCCCCCGTGTCCATCATCCACTGGAGGCTCGTACGGTCTGAGGGGGAGAGTGACCGCCACATCAGATGGGCTTTGTGCTCGTCTGCTTCGTGTACTATGTGCCGGTCCTGGTTCATCTGGGATCGTCTGTTGGTGAACCTGCGGAGAGGGAATGGAAGAGGGCGGAGAGAGAGAACTAGAGGAGGGAGAAGGTGAGCTAAGAGAAGGGAGGTCCTGTACCGGAGCTGAAGGGTAGGGAGGAGGGGAAGAAGGACCTGCGTCGAAGAGGAGTAGATCCGATTGGGATTCCGGTAGGACTGCAGGAGGTAAGGAAGGATAGAGTTTCGGAGCTTGAGAAGGACCCGGCACCTTGATTGGGAGTACAGAGGGAGAGTCATGTTGACCAAGAGGAGTAAGAAACGGCTTTACCCATGGAGGTGGGTTTTCACACAGGTCCTGCCAAACCATGATGTAGGGCTGCTGGTCCGGGTGGCCATACGGGTCAGGGCAGAAGACGACTGACTTGACGGCCCAAATCAAGGGTAGATGAAAAGCTCCTTCACGAGGCCATTCCACGTTAAAAGAGGGTCACTCGGCCGAGCAGAAGGTCTGCCATTTGCCTTTCTTTACAATAAGAGATGGATTCTGACCTCTTTCCCTGACCTCAGACCAGTGTCTTAAGGTCCGAGAAAGTGGAGTCGAAGTTCCCTGACCCATCTTTGGTAAAACGAAAACAATTCCTAACACACAAATACAGACAGACACACAAAGAGCCGGCACACCACGTTTATACAGTTTCAGAGACAAAGCTCAGACTGGCCTGATGACTGTGATTGAGTCTCCCCCGTCAGAAGGGAAACAGAATCAAAGTCGGCCCTGTAGGAAGACTCCAGGCGTCCCCGGAGGTCCCCCAATCCCGAGGCGTCCCTCAGGAGAGTGACCTGCAACCCCTGGACACGTCTGCCGGTTGCGGTCGGGGAGTGCTCACGCAACTCTCCGACAGTCACTGCCAGTCTGACAGACTAAGCGATCGCACCTCAGACAAAAAGGCCTCACTTACCCCGAGAGAAAGAGCTGTTGGAGCGTCCCCTTACGAAGAGCCAATCTTGGTGGGACCTCCAAATGTAAGAATTCGAGAGTTTTGCCACGCAAAGGAGGACTCCAAGAGACGTTCTCTCATGCAACACGCAAGGGGTTTATTTACCACACATGCGTGGGGCTCACTGAACATGCAGGAACAGAGAGCCCCGAGCCTGGGTTTGGGAAGCCTTTTAAGGGCCAGGATAAGGGGGTGGGGTTTGAGGGTTGAACATGAGTTACAGGTTCTGCTTTATGTAGGAAGTAGATAACGAACAGTTTCACAACAAGTATTTCTGGCGCCAGGAGTCATGGGGGTTGCAAGAAGCAGATAACCGCCCCGGGAAAGTCCCGGGTTGATTTTCTTAGCCTGATGGGGCCCATAACTCTTTCCTTTACAATCCTTCTTTACATAAGAAAAGTTAGCTACTGTTAAGCTTTATAAAATCCTTCTTTACATAAGAAAAGTTAGCTACTGTTAAGCTTTATAAAATCCTTCTTTACAAAATGTTTACATAGCAAGTTAAACTGGCAATTAGGATGCCACAGTAGACTACTGTAGATCCACTATCCCCAAGAATACACACTAACATTTCGATTCTCTACTAATTACAGAGTGAAGCAAGTTAATAGTCAGTTCTCATGTCTTCCTCCTCATTAAATATTCTTTCATCTGCCACGATTTGGTAATAGAATTATACTCCAGGTTTAAGTACACTGCTTTCAGGTTCAGAAGACCTATCAGATTAATTTTTTAACATCTTATCCGTATTTGGAACATAATCTTCTTAAAGAAAAATACAATAAAGTCATCTTAAAATACCACGATGATAATGATTAGCAATGATGATTACATTCTTTTAAATGTAGCAATGTTAAAAATTTATTTGGATTTAAATCTGAATGTTATTATGCATGCTTTACTTTTAAAAGAAAGCAAACTCATAATAAAAATGAGAATTCCATTCCTTTTCACAACGAAGTGATGCCCAAGATTATATATATATTCAATATAGAGGATCATCCACATCCCCATTCAACGTTAAAGAAATATGCACAGTGTAAACTGATAGGTAGAAAAATAATTCAGAGGCACTAAGAACTGCAGAATGAAAAACAGCCATTATGCTCAAGATTTCCAAAAAGAAAAGTAAAAAGAAAATTCAGTGAAAAGGATCATTCAATTATGGGTAATGACTAAATAAATTTAAATTTACATTATTCTATCCAGCTCCAAAGACAACAGTCTAAAGTGTTACCTGGAACTTTGTGACTGCCATGATATCTTATCACCACCAATATGATTTTTGGTTCTTATATAGAAATTGTTTCCCACAAAGCTACATACAGACAAAATATTGTTTTCTTAAAAAAAAAAATTAGGACAGGGTGGGCAGTGGTGATTCAGTGTCAGAATTCTTGCCTGCGATGCCAGAGACCCGGGTTCGAGTCCCAAAACCTGCCCATGCAAAAAAAATTAGGACATTTCAAAATAATTTTTTTTCACACTATCTGAGTCAAATAATACTAAAGACTCTTAGCACTTTCTGATCAGAGGAAATCAATACTTAAAGTCAAGCACGGTGTGGTATGCCAGCTATGGTGATTGACTAAACTTTTAATATTATAAATTGACAAGAAAAAATAGAACGCATTGAGAAAATCATCTTAAGTGACTTATCAAGCAAAAATATTCCAGTCCTAGCTCTATATAATTAGCAAACAAAAAAGACTTGATCCATAATTAGGAAAAACATATATGCAATCACATGAATATCAAATGAAGCTATTTTGACAGCCTAATAGACCAGCATTTTAAATAAGGCTCCTAAATCTCAGAAACTTAAAAATATCTGATGCTGCTGTGAATCGTCCAACATTTTAAAGACCATTGCTACCATGCCATGCGCTCTCAGGTGCATTCGAAAACTGGGCATGGCACATTTAGTAGCCAAGCTAATAACACTAGAAGAAAACAGACTAGATTAGGAGGACTGGGATATATCTACTACATTGGCTTCACTTTGTGTAATACCAAAACAAGCAGGGGCAAGGGGGTATTAAAAAACATGGGCAAAAGAAAATAAAAATAAAAAAAAAAACACAGGCTAATCAAATTTTACTAATGCCTAGTATGTGACTATGTCAACTACATTTAAAAATAACAATAAATCACCTGCTCATCTTTGGCACATTCCTTACATTACTACTACAATTTTAAGCATGAGGTGTGAACTACCTTTCATAATGTTTCTGAGACAATTACTGAACATAGATGAATAAAACACAGAACCACAAAGGATATTTTATTTAACAATTTATAATTTACCATTCTTAATTTTCATAGTGCCAAAATATTACTCAGCTAACTGACTAAAGCAAAAACCTTTACAAAATAAGTAAAGTCCATTTTTAGATTGTTTCTAAAACTCAAATTCTAGATGGCAACTAAGTAAGTTAAAATTAGGGAATGCTAGATTCTAGCTCCAAAGGGCAAAGCCCAGGGTGTGACGGCACTTGGATGCACTTTTAGTATTTTCATCAAGGTTATTACTTAATTATATCATGTCTCCCAAACCAGTGTTGTAAGTCCCAGAGCAGATACCACTACTTTGTTAAAGAAAAGAAAAAGAAGATAAAAAATTACATTGGAAATGAAAAAACACCTTTATTATAAAACTATTATCACTTTACCAATTTTTCCTGATGTGACTGATACAAAACTGCTCTTTAAAACATTCATATTAAAAACCAGACAAATGGTACTATCATGGCAAACTGATAATTTGATCACAATCAAGATATTCAATTCATTATAGAATACAAATATGATGTAGATCAAAACATGCTTAATCTACATCTTGTTTAAAATTATGAGCTGAAAAAGAACTTAAAAGATACCTTAGAATAAACTTTCTTCTTTTAAGCATCTTGACAATGAAGCCTACATTTTGTTAAAGGGCTATGATCCCCCATCTTTCTTTCTTCTACTGTTGGCTATAAATTACACCCATGACAACAAAATCACAAATGTTTAACATAACAATATTCTACCCAGTTGGAAAAATTCAATGACATACGGCATGCATATAATTATTAAATATAAAATAAGATCTTACCTAAGGCAACGTGTGTTTAGAGGCTGAGTGCTCTTTAAGCCACTCAACAAGTACTCAATGTCATCAGTGAACTCTTGATTTTCACCAAATTCCACCACATCATTGAAGTGCTTCACGTGTTGAACAACAGTATATAACTGCCAAGAGAAAAAATGTCCATCTCTTTCGTAACTATGAACTAGGATATTTAAATTCATGGGCTTGCTCCCTTTCATTTAAGCACATGAAATAGTTCAGTAGATGACAACAACAAAAATATTTTAAAAACATTAGAAGTTGTAGAACAAGATAAATTTTAGTTTCTGGTCTAAAACTGTGAATATCAGTGTACTGTATTGCTCAAGACATTAAAAGACTAAATGTTACATAAAAAAAATCCATCTACTTGCAGTAAAAACGTATATAGCTGCTTACTTCTTTGTCTTCTTTTCTGCATTCCAGTGCAGTAACTATATCTTGGTAGGGCTGAGTAGGTATTGTCACAGTTTTTATCACTTTGGGTGGTGGTGCGGGAGCCTTAAAAACTCCATCATCTTTTTGATTTGGTTCCTTTGAAGACAGCCTCACCTATTAAAAAGGTATTAAATTAGCTGTTCTAAATAGGTATATAAAAATAGTAACATCTTATCTATCTGACAAATTTAGCTCCAGAAAAAGAGTAAATAAAGCTGAAAAAAAGGGAAGACCTCTGAAAGGTCACAGAGGATACTTCAAATTCCATGAACTACCAGGTAGAACTTACATGTTTTACTGAAAAAATAAAACAAAGCCAAAAAACCCACTTAGGATTCATTCTAGTCTTTTTTAACCTTGCATTTAACACAATTTATTATGTCTCCAGGAACATTAGCTAGAATAAAGAATCACAGTTGTACATATAAACAGCCCTGAGGAAGAGCAAGGAGTGAGACATAAACTATAACAGACAGGCAAAAGAGTCTAAAAAGCACAGGAATCTGAAGTATTCAGAAAGGAAATAAACAGCCACATAACGGGAGCTTGGCATACACTCACATGGTTCATAACTTCTAATGCGCACAATGATGATTCTGTGCTATCGAACGGTGCTTAAAATGTGTTTAATCAGTTTAAGAAAACAGGGAATATTATCTTAGAAAGCTGCTCTCCCCCAATTATTTTGTTACTGTTATTATAAACACCTGACCTGAAAACTCCAAATGTTGGACACTTTACCATAAATCTGGAAATACTGTGTGTGACATTAATAGTCCTTCTGAAGAAAATAATTTGATAAGCATATCTCATTCAAATGTGTTTTGAAGGGAAACATTACTGGCATGCAGGAAGAGGTTCTCCTCTGCAAAGTAAATTATCCACTCAAAGCCACTTTTTCATGTATGTATGATGTTACAGAAACATCAAATAAAAAAATTACTCTCTTAAACACTAAAGAACCTAAATTCCATAAAATGCGGCTTAGGTGTAAAAGCAATCCAAATATTTCAAGGCTCTCACTTATAAGCTGGTATCACTAAAAGTTCTGTTATCCTGTCCACAGTTCTTATTATTCCAGTGAACTAAACTGAAGTCATTATATTTCAGTGAAGGTCAAAATAAATGGTCAGAAACTAAGAAAGACATTTACTTACGGTGACACTCTGAGATTTTACTACTGGAGGCCCAGGTAGTTCTTCTGAGTCTGGATGGTTCCAATGTCTGGCATTATACACAGCTTTTGTAGGAGACTAGAGAAATGAAGAAAAGATCAATTGCTTCCCTCTTAACTTTGCCCTCTTTACAAAAGTGCTTCCTTTAATAAAGTAAAATTATAAAGATAACTGAAATATACAAACATATGTTCTGGACAGCAGGTGATGCTACCTGGGATGCATTTCCACCATGTTCCCACGCCTCTGGCAGACACATGGAGTCACAGGGTTATGCAGCCACAGCACTGGTGTGTAGTGCTCTGTGCAACTACTGCCAACCAAGAGAAGATGGCACTGAAATTAAACCTATCGGCCAGGCTTATTCTAGTTTAGTAATTAATATATTTAATTCAACATGTTCTTTGGCAAAACTTTGTTCCTCATACTTATGACTCACGACCCACAATCTTCCAGCAATGGGATTCAGGTAGCTTATGACAGTTACCATTTTCTACATTTGTTTAACCAAACTGTTATGATCAGATGTGTGCCATCATTCAAAAATTTTCAAGCTTTATAATATAGGGAGATTTGCTACATATATACTACATTTTTATAGGTTCTAGTATAGTACCATGTAATGAAACACATGACTCCTAAAGCAGAATGCATAAATATTTACACTAAGTGGGAAAAAGATGTAAATTGTTCCATATCATTTCAGACTATTTTGCTGCCAAATCAACTATAAACTTATAAGAGTGACTAAATAAAGACTGACTACACAGAAAACTGAAACCTCATCTACATCCATTACAAAACTGCTGTTAATTTTTTAAACTTAAAATAAATGGTTTAATCTGATTTTCTTTGTTTTTAAGACTGCAATCTTTGTATTTTCTGTATTGCATATACTACATAAGTAATATGTATTACTTATATTACATATATTCACATAAGAGTACAAGTGAAAAAAATCTATTTTAAGACTGGCCAAAATTTCATGAAAAAAATCAACCCTTACTAGAACCCAGATACTATGTCAAACATTAACACCACCCAAATCAATAGGACAAGCCCTTGATCTTGAGGCTTACAATTGTGAAGCTTAAGTAGGTAGCAGAGAAGCTTAGCCTACCTATAGGTATGCATAAGAGTTACTTCTGGAGGACCTCTTTTGTTCTCAAATGTGGTCTTACTCTCTTTAAGCCCAACTCTGTAAGTGAAATCATTGCTCTTCCCCTTAAGTGGGACATGACATCCGGGGGTAAAAATCTTCCTAACAGCCTGGGAGAAGACTCACAGGGATGAGTTCGGTCCTGGAACCATGGGATCAACAATTCCATCCTACCAAAAGGGGGAAATGAAGTGTAACTAATAAAGTATCAATGGCTGGGAGAGTTGAAATAGAATCAACAGGCTACTCTGGAGGTCACTCTTATGCAAGCTTCAGTTAGACATTGCTACCTATCATAATCTGCCAAACCCCAACCAAAACCATTCTAGCCAATCCTAAAGAACTAGGGTAACTTTCCAGAAACCTACAACCTCCAGATGGGTCCCTGGGACAGATGAGTCCTGAACCCTAGACGGCCCAGCCTCTCCAGAACCCTCAAGATCAAGGTCTTGTCCTATTGATTTGGGTGGGGTTAATGTTTGACATAGTATCGGGGGATTCTAGTAAGGGTTAATTTTTTCATAAAATTTAGCTAGTTCCACATCCAGCCCCGTATTACTGACAGCCCCTTCCAACATAAAAATTTATAATGGCCATAGCCCAAACAAATACCCCCTAAAGATTGGGATGGAAAGATCAAAGGTGATGATGGGAGTTACACAAAGAAGGTTAGGGTTTAACAAAGGAGTATGGTTACTGAATCATTGTATTGTTATTTCTTTTAGTCTCCAGTATCTTAGAGCAGCTAGGAGTACAAACTGTAGAACTGTAACCCATTCAAACTCTGAAATATGTTCTACAGCTAACTGTGGTGCTGTGCTTTGAAATTTATTGTTTTTTAGAATATATATTATTTTTCACAAAAAAGAAAAAAGTGATGATAAAAATATACATATTCCTTCTAGTCTCCAATGTTCTGGAGCAGCTAGAAGGGAAAATCTGAGGTGACAGTATGGTGGCCCATGACAAACTCTGGGATCTGTCCTATAACTGCTTATTAAAGACTGCTTTGAAGACTATTGCTTTTTTCCTTTCTTTGCTTTGTAATGTATGTTATATTAAGTAGTAAAAAAAGTTAAAAAAAAAAAAGATTCTACAAAGGTTTCGTGTACTAAGGTGTGCTAGTTTGAAAAGATGTATTTACCCTTAAAAAGCCATGTTTTTGTTCAACTCAACAACAAAAAGACAGCCAATCCAATTACAAAATGGGAAAAAGACTTGAACAGACACTTCTCAGAAGAGGAAATACAAATGGCCAAAATGCACAGGAAGAGATGCTCAACGTCCCTGGCCATTAGAGAAATGCAAATCAAAACCACAATGAGATATCATCTCACACCCACCAGAATGGCCGTTATCAACAAAACAGAAAATGACAAGGGCTGGAGAGGATGTGGAGAAAGAGGCACATTTATTCACTGTTGGTGGGAAAGTCAAATGGTGCAACCACTATGGAAGGCTGTTTGGCAGTTCCTCAAAAAGCTGAATACAGAATTGCCATATGACCCAGTAATACCATTGCCAGGTATCTACTCAGAGGACATAAGGGCAAAGACACAAACGGACATTTGCACACCAATGTTTATCGCAGCATTATTTACAATTGCAAGGAGATGGAAACAGCCAAAATAGACGAGTGGCTAAACAAACTGTGGTATATACATACGATGGAATATTATGCAGCTTTAAGACAGAATAAACTTAAGAAGTATGTAACAACATGGATGGACCTTGAGAACATTATGCTGAGTGAGACTAGTCAAAAACTAAAGGAGAAATACTACTGTATGGTCTCATTGATATGAACTGACATTAGTAAATAAACTTGGAATATTTCGTTGATAACAGAGACCATCAGGAGATAGAAATAGGGTAAGATATTGGGTAATTGGAGCTGAAGGGATACAGACTGTGCAACAGGACTGGATACAAAATCTCAGAAACAGACAGCACAATACTACCTAACTGTAATACAATTATGTTAAAACACTGAATGAAGCTGCATGTGAGAATGCTAGAGAGAGGAGGGCTGGGGACATAAATGAAATCACAAAGAAAGATGTTAAAGATTGACATGGTATAATCTAGGAATGCCTAGAGGGTATAATAATAGTGAAATGTACAAGGTACAATTTTAAAAATGGTTTTCCATGAGGAGAACAAAGGAATGTCATTATTGCAGGGTGCTGAAAATAGATGGTAATTAATATCTTAAAATGTCACCTTCTGTGTGAGACTAAAGCAAAAAAAATGTGTATTTGTTACAAAATTTATATTTTGACTAGTGCATTTCCTAGTATAACTTATGCAGATAGTTTGATTGAACGCGTTAAGTACTTGGAAACTCAGGTAGGACATGAGATTTTGCTGGTTTGTCCAGAGTGACGCCACGATGAATCCCAGACTGATTTGATCAGTGAGTGGAAAAGTATCTGCAAAGCCCCCTTTGGGGAGTGATGAGAACAGGGAGAAATTCAACTTCCCCAAGTTGAATTCTTGATATTCCCACAAGCAGTGTGGACAACCAAAGCTATAGGCTGATCCCCCAGTCTTGGGGTTTGTTCACATGAAACTTAACCCCGCAAAGGATAGGTCAAGCTTACTTAAAATTAGGCCTAAGGGTCAGCCCCAAGAGAGCCTCTTTTGTTGCTCAGATGTGGCCTCTCTCTCCAGCCAACACAACGAGCAGTCTCACCACCCTACCCCTCTCTACATGGGACATGACTCCCAGGGGTGTGGACCTTCCTGGCAACGTGGGACAGAGATCTTGGAATGAGCAGAGACTCAGAATCAAGGGACTGAGAAAAACCCTAGAATGAGCTGAGACTTAACATCAAGGGATTGAGAAAACCTTCTCGACCAAAAGGGGGAATAGGGAAATGAGACAAAGTGTCAATGGTTGAGAGATTCCAAACAGAGTTGAGAGGTTATCCTGGAGGCTATTCTTAAGCATCAAGTAGATATCATCCCGTTAGTCAAGATGTAATGGAGAGGCTGGAGGGAACCACCTGAAAATGTAGAGCTGTGTTCCAGTAGCCATGTTGCTTGAGGATGACTGAATAATGATACAGCTGTCACAGTGTGACTGTGTGATTGTGAAAACCTTGTGTCTGATGCTCCTTTTATCTACCTTGTCAACAAAGGAGTAGAACATATGGAATAAAAATAAATAATAGGGGGAACAAATGCTAAAATAAATTTAGTTTGAAATGCTAGTGATCAATGAAAGCGAGGGGAAGGGGTATGGTAGGTATAATCTTTTTTTTTTCTTTCCTGTGTTCATTTTATTTCTTTTTCTATTGTCTTTTTATTTTTTTCTGAATTAATGCAAATTTTCTAGGAAATGAATATGCAACTAAGTGATGATACTGGGAATTACTGATTATGTATATTGTTGTATTTTGTTTCTTTATTTTTTAATTAATAAATAAATTTTTTTAAAAAGCCATGTTTTAATCCTAATCCCATTTTGTAAAGGCAGCTGTTTCTTCTAATCCCTATTAAGTATTGCATGCTTGACACTGTACCCAAAACATCTTCCTGGAGATGTGATTTAATCAAGAGTGGCTGTTAAACAGAGTTAGGTTGAGGTATATCCGTCCATTTGGGTGGGTCTTGATTAGTTTACTGGAATCCTATAGAGGAGGAAACATTTTGGAGAAAATGATAGATTCTGAGACAACAGAACAACATAGCCACGAGAAGCAGAGTCCATCAGCCAGTGACCTTTGGAATGAGGAAGGAAAATGCCTCCTGGGGAGCTTCGTGAAGGGAAGCCAGGAGAGAAAGCTAGCAGATGACGTTGTGTTCACCATGTGCCTTTCCACTTGAGAAATAAACCCTGAACTTCATCGGTCTTCTTGAACCAAGGTATCTTTACCTGGATGCTTTATATTGGACATTTCAATAGGTTTATTTTAATTGGGACATTTTCTGGGCCTTAGAACTGTAAACTAGCAACTTATTAAATTCCCCTTTTTAAAAGCCATCCTGTTTCTGGTATATTGCATTTCGGCAGCTAGCAAACTAGAACACAGGGTAACTTTCCAGAAACCTACATCATCCAGATGGGTCCTTGCACCAGATAAGTCCTGAAATGCACAGAGGCCAGCCTCTCCAGAACATCTACTAGTTCCATCCCCCTGTCCTATATTATCAACAGCCTCTTCCAACATGAAAAAGTCAGAATGGACATTGCCCAAATGCCTCTAAAGAATGGGACAAGAAAGATCAAAGGTGATGGTGTAGTTATACAGAGAATGTCTAGTTTAACAAACAAATATGACAGCTGAATCATTAAATTGATATTTCTTCTAGCTTCCATTCCAGTATCTTAGAGCCACTAGAAGTAAAAACCTAAAATTGTGGAATTGTAACCCATACTAAACTCTGAAATTTGTTCTACAACTAATTGTTGTGCTATGCTTTGAAATTTATTGTTTTATCTATATGTTATTTTTCAAGCAAAAAAGAAAGTCGATTGTGATGACATAAAATAGTCATTCTTGAAGAGGTTTTCCATTTCTGTTCGTATATTCAGCATTAGTTGTTTCAGCTCCTGTATCTCATTTGAACTATTGGTTTGTTCCTTTGACTGGGCCATATTTTCAGTTTTCTGAGCGTGATCCGTTATCTTCTGCTGGCGTCTGGGCATTTAGTCAGATTTCCCTGGGTGTTGGACCCCACAGGTTGAAAGATTTTTCTTTGAAATCTCTGTGTTCTGTTTTTCTTATCCTGCCCAGTAGGTGGCGCTCGTGGCCAACGTTTGTCTACGGGTTCCACCAGTGAAAGTTGCTGTGGGTCCTTTAACTCTGGAAAATTCTCGCCGTAGGGGAGGTTTGGCAGCCGAAGCGTCTTGGAAGAGTGCCAGCGGGCCCAGGGTTCCGAACCCGGGGAGGGTCGCCGGCCGCCGCAGCACGGGAGAGCGTCTGGCCAAATTACCTAGTCGGCCCGGGGCGCCAAGCATGGCGGGAGGGCGCCAACTGTCGCAGCCCGGGAGAGTGCACTGTTCCCAGCTGGACCGGGGAGGCACGTGTTTGGAAGGGACCGCCCGGTCACTGTTCTCCGCAGTCTGGGGATTTCCAACCGAACTCTCTCAGTTGGTCTGGGGGGCCTCGCGTGGTGGGGGCGCCAGCCGCCACGGCACAAGGGGACCGCCTGTCCAATTCTGCCAGCTGGCCTTGGAAGGAGGAAGGGAGGGACTCCGGCCACTTGCTGTCCCACCCAGGAAAGCTCGCGCCCCTCGGTGATCTCACCAGAGCTGGTTCTCCCAGACAGTCAGCCATTCCAGGATGGGGTACGCCGTCCCTTTGATCTCCGTCGTGGCTCCGGGAGCTGCTCTGTATTGTCTCCACTCCCCCAGTAGCGGTTCTGAAGGAGGAAAGGTGAGGGTGGCAAGGCTGTGGAGGCCGGTGGCGGAGGAGCCGGTGAAGGCGGAAGAGGGGAGAGGAGGGCGGGTGGGTCGACTGCTGCGGGGCGTGTTATCAACAAAACAGAAAATGACAAGTGCTGGAGAAGATGCGGAGAAAGAGGCACACTTATCCACTGTTGGTGGGAATGTCAAATGGTGCAACCACTGTGGAAGGCAGTTTGGCGGTTCCTCAAAAAGCTGAATATAGAATTGCCATACGACCCAGCAATACCATTGCTAGGTATCTACTCAAAGGACTTAAGGGCAAAGACACAAACGGACATTTGCACACCAATGTTTATAGCAGCGTTATTTACAATTGCAAAGAGATGGAAACAGCCAAAATGTCCATCAACAGAAGAATGGCTAAACAAACTGTGGTATATACATACGATGGAATATTATGCAGCTTTAAGACAAGATAAACTTATGAAACATGTAATAACATGGATGGACCTAGAGAACATTATGCTGAGTGAGTCCAGCCAAAAACTAAAGGACAAATACTGTATGGTCCCACTGATGTGAACGGACATTCGAGAATAAACTTGAAACATGTCATTGGTAACAGAGTCCAGCAGGAGTTAGAAACAGGGTAAGACAATGGGTGATTGAAGCTGAAGGGATACAGACTGTGCAACAGGACTAGATACAAAAACTCAAAAATGGACAGCACAATAATACCTAATTGTAAATTAATCATGTTAAAACACTGAATGAAGCTGCATCTGAGCTATAGGGTTTTTTGTTTTTTTTGTTTGTTTGTTTGCTTTTTTTACTATTATTACTACTTTTATTTCTTTTCTCTATATTAACATTTTATATCTTTTTCTGTTGTGTTGCTAGTTCCTCTAAACCGATGCAAATGTACTAAGAAACGATGATCATGCATCTATGTGATGATGTTAAGAATTACTGAGTGCATATGTAGAATGGTATGATTTCTAAATGTTGTGTTAATTTCTTTTTTTTTTCTTTCCGTTAATAAAAAAAAAAATAGTCATTCTTCTAGCCTCCCATATTCTGGAGTAGCAAAAAGGAAAAATTTGAGATGGTGGTATAATAGCCCAGGACAAAACCTGGAATTTATCCTGTAACGGCTCTTTAAAAACAACTGCTTTTTCCTCTCTATGCTTTGTATATATGTTATATTATACAATAAAAAAGTTTAAAACAATTAACCCATAGTAGTTACAAATAAGCAGCATACTAATACTTAGTTTAAAATACAACTATTATCTTTAAAACAACCATGCTATAACCTCAACTCAATGGTATAAGTGCCACAAAAAGAACTGGCTTACTAAAAGACACAGCATAAATTGATTCACAGAGTAAATGTATTAGAAAATCTTAATGCTAAAAGGAATGATATTGTGAAACTTTCATTAAACAGAATTTGTACTGTGTATACAAATCCATTGTTCTTACGTATTAGCATACAATGATGATGCATTAGCACTCTGAAAACAAGACATTTCAAATCCCAGCTCTCTATTTTTTACTGTTTCCCTTAAACATCAGCTATACAACCCGCATCCTTGCTAGTTATCAGATCCCTGATTTGAGCAACCTCTAGAACCCAAAGCTTAGTCACAAACCCAAGAAGACAACAGTATTTTGCAAAGAGTAGGTGTCTTAAAGCTCAAGTACTAAATTTCTTTGCAAAAAAACCCCACTAACTTCACATAATGAACAATCTTTTGGATATGGAGGCAGCTTGACTCTAAATTTAAATATTCCTCCTTCTCACTGTAAGTGATAAAATACATAACAGTTACGAAACTAGACCCAGGTGCCACATGGTCTGGGTTAAAATTTAGATTGCTACTCAACCTTTTTCTGTGCTTCTATTTTCTCATCTGTAAAATGGGTTAACAATAATACCTACAGCTAATGACTGTTTGAAGGATTAAATAAATGCCTGAAACAATATGTGCTCTATAAGTATTAAGTGATACTACTATAATTGTTATGTGACGATGTGCCACACTGAGTTCAGCATCTTTATGAAACTACAATATATACATGGTCTACCCACTAAAAAGAGGGACTATGACAAATGGGATAACTGACATAAAAATGATGTAACAAGTATTATTACAAAACATAAACTGTGGCCACACAGTTCAAAACCCTTGAAGCCCTTGAAGCATAACAGTATACAGAATAAATGAATAAGGTCTATTAAAAGGTCACAATCAATTCTTCATTGACAGTTGAAGAATGGCATTTAGTAACACAATTACTTAAAATTTTTCATGCTTTATACAATTTAATGCTAATTAGTAAAATGGAAAACATTTTCTAATAAGAGAAAAAAACAAAAATGAATCATACATAGCTCTTAATGAGGGATGTTAAAATGCTCACTCATGCACTAAAATGAAGTGAAATATTCCACTTAGAGGCAAAACCATTAAACTACTGGTCATAGTCTACAATATTACCAAATTCATTTATACTAATATACTCTAGAAAAGAATTTTCTATCTTTGAATATTCAAATAAAAGTTGATCCATTAAGAACTTTCCTTGACTACTGTTTCAAAGCCTTAGACGGTTAATAGGATTGATTACATAGGGGGAGAGAGGACATGAAAATACATCCTATTATCTAAAAATTAAAAACAAAAACAAAAAACACGCGCACATGGTTACACACACACACACATGGGAGGGGGGGTGGAAGGTAGGAGAGAGAGCAGACACTGACAATGAGCTTCTTAAATCGTTTCAAAATGGTACAACAATTCCATATGCACCTAAATGCATTGTACATGGAAACCACACACTACTATGACATATATTACTAGTTTCACTCATTGAAAGTGAATGTGTACAGTACTGCAAAAGTACCACGTTAACAATCAATGTTACATGAAAAATAAAAATCACTTACTATTAAACCATTTAGCAACTGACCTACATTTTACCTGGGTCATTCTGATTGCACCACCAGAATTGTCTTCAATTCATTAATTTTATTTTGGTTTAAAACACAGGAAGCACAAAATAAGAAACAAGTCCTTTAATCCTGCATAGATTATTATAACGCCTGGAAACATCCTAAAGTATGTTAAGCAGATAATCAAAAAGTATTGGCAAAGTTCCCTGAAGGAGGGGAGAAAGACTATGGAACTATTAAACCTTACCATGAGGGAATTCCCTAGATACTGTGTCAAACTTTAGGGACACCCAAATCAATAGGCCCTGTCCTCGATCAGGAGGCTTACTCTTGTGAAGCTTCTGTAGGTAGTGGAGAAACTTAGACTACCTATAGGCAGGCCAAAGAGTTACTTCTGGAGAACCTCTGTTCTGGCTCAGATGTGGCCTCAGGCTCTCTAAGCCTGACTCTGCAAGTGAAATCACTGCCCTCTCCTCTATGTGGGACATGACACCCAGGGGTGAAAGTCTCCCCAGCACCGTGGGAGAGGACTCCCAGGGATGAATCCAGATCTGGTCCTGTGGGATCAACATCCTGACCAAAAGGGGGAAAAGAAGTGTAATTAACAAAGTATCAGTGGCAAAGAGAGTTTAAACAGAGATCAAGAGGCTACTCTGGAGGTTGCTCTTACACAAGCTTCAGGTAGACATTGCTACCTATCACAACCTGCCAACCCCCAACCAGGACCATTCCAGCCAATCCTAAAGAACATCAAGGGCAATATATAAGATTCCACAAGGGTTCCAGGCACTAATGTAACTTTCCAGAAACCTACAACCTCCAGAAGGGTCCCTGGTCCAGCTAAGTCCTGAAACCTAGCCCAGCCTCTCCAGAACATCAGATAGTTCCATCTCCCTACCCCATATTAGTGACAGACCCTTCCAAAAGCAAAAATTTAGAACTGCCATAGCCCAAACAACCCCAAAGAGAAGTATGGAAAGATCAATGGTGATGGTGGAATTATACATAGAAGACAGGATTTAACAAATGAATATGAATGCTGAATCATTAAAATGTTATCTCTCTTAGCCTCCAGTATCTTGAAGCAGCTAGAAGTAAAAACCTAAAATTGTGAAACCATAACCCACGTCAAAGTCTGAAATATGTTCTACAACTAATTGTGGGGCTGTACTTTGAAATCTATAGCTTTTTTTGTACATATGTTATTTTTCACAAAAAAAAAAGAAGGAAAAAAATCAATTGTGATGATAAAAAAGTATTTAAGCCCTCTAGTTTCCTATATTCTGGAGCAGCTAGAAGGAAAAAATATGAGAGGATCGCATGGCAGCCCATGACAAACTATGGGATCTCTCTTGTAACTAGTTGTTGAAGAGGGCTTTAAAAACTATTGCTTTCAAATAAAATCAGAAGGAAAGATAGACAATAAAGACTGAGATGGTATAATCTAGGAATGCCTAGAGTGTATAATGATAGTGATTAAATGTGCAAATCTAAAAACGTTTCTGTATGAGGAAGAACAAAGGAATGTCAATGATGCAGGGTGTTGAAAATAGTTGGTAATTAATATTTTAAAACCTTAATGTATGTGAGAGACAAACAAAAAATGTTTATTTGGTACAAAACTTATATTTTGACAAGTGAATTTCCTAATATAACTTATGGAGACAGCTTAACTGAACACCACAGTACTTGGAATCTTGCTTAGGGCATAAGATTTTGTAGCTTTGTCCGGAGTGATGCCCAGATAAATCCCAGAGCAATTTGAACAGTGAATAGGAAAGTATTTGCAGAGTCCCCTAGCGGGAATGGTGAGAAAGGGGGGGAAATTCAACTTCTCCAAGTGGAGAATTCTTGATATTCTCAGAGGCAGTGGGGACAGCCAAAGCAACAGGCCGAGTTTCCAATCTTGGGGTTTGTTCATATGAAACTTAATCCCACAAAGGATAGGCTAAGTCTACTTAAAACTAGGCCTAAGAGTCACCCCCAAGAGAACCTCTTCTGTTGCTCAGATGTGGCCTCTCTCTCGGCCGACACAGCAAGCAAACTCACTGCCCTCCCAGTCTACGTGGGACATAACTCCCAGGGGTGTGGACCTTTCTGGCAACGTGGGACAGAAATCCTAGAATGAGCTGAGACTCAGCAAAAAGGGATTGAGAAAATCTTTTTGAGTGAAAGGGGGAAGAGCGAAATGAGACAAAATAAAGTATCAGTGGCTGAAAGATTACAGAGTCGAGAGGTTGTCTTGGAGGTTATTCTTACATATTAAATAGATATCACCTGTTCAGTTAAGCTGTAATGGAGAGGCTGGAGGGAACTGCCTGAAAATGTGGAGCTGTGCTCCAGTGGCCATGTTTCTTGAAGATAATTGCATGATGATATGGCTGTCGCAGTGTGACTGTGTGGTTGTGAGAGCCCTGTGTCTGATGCTCCTCTTCTCTACCTTATTGACAGACAGGTAATACATATGGATTGAAAATAAATAAATAATAGGGGGAAAAAACTTAACATGAAAACATTCTTAAGATATAAACATTTCATACACGGTATATAGTCAAATGGCTCACAATACCATCACATAGTTCAGTATTCATCACCATGATCATTTTTTTGAACATGTGCCTCACTCCAGAAAAAGAAATAAAAAGGAAAAAACTCATACATACCATACCTTTACCCCTCACTCTCATTGAGCACTAACTAATATTTCTATCAACCCAATCTACCTTATTAATGCATAGTGTCCTTCTTTGTCTCTTTTAACTGTTTTACATTTGAAGTCTAATTTGTTGGATATTAGTATGACTACTCCTGCTCTTTTCTGATTCTCGTTTGCACAAAATATCTTTCCCAACCTTTCACTTTCAACCTGTGTTTATCTTTGCGTCTAAGATGCACCCCCTGTAGATAGCATACAGATGGGTCCTATTTTTTAATCCATTCTGCCAGTCTTTTGATTGAGGAGTTTAATCCACTAACATTTAGCGTTATTATTGCAAGGAAGTACTTTCTTCTACCATTTTGCTTTTTGGATTTTATATGTCATATCTAATTTTTCTTCTTTTTACCTTTACTGATAGCCTTCATTTCTACACTTTTCTCCACACCTCTCTCTCCTGTCTTTTCCTATCTGTCTCTAATGTTCCCTTTAGTATTTCCTGCAGAGCCAATCTCTTGGTCACAAATTCTCTCAGTTATTTTTTTGGTCTGAAAATGTTTTAATTACTCTCTCATTTCTGAAGGACAATTTTGCTGGATACAGAATTCTTGGTTAGCAGTTTTTCTCTTTTAGTAACTTAAAATACATCATAGCACTCTCTTCTCGCCTCCATGGTTTCTGCTGAGAAATCTACACATAGCCTTATTGGGCTTCCCTTGTTTGTGATGGATTGCTTTTCTCTTGCTGCTTTCAAGACTCTTTTTCTTTGACATCTGACATTCTGATTAGTAAGTGTCTTGGAGTACATCTATTTGGATCTATTCTGTTTGGGGTACACTGCACTTCTTGGATCTGTAATTTTAAGTCTTTCATAAGCGTTGGGACATTGTCAGTGATAATTTCCTCCATTAGTTTTTCTTCTTCTTTCCCCTTCTCTTCTACTGGGACACCCACAACATACATATTCGTGCGCTTCATGTTGTCATTCAATTCCCTGCTCATATTTTTCCATTCTTTTCCCTATATTTTCTTTTGCTTGTCGGATTTCAAATGTCCTGTCCTCCAGCTCACTAATCCTATCTTCTGCCTCTTGAAATCTAACACTGTAGGTTTCCATTGTTTTTTTCATCTCTTCTACTTTGCCTTTCATTCCCATGTGTTCTGTGATTTGTTTTTTCAGACTTTTAATTTCTTCTTTTTGTTCGTTCCTTGCCTTCTTTATATCCTCCCTCAAGTTTCCATGTCTGTTCAAACATTCTGAATCAATTGTTTCAACTCCTGTATCTCACTTGAATTAATTGCTTTGTTCCTTTGACTGGGCCATATCTTCAATTTTCCTAGCATGATTTATTTTTTGCTGGCGTCTAGGCATTCAATTTCCTTAATTAGTTTATTCTGGAGATTGTCTTCAATTTTTTTACCTAGGATTTTCTTGCTGGATGACTTTGTTGTCTCTCTGTTCTCTGACATTCAGTTCAGCTTACTCTAGACCTCTAGCTTAGGTTTTGTTTAACAGGTCAGAATTCAGTTCTTGTTTTCTTGTTTCTTGCCCTGCCTGTATGGTACCTTTTCCCCCCCATTAGGAGGGTCTACTTAGGTATTACAGGCCCCAGTCAGATTTTCCCAGACCAAACTGGCTTCCTCTCAAGAGAGAAGAGTCACTTGCATCAGTTTTCCCTGAGGGTGAGACCCAGCAGGTTTAAAGACTTTGCTATGAAGCCTCTGGACTCCATGTTTTTCCAATCTTGCCCCGTATGTGGCACTTTTCAATCTGTGGGTCCCACAGGCAAAAGCTGATGTGGTACCTTTAACTTCAGCAGACTCTCCCTGCTGGGGGCATGGTTGAGACAGAGGAGAGGTTGTAGGCTGGCTTAAATCACTTCACTTTTCCAGACCCTGGTGTCTGAATTCCTTGAGGAAGAGATTTCACCTGAGCTGGGCCCCACCCCTCTCCTGGGGAAGGCACAGGCTCAGACAAACTTTCCAACAAGCTTAATTCTGCCCATGCCTGGGGCAGCTGGAGCCTGAGAAGCCCTGCAGCTGTATTCAAAAAGCAGTCAAGCCATAGAAATACAGCCACAAAAAAAGAAAAAAAAATCCTTTTCAGAGCAGGACCTATTTTTAGTAGTCAGAATTTGTTAATGTCACATTTGGAGCTTGGTTGTGCTAAGCCCTGACTGCTGGTAAAAGTCCCTCTCCTTTCCCCTCTGGGAAGCAGCCTATGGGGGAGGGGTGCCAGCCACTGTGGCTTGGGGAACTCACGGTTCTGGGGGGGGCTCACAGCCAGTCCAGCTGGTCCAGACTGGGGTATGCTGTGTATCCAGTCACTGACATGGCCCCAGCAGTTGTTCTGTACTGTTCCTGTACTGTTCCTCTGGAGGACGAACTAAATCCACACCTCACTAAGCCACCATCTTGGCCCCCTCCTCTACCCAATTTATTTTTGTCCCCTTTATTATTTGTTTATTTTTTATCCATATTTTTTACTCATCTGTTCATACCCTACATAAAAGGAGCATCAGACACAAGGTCTTCACAATCACACAAATATTGTAAAAGATTATGTATTTCCATAAATGGAAATTTAAACAGTAAAAAAATTGTGGTACTCTTGTTGTTCAAGATGTAGTGGAGAGGCTGGAAGGAACTGCCTGAAAATGTAGAGCTGTGTCCCAGTAGCCATGGTTCCTGATGATGACTGAACAATGAGATAGCTTTCACAATGTGACTCTGTGAACGTGAAAACCTTGTGTCCGATGCTCCTTTTATCTACCATATCAACAAAACAGTAGAACATATGGAATAAAAATAAATAATAAGGAGAACAAACGTTAAAGTAAATTTAGTTTGAAATGCTAGTGGTAAATGAAAGCAAGGGGTAAGGGGTATGGTATGTATAACTTTTTTTTCTTTATTATCGTTTTATTTCTTTTTCTGTTGTCTTTTTCTTTTTCTAAATTGATGCAAACATTCTAAGAAACGATGAATATGCAACTATGTGATGATATTAAGAATTACTGATTATATATGTAGAATGGAATGGTATCTTATTGTTTTGTTTGTTGTTAATTTTTTTTAATTAATAAAAAAATTGTGGTACTACTCTCAAAAAATATGCAATATTATACATACTTCTTGTATTAACTTGTGGTCATTAGCATGAAGTCATCAGAGTACTAAGAAAAGCCTAGCAAAGATTTTCTGAATGTCTGAGTCTTAGATGAACTCAAAATTTATTACCAATTGCAAAAACAAATGAAATTCCAAACCATAATATGTCCTATAACACACACACATATATATACACACTCTGTGTCCAATCTATATCAAATTTGTCAGGCTCTAGATTAACCACTCACATTTTCTCATCTCAAACCACAGCTTTCTGAGAATAAGTTACAGGGAAATATTTTCTATTTTTAAAGGATCTGGACAAAGAAAAAGACTAACAGTACTTTTATTCCTTATAAAAATCCTCCCCAAATAAAATACTAAAGAAAAAAACACACACAAATTAGATCACAGAAAATAATTTACATTTCCCTAAGTCTTTATGTTAATACAGATCAACGAGGGAAAAGCATTCTGCCTCACAAAACAGAAATAATGCCTGTTTAAGACACTCATCTCACTTTTTTCTGCATCCGCAGTACCCCGCACTGTGAAAGGCATGCAGTATGTGCCAATTAAAAACAATGAAGAAGAAAATTCAACACAAACTGACCTATACACCTAGGCTCAGACTGAAACTGCTCAGCTTCAACAACTCTCCAGATCTCCAACTGATGAGCTGTGAAGGGGCGGTAGAGGCTTTTACTACCTTTACTATACTTCTTCCAGTACCCCTCATCACCAGAACACTTGGCCAGACGCTCTCTTCTTACAGGCTTTGGATCCATTTATTGGGAATATAGTAGAT
This sequence comes from Tamandua tetradactyla, assembly GCF_023851605.1. NCBI lineage: Eukaryota > Metazoa > Chordata > Mammalia > Pilosa > Myrmecophagidae > Tamandua > Tamandua tetradactyla. The sequence continues at coordinate 9,515,483 of NC_135339.1, forward strand.
CTCACACTACCATCTTGATGACTTGATCCCAGATCGACAGTGAATTTTGAGACACAGAAAGGAGTAATAACAGGTAAAACCATTTGACAAAAAATAAATTGCCTTTTGAGAGTGAGTTCTAACTACTAAAGCAGGATACTGTGGAAGGAACATCTGTTCTTAGGTAGGACGTGGGACTACTTGTTCTTTCTCAAGTCTCTTCAATTGCAGGATTCGTTTTACATTGACAACCTATATAAACTTATTTTATGGAGGAAAAAAATGAGTTTATAAAACTACAACAATTTTTAAACTGCTATTTCAGGCATTTATAACTTTCTAATACAATTAAAAATACAACCATGACTTATGAAATTTTAATTCACTTGCCCGAAAACCCACTATCCAGTGTCATATTGAGTGACAGAAGGGAAGAAAAAAATAAAGTCCAAAATGTTCCTTAGAGAATGAGACAAAAGCTAGTGCCAGATGGACCAACCTAAACCACAGGGACATGATAAAAGTGAAAGTCTAAATATCTGAGAGTTGAAGCTGAGCTTGATATTATGGTTAGTTTCACCAATGATTAGTGATCAATATTAACTGGCAAAACAACATGGCCAGTGTCCCAGGTTCAGGTTGAATAAAGGAGAAAATGCCTTACAAAGAAGAAAATGCCCTACAAGTAGTGCAGAGGGACAGCAGCTGAAAGAAGAGCTACAGAGCAAATTATGAGCAGGACAGGTAGAAAAAAATCCATATATGGCAACTGCAAATAATGGGATGCAGAGAAACTATAACTTGCGATCAGAACTAGAGTGGCAACTTAAAAACAAAAGGATTACCTTTAACCCAGATTTTCCAACACAATTCCTCAAACCCTATCTTCATTTTTTTCCCCTAGCAAAGACAACTTTCTGAGTAATCATTTCAACTATGTTTTTACCACATTTTTCCTTCACCCTCCTCATCTTGTTTCCCAGCCAGCCTTCAATCCTGGTATAAACAACCTTTCACCATATCCCTGGTGAGGGACTGAGAAAATTCTCACAGATGGCATGCTTAAAGTCATGCTTTCTAATCTAGTGAAGAAGGGAGATCAGAAAATTAGTTACAAACATGAGGAATGAGAAAATAAGTAAATAATGTTGAGGTTAATGGGAACCAGATATTCTCACTGTTGGCAAAGGGAAGTAAAACTGGGAAGTTGGAAGGCTGGAATAAACGTGTGGTGCTGGATAGAAACTGGAGTGATCGGTGTGAATTCCGAATACACATAGGTAGATCAAGAAATAGGGTGTGTGTGCATACATACATTTACATGTTAACTAGCTGTCAAGTCAGAGAAGCCCTGGAGTAGATCTGCATATATCTGAGAGGGTTAGTATCTACATACATGTACATATTTCCCAGCTCTGGTTGTTGAGAGGGCCTAGTAGCAATCACATTCCAAAAGTAATGACCATACCTAAAGTAACCAGAACTTTATTTCTAAATACCATTCTTCACTAAAAACAACAACAACAAAACACAGGGCTCCTCAGACAAATGGCTGATTCTAGGACTGGGTAATATATCATGAGCCTAGAATATCTTAGTATGTCAGAAAGCAAAGAAATGCTCAGAAAACTGTGGGGACAGGTCAAGGAACCAGCTAGAAGAAACATCCATAAGCTGGCCAAATCAAACTATCAAAATAAATGATGGTAATATCATTTAAATAAGTAATAGTAATAAACGACTGGAATACATACTCATATTGATAGAGATAAATATATACTCTTACATACGTGGAGAAAGGGAAAGTTCTACCTCACAGAAGGCTGACTAATAACTGTAGAAGAAATGATGCAATCAGAAATCATAGTCAGCAATCATTTTAATAAAAATTGTTTCAGGCACCAATCACCAATAGATAAGGAGAGTATATTCACATACAAATGATCTTCCCACCAAATGTTATCAATTGGCTTTATGGTTGAGGAACCTGGCATATACCATCTTTACCAAGATCCAAGTTAACATCAGCAATGACAGTGGTACAAATAAATATTGTGTGCCATCAAATATGATACAGTGAGATCACAGCATCACTTCTGTGGTATTTCTACCAAAAATATGTGATCTAAACATAATCGTGAAGAAGCAGCATCAGAGAAGACAAACTGAGGGATAATATACAAAATAACGGGCCCAAATTCTTCAAAAATATCAAAGCCATGGAAAAACTAGGAAAGAAGGATATTCTTCCAGATTGAAGGAGAGGAGAAACCTGAGACGACTAAATGCAACACGTGATTTCTGGACTGTATCAAGGGCGTTCTGCCTGGGAGATGTGGGAGAAGGGGGGTGCACCAGTTTGAAAGGATGTATCTACCCCAGAAAAGCCAGGTTTTAATCCTAATCCCATTTTGTAAAGGCAACTGTTTCTTCTAATCCCTATTCAGTACTGTATCCCTATTGAGCATTATATCTTTGAAACTTTAATTAGATCATCTCCCTGGAGATGTGACTCAATCAAGAGCAGTTGTTAGGGTGGATTAGATGGACACATTTCTAGGTGAGTCTTGATTACTTTACTGGAATCCTATAAAAGAGAGATTCTGAGAGAGCAGGATGACATAGCCATGAGAAGCAGAGTTCACCAGCAGCACGACCTTTGGAGATGAAGAAGGAAAATGCCTCCCGGGAAGCTGCATGAAACAGGAAGCCAGGAGAGAAAGCTAGCAGATGAGAGAGAAACCCTTTCCAGATGAGAGAGAAACCCTGGCCACGTTTGCCACGTGCCTTCTCACTTGAGAGAGAAACCCTGAACTTCACTGGCCTTCTTGAACCAAGGTTTCTTTCCCTGGATGCCTTAGATCAGACATTTCTTTAGACTTGTTTTAATTGGGACATTTTATCCAACTTAGAACTGTAAACTAGCAACTTATTAAATTTCCCTTTTTAAAAGCCATTCTGTTTCTGGTATATCGCATTCCAGCAGCTAGCAAACTAGAACAGGGAGTTATTTGTTTTTCTGTAACAGACATTATTGAGTCAACTAACGAAATTTGAATGGGATCTGTGGATTATGATTTTATCGTATCAATGTTAATTTCCTGATTGTGATGAGCAGACTATGATGGCTAAAGATAGGTTCTCTTGTTTTCAGAAAACACAAATTTTAGGGATAATGATCATCAGGTCTACAACTTACTTCCAAGTGGAGTGTGTATGTATGTACATGTGTGTACACACAGCTATACAGACATACCATGAATGTGGGGAGGGGTTTCCTTTTCAACAGTCATTTGGGAATATCTGGAGACACTTGGTTGTTGAAACTAAAAGTAGGAGGGTAGGAGGGAAAGGGCTGCGCTACTGGCATGCAGTGGGCAGAAGCCAGAAATGCTGCTCAACAACCTGAAATGTACACAGCCACCTTCCCACAACAAAGAATTATGCAGTTCAAACTGTCTATGGTAGTGAGGTTGAGGAACCCTGACAGGGAGGGAGGAAAACTCTTCTGCCACAGTAAGTCATGGACTACTGGTGACTTCTATACTACTTGGTAACAGGGTCATTAGTAACATTTAAATCAAATCAGATCAGAGAACCAATCCCAGAAAACCCAGATAAGCATTTCAGAGAACTTATTCTCAAGATTCTGTTCCTCTGATAAACAATGATTTCTTAGACTGTACATCAAAAGCACAATTTGATATCAAACTGAACAGATAACAATGCTGATACCATTTATTTGTTTCCTCTATTCCTTTATGCACATCAAAACAGGTAAAACTTTGCCTATCTGCTTTCCAATAATCTCCTTTCTATGGATGCAAAATCTATCAAACAACTCTTAGTCTTCTAGTATCCTAAAGGAAAATGCAGGGTCCATTTCACACAACAGTTAGGAATCAAAAGCATTGAAATAGTAAAGTGCAGACTTCCGGAGAAGATGGCGGCTTAGTAAGACGCGCGGGTCTTAGTTCCTCCTCCAGAAAAGCAACTAAAGAAACAGAAACAATACGAAACAACTCCTGGAGCTAGGACAGAGACCAAAAAGACAGCGTACCCCATTCTGGAATGGCTGAACGGGCAGGGAGAATCCGCTGCGGTGAGATACCCGAGGGGCGCGCGTTTTCCCGGCCGGGGCGGCTGGCGACTGGAGTCCCCTCCACGCACGTGGCTCCCCGGTCTGACTGGGAACGTTGGATAGCGGGGCCCTCCCGCCACGCTTGGCGTCTCAGGCCAGCTGGGCAATTTGGACCGGCACTCCCCGAAGCCGCGGCGGCCGGCGACCCCCCCTCCATGCGCGGTTTCCCGGGCCGACTGCGAGATTCGGATTGGCAAGTTAAAGGAGCCACAGCATCTTTTACTGGTGGGACCCGCAGACAGACGAGTGCCACGAGCGCCACCTACTGGGCAGGAAAAGAAAAACAGAGCCCAGAGATTTCACAGAAAAACCTTTCAACCAGCCGGGTCCCACACCCAGGGAAATCTGATCAAATGCCCAGACACCAGCAGAAAATAATGGATGACGCTCGGAAAATTGAAGTATTGGCCCAGTCAAAGGAGCAAACCAATAGTTCAAATGAGATACAGGAGCTGAGACAACTAATGCTGAATATACGAACAGAAATGGAAAAACTCTTCAAAAACCAAATCAATAAATTGAGGGAGGACATGAAGAAGACATGGGCTGAACAAAAAGAAGAAATAGAAAATCTGAAAAAACAAATCACAGAACTTATGGGAGTGAAGGACAAAGAAGAAAAAATGGAAAAAACAATGGATACCTACAATGGTAGATCTAAAGAGACAGAAGCTACAATTAGTGAACTAGAGGATGGAACATCTGAATTCCAAAGAGAAACAGAAACTATAGGGAAAAGAATGGAAAAACTTGAGCAGGGGATCAGGGAACTGAATGACAATATGAAGCGCACAAACATACGTGTTGTGGGTGTCCCAGAAGGAGAAGAGAAGGGAAAAGGAGGAGAAAAACTAATGGAAGAAATTATCACTGAAAATTTCCCAACTCTTATGAAAGACCTAAATTTACAGATCCAAGAGGTGCAGCGCACCCCAAAGAGAATAGACCCAAATAGGCATTCTCCAAGACACTTACTAGTTAGAATGTCAGAGGTCAAAGAGAAAGAGAGGATCTTGAAAGCAGCAAGAGAAAAACAATCTGTCACATACAAGGGAAACCCAATAAGACTATGTGTAGATCTCTCAGCAGAAACCATGGAAGCTAGAAGACAGTGGGATGATATATTTCAATTACTAAAAGAGAAAAACTGCCAACCAAGACTTCTATATCCAACAAAATTGTCCTTCAAAAATGAGGGAGAAATTGAAACATTCTCAGACAAAAAGTCACTGAGAGAATTTGTGACCAAGAGACCAGCTCTGCAAGAAATACTAAAGGGAACACTAGAGTCAGATACGAAAAGACAGAAGAGAGAGGTATGGAGTAAAGTGCAGAAAGAAGGAAAATCAGATATGATATATATAATACAAAAGCCAAAATGGTAGAGGAAAATACTATCCAAACAGTAATAACACTAAAAGTTAATGGACTGAATTTCCCAGTCAAAAGACATAGACTGGCAGAATGGATTACGTCCCAGCAATACCACTGCTAGGTATCTACTCAAAGGACTTAAGGGCAAAAACACAGACGGACATTTGAACACCAGTGTTTATAGCAGCATTATCTACAATTGCAAAGAGATGGAAACAGCCAAAATGTCCATCAACAGACGAGTGGCTAAACAAACTGTGGCGTATACCTACGATGGAATATTATGCAGCTTTAAGACAGACTAAACTTATGAAGCATGTAATAACATGGATGGACATAGAGAACATTATGCTGAGTGAGTCCAGCCAAAAACTGAAGGACAAATACTGTATGGTCCCACTGATGTGAACCGACATTAGAGAATCAGCTTGGAATATATCATTGGTAACAGAGTCCTGCAGGAGTTAGAAACAGGGTAAGATAATGGGTAATTGGAGCTGAAGGGATACAGACTGTGCAACAGGACTAGATACAAAAGCTCAAAAATGGACAGCACAATAATACCTAAGTGTAATGTAACTATGTTGGAACACTGAATGAAGCTGCACCTGAAATATAGTTTTTTGTTTGTTTGTTTGTTTGTATCTTTTGTTTTTGTTTTTTTCTTTTTCCTTTTTATATATATATATTTTTTATTAGTATCATTATTTTAATTCTCTTCTCTATATTAACATTCTATATCTTTTTCTGCTGTTTTGCTAGTTCTTTTCCTAAATCGATGCAAATGTACTAAGAAATGATGATCATACATCTATGTGATGATACTAAGAATTACTGAATGCATGTGTAGAATGGAATGATTTCTAAATGTTGTGTTAATTTCTTTTCTTTTTTTTGATTAATAAAAAAAATTTAAAAAAAAAAGCATTGAAGTAGTATAACACTTAGGAGTTTCACTTTTTCATGATCATGGTATCTCTCCCCTGTTAGGAAAAACAAAATTATGAGAGCCACCGGAGCAAAAAAAACATCTTCCCTACAGAGGGAAAATGACGGATGAAGACCAACCTGTCTTTGGACACAAGAGGTCACAGAAAATAGTGATGGCATTTTTTTAAATGCTCAAAGAGTAAATGCTGTAAATTCAGAATGTAATATCCTGGGAAAATAAGCTTGAAAAATGAGAGAGAAATAAAGGCATTTTTCAGCTAAAAAAAAAGAAAAAAGGAAAAGACTTTCACTGTTGAAGCTTACCAATCCACTAAATAGTAATATCTAAGTGAAGAATTTCTGACACAACCCCACTTATAATAAAGGTTTTGGCAAATAAAATATTTAAAACAATGAGCGAAATGAGGTAAAAAGGGAAACTAAAAGATTCACTGATTTAGTCTCTTCAGGTTAATAAATGTTAAAACTACTTACTATTTTAAGTCAGGGCTTTATCTAGCACATCTTTCACATGAGTTTGATCTCATATTTCTTTCGACTTTATAAACTGGAAAAAGTTCCCTAAATTTTCCTCTTGTAATACTAACAGCATCATCCTGCTACATCCATCAGCAGAAAATAGGCCTGAGGCCTACCAGTCTGCTACGACCTAATTTACTGTAGGCCAGAGAGATTCCTTTGTAATCAGGTCAAGTACACGTGTTTTGCTGCCTTCTAAGCTATGCTAATAGCTGGAGAAAAAAAATGACTCTGATGTTAACTTTAAAACTGAATTAAAAAACAATGCAAATACATACAAATTAACTCAAATGAGTATTGAATTAATAATAAACCAATTACTACTTCAAGAAACCTTTGACACAATTATGACTACTCATTCTTAGTGAGATATAACCTAAGGAGAAAAAGAACCGCAAAGAAATCTTAACCTTCAGTCAGTATTTTTATTGTTCATACCAATGTTGATTTTATAACTTAAAAATTACTTAATGTAAACAGTAGGATAAAGCAAATAAGCAAATATACTATTAGGAACATCAAGATTTTCAGTGAAAAAATACAAATAAAACATAAAAGTACAAAATCTCAACACAGGTAAGAGGCTCTGGATAGTCAAAATCATCTTGTAAAAGAAGAATAAATATGGGGGACTCAAACTTCTGATTTATTAACTCATTACAAAGCTATAGTAATCACAGCAGCAGGGTACTAGCACAAGAACAAATATGCAGACCATGGAATCAAACTCAGTGTTCAGAAATAAACACAACTATGGTCAACTGATTTTGACAAGGGTGTCAAATCCACTCAACTGGGAAAGAACAGTCTCTTCAACAAACGGTGCTAGAAAATTGCATATCCATATGCAATGAAGAAAGGTGGACCCGTCTCATATACAAAAATTACTTCAAAATGGATTGAAGGCCTAAATATAAGAATCCAAATTATATATTTCTTAGAAGACACAGGGAAGCATCTTTAGGACCTTGCATCAGGCAATGATTTCTTAGACTGTATGCCAAAAGTAGGAGCAACAAAAGAAAAATTAGATAAATGGGTCTCCCATCAAAACTTGAAACTTTCGTACATCAAAGGACTTTATCATGAAAGTAGAACAACATCCTAAAGAATGGGAGAAAATATTTGGAAACCACATGTTTGACAAGGTTTTAATATCCAGAATATATAAAGAAATGCTACCAAAAAAAAAGAAAGAAAAAGAAATCCTACAACTCAAGAACAAAAAGACTTTAAAATGGGTAAAAAATCTGAACACATATTTCTCAAAGAAGATATACAAACAGCCAAAGAGGACATACGAAGATGTTCAACATCATTAGCCACTACAGAAATACAATTGAAAACTACAATATTTGGAAATCACATACCCCATAAAAGGTTTAATATGGAGAATATATAAAGAAATCCTTCAACTTAATGCGACCAACAATCCAATTACAAAATAGCCAAAATGCTAAAACAGACATCTCTCTAAAGAAGATAACCACATGACCAGAAAGCACACAAAAAGATGCTGAAAATCATTAGCTACCAGGAAAATGCAAATTTAAACCACAATGAATACCATTACTCATTCACTAGAAAGGCTACAACTAAAAAAATAAAAAAGGAAAACTGTTGGAGTCAATGTGGTTAAAGAGAACACCAGTTCATCATGGGTGGGAAGGTAAAATGGTGCAGCCACTGTGCAAAACAGCTTGAGTGATCCTCAGAAAGTTAACTATGGAATTACCACATGACCTGGGATTCCCACTTCTGGGTATATACCCAAAAGAACTGAAAGCAGGAACTCAAACACATATTTGCACACCAACGTCCACAGCGGCATTATTCACAAGCACCAAAAAGTGGAAGGAATCTGTGTTCATTAACAGTTGAATCGATAAACAAATGTGGTATATCTATACAATGGAATATTACTCAGTCATAAAACAGCTCAAAAGGTTCCTTGATCAGATAAACCCTGAAACTCAGAGGGATCAGCCTCTCCAGGATTATCAATTAATTACATCCCCTTATTCTTTAGTGTGAACACTCCTTCTCAACATGAAAAAGTCAGAACAGGCACTGTCTGAAGATCCCTATAGATTGAGAGAGGGATTAAAGGAAGAGTATGTAAGAAAATGAGATTTAACAAACAAGTCTCGATGCTGAATCACCAAATTAATATTTCTTCTAGCTTCCAGTGTTTTGGAGGAGCTAGAAGGAAAAATCTGATGATGGAATGGTAGGACATGACAAATTCTGGGATCTGTTCTTTAATTACTTGGTGAACTGTGCTTGGAAATTATTACTTTTTTCTTTCTTTGCTTTGTATATATGTTATATTATGCAGTTAAAAAACATTAAAAAAAAAAAAGGAATGAAATTCTGATGCATGCTACTATACGGATGAAACCTGAAGACAACTTGTTGAGCAAAACAAACCAGACATTTTAAGAAAAAATATAGCATGATCTCATTGTTACGAAAAAAATTAGAATACACAAATTCATAGACAGAAACTAGAATACAGATTACCAATGCTGGAGTGCAGTTAGGGAATGGTGATGACAGCAGCACAATAGTGTAATTAACACTACTGGATTATATAAATATAAAAATATTTTTTTGCATTATATATTCGAATGTGGTTAATAGGGGAAATTCTAGGTTGTATATATTAGTAGAATAAAAATTTAAAAAAAACCACAGGACTGTACAGTACAATTAACTCTAAGTTAAACCATGGATTGTAGGATTGTAGTTAAAAGTACAATTATAAAAACGTGTTTACCAATTATAAAATATACCACATCCACTACATAGTGTTAATAGGGTGGTATATGGGAATTACTATATTTTATGCATGATGATTCTATAAACCCCCAACTTCTCTAACAAAAAAAAAACAAATACAAAAATACATTGTGCTGGGTGGGCCACAGCGGCTCAGCAGGCAAGAATGCTGGTCTGCCATGCCAGAGGACCTGAGTTCGATTCCCAGTGCCTGTCCATGAAAAAAAAAAAAAGAAAACACATTGTGCTGAATGAAAGAAACCTTACAAAAAAAGAAAGAACTATCAGAATATACAACACAAATAGCGAACCTTAATGTAAACTATGGACTATAGTTCACAGTAAAATTATAATAATATTCTCTCATCATCTTTAACAACGGTACCACAATAATTCAAAGTGTGATTAATGGCGGAGCATACAGGCTCTATATTTTCTGCATGATTTTTTCTGTACACCTACAACTTCTCTAATAAAATATATATTTAAAAATACATTTTGTAATAATAAATCTGAAATGAAACTAACAATTTGAAATCATGGTTTACATTTCTACATATTTCCTAGCTCTGTCCAATGAAAAGGCCTAGAAGTAGTGATACCCTAGAGTAGCAATGAACATACCCAGCACTTAGATCTTGGTTTCTAAGTACTAATTTGCACAAAAAGAAATAAGGTTCCTTGGAGAAATGGATGCATCCACACCCAAAACGGAAAGTACAAGATGAGCCTGGGGCATCATACTGTTTAAAAAGCAAGGGGAGACTCGCACCAGTGAAGCCAGGAGAAGTGCTACAAAAGCCCATCTCCCTAAACTACCACAATGAGAAAAGAGAGGAAAGCATCACCAAATTTCACCAATTTTAAGGTTATCCAGAGATGTCTTGGCTATTTGGAACTGTCATATTCAAATATTTGACATCTTAAATCTTTGGTACTGTGGATCATAGTAATGAAAATGTTCAAAAATTCATTGTGGTGATGAATGGACAACTATATGATGATACTATGAACCACTGATTGTACACTTTGGATGATTTGTAAATATATCTCAATAAAATTCCATTTAAAAAAAAAGCAAGGGGAAGTAGTAAAGATGACGGGGTTATGCCAAAAAAAAAAAAAACAGTGCAAAATGGTTCACAATGGCTATATCTAAGATAACTTAGACAAATAATTTTTTAAGAAGACCAAAACATTGTAAAACATTTAATAAACAAAAGTTCTGAGTCTACAGTAATATGCAAAAGAGGGAGGTGGGAGGAAGAAAACTCCTCTTTATAGAATTTCATGTATTAAATGTGGAAAAAATAACAATTAGAAAATTCACCATTCTACAGCTCTCAGTTTAATAAACTGATACAGGCAAAGCTCAACAATGGATGCTGAAATGATGATGTAAAACAATAATGGGGAGCATGATATGCACATCGTGCCGAAGTTGCACCTAAGAGCTTATTTACTAATTCAACTAGAGAGGGGAAAATACATCCTTATTTTGAAAAGACCTGATGATCATAATCTTAACTAGGTGGTCAATCAACATTACTATTGAAATAACCAGATGGTACATAGCTCTGATGTGAAGAACACGAAGTATGCAATAACACCTTTGAAGTATTCCTGCCACCGAAATAGTTAACCTGAACCTTATCAAGCTTCTAGACTTAATTTCCAGTGTTCTATGACATAATACTATTTTAATATGCTGGAGTAACAAGTTAATCGACACTGAGGAAACAACCAGATGAATTCTGAATGTGAACGTTCTACAATACAAATATCGTGCACTTCTTAAAAAAACAAATAAATTAGACATAAATTACATCAAGGGAACACTACTAGTGTGCTTAATAGGATCACATAACCAGGTAGAATATTGTCATTTTTCATAAGAGAAACACGCAATTAAAAAAAAAACTTACTTTCAAATCAAACAGCATAAATCAACATACACACACACGGAAAGAGAGAACAAAGACTGACAGAGTGTGTAATTTTGGCAATTACAGCAAAGTGTTAACCAATAAATTAATCTAGGTAGAGGGATATGGGTATTCACTGCATTCATTTCAACCTTCTCATAAATTCGGAGGGAAGAAAGGAAAGGAGAGTTAAAAGAGTGGTTCTCAAAGTAAGCTCAAGGGAATCCTCAGGAGATTCTTTCAGAGTTTCTACAAAATCAAAAGCACTTTCATCATCATAATAACAACAGGAGGTTATTTGCTTTTGTCACTGTGTTGATTAGTTAGTAGGGATTGTGCAAAAGCAATGGTGGACAAAACTGCTGACATCTTAGCACAAATCAAGGTAGGGATCCCAAACAGAACTAGAATTATTCTTCACTTCCAGACACTAGTTAAAAATTTGTATCTAGCACCCTGAATCAATAGTTAAAGACTTTCCTGATGAGTTTGGTGATGTCATTAATGTGATTTTTTTAACACTGTATAATGAAATGAGTCGCCATCTGAAAGATGTGCACAATTCATGAGCCAATATTTGCCAAACATACACGGGTAAATCACCCATTCAAAATATAAGACAGGCCAACAGGTTTTAAAAGAATAGTATGAAAGATTCATTGGCATGATTTAAAAAATCCAAGTTGCAGTAAATCTTCAAGAAATTCCCATTTAAGTTTTGGTATAGTATCAAAGAAAAATACCACAATTTCCTGAAAAGGATATTTAGTATACAATTATGCATCTGTGTGAGGCTGGATTTTCCTCACCTATTTCAAACAAAACATAATAAAAGCATATTGAATGCAGAAGCAGATATGAGATTCCAGCTATGCATTATTTAGCCCAGCATTAAAGAGATTTACAAAAAATGTAAAACAACGTTAATCTTCTCACTCAAAATCTGTTTTAGAAAATAATTTTTCTTAAAAACATTAACATGAATTGGGTTCACTATTTGTAGTGAATTGTTAATATCTTTAAAATGTGCTTTAATTTCTAATCTGCTATGTATTGATACATTCCACATAAACAAAAGTTATATGGGAATGTCAATGTTTAAGAGTGTAAAGCATTCCTGAGACGGAACACTTCGAGAAGTGCTGCTCTGGAAATCAACATATGACAGAAACTTTTATATATAAACCAGAAGCCTATACCACACTAACCTGTCCCAGAGCAGTTAAGGCTCTGTCATTCTGTCAACACCCAGCAAGTTTTCTCTTGGGGGCGTTGGGGGGGGTGGGGGTGCAACTCACAGTGCAAAAGCAAAAATACAGCCGCAAAAACAATGGGTACACTCATTCTCTAGTAGCATAGAAGTAGTTCAACCTATAAGAACAAAAGAGGTTGCCTACCTCCAACTTCAATTTTCAAAAACAAATTTAACACTGTTCCAAGCAATTTTAACTAAAGAATTAATTTTTTACCAAAAAGGTAAACTCAAGCAAATTAGTCTGAATTATCTATGCTGGGCCACATTATAATGAATGACACATGTTATCTTTTCAGACATTTAATTGCAATGTTTGGTAGTAATTTTCAAATTAAAAAAAATTAGCAAAGGCTGTACTCCCCAATAATAAGTATAAAAAAATGACTGATGGTGCTTTACTTACTCGTTTGGGACCACTGAAAATCTTTCTGGTATTTTCCTTTGATTTATCTCCTTGTTTATTCGTGGGCTTCTTCACACTTTCAGGCACACCGGACAGTCCTCTGTAAAATCCAAGTTTTCTGAAATCCAAGTGAAAGGTTTAGGAGGCGAAAGGGTGAGAAAGAAGGACGGTACACCCGGAAACTTTTAAAGTGGGCGGGTTTATTTCTGCGCTCCCGGACTTAGCTCACCAAACCCAAAATGGAGGGAGGTGAGTCAGCACCTGGGTGATGGCGTAGGTGGTTTTTAAGCAAGGGGGTCAGGTGATGTCCAGAAGGGGCGGTTCTCAGGAAGTCAGGTGGTCGGAAGGGGCGGGTCTCCAGAAGTCAGGTGTCCGGAAGGGGCGGTCCCAGAAGCCATGTTGGGAGGGGCGACACAGCCTCCCCATCTCCAGTTGCCGTGCTCTTCCCAGTCCCCTGACGTTACACCCAGTAATCAAAACTAGCTAATTTTCTCATATTTCAAATTATCTACCAGAGAGCCTATGAAGGTTTTTTTTTTTTGGACTATTGTGGAAAGAAAAGGTTAAGGAAATAAAATAAAAATATTCCCAATGACATTAAGTTTTATTCTCCCACTCTCACCTCTGGTTTGTTCCCTCTAAAAGAAAATCATAAACCTGGCTGTTGTTATGTGTTCTAGCTTTATTTTGTGTAAATGGTAAAATCAAGTCTTTTCCAAAATAATTTCTGTTGTTCATAGCTCATATAACTGCTGGATATGTGTGGACACCGGCACTGGTTGGTTCAATTTGAACAGACACACACACTGATAGAAAACACCAGATGATAGTCACTTTTAACATTTTTCTAGAATTCACGTTCACCAAATTATATTAGCCTTCAAAGAACGCCTACTTACATCTGAAAAGGCCAATAACAGGGTACATTTAAAAAACAAAAAAGAGGACAGCTTTCCTTGACAAAAAGTTATAAAATTACCAAGTATAATGGTAAAAAGGATTAGATTACACCCCAAATGGTTATAAAGGTTTATTTTCTTTCTAATCTTAAGAAAAAAGGAAGATATTTCTCTATCCTAACCCTTACTGAAATGCTTGCAAATTCACATGGTACGTGAAGACTCAAATTCCAACTTGGGTATATCAACTAAATGACCTCTAATTTTCCAATGTTACTTGGTATCAGCATCAAGTTTTTGAAAGGGGGCCTAAGGAGTTCACATTTTAAAGCCTAAAAAGGTGTACTACCGCCAAATATACATTTATCCATAGATTTTCAATTGCAGATTAGAATTAATATGCTATCTTGATAAGCCTAAAAGCTACTAGGTAAACTGTAGCAGGACAGGAGCTCAGGTACTGGTCATTACCTCTCATCTTCCTAAGAAATTGTGAAGTAGTTCTGCCCAAACCGATCTCAGCGGACTAGCAACAATGCTGTAAATCTGTTCCGCAAAAGGGATTTGTGGGTGTGTGTTACGGGGGGAAGGGGTGGTAGAGGGAGGAGGGCTCAGGGAATACTCCTGTGTAATTCTTTGAAAATAAGAATGATTTCAATCTAGAAAAACTGTTTTTAAGCCAAATAAAGCAAAATGGCAGTTATACTCTAACATAAGATTGAGAATCTATATTTAAGATTATTATAATTATAACTCATCATGATGACATTTCTTCTACAATCCTAACAGGACAGAAAGCTTTATTTAGCAAGTAAATTGATAAACGAGAGTTGGTTAAGAAAACCTGTACTGCAGAGACTTTCACATATTTTTGTGCACTCAACAGTCAATCTATTTCACAAAGCCCTCACCAGGTAATGACTTAATTACAGCAGAGCTAACCTATTTCCTTTGTCTCTCAAGGTAGAGACTATGAATTCTTTGAGGACTTCTAATCATTACTGGTCCTAGTACCTTAAGAGAGAAATCAAATTGACACTGTTGCGAGTGCATAGATACTTAACTACCACTTTTCATGCCTATTAAATCAATTCAAGACAGTTTGAGAATGTTTTTAATGTTTACCAGTTGATTAGTTCTGAACCAACTACGAAGGGTTTTTATTCATTTTAATCTTCTAATATTTCCCTTATTTATAACAACCTATTATCAGTATAGTTCTAAATGTATCAAACCTAAACTACATCTCCATTGCATCTGGATTTTCAAGGTTGAAACAAGATGTGTGATATCTCTGTCCCCATACACACGGATGTTAAAATTCTTATTGGCTAATGGGAGAATTAAAACACAAATATGAAAACACTCCTCAATCTACTAATTGGTTCCATGTAACTCAGCACCTGATCATTAACATTTTAAATTCCATAGCTTTGGATAAGCTAATTTGTGGTTTTAAATTGCTACTTCTATTAAAATGAATAATTGAGTTTCTAAGAAGAAAGTAGGTGGCTGTTGATTTAAGCCTGAAAAATACATTTACTTACTATAATTAAACACACACACACACACACAAATAAAAAAACCATACCTGCATTATTTGTACTAGACTGACTGTCCTGGGAATTATCATTGCTTTCTGGGGGAGGTTGAAAGGAGGGTGATGGAGCCGTTTTAGTTCTTTTTCTGCTTGTCTTTCTCTCCACTTGACAGTCTTCATCCTCATCATCTTCACTTTCACTGAGATCATCAAAGCCAAAATATTTTATTTTATAATTAGAACTTCCAGAACTTCCTTCATCACCTCCTGTCTCATCATGATCTTCAAAACCAAAAAATTCAAGTTTAACATCCTTTTTTGATTTGGTATTACTAGGTCAAAATATAGTAGTGGTCTTAGAAGTTGCAATATCTGCCTTTTTTCTTAGACGGCCAGCTTCTCCCAAATCTGCAGGAGTTGATGCAGTGAACTCATCCATACTGCGTTCCATAGTATCCTGTATGGTAACATTGCAAACTGACAAGCAAGATGGATGCAAAACTGTATAATCTCTAGTCCGTCCAACCGTCCCTCTAAAACTGGTCCCACAACTTACACTGCCTTTCTTTGCCTGATTCAGGCCATCTTTATTTGATTCACTGTTTGCTTTGGCTAAGGCCTGACTGGTGCCATCCATTAGCTTATCAAAATTTGATGCTCCTTGTGAGGATTTTGCTTTATTGGCCCTACAGTACGTCCTACAGTTGCTTGGCCTAAGAACACTTTGTACAATGTCTTCCTCGATAGCTTCATTTAGATTTTCCAACTGCTTTTTAAAATCTTCATCCTTCATCTCCAAAAGAGGATCATTTTCCAAACTTAATATACAATCTTCTGATCTGATATCTCCAAAATCATTATCCCATTCATACAAACCAGTTCTTACAGATCCCTTAATTGGAGATATTTCTGATGGAGATTCTGACCTTTTTCCAACTTGGGAGTTCCAAGAATCATATATTTCCTTGATTTCATCAGCCTTGTATCCAGAAGCCACTGTAGTTTCTGCATTGGGTTTCTTACTACTGTCATCGGCATTTTTATAAATATGATGACTATTCTTTTCATGTTCTTCATTAAAGTTCTCCACTTTATCTATAAAAATGAAAAGTATTTAAGTCAAACGATTTAAACATAAATAAAATCAATACAAGTTAGCAAATTACAGGAATATTTACTTGGCTAATTAATAGTACAGAGTCAGTTCTTCTAGAAATAACTTCCATAATTTAACTGTGAAGAAATCTGACATCCCCCCCCTCTACTTTTTCAGCATATTGCTCTCAGGTCACCTAGTGATCTTTCTCCCTTAAAGTTTTTGCCCCAGTCTTCTCAGATGCAAGTTCAACAGTGTTAAGTAAATAAATCAACTGAATCAATTCAAAATGACATGTAAATAACTATGCCAAAACTCCTCAGGGGATTGGGTTTTTTCAAAAAAAGATGCTTAAATTAAAAATTATTTAGGAGAAATATAACATGTGGACAGCTTAACTGAACTTATATAACAGCTCCACTGCAACTACATGGAACCTTGAGGAGGGCATGAGATTTTGTAGGTTTGTCCAGAGTGATGGACAAGCAAACTCACCACCCTCCTCCTGTCTACATGGGACATGACTCCCAGGGGTGTGGACCTTCCTGGCAACGTAGGACAGAAATCCCAGAATGAGCTGAGATTCAGCATCAAGGGATTGAGAAAAACTCTAGAATGAGCTGAGATTCAGCATCAAGGGATTGAGAAAACCTTCTCGAACAAAAGGGGGAAGAGTGAAATGAGACCAAGTGTTAATGGCTGAGAGATTACAAACAGAGTCAGGAGGTTATCCTGGAGGTTATTCTTACGCATTAAGTAGATATCACCTTGTTATCCAAGATGTAACGGAGAGACTCGAGGGAACTGCCTGAAAATGTGGAGCCATGTTTCTTGAAGATGACTGTATAATGATAAAGCTTTCACAATGTGACTGTGTGATTGGAAAACCTTGTGTCTGCTGCTTTTATCTACCTTATCGACAGATGAGTAAAACATATGGATTAAAAATGAAAAATAGGGGGAACAAATGTTAAAATAAATTTAGTAGATTGAAATGCTAAATGATCAATGAGTGGGAGGGGCAAGGGGTATGATATATATGAATTTTCCTCTCTGTTTTCTTTTTATTTCTTTTTCTGAATTGATGCCAATGTCCTAAGAAATGATCATGATGATGAATATACAACTATGATGATATTGTGAGTTACTGATTTTATATGTAGAATGGAATGATCATATGGTAAGAATGTTTGTGTTTGTATGTTGGTATGTTTAATAAATAAAATAAAAATAAATAAATAAACAAATAAATAAATAATAGGGGGAACAAATGTTAAATTTAGTAGATTGACATGCTGGTGATTGGTGAGAGGAAGAGGTGGGGGTATGGTATGTACGAATTTTTTTCTTTTTCTTTTTATTTCTTTTTCTGGATTGATGCAAATATTCTGCAAAGTGATCGTAGTGATGAATATACAACTATGTGATGATATTGTGAGTTATTGTTTATATAGAATGGAATGATCATATGGTAAGAATGTTTGTCTTTTTACGCTATGTTAAAAAAAATTTTAATGAAAAATTTTTCAGTAAGAAAAGAAACTCATCAGGGATCAATCACTCTTCTCCCACATTATGAAAAATGGCTTCTCTCTCACTTTTCCTTAAACTTACTTTTGTACATGGTTCCAATTCTGGCATGACCTATGGAGAAATAATGTGATAGATTATTAACTTCTGTGTTTAATAACTGAGTAAAATGCCTAGGTAACAAATCCTTCCCATGTCAGGTAATTTCCAATTATTACTCACCACAAAATTTGAATATCTAATAAAATGATTCATCACTAAAAAGTAGTTTTGTTGGTTACCTCATGATTTGTGGCCTATAAACAGAAAAATACAGTTAAAAGAAGCTGCCGTAACTGAACTCTTTCCATTTCTTTAAAATTTTTGGCAAAAAGTTTTCTTAATATTTATTTACATGTATTTAACAAATAGGAATAGAATTAATCCCCAAACCTCTTCTTATTCTAGCAGTAATTTTCACTCACATATACATGAACTTACTGAAAAAAATCCCCAACCATCTCATTAAGAGGTGCATTTCCAGTAAATTTTACCTTTAAAAGTATAGCACTCATTTTTTTAAATCAATTTGAATAACTGTGGTCATAACTTAAGCCAGAATTTTTGAATATTTAAAGCATTACAGGCACAAATTTTTTTTTAATTTAATTGTGTGTGTGTGTATATATGAAATACAATTTCTGGAACTTGCTTCAAAATAATCCATCACGGACAGGAACTAGAGGTAGGGATAAAAATGAAACAAGAATGACTACAAGTGATATTTACTGAAGCTAGATACATTTAGAGATACACACCCCTGTATAAGTACATACTAGCCTGATTACACATTACACACATATACACATATATTTTTAACACAGAATTGTGCAAAGGATGACCACTAAGATGAAGCATATATGCGTTCTAGTAGCCTTGATTATTGAAGACAATTGTGTAATGACATAACTTGTACAATGTGACTGTGTAATTGTGAAAACCTTGTGTCTGCTGCTCCTCCTTTTATCTACCTTGTCAACAAACGAGTAGAACATATGGAATAAAAATAAATAATAGGGGGAACAAATGCTAAAATAAATTTAGTTTGAAATGCTAGTGATCAATGAAAGCGAGGGGTAAGGGGTATAGTAGGTATAATCTTTTTTTTTCTTTTCTTTCCTGTGTTTGTTTTATTTCTTTTTCTATTGTCTTTTTATTTCTTTTTCTGAATTAATGCAAATGTGCTAAGAAATGATGAATATGCAACTAAGTGATGATATTGTGAATTACTGATTATATATGTTGATGTTTTATTTGGTTTGTTAATTTTTTAATTAATAAACAAATTTTTTTAAAAAACAACAAAACAAAACAAAAAAAGTGCCCCTGCAGCCCCTCTGGGGTTCAGTCGGGGGCATCAAAGTACAAGAGAAGGCGTAACAACCCTCCCTGTACAACGCAACAACTTAACCCTTAGTGGGTGGAGACAGAATAACCTGGAGTTCTCAGTGGTTCAGGATGTGGGCAAGGTTCTGAGAGCTATTAGCTTCCTGAGACTGGCCTTGCAGCGCCCAGGCAGGTAGCAGCAGGGGCAGCGGTGGACCAGCTGGGCCATGGAGGGCGCTGCAGTACCTGGAGGCACTAGTGGAGGCAGCACTGCCGCCCTGAGCCGCGCTAGCAGAGTGCGGCTGCACGGGCCAAGGCTCCAGTGCGCAGGCGAGCAGGTGGCGCCCGGATTGACCAGGATGAGCCAGCCCTGGACCCTCCTGCTCTGCGGGCTGGGGCGGCATGGGGCCATTGGGGCCAGGCCCAGCCCCGCATGCAGGCCAGGTGAGGAAAGGTGTTGGGAAGAAGAAGCTCGGCTGTCGCACCCCTGCGCGAGAAGGTAGGCGTGGGCCCCAGGGGGCGGGACCGGGGTGCTCCGGCCGGCAGTTCTCGGTGAGGCCCAGCAGCCCCAGACGGCGAGGCCATGGATGCGCAACGACCCGCATGTGTGGGTAGGACCCGAGACAGATCAGGTTACTGCCCTCATTGTACTCATTTTGGAGGAGATAGACAGTGAACACGTGAGCAGAGTCATACGGATTTATTTACATAGCACATTTTCAGCTAATGAAAAGTAGGGTTTATGCCCCCAGCCCTCCTCCCTCTATCATTCTCACATGCAGCTCCATTCAGTGTTTTAACATTATTGTATTGCAGTTAGGTAGTATTGTGCTGTCCATTTCTGAGTTTTTTTTTTGTTTTTTTTTTTTTTTTTTGACAGAGAGAAGGAAGGAAGGATAGAAGGAAGGAAGGAAGGAAGAAAGGGAAACATCTTTAAACATTTTCTTGTTTTATTGTATTTTGTTTTTCCGTTTTTTGTTACATGGGCTGGGGCCGGGAATCGAACCGAGGTCCTCCGGCATAGCAGGCAAGCACTTTGCCCGCTGAGCCACCGCGGCCCGCCCATTTCTGAGTTTTTTTATCCAGCCCTGTTGCACAGTCTGTATCCTTTCAGCTCCAATTACCCAGTATCTTACCCTATTTCTATCTCCTGATGGTCTCTGTTACCAACGACATTCCAAGTTTAATCACTAATGTCAGTTCATATCAGTCAGACCATATAGTATTTGTTCTTTAGTTTTTGGGTAGTCTCACTCAGCATCATGTTCTCAAGGTCCATCCATGTTGTTACATACTTCGTAAGTTTATTCTGTCTTAAAGCTGCATAATATTCCATCGTATGTATATACCACAGTTTGTTTAGCCACTCGTCTGTGGATGGACATTTTGGCTGTTTCCATCTCTTTGCAGTTGTAAATAATGCTGCTATAAACATTGGTGTGCAAATGTCCGTTTGTGTCTTTGCCTTATTAAGTCCTCTGAGTAGACACCTAGCTGTGTTCCAGTAGCCATGTTTCTTGATGATGATTGAACAATGAGATAGCTTTCACAGTGTGACTCTGTGAATGTGAAAACCTTGTGTCCGATGCTCCTTTTATTTACCATATCAACAGAAGAGTAGAACATACGGAATAAAAATAAGTAATAGGGGGAGCAAATGTTAAAATAAATTTAGTTTGAAATGCTAGTGGTAAATGAAAGCGAGGGGTAAGGGGTATGGTATGTATAATTTTTTTTCCCCTGTTATCGTTATATTTCTTTTTCTGTTGTTTTTTCTTTCTTTTTCTAAATTGATGCAAATATTCTAAAAAATGATGAATATGCAACTATGTGATATATTAAGAATTACTGATTATATATGTAGAATGGAATGATATCTTAATGTTTTGTTTGTTAATTTTTTTAATTAATAAAAATAAAGAAAAAGAAAAGAAGAAAAGTAGGGTTAGGCGGAGAGTGATGTGTACTTGGAGGACCTTTTTAGACAGACTGATCAGGAAAGGTATTTCTAAGGATTATTAAACAGAGATGTAAATGCTATGAATTATTTTAGGTTGAGGGAACCAGTAGCTGTGAGGGACATAAGTTTGACTCTGAGGAATAAATTCCCTGCCATTATGTAAAATTCAAGAAGACCTAAATGCCTGTTTTATTCCATGCACCACAACACCACCCGATTCCTGCAGTCCCTCAGTAAATATTTGTTGCATGAATGCGTGAACAGCTGGAAGGTCAGTAAGTATGACTGGAACAAAGTGACCCCCTGGGGAAAAAATGGCATAGGAGGTCAATATTGACAATAATTAAGAGTTTGGATTTTACTCAGTTGTATTTCTGTATAATAGCAATGAACAATTGAAAATTGAAATTTTAAAAATGCTATGTGTAATGACTTCGAAAATATGAAGAACTTTGGGATAAATCTAATGAAATACTGTAATATTAAAGCACTGAAAATTGGGCAGGTCACGGTGGCTCAGCAGGCAAGAATGCTTGCCTGCCATGCCAGAGGACCTGGGTTCAATTCCCGGTGCCTGCCCATGTTAAAAAAAAAAAAAAAAAAAAGCACTGAAAATTATAAAACATTGAAGAGAGAAATTAAAGAAAGCCTAAATAAATGGAGAAATATATATGGATTCCATTTGTTAATATTTTGCTTATGATTTTTTTCATCATGAGAGATATTGGTCTGCAATTAAAGATGTTGGGTCTGTAATTATCTTTGATTTTGGCATCAGGTTAATGACGGCTTTTTAAAAAGAGTGGGAAGTGTTCGCTCCTCTTCTGTTTTGTGGAAGATTTTCTCTAGAATTGTTCTTCTTTGTTCCTTAAGCGTTTGGTAGAATTCAGCAGTGAGACCATCTGAGTTTCCAAAAGTTGGTTTTTAGTGGGCTCAATTTCTTTTTTATATACGTACAAATGTATACGTATCTTACATAATGGCAGGGAATTTATTCCTCAGAGTCAAACTTATGTCCCTCACAGCTACTGGTTCCCTCAACCTAAAACAATTCATAGCATTTACATCTCTGTTTAATAATCCTTAGAAATACCTTTCCTGATCAGTCTGTCTAAAAAGGTCCTCCAAGTACACATCACTCTACATGTATGTAGATATATGACTACTAAGGTTATATATACTACTCATTTCTTTTTGAGTGAGCGTTATTAGATTGAGTATTTTAAGAAATTGTCCTTTTCATTTATGTTATCAAATTTGGTATGTAGTTGTTCATAATACTTGTGTATTATCCTTTTGCTGGCTCTAATGTTAAGATCTCTAGTGAAGTCCCCTCTTTCATTCTGATTTTGATTATTTATGTCTATCATAAAATAGTTTTCCCTGGAGGGCAGGCCTTCATTATGAACAATGGTCTGTGTGTATCTCAAAATGTTTACTTTTTCCCTCCTCTTACCTGAAACACTGTGAAAATCTAGTGGCATTCCTGGAGATAAAACCAACAAAAGTGTGGAGGAACTTCTAAAACTAGATGTCCATGAGTATTTTTTTTTTAACACTCGATCTAGTCCACATTCAACCTCCAGTAATTTGTCAAAGTTGCCATGTGCATGTTACTGGCTGCAATTCTTTCTGCCTCAGGTAAGCTGACCTTGGCTTTGATTCTCTTTGCCTGTCTTTCTAGATTCCAGGTTGTCAGTAAGCCCTGTGGCCTCAGTTTCTCTGAAAGATTTAAGAAAAAATCATTGATACTCAGTTTGTTCAGCCTTTTCCTTGTTGTGAAGGTAGGAATGATGATTCCCAGGCACTTTACATCCTGGAGCTGAAAGCTAGTCTCAATTACTTTTTAAATAGATTGAAAATAAGAAAAAGAAGAAAACTATCTTGCCTCTTTTTATTATTTCCAGTGCTTTTCACATGTTTGTTTCCTGTATGCCGTACTTCTCCATGAAAAACACCTTAAACATTTTTTAGTGCAGGTCTGCTGGCACTAAAGTCTCTCATTTTGTTGTTCTGAAAACTACTTTATCTTATATTCATATATGAAGATATTGTCACTGAATATTAAATTCTGGAATGACAGTTATCCTTCATCACTTTAGAGATATCAGTCCGTTGTCTTCTGGCTTGAATTGTTTCTGTAAATCTTATCTTTGTTCCTTTGTTTATAGTTCTTTTCTCTAGCTGCCTTCAAGATTTTCTTTTTATCTGTGCTTTTCAGCAGACTTAGATATGTCTGCATGTTTGTTTGTTTGTTTTTTTACCTGCTTGAGGTTCCTGGAGTTTCTTGGATATATAATTTCTTTTCTTATATTAATTTTGGAAATTTATCAGCCATTGTCACCTTTGGGGACTCCAATTACACGTAAGTTAGGCCATTTGATCTTGTCCCCCAAATCTTGGATGATCATCAGTTTTTCACAGTTTACTTTCTCTTTCATTTTGGATAATTTATATTCATCTGTGTTCAGATTTGTAGCTGTATTCCGAATCTGATAGACCTAAAAAATCATCTCTGATATTGTGACTTTTACTTCTACCTTTTCCACTTGATTTTTTAAAATAGTTTCTGTCTTTCTGCTGAAATTTTCTGTGTTTATATATATTGTCATTTTTTTCACTAGACTCTTTAGTAATTAAAATTGTTTTAAAGTCTATTTAATAAATAGTTCCAGCATCTCAATTATCTCTGATTCTGTTTCTGTTGATTGCTATAATACTTGATAATTGGTCTCTTCTTACTGTACTTTAATGTCTTGTAATTTTTGATTGAATGCTGGATATGATGTCTAAAGGAGTGGCAGAGGCTGACAAGTAGAATTTATGTTCAGAAATGAGCCTTTGGGACCTAATATCTGCAATTAGGTCAGCATTGTCAGTAGTTGGGCCAGATTTGGGGTTTTGTTGTTGGAATCTCGCAGTACACCAAAAGCTTTGAGGTTTTTTTTCTTTTTTGAGGGGTTTGTTGCCATTACCTTGTATTTAGTTTGGGACCTGGAGTGATGCTATCCATGTTCTGTCTCTTTCGTCTCTGTAGACTGTTGTGGCTTGCTAGTCAGGAATATACTTTTGTGGGCCAATTTAGTTTCTAGTTCTCTTTCTTGTTCTACCCCCAGTTGTAGGTTGTATAGTACCTGTGTACCTGGCCCTTAAGGGTAGGGTTTGCACAGCAGTCTTACCTCTCTCCCCTTTAGTGGCAAATTCTGCTTGCTTTGTATCTATTGCAGATCTTGGGCAGGAGTAATTTTTCTTCCCACTTGTAGTGTGGCAGAACTTTGCTTTGTATTTGTACAGGTTCCTTAGGCCAAGAACAATTCTTTTCCCTCCCCAAGGGCAGATGACCCTTCCCATACAAGCCACTAATCCTTATTAACTGGTGACTGGAAGGACTTTGTTACCTGTTCCTAAAGGTAGACTGGTTTTGCCTCTGTCTGAGGACAAAACAGGTACCACTACCTGGCCAAGTTGACGCATGAACCTGACCATGACACCCACAAACTTTTATCACAGACTATTGGGATTATTAATTCCTATGTGGAAAGGAAGTGGCTGCCATTTCTTATATTTTTCCATTTTAACCATTTTCAAGCATGCAATTCAGTGGTATTGATTGCATTCACAATGTGTACTACCATCAGCACCATCCATTACTAAAACCTTTCCATCACCCCAAATAGAAATGTACCCATTAAGTATTGATTTCCTCTCTCTTCTGCCTCTGGTAACCTTTAATCTACATTCTGTCTCTATGAATTTGTATATTCTAATTTTAGAATATAATTGAAACCAAAAAGTTATCTGTCCTTTTGTTTCTGACTTATTTCACTGAATATGGTATCTTCAGGGTTCATCCATTTTGTAACATGTATCAGAACTTCATTCATTTTCACGGCTGAATAATATTCCCTTGTCTGTATGTACCACATTTTATTTACCCATTCATCTATTGATGCACCATTTCTTTTGAGGTGAAAGACTGAATCCTAAATTGATACTGAAGTGTGGTATATTAAGCAACATACCAATCTTATTTATTTTGTTCCTTTATTTTTATTTTTTAAAAGGATAATTGCTTTTTACTTATAAGTGGTGCATTTACTACACAATTTACCCTTATAAAGTAAATAATTCAGGGCTTTTAGTGTATTTACGAAGTTGTATCTGCTCTATTTCCAGAACATTTTCAATAACCCAGAGTGAAATCCCATACCCTTTAAGTAGTCACTCTCAATTCTCTGCTCCCTCCTGCCCGTGGCAACCACTGATCTGCTTTCTGCCTCTATGGATTTCCGTATTCTGGACATTTCTTATGAATGGAATCATACTGTATGTGGCCATTCGTGTTTGGCTTCCTTCACTTAGTGGAGTATTTTCAGGGTTCATCCTAAGCACCTTATTCTTTTTTATGACTGATTAATATTCCATTGTATGGATATGTGCTATTTTGTTTATCCATTCATCAGTTGAAAGACATTTGGGTTATTTCCTCTCTTCAGCTATTATGAATAATGCTATGATGAACAATCAGGAACATGTTTTTGTGGCTGCATTTTTAGTTCTTTTGGATATATTCCCAGGAGTGGAACTGTATCTAGACTCCGTTTAAACCATCTAATTCCTTTAGAAGTTTTAATGGAAGATAAAATAGCTGTGCCAAGACAGAGGCTTTTAGGGGACACCTTAGAGGTCCATAAAGTTACCTTCCATTTCACTGGACCAATTTCAAGAATCAGTGAGATATACTTCCCAAGATGTCCACTAAACTGTAATTTCCTTGAAGGAAGAGATTATTGTGTTCATCTCTGTATTTTCAGCCCTCACTCAGTGACCTGGGTATTGTAGACCCTCAAAGCCTTATGGATTGATTGAGGATTTTACCATTCCCAGCCACAAGCTGTGATTGTACTCCTCCTGGCAGGTAGACACTGTGGCTCAGTGCAGATAAGATACCATTGCCAGGCAACCAAGTCCAGCTTCTATTGCGTGGTGCCTGGATGAGAGGATGGGTTGGGAAGTTTAGGAGTCTTCCTGGTCACTTTTTTAGAATGACATCATTGAGGCTGAGGGCTTGCCTCCCCCCCATCCCTCTTTTTGTCCTTTCCCTCCATTGTCCCTAAGTGAGTAATTAGACACTTTAAGCCACTCACATCATAATAGTTCAGAGCTCTCTTCAAAGTGAGTGATATTTGACATTTTTAGGAGCACCTTTGTTTCCAGAAGTATGTGGCTCAGATATCATTGCCTCTTTGCAGGGAAGCTGGGGTGTGGCCCAGTGGATTTCCACTTCTCACCTAATCTCTGACTATGTGGGGACCACAGAGGAGGGAGAAGGTGGAGAGGGTAGGTTGAGAGAAGGGAGAATTTCAGATGGGGGGAATGTAGGAGCCAAAGGGTTAAAACAAGACCTGCATAACTCTGTGGAATCAAATGATAACTTGCCTGTTAGATAGGAAAGAAAGTTGGAATGGATGGTAGTGTAAAGAAGGATTTTATAAAGTTTAACAGTAGCTAACTTTTCTTATGTAAAGAAGGATTTTATAAAGTTTAACAGTAGCTAACTTTTCTTATGTAAAGAAGGATTGTAAAGGAAAGAGTTATGGGCCCCATCAGGCTAAGAAAAACAACCAGGGACTTTCCCGGGGCAGTTATCTACTTCTTGCAAACCTCAAGACTCCTGGCACCAGAAATACTTGTTGTGAAACTGTTCGTTATCTACTTCCTGCATAAAGCAGAACCTGTAACTCATGTTCAACCCTCAAACCCCACCCCCTTATCCTGGCCCTTAAAAGGCTTCCCAAACCCAGGCTCGGGGCTCTCTGTTCCTGCGTGTTCAGTGAGCCCCACGCATGTGTGGTAAATAAACCCCTTGCGTGTTGCATGAGAGAACGTCTCTTGGAGTCCTCCTTTGCGTGGCAAAACTTTCGAATTCTTACATTTGGAGGTCCCACCAATATTGGCTCTTCGTAAGGGGACGCTCCAACAGCTCTTTCTCTCGGGGTAAGTGAGGCCTTTTTGTCTGAGGTGCGATCGCTTAGTCTGTCAGACTGGCAGTGACTGTCGGAGAGTTGCATGAGCACTCCCCAACCGCAACCGGCAGACGTGTCCAGGGGTTGCAGGTCACTCTCCTGAGGGACGCCTCAGGATTGGGGGACCTCTGGGGATGCCTGGAGACTTCCTACAGGGCCGACTTTGATTCTGTTTCCCTTCTGACGGGGGAGACTCGATCACAGTCATCAGGCCAGTCTGAGCTGTGTCTCTGAAACTGTATAAATGTGGTGTGCCGGCTCTCTGTGTGTCTGTCTGTATTTGTGTGTTAGGAATTGTTTTCGTTTTACCAAAGATGATGGGTCAGGGAACGTCGACTCCACTTTCTCGGACCTTAAGACACTGGTCTGAGGTCAGGGAGAGAGGTCAGAATCCATCTCTTATTGTAAAGAAAGGCAAATGGCAGACCTTCTGCTCGGCCGAGTGACCCTCTTTTAATGTGGAATGGCCTCGTGAAGGAGCTTTTCATCTACCCTTGATTTGGGTCGTCACGTCAGTCATCTTCTGCCCTGACCCGTATGGCCACCCGGACCAGCAGCCCTACATCATGGTTTGGCAGGACCTGTGTGAAAACCCACCTCCATGGGTAAAGCCGTTTCTTACTCCTCTTGGTCAACATGACTCTCCCTCTGTACTCCCAGTCAAGGTGCCGGGTCCTTCTCAAGCTCCGAAACTCTATCCTTCCTTACCTCCTGCAGTCCTACCGGAATCCCAATCGGATCTACTCCTCTTCGACGCAGGTCCTTCTTCCCCTCCTCCCTACCCTTCAGCTCCGGTACAGGACCTCCCTTCTCTTAGCTCACCTTCTCCCTCCTCTAGTTCTCTCTCTCTCCACCCTCTTCCATTCCCTCTCCGCAGGTTCACCAACAGACAATCCCAGATGAACCAGGACCGGCACATAGTACACGAAGCAGACGAGCACAAAGCCCTTCTGATGTGGCGGTCACTCTCCCCCTCAGACCGTACTGGCCTCCAGTGGATGATAGACACGGGGGAGAAATGCCCGCTCTACAATACTGGCCCTTTTCCTCCTCTGACTTATATAACTGGAAAAATAATAACCCTCCTTTTTCCAAGGCTCCTACTAGGCTGACTGGATTGGTGGAGTCTCTTATGTTCTCTCACCAGCCCACTTGGAATGATTGTCAACAACTCCTGGAGACTCTCTTCACCACGGAAGAGTGAGATCGGATCCTCCTGGAAGCCAGGAAGCAAGTTCCCGGACAAGATGGGAGACCCACCCAACTCCAGCATGTCATCGACGATCGGTTCCCGCTGCGCCGCCCTAATTGGGACCCGAACACCTCTAAAGGTAGGGAGCATCTGTCCATCTATCACCAGACTCTAGTAGTGGGTCTCTGAGCAGCCGCACGCCGGCCCATCAATTTGGCCAAGGTAAAAGAAATTATTCAGGGAGTGGACGAATCGCCCTCAGTCTTTAAAAAAAAAAACAAAAAAAACTAATGGAGGCATACCGTAGGTGTGCTCCCTTTGACCCTCAATCAGAGGATCAAAGAGCCTCAGTGGCCATGGCCTTTATCGGCCAATCAGCTCCAGACATCAGACGCAAGCTGCAGCGCTTAGACGGGTTGCAGGACCTAGCCTTGCGAGATTTAGTCAAAGAAGCTAAAAAAGTGTTTTATAAGAGAGAAACAGAGGAGGAAAAAGAACAAAGGAGGGAAGGAGAAAGAGAGGAAAAAAAATTAGTAAGAGAAAAAAGAATAATACAGCTAATTAAGGACCAAATTAATTCTGCCCTAAGCAGGCCCATTCAAGTGCATTATCACCGGCTTCATCTCGCTAACTAAGGTATGAAACCAAAATATCTGACTGCTACCCACCCTCTCGGGTAAGAATCCCCACTCCTACGGGAGCAGCATACAACTCGAAAACATGCTTCTAGCTTATGCTATGATTGGTACCGCTGGGTGCAAGGCAAAGCACTGCAAAGGAGGGCCAAAACAATTAAAGGCCATTTTCGAGCTCCTTGAGAAGTATGCCTCATCTTGCATAGAGGTTCACTCTGCAAAAATTCCTCTCCCCAGAAAAACAGAGCCACAAACAACCTGGGGGATGAGGCCTCTACTTCCCCCAGCAAAGGTTAATGCCAAAAGAATGCTGGATCAGCATTCTTCCTCCATCCTTTTAAAAAAACAAAGGGAGGAAATGTTGGGGACAATTAAAATAGCATGTATAAAATCCACCCTCAGCGATGCCGGAAACATGCAACAAGGCCGCCAGGGCTGAAACAAAGAACTAGCCATTGTCCACTGTGCTAGCCACCAAAGAGGCTCGGACCCAGTAACCATGGGTAATAGGCGAGCAGATAAAGAAGAAAAAGCGGCAGCATTAAGGGACCCTATAAACTTGGTCCTAATAACCAAAGAAAACCAGCAACCCCCTGAGACACTATCTGAGGTTACACCCCAAGGAGAGTCGGAAGCCCTAGCTTACATACAGCAGGTCCACCAGCTCACTCACCTGAGGACAGGGAAACTACAGCAGCTCCTGCAAGACCAGAGGGAATTGTACCCTCTGGCAGCCTCAAAAAGGAAAGAACTGGCAGATCGCGTAGCCAGAGAGTGTCAGGCGTGTCAAATCGTAAACACCTACCCCACCAAAGCTCCTAACAGAAAAAGACTAAGGGGAACTCGACCTGGGCAGTTCTGGGAAGTCGACTTTACTGAAATTAACCCTGCAAAATATGGACTTAAATACTTACTAGTTTTTATAGACACCTTTTCAGGATGGGTTGAAGCCTACCCAACTAAGAGAGAAACGGCCCAGGTCGTAGTCAAAAAGATTATGGAAAAATTTTTCCCCAATTCAGTCTACCAAAGGTAATAGGGTCAGATAATGGACCCGCATTTGTAGCCCAGGTAAGTCAGGGTGTGGCCAGGATATTGGGGATTGATTGGAAATTGCATTGGCATACAGACCCCAAAGCTCAGGACAGGTAGAAAGAATGAACAGGACAATTAAAGAGACCCTAACCAAATTAGCTATAGAGACTGGCTTGAAAGATTGGACCATGCTCCTGCCTTATGCCCTGTTCAGGGCCAGGAATACCCCCTCTGCTCTCATGTGTAATCTAACCCCCTATGAAATCTTGTATGAAGCGCCACCTCCAGTCAAGGTCATGTCCTCCATTCTAGAAATTAATAGTTCCCTCCATACCCCCTTGCTTGACAGGCTGCGAGCCTTGGACAAAGCCCAGCGGTTCCTGTGGCGGCAGCTCTCCACCTCCTCCAAGCTGGGAGACAACAGAACTCCGCATCAATATCAGGTGGGAGACTTCGTCTACGTCTGCCGCCACCAGGTACAGACTCTTAAACCTCGCTGGAAAAGACCGTATCAGGTACTCTTGACCACCCCCACCACAGTCAAGGTCGATGGCATCGCATCCTGGATCCATGCGTCTCATCTCAAACCTGCGCCTTTGCCCTCTGAGTCCCAATGGAAACTGGAAAGGACTGACACTCCTCTCAAGCTGCGGGATACCAGAAAACCTGTTCTAATCCTGGAAGCTGTGGGTCTGATGGATGACCCGGGGCCCACCATGGAACACTCATGACCGGCGGTAGGCCTACAACAGATTTCTCACAAAACCCTTGCGCTAAAATTTGGCTTAAAATCACTAACCCCTCAGATAATAGTTGGATAACTGGAAAAACCTGGGGAGCCAGATTATACGAAACCGGCACAGACAGGGGGAGGCTAATACTAATTAAAAAGGAAGAAATTCCCTAAAAAGCTATCAGGGTAGGCCCCAACCCTATTCTGATTATAAAAAACCCAGGGCCTCGTGCGAAGCCTACGCCCCCAGGAAGGCCTAGCAATAGCTCCCTAATTCCCACTTCTTCCCCCCTTCTGACTCCCAATAGTACTTCTCCCTACACTCCAGAGACTCCTGGCGACCGATTATACAACCTAATTCTAGGAGCCTTTTCTGCCCTCAATCACTCCCGAGCTAGTCTCACCCAGTCATGCTGGCTTTGCCTGTCGGCTTCGCCGCCCTATTACGAAGGAATAGCTATAAACAAATCATATACCATCCTCCCTTCTGGCACGTCTTGCGACTGGGACGGCAACCATAAACTCACCTTGTCTGAAGTTATGGGACAAGGAACTTGTATAGGTAACCCTCCTCCCCACGTGAAAATCTTATGTGCCACCATTAATCAAACCCAAGATAATGATAAATTCCTTCAACCTCCCCCAGGTTTAAAGTGGGCATGTGACACTGGAATTACCCCTTGTGTATCTACAAAGGTTTTTAACAGCTCTGCCAACTATTGTGTATTAGTTTCTATATACCCCTGAATTCTCTATCATTTAGAGACAGACTTAGAAACTACACTATTAAGCCAAGCCAGATACAAAAGAGAACCAATCTCAATAACTCTAGCAGTCCTTATGGGGGCAACTGTCGCTGCTGGTATAGGCACAGGGACTGCTGCCATTGTACATAGCAATCAGCAAACCAGTCAGTTACAGGCCGCGATAGATCAAGACTTAAAAGAAATAGAAAGATCTGTCTCAGCCCTTCAGAACTCTCTAACCTCCCTTTCAGAAGTAGTTCTGCAGAATAGGCGGGGACTTGACTTGCTTTTCCTTAAAGAGGGGGGACTATGTGCAGCTTTAAAAGAACAGTGCTGTTTCTATCTTAGAAACTACACTCTGATGTTGTTAAAGAGTCCATGACAAAACTCAGAGAGCGCCTTCGTGAAAGACAAAAAGAACGAGAGGTGCAATAGGGATAGTTTGAATCTTGGTTTACTAAGTCCCCCGGGTTGACGACGCTATTATCTGCTCTCGCTGGGCCTTTAACTGTGTTACTTTTAATAATAACTATAAGACCATGTATTCTAAAGAGAATTATACAGTTTTTACAAAGGCAAATTAAAAATGTCAAATTAATGCTCATCAGACAACAGTACTCAATGTTAAATAACCCAGAAAATCTCTAAGATTAGAGATATGTACAAAAAGGAGTGGGGACCTTTTCTCCGCCGGCCCGCCGCACGGCGCCCACGCCCTGCAGCGGCCGACCCGCCCGCCCTCCTTCTCCCCTCTCTTTCTCCGCCGGCCCACCGCGCGGCGCCCACGCCCCGCAGCGGCCGACCCGCCCACCCTCCTTCTCGCCCCGCAGCGGCCGACCCGCCCGCCCTCCTTCTCCCCCCTCCTCCCCCTCCTGCTCCGGCCGCTCTCCAACCACCACGGTGCCCTCTTCCCCCGCCTTCACCGGCTCCTCCACCACCAGCCTCTACAGCCTTGCCGCCCTCACCTTTCCTCCTCCAGAACAGCTACTGGGGGAGTGGAGATAATACAGAGCAGCTCCCGGAGCCACGAGGGAGATCAAAGGGACGGCGTACCCCATCCTGGAACGGCTGACTATCTGGGAGAACCAGCTCCGGTGAGATCACCAAGGGGCACGGGCTTTCCTGGGTGGGACGGCAAGCGACCGGAGTCCCTCCCTTCCACCTTCCCAGGCCAGCTGGTAGAATTGGACAGGCGGTCCCCTTAGGCCGCGGCGGCTGGTGCCCCCACCACACGAGGCCCCCCGGAACAACTGAGGTAGTTGGGTCGGAAATCCCCAGACTGCGGAGAACAGTGACCGGGGGATCCCTTCCAAACACGTGACTCCCCCGTCGGCTGGGAATAGTGCACTCTCCCGGGCTGCGACAGCTGGCGCCTTCCCGCCACGCTTGGTGCCCCGGGCCGACTAGCTAATTCGGCCGGACGCTGTCCCGTGCTGCGGCGGCCGGCGAACCTCCCCGCATTCGGAACCCCGGGCCGGCTGGCATTCTTCCAAAACGCTTCGGCTGCCGAACCTCCCCTACGGCGAGAATTTTCCAGAGTTAAAGGACCCACAGCAACTTTAACTGGTGGAACCCGTAGACAAACGTGTGCCACAAGCGCCACCTACTGGGCAGGATAAGAAAAACAGAACCCAGAGATTGCACAGAAAAATCTTTCAACCTGTGGGGTTGAACACCCGGGGAAATCTGACTAAATGCCCAGACGCCAGCAGAAGATAACGGATCACGCTCAGAAAATTGAACATATGGCCCAGTCAAACGAAGAAACCAATAGTTCAAATGAGATACAGGAGCTGAAACAACTAATGCTGAATATACGAACAGAAATGGAAAACCTCTTCAAAAACGAAATCGATAAATTGAGGGAGGACATGAAGAAGACATGGGTTGAACATAAAAAAGAAATAGAAAAACTGAAAAAACAAATCACAGAACTTATGGAAGTGAAAGATAAAGTAGAAAAGATGGAAAAAACAATGGATACCTACAATGACAGATTTAAAGAAACAGAAGATAGAATTAGTGATTTGGAGGATGAAACATCTGAATTCCAAAAAGAAACAGAAACTATCCAGAAAAGAATGGAAAAATTTGAACAAGGTATCAGGGAACTCAAGGACAATGCGAACCGTGCAAATATACGTGTAGTGGGTATCCCAGAAGGAGAAGAGAAGGGAAAAGGAGGAGAAAAACTAATGGAAGAAATTATCACTGAAAATTTCCCAACTCTTATGAAAGACCTAAAATTACAGATCCAAGAAGTGCAGCGCACCCCAAAGAGATTAGACACAAATAGGCGTTCCCCAAGACACTTACTAGTTAGAATGTCAGAGGCCAAAGAGAAAGAGAGGATCTTGAAAGCAGCGAGAGAAAAACAGTCCATCACATACAAGGGAAACCCAATAAGACTATGTGTAGATTTCTCAGCAGAAACCATGGAAGCTAGAAGACAGTGGGATGATATATTTAAATTACTAAAAGAGAAAAACTGCCAGCCAAGACTCCTATATCCAGCAAAATTGTCCCTCAAAAATGAGGGAGAAATTAAAACATTCTCAGACAAAAAGTCACTAAGAGAATTTGTGACCAAGAGACCAGCTCTGCAAGAAATACTAAAGGAAGCACTAGAGTCAGAACCGAAAAGACAGAAGAGAGAGACATGGAGAAAAGTGTAGAAAGAAGGAAAGTCAGATATGATATATATAATACAAAAGGCAAAATGGTAGAGGAAAATATTATCCAAACAGTAATAACTCTAAATGTCAATGGACTGAATTCCCCAATTAAAAGACATAGACTGGCAGAATGGATTAAAAAACAGGATCCTTCTATATGCTGTCTACAGGAAACACATCTTAGACCCAAAGATAAATATAGGTTGAAAGTGAAAGGTTGGGAAAAGATATTTCATGCAAATAACAACCAGAAAAGAGCAGGAGTGGCTATACTAATATCCAACAAGCTAGACTTCAAATGTAAAACAGTTAAAAGAGACAAAGAAGGACACTATATACTATTAAAAGGAACAATTAAGCAAGAAGACATAACAATCATAAATATTTACTCACCGAACCAGAATGCCCCAAAATACGTGAGGAATACACTGCAAACACTGAAAAGGGAAATAGACACACATACCATAATAGTTGGAGACTTCAATTCACCACTCTCATCAATGGACAGAACATCTACACAGAGGATCAATAAAGAAATAGAGAACCTGAATATTACTATAAATGAGCTTGACTTAACAGACATTTATAGGACATTACATCCCACAACAGCAGGATACACCTTTTTTTCAAGTGCTCATGGATCATTCTCAAAGATAGACCATATGCTGGGTCACAAAGCAAGTCTTAACAAATTTAAAAATATTGAAATCATGCACAACACTTTCTCGGATCATAAAGGAATGAAGTTGGAAATCAATAATACGCGGAGTGCCAGAAAATTCATAAATACATGGAGGCTCAACAACACACTCTTAAACAACAAGTGGGTCAAAGAAGAAATTGCAAGAGAAATTAGTAAATACCTAGAGGCAAATGAAAATGAAGACACAACATATCAAAACTTATGGGACGCAGCAAAGGCAGTGCTAAGAGGGAAATTTATTGCCCTAAATGCCTTTATCAGAAAAGAAGAAAAGGCAAAAATGCAGGAATTAACTGTCCACTTGGAAGAACTGGAGAAAGAACAGCAAACTAATCCCAAAGCAAGCAAAAGGAAAGAAATAACAAAGATTAGAGCAGAAATAAATGAAATTGAAAACATGAAAACAATAGAGAAAATCAATAAGACCAGAAGTTGGTTCTATGAGAAAATCAACAAGATTGATGGGCCCTTAGCAAGACTGACAAAAAGAAGAAGAGAGAGGATGCAAATAAATAAGATTAGAAATGAAAGAGGAGACATAACTACTGACCTCACAGAAATA
Organism: Tamandua tetradactyla; assembly: GCF_023851605.1. Lineage (NCBI taxonomy): Eukaryota > Metazoa > Chordata > Mammalia > Pilosa > Myrmecophagidae > Tamandua > Tamandua tetradactyla. The sequence continues at coordinate 9,551,508 of NC_135339.1, forward strand.
AAGGAGGTAATAACAGGATACTATGAACAACTTTACGCTAATAAATACAACAATTTAGATGAAATGGACAAGTTCCTGGAAAGACATGAACAACCAACTATGACTCAAGAAGAAATAGATGACCTCAAGAAACCAATCACAAGTAAAGAGATTGAATTAGTTATTCAAAAGCTCCCTAAAAAGAAAAGTCCAGGACCAGACGGCTTCACATGTGAATTCTATCAAACATTCCAGAAAGAATTAGTACCTACTCTCCTCAAACTGTTCAACATAATCGAAGTGGAGGGAAAACTACCTAATTCATTCTATGAAGCCAACATCACCCTCATACCAAAACCAGGCAAAGATATTACAAAAAAAGAAAACTACAGACCAATCTCTCTAATGAATAGAGATGCAAAAATTCTCAATAAAATTCTAGCAAATCGTATCCAACAACACATTAAAAGAATTATACATCATGACAAAGTAGGATTCATCCCAGGTATGCAAGGATGGTTCAACATAAGAAAATCAATTAATGTAATACACCATATCAACAAATCAAAGCAGAAAAATCACATGATCATCTCAATTGATGCAGAGAAGGCATTTGACAAGATTCAACATCCTTTCCTGCTGAAAACACTTCAAAAGATAGGAATACAAGGGAACTTCCTTAAAATGATAGAGGGAATATATGAAAAACCCACAGCTAATATCATCCTCAATGGGGAAAAATTGAAAACTTTCCCCCTAAGATCAGGAACAAGACAAGGATGTCCACTATCACCACTATTATTCAACATTGTGTTGGAAGTTCTAGCCAGAGCAATTAGGCAAGAAAAAGAAATACAAGGCATCAAAATAGGAAAGGAAGAAGTAAAACTATCATTGTTTGCAGACGATATGATACTATATGTAGAAAACCCAGAAAAATCCACAACAAAATTACTAGAGCTAATAAATGAGTACAGCAAAGTAGCAGGCTACAAGATCAACATTCAAAAATCTGTAGCTTTTCTATACATTAGTAATGAACAAGCTGAGGCGGAAATCAAGAAACGAATCCCATTTACAATCGCAACTAAAAGAATAAAATACCTAGGAATAAATTTAACCAAAGAGACAAAAAACCTATATAAAGAAAACTACAAAAAACTGTTAAAAGAAATCACAGAAGACCTAAATAGATGGAAGGGCATACCGTGTTCATGGATTGAAAGACTAAATATAGTCAAGATGTCAATCCTACCTAAATTGATTTACAGATTCAATGCAATACCAATCAAAATCCCAACAACTTATTTTTCAGAAATAGAAAAACCAATAAGCAAATTTATCTGGAAGGGCAGGGTGCCCCGAATTGCTAAAAACATCTTGAGGAAAAAAAACGAAGCTGGAGGTCTCGTGCTGCCTGACTTTAAGGCATATTATGAAGCCACAGTGGTCAAAACAGCATGGTATTGGCATAAAGATAGATATATCGACCAATGGAATCGAATAGAGTGCTCAGATATAGACCCTCTCATCTATGGACATTTGATCTTTGATAAGGCAGTCAAGCCAACTCACCTGGGACAGAACAGTCTCTTCAATAAATGATGCCTAGAGAACTGGATATCCATATGCAAAAGAATGAAAGAAGACCCATCTCTCACACCCTATACAAAAGTTAACTCAAAATGGATCAAAGATCTAAACATTAGGTCTAAGACCATAAAACAGTTAGAGGAAAATGTAGGGAGATATCTTATGGATCTTACAACTGGAGGTGGTTTTATGGACCTTAAACCTAAAGCAAGAACACTGAAGAAGGAAATAAATAAATGGGAGCTCCTCAAAATTAAACACTTTTGTGCATCAAAGAACTTCATCAAGAAAGTAGAAAGACAGCCTACACAATGGGAGACAATATTTGGAAACGACATATCAGATAAAGGTCTAGTATCCAGAATTTATAAAGAGATTGTTCAACTCAACAACAAAAAGACAGCCAACCCAATTACGAAATGGGAAAAAGACTTAAACAGACACCTACCAGAAGAAGAAATACGGATGGCCAAGAGGCACATGAAGAGATGCTCAATGTCCCTGGCCATTAGAGAAATGCAAATCAAAACCACAATGAGATATCATCTCACACCCACCAGAATGGCCATTATCAACAAAACAGAAAATGACAAGTGCTGGAGAGGATGCGGAGAAAGAGGCACACTTATCCACTGTTGGTGGGAATGTCAAAGGGTGCAACCACTGTGGAAGGCAGTTTGGCGGTTCCTCAAAAAGCTGAATATAGAATTGCCATATGACCCAGCAATACCATTGCTAGGTATCTACTCAAAGGACTTAAGGGCAAAGACACAAACGGACATTTGCACACCAATGTTTATAGCAGCGTTATTTACAATTGCAAAGAGATGGAAACAGCCAAAATCTCCATCAACAGAAGAGTGGCTAAACAAACTGTGGTATATACATATGATGGAATATTATGCAGCTTTAAGACAAGATAAACTTATGAACCATGTAATAACATGGATGGACCTAGAGAATATTATGCTGAGTGAATCCAGCCAAAAACTAAAGGACAAATACTGTATGGTCCCACTGATGTGAACGGACATTCGAGAATAAACTTGAAATATGTCATTGGAAACAGAGTTCAGCAGGAGTTAGAAACAGGGTAAGACAATGGGTAATTGAAGCTGAAGGGATACAGACTGTGCAACAGGACTAGATACAAAAACTCAAAAATGGACAGCACAATAATACCTAATTGTAAAGTAATCATGTTAAAATACTGAATGAAGCTGCATCTGAGCTAAAGGGTTTTTTTTGTTTTTGTTTGCTTGTTGGTTTGTTTGTTGTTGTTGTTTTTTACTATTATTACTACTTTTATTTCTTTTCTTTATATTAACATTTTATATCTTTTTCTGTTGTGTTGCTAGTTCCTCTAAACCGATGCAAATGTACTAAGAAACAATGATCATGCATCTATGTGATGATGTTAAGAATTACTGGGTGCATATGTAGAATGGTATGATTTCTAAATGTTGTGTTAATTTTTTTTTTTCTTTCCGTTAATAAAAAAAAAAAAAAGGAGTGGGGAATGTAAAGAAGGATTTTATAAAGCTTAACAGTAGCTAACTTTTCTTATGTAAAGAAGGATTTTATAAAGTTTAACAGTAGCTAACTTTTCTTATGTAAAGAAGGATTGTAAAGGAAAGAGTTATGGGCCCCATCAGGCTAAGAAAAACAACCAGGGACTTTCCCGGGGCAGTTATCTGCTTCTTGCAACCCCATGACTCCTGGCGCCAGAAATACTTGTTGTGAAACTGTTCGTTATCTACTTCCTACATAAAGCAGAACCTGTAACACATGTTCAACCCTCAAACCCCACCCCCTTATCCTGGCCCTTAAAAAGGCTTCCCAAACCCAGGCTCGGGGCTCTCTGTTCCTGCGTGTTCAGTGAGCCCCACGCATGTGTGGTAAATAAACCCCTTGCATGTTGCATGAGAGAACGTCTCTTGGAGTCATCCTTTGCGTGGCAAAACTCTCGAATTCTTATGGTAGTTATGTTATATGTATCAAACAGTTATCATAATTAATGATTCCTATGGAATTGTAAGAGATGTGGCCCCTGTGGGGTCGAAGATAACTGAAACTATATGGACAGGCAAGCTAAATCAGAGTTTAATACATAGAGGACGATTTGTGCCAAATTTTTGGAATGATAAATACATTATTCCGAGAAATTTATGGAAAATTTTCCTAGGACTGGGATCAATTTTTATAGCGAATTCTAGTAACTATAAGTTCTCTTTAAATAGCAGCCATAAACACTACATGCATATAAGAAATCAAACTTTTAATTGTGAGAATTATTCTCTATTCACTTGTCTCTAAGCATTTATGTTGCAGGAAAATGAGATGATTATAGCAGCAAGGAGAAGAATAGGTATTTGGCTCCCAGTGCAGATGTCAAGATCCTGGCAATCCTCTCCAGAAACACAAACCTGATCCATTTGGCAAAAGAATATCTGAAAAGGACTAGGAGACTAATTGGACTCATTATTACAGCTGTCATTGGAATCATTGGAATTATCATAGTGGCTGCCGTGGCTGGAACTGCATTGTTAAGTTTGGGGCTGTTTATACTTTTTCTCTTCCTCCCCAGCTGTGTTAAACAACAAATAGTCAAAGTCAGAGAGCTTGCCTTGTAGCCAAAGACGGGTAAGCCCCTTCCTTCAGAAATTAAGGGCAACCCAAGCCAGGCACAGTCTTGAAGCAAAGCCGCTTGTTTGTGATTCTTGCAAAAACTCTTGGCTCCCTCCTGAACCAAAGTCAGAGAGCTTGACTGGTGGCCAATGACGGGTAAGACCCTTCCTTCAGAGCTTAAGGGCAACCTAAGACAGGCACAGTCACCTCGGCTTATAAAATAAAAAGGGGGAAATGTAGGAGCCAGAGAGTTAAAACAAGACCTGCAGAATTTGGGGGGAGCAGCCGGCATTAGGGTGGCGGCAGAAAATTGAGGAGATTGTTATCTGCTTTGTTTGGAACAGTCTGGGAGGAAGAGAATGCTTGTTTACCCCAAATGGTTACATTAAGTATGAAGAAAGTCAAGTACTTTGTTTCCTCAGGAAATGCAGGCATGCCTTTTGTTACCCTGTGGTATATAAGCAGGATCTGGTTCAGAACAAAGTGGTCTGTTGTTTGTGAAGGTTAAGCTTCAGACCCCCTGATCCCATCTGTCTGTCTCTTTCTTTCTTTCAGAGTCTTTCTTTCCTTCAGAGCATTCCCTCCCTCCCTCCCTCCTTCCTTCCTTCCTTCCCTCCTTCCCTCCCTCCATCATTCCTTAATATCCTTCGAGCTCTATTTCATAGGAAGCAACAGGGGAGCTTACGTTTTTTCTTTTACCAGTCTTTATAAGTTCAGGTTTCATGCCATAAGTGCTCAAGAAAATCAGAGAGTTGGTTTTCTTTTCTCCCTACTAACTTCTCCCAGAGAGAAAGGTCTAAACAGATAAGGGAGTTGAAGCATGTATTTTCTTCTCTTTTTTTGCAGTGTCAGGGCTTCTCAAAGGAGCTGACTGTAGCTTTCAGTTCAGAGAATATTACAACCATGACCAATGATCTTCAGTATTTCAGGGAGAGAATTTATGGATTTTAAAACTTTTGTATCTGAAAAAAATATTGCTGATGTCCCTGTTTCAGATACTATATTTTACATGTTAGACAACTAAAGATTAAGGACATAGTTGGCCTTTATGCACATGTGGACAAATAATTTAAGTGAGGTCAGGAAGTCCTCTTTCACAAGTTACCTCCTTTCATTGCATCCCCCTGGTGCAGGTCCCTTCCTTGTCCTTTAGGTGACTTGTTGGTTTTTCAGGGGCTGCTATGAAATTGTTCCTATGTTAAAGGGAATGAACTTGAAGGCAGAATCTTGATGGAATATACAGAGCAGGTATGTTTGAAGGAAAACATGAGTCCCACGTGGGAGAAACAACAGTATTTTACAGTTTTACTTAGAATCTGCCCTGGTTTATGTTCTTTTATTGCATTTTACCTTTTAGACCTTATTTAAGTATACCTGTTAATAGCACATTATGAGACATTTCACTGTAGTTCCTCTCATGGTAATAACAGAAGAAGGTAAATTCTGTTGGGCATATATATATATATTTAAATTTTTTATTGTACAGTATAACATATATACAAAGCAAAGAAAGAAAAACAGTTTTCAAAGCACTCTTCAATAAGTAGTTATAGGACAGATCCCAGAGTTTGTCATGGGCTACCATTCCATCCTCTCAGATTTTTCCTTCTAGCTGCTCCAGAATATAGGAGGCCAAAAGGAATAAATATTTTTTTATTATCACAATCAAATTTTTTGTGTGTGTGTGAGAAATAACATATACAAAACAATAAATTTCAAAGCACATCATAGCAATTAGTTGTAGAACAGATTTCAGAGTTTTTTATGGGTTACAGTTCGGCAATATTAGATTTTTATTTCTGACTGCTCTAGGATACTGGAAACTAAAAGAAACATCAGTTTAATGATTTAGCAGTCATATTCATTTGTTAAACCCTTCCTTTTCTGTATAACTCCACCATCACCTTTGATCTTTCTATCCCACTCTTTAGGAGTATTTGGGCTATGCTCTTCTAACTTTTTCATGTTGGAAGGGACTGTATTTGGGCTATGCTGTTCTAACTTTTTCATGTTGGAAGGGACTGTCAGTAATATGGGGTAGGGACATGAAACTAGCTGATGTCCTGGAGAGTTTGGGCCCTCTAGGTTTCAGGACTTATCTGGTCCAGGGACCCATCTGGGGGTTATAGGGATATATTTTTATATTTAAAAAAATTAACTTTTACTTACTAAAACATATTTATAAAAATGGTCAGATCTATGCAGGCCATGTATGTGAAATTCTTTATGGTAAAAATTATAAGATATTATATGATTTCTAACTTTTTGTGCAGAGATGACTGTTCTGTGATTGCCCAGGATGATGTAGAGGTAAACAGTTGTATAGGTTTTTCTCTCTAGGGTAGTGTGAGGGATGAACTCAGAGGGTGAAATGTAATTAAGTAGGACCTATTCATGAAGATGGAAACATGTTTTCCATGCAAGATAAAAGCATACTGTGCCAAGGGTCCCTAAGTCTACCCCCAGGTTCAGTGATTGAGTAAAAGGACTGATATGATTCAGCATATAGTTGTACTCATGGCTAAAATTTATTATGGTTCATTGTAATATTTATAGTGTAAATAATTGCCCTTTAATAATTACAGTGAATTTATGTAGTAAATACAGTGTACATATGACAAAGGAAAATCAACAAAGAGAAAAGGCCCATGGAGGTAGCCAAGTACAAGCTTCCAAGAGTCCTCTCCCAGTGAGTGGACTCATTTCTTCCAGCTGCAAGACACATGTAAAGTGTTGACTACCAAGGAAGCTGGCCTGAGTCTAGGAGTCCAGGGATTTTATTGGGGGACAATCATGTAGGCACATATTGCCTGAGTGAGTGACCACTGTCACTGAAATTACAGACTCCTTGAAGGGAAGCAGGGGTTAAGCCACATTGTTTGTACAATTGTTTTGACACAGTAAGCCATGGTTACCATTTAAGGAAAGTTTTATATCAGTGTGGGAACTGTTTATGAGTCAAGTTCTCAGATGCCAGCCAAGAGCCAACTTTGCAAGGAGGCCTTTCTAAGGGTAATAATCTAAGGCCTGTTCTTGTGACTCTTTTCTGCACTCATATTTAAGGTGCACATATTCTTGACTGTCATGGTGTCAGCTGCAGATGGTTCACTTGTCCCCTATAAATCAGTAGGTCTTTGGGTTACATATGCCAGAGTCTACTGATTGGTGATGCAGAAACTGTATTTTGAAATAAAGTACTGTCTTAATTAGAGAAAGAGAAGAAGGAAGGAGGGGAAAGAAAGGAAAGATAGACAGATGGGCAGACAGAAAAGCCCACTGTTTGGGGGGTTGGAGGAAATATGTGAAAGTAATTTACATCATGCATAAAAGAAACTAGATTTGTTACCATGGTGTCTAAGTAGCAAAGCATCCAGACAATGGAGTCATTTTATAAGAGATATTTTAAGTGATTAGTTATTTTTACTTATTCCGTTTTAATAATTGAAAAGTATTTTCTCAGAGTGTGGCTCATGTCAATTGGTTGCAATTGTTGACAGGAGTCCTATCCTTTTAGTGAAAACAGGATGGTAAAGATACTGGAGATTATCCCAGAAGTCCTTGATGATCTTGCTGCCAACACATGAGATGCTGTAGTTCTCTCTCATTTCTGTGATTGGTGGATAACACTTTTATTTAGTGTTTAAACTTTCATTAGTAACTTGATTGCTTTCATGCAATTGTTTCTACATATTTTATTTTCTTCTTAATGAAGTGAAATAGTTATCTTTTATGTTTAAAAAATCAAGTATATTAAAATTTATTTATCTTTTAAAAATCAACTTTATTGAGATATAATTATGTACAGAAATCTTAACCCCATGAATAAAGTCACATTTCTTTCTTTCTTCCGAATCTGAATACCCTTACTTCTTTTTTTTTTTTTTTTTGCCTGTACTGGTCAAAACTGCCGGTACAATGTTGAATAGAAGGAATGAGAATGGTTTTACTTGTTTTGTTCCTAATCTTAGGTCAAAATATTCAGTCTTTCACCACTTACTATGATATTAGCTGTAATTACAGCTTTTTGGTAGACACTCTTTATCAGATTGAGAACAATTCTCTTTAATGCCTGGCTTGCTAAGAAGTTTTAGCAGGAAAGAATGTTGAATTTTGTCAAATGTTTTTGCTTTGTGTTTTACTGTATGGCTTGTTTTTTAGTTGTTAATATGGTAAATTTCACTGTTTAATTTTTAATGTTACGTCAACTGTGCTGGCACAAAGCCCACTAGATCATGGTATATTATCCTTTAAAAATAATGGTGGATTTGATTTGGTAAAATTTTGTTTGAAATTTTGCATCTCTATTCAACGAATAGTTTTATTTTCTTGTAAAGTTGCTGTCTTTTGACAACCCGGTAATACTGGTTTGATAGAATGTGTGGGGAAGAATTCATTTCTCTTCAGTTTTTTTGGAACCATTTGTACAGATTTGGTATAATTTTTCCTTAAATATGTGGTAGAATTCACCAGGGAAGCCATCTGGGCCTGGAGATTTCTTTGATTTTTAAAAAGACTTGGGGCTATTCATATTATATCTTCATACTTGCACTGTTAATTAGTATCATTCAAGAAATTTGTCCATTTTTAATTGTATTTATTGGCATAAAGGTGTTCATAGTATTTCCTAATAACTTTTTATATCTGTTGAATCTGAAGTGATAATGCGTGTTTCACTTCTGATGTTGGTGATTTATCTCTATTGTCATTATTAGTATGCTAGAGGTTTATTAATTTCATTGATCTACTCAGAGAATCAACTTTTGGTTTCTTTGTTTTCCTCTTTGGATTTTTGTTTGTTTTAAAAAATTCATTGTTCTGGGCCAAGATGGCGGCTTAGCAATGTGTGCATTTTAATTCATCCTCCAGAACAACTAGTAAATAACCAGAAACAATACAGAACAGCTCCTGGGGCCACGTCAGTTACCAGACACACAGCGTACCCCAGTCTGGACCAGCTGGACTGGCTGTGAGCACCCCCAGAACTGTGAGTTCCCCAAGCCGTGGCAGCCGATGCCCCTCCCCCATGACTGCTTCCCAGAGGGGAAAGGAAAGAGACTTTACCAGCAGCAGGGGCTGAGCCCAACCAAATGCCAAGTGTGGAATTAATTAACAAATTCTGACTTCTAAAAATAGACCCCCAGCTCAGGTGAACCTGGTCAAAGCAGAGGTGGCTCATTTTTGCCCCGGCGCCAAGGGGGCAGGGCTCACGGAAAAAAGGAAAAAAGAGAAAGAAACAGAGGTTTTTGTGGCTGTGTTTCTACAAATGTTGTGTTTCTACAAAGAGCCCTGCCTTTGGATACAGGGGCAGGGCTCCTCAGGGTGCAACTACCCCAGGCATCGGCAGAAACAGACTCATCATTTTGAGGGCTTGTCTGGAACCTGTGCCTTCCCCAGGGGAGGGGTGAAGCCCAACTCAGGTGGAATCCCTCTCTCAAGGAATTCAGACACCAGGGCTTGGTAATTTGAAGCCATTAAAACCAGCCTACAACCTCTCCCCTGTCTCTACCATGCCCCCAGCCAAAGTTAAAGGTACTGCATCATCTTATGCTGGTGGGACCTGCAGGCAGACATGCACCACATACTGGATAGGATAGGAAAAACAGAGCCCAGAGACTTCATCGGAAAGTCTGTCAACTTTCTGGGTCTCACCCTCAGGAAAAACCGATGCAGGTGAATCTTTCCTCCTCATAGGAGGCCAGTTTGGTCTGGGAAAATTCAGCTGGGGTCTTTAATACCTATGTAGACCCTCCTCAGAGTGGGGGAAAAAAGGCACCATACAAGCAGGGCAAGAAACAAGAAAATAAGAACTGAAAAATTCTCCTGTGTTAAACAAAACCTAAGCTAGAGGTCCAGAAAAAGCTGAACTGAATGTCAAAGAACAGATAGACAACAAATTCATTCAGCAAGAAAACCCTAGGTAAAAGAAGTGAAAGCAATCTCCAGAATAAACTAATTAAGGTAATTAAATGCCTAGACACCAGCAAAAAATAACAAATCACACTAGGAAAATTGAAGATATAGCCGAGGCAAAGGAACAAACCAACAATTCAAATGAGGTGCAGGAGCTGAAACATTTAATTCAGAATATACGAGCAGACATGGAAAACCTCATCAAAAACCAAATCAATGAATTGAGGGAGGATATAAAGAAGGCAAGGAATGAACAAAAAGAAGAAATGGAAAGTCTGAAAAAACAAATCACAGAACTTATGGGAATGGTAGAAGAGATGAAAAAAACAATGGAAACCTACAATGGTAGATTTCGAGAGACAGAATATAGGATTTCTGAATGGAGGACGGAACCTCTGAAATCTGGCAAGTAAAAGAAAATATAGAGAAAAAATGGAAAAATATGAGCAGGGACTCAGGGAATTGAAAGACAATATGAAACGCATGAATATACGTGTTGTGGGTGTCCCAGAAGGAGAAGAGAAGGGAAAAGGAGGAGAAAAAGTAATGGAGGAAATTATCACTGAAAATTTCCCAACTCTTATGAAGGACTTAAAATTTCAGATCCAAGAAGTGCTGCGTACCCCAAAGAGAATAGATCCAAATAGATGTATTTCAAGACATTTACTAATCAGAATGTCAGAGGTCAAAGAGAAAGAGAGAATCTTGAAAACAGCAAGAAAAAAGCAATCCATCACATACAAGGGAAGCCCAATAAGACTATGTGCAGATCTCTCAGCAGAAACCATGGAGGCAAGAAGACAGTGGGAAGATATATTTAAATTATTAAAAGAGAAAAACTGCCGACCAAGAATTCTATATCCAGCAAAATTGTCCTTCAAAAATGAGGGAGAAATGAAAACATTTTCAGACAAAAAAATCACGGAGAGAATTCGTGACCAAGAGACCAGCTCTGCAAGAAATACTAAAGGGAGCACTAGAGACAGATACGAAGGCAGTAGAGAGAGGTGTGGAGAAGAGTGTAGAAAGGCAGACCATGAGTAAAGGTAAAAAGAAGGAGAATTGGAAGGACATATAAAAGCCAAAAGGCAAAAAGCCCGGGCAGTAAGAACATTGATGTTGATGGATTAAGCTTCCCAATCGGGGGACATGGACTGGCAGAATGGATTAGGGAACAGGACCCATCTATATGCTGTCTCTACTCAAAGGACATGAGGACAAGGACACAAACGGACATTTGCACACCAATGTTTATAGCAGCGTTATTTACAATTACCAAGAGATGGAAACAGCCAAAATGTCCATCAACAGATGGGTGGCTAAACAAACTGTGGTATATACATACGATGGAATATTATGCAGCTGTAAGACAGAATACAGTTATGAAGTATGTAACAACATGGATGGACCTTAGGGACATTATGCTGAGTGTGATTAACCAGAAACAAAAGGACAAATACTGTATGGTCTCACTGATATGAACTGACATTAGTGAATAAACTCGAAGAATTTCATTGGTAACAGAGACCATCAGAAGATAGAAATAGGGTGAGATATTGGGTAATTGGAGCTGAAGGGATACAAATTGTGCAACAGGACTGAATGTAAAAACTCAGAAATGGACAGCACAATACTACCTAACTGTAATACAATTATGTTAAAACACTGACTGAAGCTGAATGTGAGAATGATAAGAGGGAGGAGGGCTGGGGGCATAAATGAAATCAGAAAGGAAGATAGACGGCAAAGATTGAGATGGTATAATCTAAGATTGCCTAGAGTGTATAATGACAGTTACTAAATGTACAAATTTAAAAAATGTTTTTGCATGAGGAAGAACAAAGGAATGTCATTACTGCAGGGTGCTGAAAATAGATGGTAATTAGTATTTTAAAATGTCACCTTATGTGTGAGACTAAAGCAAAAAGTGTTTATTTGTTACAAAGTTTACATTTTGATTAGTCCATTTCCTAATATAACTTATGTAGATAATTGGTTGAACAACATAAATACATGGAACCTTGGGTAAGACGTGAGATTTTGTTGGTTTGCCCAGAGTGATGCCTCAATGAATCCCAGAGTGATCTGATCAGTGAACGAAAAAGTATTTGCAAAGTCCCCTTTGGGGCATATTGAGAACGGGGGAAAATTCAACCTCCCCGCCAAATTCAACAATTTGGTTGTCAGAGTGGACAACCAAAGCTATAGGCTGAGCCCCCAGTCTTGGGGTTTGTTCATATGAAACTTAACCCCACAAAGGATAGGTCAAGCTTACTTAAAATTAGGCCTAAGGGTCAGCCCCAAGAGAACCTCTTTTGTTGCTCAGAGGTGGCTTCTCTCTCCAGTCAACACAACAAGCAAACTCACTACCCTCTCCCTGTCTACGTGGGACATGACTCCCAGGGGTGTGGACCTTCCTGGCAACGTGGGACAGAAATCCGAGAATGAACTCGGACTCAGCATCAAGGGATTGAGAAAAACCCTAGAATGAGCTGAGACTCAGTATCAAGGGATTGAGAAAATCCTCTTGACCAAAAGGGGGAAGAGTGAAATGAGACAAGGTGTCAATGGCTGAGAGATTCCAACAGAGTTGAGAGGTTATCCTGGAGGTTATTCTTATGCATTAAGTAGATAACACCTTGTTATCTAAGGGGAAACGGAGAGGCTGGAGGGAACTGCCTGAAAATGTAGAGCTGTGTTCCAGTAGCCATGTTTCTTGAAGATGATTGTATAATGACATAGCTTTCACAGTGTGACTCTGTGATTGTGAAAACCTTGTGTCTGATGCTCCTTTTATCTACCTTATCAACAGATGAGTAGAACATATGGAATAAAAATAAATAATAGGGGGAACAAATGTTAAATTTAGTTTGAAATGCTAGTGATCAGTGAAAGGGAGGAGTAAGGGATATGGTGTGTATGTTTTTTTTCTGTTTTCGTTTTATTTTTCTGTTTTTTTGTTTCTTTTTCTGAATTGATGCAAATGTTCTAAGAAATGATCATGATGATAAATCTGCAGCTGTGTGATGATATTGTGAATTACTGATTATATATGTAGAATAGAACGATCACATATTGGGAATGTTTGTGTTTCTTTCCTGTAATTTTTTTCTTAAAATTAATTTAAAAATTTAAAAAAATCATTAATTTCTGCTTTCATATTTATTTCATTTCTTCCACCTACTTTGAATTTCATTTTCTTTTCTTTTCTTTCTTAAAGTGGATGCTCAAGTAATTTATATGAGCCCTTTTTTCTTTTCTAATATAAGTGGTAAATCCTTTCCTCAAGATTGTTTTAGCCATATTCCATAAATTCTGATGTTAGGCTTTTATTTTCATTGTGTTCAGAATATCTTCTGACCTCCCTTTTCAATTTCTTCTTGGTCTGTGGATTATTTAGGAGAAAGTATTTAGTTTCCAAATGTTTAGACATTTTTCAGAGGTCGTGCTGGTATTAATGTCAGATTTAATTCCACTGTGTTCTGTACCAATTTGAAGCTGTTATGTACCTCAGAAAAGCCATGTCCTTTTTCCTAATCCAGTCTCGTGGGGACAGCCATGTTTCTTTAGTCCTGATTTAATAGTGTAGTGTGGAAACCTTTGAGCAGATTGTTTCTATGGAGATTGGCTCACTCACGTGAGTATGACTTTTTGATTAAATTACTTTCACAGAGATGTGACACACAATTGTGGGTGGCCTTTTCTTTAGTGGAGATGTGGCTCCACTCATTTAAGGTGGGTCTTGATTAGTTTACTGGAGTTCTTTAAAAGGGGAAACGTTTTTGAGAAACCTCAGATGCAGACACAGACACAGATGTTTGGAAATGCAGAAGTCCCTGGAGACACCAGGAAATGAGAGAACCAACAGAATCAAGACAAGAATCAGAAGCAACAGAGGCACAGACACACGTTTGGAGATACTTGGAGTGCCGATAGAGAAAGAAGATGCCTAGACACAGACATTTGGAGATGGAGAATCCAACACATTTCCTTATGTCTTCCCATGAGATGCTAAGCAAGCCAGAACCCAGAGTTGTGTCCTACAGGAACTACGTGATGACCCACAGATGCTCACAGAGGAAACCACTGGCATCAGAAGTTGGAACCAGTGGAAATTGGAACAAGGACCAGCAGACACCAGTCATATGCCTTTCCATTTTACAGACATCTTCTTTTCTGGAATCAAGGCATCTTTATCTGGATGCCTTAGTTTGGACATTTTTATGGACGTTTCTTTGTGCTCATAGAAAATTCAAGGTATGGTTTTCATATTTTTTAAACTTATTGAGACTTATTTTGTGACCTAACATTTGGCCTAACCTGGAGAATGATCAATGTGCACTGCAGAAGAATGTTTAATTTGCTTTTGTTGTTCAGTGCTGTTTATATCCCTATTAGGTTTAATTAGGTTACACTCCTGTTTCTTTGTTGTTCTTTTGTTTAATGTTATAGCCATTATTGAAAGTGGTATTTTGTAGTCTCCTATTATTATGTAGAGCTTTCTGTTTCCCACTTCAAATTTGTTAATTATTTGGTTGTCTACCATTAGGTTCATATATATTTATAATTGTTATGTCTTGATGCATTGACTCCCTCGTAACTGTTTTGCATTGACTCCCTCATAACTGTTTTTGGGTTAGAGTGTATGTTATTATAGGTACCCAGCTCTCTTTTGGTTACTACATGTTTTATTCTCTCCTTTCACTTTCATCCTACTTGTGTCTTTGAATTTAAAATGAGTCTTTCATAAGTAGTATATTTTTGGGTTATGCTTTTTTTTAATCTGTTTTCCAATCTTGTCCATTTAACTGGACAGTTTAATCCATTTATATTTAAAGTAAGTACTAATGCAGGACTTTCTTCTATGATTTTGCTGTTGGGTCTTTGTAATTCTTAAATCATTTTGTCCCTCAATTTTTCTGTAATACCTACTTTAATATTTACTTCATTTTTTGTGTTGTACTATTTTGAATCCATTCTCATTTCCTACTGTGTATATTTTTCATATATTTCCTTTGTGGTTACCACGTTCATTTGATACCAACATAACTTCAGTAGCATATGCATATGCTCATTGTTCCTATACTCTTCTGTTCCCCCACCTTACTGTTGTACTTGTTACTAGTTATATCTTTATGCACTGTAGATTCAAAACCATAGATTTGTCATATTATGCATCTTCATTTTAGATCCTATAAGAAGTAACAAGTGCAGTTATATACCAATATATATAGTAGTACTGTCATTTACAATTACACATATGGTCACTTTTATTGGAGGTCTTTATTTCTTTATGCTCTTTTGAACCCTATCTAATGTCCTTTCAGTCAGAAGAAGTCCCTTTAGCATTGCTTGGGGATAAGTTTACAGGTTGATGCCCTTCCATAGCTTTTGTTTGTCAGGAAATGTCTTAATCTCTCATTTTTGAAAGACCATCTCGGGGATATACAATTCTTGGTTAGCAATAATTTTCTTTCAGCACTTTAAATATACCATCCCATTTCTTCTTGCCTACATGATTTCTGATGAGAAATTAAAACTTAATCTTATTTGGGAAGTTTTCTGTCATTATTTCTTTGACTATTCCTTATGCCCATTTTTCTCTTTCTTCTCCTTCTGAGACTCCCATAGTGCATATATATTGGTTCACTTGATGGTGTCCCATGTGTTTCTTAGGCTCTGTTTCTTGTTTAAATTACTGTTTTTTGTTTCTGCTACTCATCTAGGATCATTTCAGTTGTCTTGTCTTCAAGTTCCCTGATTCTCTTCTCTGCCAACTCCGATATGCTGTTGAAACCCTGGAAGAACTTTTTTTATTGTATAATATAACATATATACAAGCAAAAAAAGAAAAGAACAGTAATTCTCAAAGCACTCTTCAATGAATTGTTATAGGACAGATCCCAGAATTTGTCATGGGCTACGATACTATTCTCTCAGATTTTTCCTTCTAGCTGCTCCAAAATATAGAAGGCTAGAAGGAATATTTTTTTATCATCACAATCAATGTGATGAAAAAAATCAATGTTTTTTTCTTTTCCTGTGAAAAACACTATATATACAAAAAAGCCATAAATTTGAAAGCACAGCACAAGTGGCTATGAACAAATTTCAGAGTTTGGTATGGGTTACAGTTCCACAATTTTAGGTTTTTACTTCTAGCTAATCTAAGATACTGGAGACTAAAAGAAATATCAATTTAATGATTCAGCCATCATATTCATTTGTTAAACCCTACCTTCTCTTTATAACTCCACCATCATCTTTCATCTTTTTGTCCCACTCTTTAGGGGTATTTGGGCTATGGCCATTCTAACTTTTTCATGTTGAAAGGGGCTGTCAATAATATGGAGTAGCAAGATGGAACTAGCTGATGCTCTGGAGAGGCTGGACTCTCTAGGTTTTAGTATTTATCTGGTCCAGGAACCCATCTGGAGGTTGTAGGTTTCTGGAAGGTTACCCTAGTACATGGAACCTTTGTAGAATCTTATATGTTGCCCTAGGTGTTCTTTAGGACTGGAATGATTTTGTTTGGGCAACAAAAGAGGTCCCCCAGAAGTAAGTCTTAGGCATATCTATAGGTAGGCTAAGTTTCTCTGCTACCTACATTAGTGTCACAAGAATAAGGCTCAAGATCAAGGGCTTGGCCTATTGATTTGGGTGTCCCTAATGTTTGACACAGTATCAGGGGATTCCCTGATGGTAAAGTTTAATAGTTCCATATTTTTTCTCCCATCCCTCAAGGGACTTTGCCAATACTTTCTGATTATCTGCTTACTATATTCTAGGACATATCCAGTAATTACAGTAAGCTATTCAGGATTAAAGGCCCTCATTCTTATTCTGGGCTCCCTATGTTTTGATTGTTCAAACGAGTTGCCCAGACAGGTTGAATTAGATTGTGTGCTACAGAAAATTTAAGTTCTGAACAAAGTAAACATTTCTTCTTTTGGTCTCAAAGAGTATGTGTGGTTCTAAAATATAGACAATGTTTTCCTTACCCCTGTGTTCTGTATTACATGTAAGAATTTTTATTTCAGTTACTGTTGTCTTCATCTCCGGTATTTCTGTTTGTGTTCTTTATAAAATTTCGTTCTCTTTATTGAGGTTCTCGTGTTGGTCATTCATTGTTTTCCTGATATCCTTTAATTCTTTCTTGACACTTTCCTATATCTCCTTGAGCATATTAAGATTTTTTTTTAAATCTTTGTCTGATATGTCCAAAGTCTGTTCTTCTTCATTGATGTTCTTTGAATTTTTATCTTGTTCTTGTTTCTTTGTATATTCTTTAATCTTTTGTTGCACTCTGTACAATTTCACACTTTAAAGTATTAACTCTGGTATTTATTCCCTGAGCTGTCTGTTTCTTGAATTTGCACTCAGCTATTGTTATGGCAGAGATTTCCTCGAGTGCCAGAAGTTAACAAAAACAAACTAATGCAATAAATACCTTTCGCAGTCTTCGAACTTTGGCTCTCTGTTGGCTGGTGCTCTCTTTCAGAGTTTAGCCTTCCTGTCCAGAAGATCAGCCCAAAGTAAATGTTAACTGCAGGGTCCTCTCTGTTTTTTTCTGAGACTGCATCTATTCCTGGGTATGTGCTTGCTCAGGCCTTAGGAATTCTGCTGTTTATAGGAATTCTAATACCCTCTATATTCTCTATGAAACACACTTTAGGTCATCTGTTTTATGACTTAAAGTAGGTAATCCTTTATATATGCCACTTTGACTTAACTGTATCTTACACTGCTGTAGCTGTCCTTAAGCTTCTTCTGCCTGCATGGCAAGTTCTAGGAGGGCGAGCCTGAAACATGTTTCCTACTTTTTAGCCTGTCATGCTGTCACCCATTAATTGGTTTGGACATATAGGCACCCCAGTACGTGCTTAGGGGTTGCTCTGCTCCATGTGGAATAGGGCCAGAGCCCCACAGTGGGAGCTCAGGCTGGCTCCATACCACACCAATGATGGCTGTGGGTGGAATCAGCAAGGTGTCATGAGCTTTCCCTAGCATTTTTAAAGCTGTAGTTTCTTGACTCAGCACTCTCCCTGAAACTCTATAACTGCTTTATAGAGTTTTGAGGAAGACAGTTCTGCCAGTTTTTGCTAGTTGTTCCAAGACTCTGTGGGGAAATAGCTTCCTGGATTGTCTTGTGCTGCTTTCTTTGTTAACCACCTTTATTGTCTTTAATGTCTTTGGGATATGTAGTGATGGTTTCCTTTTCTCTCCTGGTATAGTTGATTTGTTCTTTCTCTTTTATGTTATAATTTATGTGTCAAAATCTTTATCAATTTTATTGATCTTTTCAGTGAACCAGCTGTTGGTTTCATTTGAATGTGTTTCTCTTTTTTATTTCATTTTATTTCACCATTTCCTTTCTTCAGCTTACTTTGAATTTAATTTTCTTTTTCTTTTTCTAATTTCTTACAGTGGATGTTAGATGATTCATTTTAGGACTTTCTGTTTTCCTTATAGAAGCATCCAAAGCTTGCACTTCTATCTAGGCTTTATTTTGTTTACATTTTTAAAATTTCAATATGTTGTTTCACTAATGTTCATGAAGTTCAAAATAGTTTATAGATTCACAGTTGAATTTTCTTCAAATCATTAGTAAAATAGAAGTTTGTTCTTCATTTTTCAAATATTTGGATGTTTCCCATATATCTGTTAGGTTTTTAATGGTAACCGACCGAGAAATCAGAGAAACTGAGTCTGAGTTTAAAATTTTATTGTCCCGGGGCGAGGTTCCCAGGTCCAGGTGCTTAGGGTGCGGGCCGAGGAAGTCGCGCTTCCCCAGGGGCGGCGGGGTTAGATATAGGCTCGCTAGTGAGGAAGTGCTGGCGATGCCTACAGGGCTTCCTGTGATAGGTCAGGAGCTTCGCATGTTTTAGGGCCGTGTGCATAGCTGTGGGCCGTGTGCAGTGGGGGGTCTTTCAGAGGTTTGTCGGGGCAGGCACTGATTGGCTGAGTTTAAACAGCTGCATAACAGGATGTTCGCGGTTTCAGCTCGGGTGGGGGCCTTCCAGCCGGGGGCTGCCGGGCCAGGCCTTACATTCTAGCCATTTTGATATAATAGGGCATTGTAGTCTTTCTGGCTACTTCCTGCTGAGCGGAGGTGTCATTGGGTAGGGGGTTTTAGCTGGCCGGTGCTTCAACTGGAAGGGGGGCATAGGGGTGTAGCAGCATTTGATTGACCGTCACCCAAGAGAGTGCCTTGAGGCGTTCTTGTAGGAACCTTAAAATAAATGCAGCAAGCATTAGTAGCAAATAGATAACCAAAAATGGGGTGAGTATTGGAGTTAGCCATGCCAGGACAGGGGAGTTCCACCAGGAGGATGATTGGAAAACGGCCTGTTTTTCTTTAAGGTCTTTTTGCAGTTTTGTCAGGATGTTGAGGTTTTCTTCTACCAAGCCACTCTCGTTGATGTAATAGCAGCATTGTTCCTGCAGGAATAAACAAGTGCCACCCTTTTCAGCTGTTAAGAGGTCAAGTGCCCTTTGGTTTTGTAGGGTTACCTGCACCAAGGAGATGATTTGCCTTTGGGGGGAGACAAAGGACGCGGTCGAAGCATCGATGGCTGCACTTAGTTTGTCTTCAAGGTCGACAATGGCCATCAAGCTGTGGCCTAATGTGCCCCTTCCTACACCTGTGGTGGCGGCTGCAGAGGCAAGACACAGTCCTACGAGTATAGGTAGAAAAACCGCTCGTCTGCTACGAGGATCAGGGAGGAGGGACAACAGCTCAGCTTCCCCATAGAGGTTTAGCTGAGGGACTAGAGTTGCTGGGATACAGGGTAGGGGAGAGGAGGAGTTTATGGTTTTCGTAAGGGAGCCGTTGAACTAGAAGAAGTGTGTTTCAGTATGGAGTGTGCCGTTTACTGTGATGGTTGTGTTACATGTGAAGTTTGAATGTGCTGCAGCGTAGCAAATGCCGAGGTTAGTAGAGTGGTCCTTGAGCAGAGGAACTTGGAAGGAATGAAACCGTTGGTTGTACCTAACCTTTGTGCTGGTATTAAGGGCTTCTGGTAACAGGGTGGCTGCCCAGAGGGGCTTATTAAGGGAGGTGCAAATGAAGCAGGTGGAAACATGGAAAATGTGAGTGGTGTTGAGCACGCTCGTAACTAGGCGCATAAAGCTTGGCTAGGTGAAGGGGCTTCGGGACTTTGCAGGTTGCAAGATCTTTTGGACTTGAGTTTCACCCTGCTAGATTACGTTCTTAATTCCCAGCAGGGTGTCTATTGGCTTGGTGGTTATAGGGCAATAGCTTCGGATTATGAGCCATTTTCCCTGTGAGCGGGACCACAGGTATGATTTATAGACTGCTTCTGCTTCCCCCTTTTCCCATCTGGCATCCCATGGGTCTGCTATTTTTAATTCTAGGGATTGGTTTGGGTGACAGGTTAGTGATTTATCCGGGTTTGGCACCGGGTAGTAATCCTGACTTCCCTTTGGTGTTGCTGTATTGCAGGAATAGTAAGGACACCCACTGTATGTATCTGGCCACCAGTGGCAATAGTCATGTTTTTGCTTGTATTGGAAGCATAGTGCTGGTGCATGCTCCGTTCCAAAATCAAGGCGGCTTTTCCCCCGAGTAATGATGATGGAGATAGGCTTTTGACAACCTTCTACTGGGCAAGTGGCCTGAACAATGACTTGAGAGTGTTCTGCAGATTCTGCGACCCAAATCTCTTTTATGATGAATGTCCAGTCATATACCTGCATGTTGGGTCAGTGGAGTTAGGGGCGGTGAATAGGAGAAGGGTGAGAAGGATTGTGTGGGGCCCCATGATGGTGTGTGAGGTGAATTCGGGTGGGAGATAACGCGGTGGCTTTCCACCGGTCTGGTGAGGTCAGTGGGTAAAGTTTAAGATGAGACAGATGGATCCATGCGCCATGTCCCAAGAGTTTTGCTGCTGTAGGGGTAGTTAGTAGGACTATGTATGGGCCTGACCACAATCTGTAAAGATTGTGGCTTTAATTCACAGAGTAGGACGCTGTCACCTGGCCGTAAGAGTTTGCTGGGCAGGCGTGTAGAATTGCCTGTTATAACTGGTAGGACCCGGTCCGCATGCTCCCGGAGCAGTTCCCTTAGTAGGGAGAGATAAAGTAGGTATGTTGCTAGGGGAGGTGGGTTGGTAGGAAGGTTGGGGAGAAGAAATGGCCTTCTGTACAGGAGTTTGAATGGGCTGAGGCCTGGGGGCTCTTGCGGAGCAGCACGAATGCACAGTGAAGGCCGGTCCGTTGTCAGATTGAATGGTGTTCGGGAAGCCGAACCGCAGAATGATTTCTTGGTGTAAAAGGGAGGCAGCTGTTTCCGCAGTCTCCTTAGCAGGGAGGCAGCTGTTTCCGCAGTCTCCTTAGCAGTGGGGAAGGCTTCGATCTAACCTGAGAAGGTATCCACAAAGGTTAAGAAGTAGTGGAATTTTTTGTGAGGGCGCATGTGAGTGAAGTCTAGTTGCCAGTCCTGTCCAGGTAGATGGCCCCATAGCTGGTGGGTCGGTAGTCTTGATCGAAGGGCACCTTGGGGCGTAGTTTTAGAGCAGGTAAGACAGGTTTGGTGTGTCTTCTTAATAGCCTGTAGGGGGAAAAAAGGGGATAGAGAAAGCGGTGGCGTGCCTCTGGCCCAGTGTGCAGAGACTGGTGGATTTCAGTAATGAGAGGCAGTAGCTGGAGCTAGGGCATAGCAATTTTTCCCTGGAGGAGGATCCATCCTTCCTGTGATACAGTGCCTCCTTTTTTAGTAGGTTTTCTTTTTCGGACTTAGTGTACTGCGGTTGTGTTTTTGTTTGTAGGAAGAGTATGGTAGAGTGCAGGAGCTTTCCCTAGCTCCCACCTGGGGTCTTCCTCGCAGCGAGACGGGGGAACTCGGTAGCCGACCGGTCCCGGGGGCTCGAAGGTCTGGAGGGCGCGCGAGACGAAGAACGAGTCACGGGAACTGATGGGGCTGGCAAGGCGTCGCGCACCAGAACGTTTATTAGAGGAAGTACAGAGCTTTATATAGTGGCGAGGCGGAAATGGGGGGGGGGCCAGGGGAGGCACGCTGCGTGATTGGTGAGGAGGCTAAGGGTGGCAGCGAGGGATTGGGTGAGGTGAGAGCAGAAAGGTCCAATGGAATAGCTTGAAGATGTTGCTAGGCAGAGAGCTAGAGGAACGGGGCCGAAATTACATCCGGCAGTAGAGGGTTGGGAGGGTGTGACAGTCAGAGATCTGGCTATTGCATCCACTTTAGCATTGCCTTTTGATACTTGGGAGGTTTGTGCCTGATGCCCTTGGCAATGAATAATTGCCGCTGCTGCTGGGAGCTGCAGAGCTTTGAGCAAGTCTGAGATTTGGCTAGCATTTATTATGGAAGATCCTTTTGTGATGAGAAAGCCTCGTTCTTTCCAGATAGCTGAATGACGGTGTACAGTGAGGAAAGTATATTTTGAGCCTGTGTAAATGTTTACCTTCTTCCCTTTTGAGAGGGTAAGGGCACGGGTGAGTGCCATTAGTTCTGCTTTCTGTGAGGTATATCCTACAGGGAGTTTTTTGGCTTCTATTATTGTGGAGTCCATAACAATGGCGTAGGCAGCTATGCATTGTCCCTTGGCTGTAATGTTAGCACTGCCGTCTATATATAAGGTAAGCTCTGGATGGGGCAGCGGCTGATCTGAAATCTGTGTGTATGGTTTGGCCAGGCTAACACCTCTACACAGGAGTGAGTAGAAGATGACATAGGCAGGTCCAGGAAGAGGGTAGCTGGGTTAAGTCGCAGTGAGGTTAAAAGGCTGATGGCAGGGTGTTCTATGAAGAGGAGGTGGAATGTTTGGATGCGTGAAGGTCCCAGATGTTCTAAGGACTTATATGTAAGTAGATCGGCTAACTGGTGGGGCGAGGAAACAGATGGGTTGGCCGAAGGTGAGTTTAGGTGCCTCTTTAGTTAGGTCTGCGGCTGCCCCAAGTGCGCGCAGACACAGTTGCCATCCCCTGACCGTGGCGTCTATTTGCTTGGACAAGTAAGCTACAGGTTGGTGCTAGGACCCCAATAGCTATCCCCTGTCTTTCGGTTGTAAAGAGGTGAAAGGGGAGTTGAGGGTTCAGTAGAGATAGCAGTGGAGCTGCTGTTAATGCCGCGACTAAGGAGCTAAATGCCTTTCGGACAGTGGTTGGGTGGGAGAGCGGCCCAGTTGGCATCTCCTTTGCTGTGGCATAAAGGGGCTTGGCCAGGAGCGCAAAGTTAGGGACCCATTGGAGGAAGAATCCCACAAATCTGAGGAAGGATAAGATTTCATTAGCCGTGGTGGGTGGTTGCAAAGCCATAATGGCTTTGCAGAGGTTGCCAGTGATTTGCTTGGTGGTAGGAGTTGTTGTCAGCCATAAGTAGGAGACTGAGGCCTGGCTTATTTGGGCTTTGGTGGGACAGACCCAATACCCTTTTTTGCCTAAAAAGCTAGGAGCTCGGACAGTTTGGTGTGGGGATCCATCCAGGTAAATGCAAATAGAAAAAATGAGTCCGGGTATAATGGAATGGTGAAGAAGGCATACTTGAGGTCTAGGACCATAAAGTGAGTAGTTTGGGGAGGGATTTGTGACAGTAGGGTGTATGGATTAGGAACAATGGGGTGATGAGGGACTACAGCCTTGTTAATGAGGCGGGGGTCTTGAACCAGACAGTAGTCCCCATTAGGTTCTTTTTTTTTAATTTTTATTTTTTTTATTAATTAATGAAAAAAAAATTAACCCAACATTTAGAAATCATTCCATTCTACATATGCAATCAGTAATTCTTAATATCATCACATAGATGCATGATCATCATTTCTTAGTACATTTGCATCGATTTAGAAGAAGAACTAGCAAAACAACAGAAAAAGATATAGAATGTTAATATAGAGAAAAAATAAAAATAATAATAGTACAAAAAAAAAAGACAGACAAAAAAAAACCTATAGCTCAGATGCAGCTTCATTCAGTGTTTTAACATGATTACTTTACAATTAGGTATTATTGTGCTGTCCATTTTTGAGTTTTTGTATCTAGTCCTGTTGCACAGTCCGTATCCCTTCAGCTACAATCACCCATTATCTTACCCTGTTTCTAACTCCTGCTGGACTCTGTTACCAATGACATATTCCAAGTTTATTCTCGAATGTCTGTTCACATCAGTGGGATCATACATTATTTGTCCTTTAGTTTTTGGCTAGACTC
This sequence comes from Tamandua tetradactyla, assembly GCF_023851605.1. Taxonomy (NCBI): domain Eukaryota; kingdom Metazoa; phylum Chordata; class Mammalia; order Pilosa; family Myrmecophagidae; genus Tamandua; species Tamandua tetradactyla. Next base: position 9,575,802 of record NC_135339.1, read on the forward strand.
ACTCAGCATAATGTTCTCTAGGTCCATCCATGTTATTACATGCTTCATAAGTTTATTCTGTCTTAAAGCTGCATAATATTCCATCGTATGTATATACCACAGTTTGTTTAGCCACTCATCTGTTGATGGACATTTTGGCTGTTTCCATCTCTTTGCAATTGTAAATAACGCTGCTATAAACATTGGTGTGCAAATGTCCGTTTGTGTCTTTGCCCTTAATTCCTTTGAGTAGATTCCCAGCAATGGTATTGCTGGGTCGTATGGCAATTCTATATTCAGCTTTTTGAGGAACCGCCAAACTGCCTTCCACAGTGGTTGCACCATTTGACATTCCCACCAACAGTGGATAAGTGTGCCTCTTTCTCCACATCCTCTCCAGCACTTGTCATTTTCTGTTTTGTTGATAATGGCCATTCTGGTGGGTGTGAGATGATATCTCATGGTTTTGATTTGCATTTCTCTAATGGCCAAGGACATTGAGCATCTCTTCATGTGCCTTTTGGTCATTTGTATTTCCTCTTCTGGTAGGTGTCTGTTCAAGTCTTTTTCCCATTTTGTAATTGGGTTGGCTGTCTTTTTGTTATTGAGTTGAACAATCTCTTTATAAATTCTGGATACTAGACCCTTATCTGATATGTTATTTCCAAATATTGTCTCCCATTGTGTCGGCTGTCTTTCTACTTTCTTGATGAAGTTCTTTGATGCACAAAAGTGTTTAATTTTGAGGAGCTCCCATTTATTTATTTCCTTCTTCAGTGCTCTTGCTTTAGGTTTAAGGTCCATAAAACCGCCTCCAATTGTAAGTTTCATAAGATATCTCCCTACATTTTCCTCTAACTGTTTTATGGTCTTAGACCTAATGTTTAGATCTTTGATCCATTTTGAGTTAACTTTTGTATAGGGTGTGAGATACGGGTCTTCTTTCATTCTTTTGCATATGGATATCCAGTTCTCTAGGCACCATTTATTGAAGAGACTGTTCTGTCCCAGGTGAGTTGGCTTGACTGCCTTATCAAAGATCAAATGTCCATAGATGAGAGGGTCTATATCTGAGCACTCTATTCGATTCCATTGGTCGATATATCTATCTTTATGCCAATACCATGCTGTTTTGACCACTGTGGCTTCATAATATGCCTTGAAGTCAGGCAGCACGAGACCTCCAGCTTCGTTTTTTTTCCTCAAGATGTTTTTAGCAGTTCGGGGCATGCTGCATATATTCAAAAACTGTCTCCTCTTATTTGCCTTGACATGCCCTGACATGTCCAAACATCACTCGTTCTTGCAAGCCTTGCTAATCTAACCCCCTGCCTAGCAACTCCTGAGCATATATCACCACACCCCCTAACCAATCCACATCCTACACGACTCCATACCAGCCGTCCATCAAAATTTCCCCGCCTCCGTTACCTCCCCTTCACCAACCCTATATATTCCCTGTGTTTCCCCCTCTCGAGAGCCTAGCCTGTAAGCCTTGCCAGCCAGCTAGGTTCCGCGAGCCACCCCTGCAATAAACTGCTGCAAATATCTTTTGTTCTCGGTTTATTGTGCTCGCGCGCCCTCCAGACCTTCGAGCCCCGTGGTTTCAGCTGACGCCGCTCTCCAGCCGACCCACACCCGAGGACGAGACCTCAGTGCGGTCAGGCAAGGCAAGCCCCACGCCGCAATTGGCGCCCGAACAGGGACCTCTTCGTCTCCTCCTCTTCAGCCGCCGCTTGACAAGGTAAGGGCCCCTGCTCTCTCCGGCTGAGAGCCCCTCTAGCCTTTCACTAGTATGAATGTATTATTAGCTCTTGTTAATATCTCTTTTAGCGTTAGTGTGGGCAGTAATATTAGCACAAATCGCCCCTAAAGATTGGAATCTAATAGAAAGAGTTTTGCTTCCTATAACGTTTCTCTGCGCTGTAGGGTGTATTACCCTGCTAGTTTTTCTCCCTTAATCGGAAGAACTCAGCCCCCCATCCTCCTTTGGCTTACCGCAACAACTTACCTCCTATCATGGGCAACCGCATTTCTGTGCGCCAGGCGCCCCAAGTCCGCGCACTGGCAGCCCTGCTAGACGCTCATAAGTGTAAGGTTTCAGTTAGCCAGCTCCAAGTTTATTGGGACCTCCTGCTCCCGTTCAACCCAAGGCTTACCACCTGCCACTTGTTGGACCCTGCTACTTATGACCAGCTTATCGATCAGGTCACCCAAAAGATGGAGCACGAAAACAAGCGTTTCCCCCCCAGGCTCCTGCCCACGCTTATTACCATCCGCTCCTGCCTACACAGCTCGCGGCCACCGTCCGATAGCGCCCCCCAAGAAGCCTTATCGGCAACAAACTCTGCTAATTCGGAGGAGTCTCATAATGACTCTGACCTGGACTCTGAATCCTTATTTGAGCAGCTGAATAACGAGCTCGAGCTCTGTCCTCCTAAACTTAACAATCTGGCGACAGAGCAAGATGGCGAACTTCCTCCTTCTTCTTCGAGCAAAGACAAAGAAAACCGGAAGTGCCTTTATCCCGCCCTTCCTAAAGATGACGGTTTCGCGCCATCTTGCGAGCCACTTCCCCCTTCTCCTTCAACCAAAAAGGGGAAGTGCCTCCCAACTGCCCCCCCTCCACAGAGGGAGGAGCCTTATCCGACATCTTGTGCTCCAGCCCCACCCTGTCCGCCATCTTGTGCTCCGGCCTCCCTGCCGGCGGCGCCTTCCCAGCCGCCATCTTATGCAGCGGACAACTCCCCAGGCCCGTTGTTTTGTGCCTCCGCTCCTCAGTCGGCAGCGCCATTATGGCCGCTCTATGCCGGCGCATCCAGCAGTCCGGCTGCCCCTCAACCTATTCTGCCGCCGACGGTCGCTTGCTTTCCCATGAATGTCCGACCTACTCCCCAGTGTCCCCTTCTGTGGTACCCTTTTGATGCCGATGAAGTCAAGCGGGTCCACAAGGCAGTAAAGGAGGACGGATTTGCTAGTCCCTATGCTACCCAGCTCTTAGACGAATTGTCACAACAGCTGTATACTCCTCATGATTGGACTTCACTAGCCCGGGCCATTCTCACTCCTGGTCAGTATGTAGATTGGAGGGCGCACTTTAATTCGGAGGCAGAAAAGCAGGCTGCTCTTACTCAAATACACGGGCCCCCAGGGTTTCAGCTCCCACTAGAGGCATATACTGGGACGGGCCAATACTCGCTTCCTGCGGTATATGTACAGGCCCCCCCCTGGGTTTTGGCTTCAGCTAAGGGAAGTGGCCATGCGAGCCTTTCGATCCTGCTCCGCAGCCAAGCCAGAGAAATTTACCAAACTCACACAAGGGAAAGATGAGGACTTTGCCTCCTTCGTTTCGCGAGTTGCAGAAACCTGTGAACGAAAAGTGCTAGGTGAACAAGCACAAACCGCCCTCGCAAAAGAGCTTATTTTTGAGGGAGCTAGCCTTGCCTGTAAGCAGGCAATTTTACCCATCAAAGAAAAAACCATTCATGACTGGGTCCTTGCGTGCAGCAACATAGACTCTAGTGCCGCCTCACTAGCCCAAGCCATTGCCACGGCCATGACCCTAACATCAGGCTGCTTCAGGTGCGGGAAAACGGGGCACTTTGCAAAAAACTGTACTACCCCTAGCCCGCCGCCTGCCAAGCCGCAGTGGCAGCAGCACAAGCCCCCTACGCCCTGCCCTTGTTGCAACAAGGGCTATCACTGGGCTCGAGATAGCCGTTACACTAGCAAAGCGCAACCTTTAAACTTGAAGGGGGGCATGTCTCAGCCCCGCCCCCAAGAGACACAGACCCGGGCCAAGACCGGCCCCAAGCCATAATGTGGTCAATCCCTATAACCCCCAACAAGCCTACCCGCGAAATTAGAATAAACAATCGCTGGTACACAGGCACCGTTGATTCTGGGGCAGAAATCTCATGTCTGCCTACCCGTTTTATAGCCCAATGGAAAATTGAAGAGGGACCCTCCGTCATCGGAGCCACGGGCTCCGCTCCCTCCCTGCGCACCGCCTCTCCCATCAAATGGGAAGATAATGAAGGTCACTCCGGTACCTTCCGGCCGCTCTTTCTAAATACCATTGACCAAATCTTGTGGGGGCGAGACATTCTAGCAGCCTCAGGGGCATATATTGCCACGCGGCCTCCTCAAGAATGCTTCCTAACCACCATTGGCCAAGCCCTCTGGGGACGAGCCATTCCCACAGATGCGGGGGCCAGCATTACCACACAGCTTCCCCAATAATTTGCGCCACTGCTCGCATAACACCTCCAGCACCCACTCCTCTTCAATAGGATACAGAGGAGCCTATTTGGGTGGAACAGTGGCCTTTACTTTCCCATAAATTAGAAATACTCAAAACCCTCGTCCTATCCGGGTCAAGATGGTGGCTTAACAATGTGTGCATTTTAGTTCATCCTCCAGAACAATTGCTAAATAACCAGAAACAGTACAGAACAGCTCCTGGGGCCACGTCAGTGACCAGACACACAGCGTACCCCAGTCTGGACCAGCCGGGCTGGCTGCGAGCACCCCCCAAAACCGTGAGTTCCCAAAGCTGCGGCGGCCAGTGCCCCTCCCCCACAGGCTGCTTCCCAGAGGGTAAAGGAAAGGACTTTACCAGCAGCAGTGACTGGGCATAATCAAACGCCAATTGTGGAACTAATTAACAAATTCTGACTACTAAAAATAGGCCCCCAGCTTAGGTGAACCCGATCAAAGCGGAGGTTGCTCATTTTTGCCCCGGCACCAAGGGGGCAGGACTGACAGGAAAAGGGAGAAAAAAAAGAAGGAAACAGGTTTTTGTGGCTGTGTATCTATAAAGGCTTGACTGCCTCTGGATACAGCAGCAGGACTTTTCAGGCTGCAACTGCCCCAGGCATAGGCAGAAGTGAGTTCTTTTGGGGGCTTATCTGGAGCCTGTGCCTTCCCCAGGGGAGGGATGAAGGCCCACCCAGGTGGAATCCCTCCATCAAGGAATTCAGACACCAGGGCTTGGTAATTTGAAGCCATTAAAACCAGCCTACAACCTCTCCTCTGTCTCCAACAAACCCCCAGCCAAAGTTAAAGGTACCGCATCATCTTATGCTGGTGGGACCTGCAGTCAGACAAGCGCCACATACTGGGCAGGATAAGAAAAACAGTCCAGAGACTTCACAGAAAAGCCTTTCAACCTGCTGGGTCTCATGCGCAGGGAAAACAGACGCAGGTGACTCTTTCCTCCTGATAAGAGGCCAGTTTGGTCTGGGAAAATCAGGCTGGGGTCTATAATATCTAAGCAGACCCTCCTAAGTGAGTGTGGGGGAAAGGTACCACACAAGCAGGGCAAGAAACAAGAAAACAAGAACTGAAAAATTCTCCTCTGTTAAACAAAACTTAAGCTAAAGGTTCAGATAAAGCTGAACAGAATGTCAAAGAACAGACAGACAACAAATTCATCCATCAAGAAAACCCTAGATAAAAGAAGTGAAAGCAATCTCCAGAATAAACTAATTAAGGTAATTAAATGCCTAGACGCCAGCAAAAATAACAAATCACACTAAGGAAATTGAAGATATGGCCCAGTCAAAGGAAAAAACCAACAATTCAAATGACATACAGGAGCTGAAACAACTAATTCAGAATATACGAACAGACATGGAAAACCTCATCAAAAACCAAATCAATGAATTGAGGGAGGATATAAAAAAGGCAAGGAAGGAACAAAAAGAAGAAACTGAAAGTCTGAAAAAACAAATCACAGAACTTATGGGAATGAAAGACACAGTAGAAGAGATGAAAAAAACAATGGAAACCTACAATGGTAGATTTCGAGAGGCAGAACATAGGATTAATGAACCGGAGGACGGAACATCTGAAATCCAACAAGAAACAGAAACTATAGGGAAAAAAATGGAAAAATATGAGCAGGGACTCAGGGAATTGAAAGACAATATGAAGCGCATGAATATACGTGTTGTGGGTGTCCCAGAAGGAGAAGAGAATGGAAAAGGAGGAGAAAAACTAATGGAGGAAATTATCACTGAAAATTTCCCAACTCTTATGAAAGACTTAAAATTACGGATCCAAGAAGTGCAGCATACCCCAAAGAGAACAGATCCAAATAGACATACTCCAAGACATTTAATAATCAGAATGTCCAAGGTCAAAGAGAAAGAGAGTATCTTGAAAGCAGCAAGAGAAAAGCAATCCATCACATACAAGGGAAGTCCAATAAGACTATGCGCAGACCTCTCAGCAGAAACCATGGAGGTGAGAAGACAGTGGGATAATATATTTAAATTATTCAAAGAGAAAAACTGCCAACCAAGAATTCTATATCCAGCAAAATTGTCCTTCAAAAATGAGGGAGAAATGAAAACATTTTCAGACAAAAAATCACGGAGAGAATTTGTGACCAAGAGACCAGCTCTGCAAGAAATACTAAAGGGAACACTAGAGACAGATACGACGACAGAAGAGAGAGGTGTGGAGAAGAGTGTAGAAAGGAAGACTATGAGTAAAGGTAAAAGGAAGGAAAATTAGATAAGACATATAAAATCCAGAAGGCAAAATAGTAGAAGAAAGTACTACCCATACAGTAATAACACTGAATGTTAATGGATTAAACTCTCCAATCAAAAGACATAGTCTGGCAGAATGGTTTAAAAAACAGGACCCATGTATATGCTGTCTCTACTCAAAGGTTGCGAGGCCAAGGACACAAATGGACATTTACATGTTTATAGCAGCATTATTAACAATTACCAAGTGATGGAAACAGCCAAAATGTCCATCAACAGACAGTTGACTAAACAAACTGTGACATTTACATAAGATGGAATATTATGCAGCTGTAAGACAGAATAAAGTTATGAAGTATGTAACACATGAATGGACCTTAAGGACATTATGCTGAGTGTGATTAACCAGAAACAAAAGGACAAATACTGTATGGTCTCACTGACATGAACTGACGTTAGTGAATAAACTTAGAATATTTCCTTGGTAACAGAGACCATCAGGAGATAGAAATAGGGTGAGATATTGGGTGATTGGAGCTGAAGTGATACAGATTGTGCAACAGGACTGAATATAAAATCTCAGATATGGACAGCACAATACTACCTAACAGTAATGTAATTATGTTAAAACACTGAATGAACCTGCATGTGAGAATGATAGAGGGAGGAGGACTGGGGACATAAATGAAATCAGAAAGAAAGATAGATGGTAAAGATCGAGATGGTATAATCTAGGAATGCCTAGAGTGTATAATAATAGTGAAATGTACAATGTACAAATTTAAGAAATGTTTTTGCCTGAGGAAGAACAAAGGAATGTCATTATTGCAGGGTGTTGAAAATAGATGATAATTAATACTTTAAAATGTCACCTTGTGTGTGAGACTAAAGCAAAAAATGTTTATTTGTTACAAAATTTATATTTTGACTAGAGCATTTCCTAATATAACTCATGTAGATAGTTTGATTGAATGTCATAAGTACTTGGAATCTCAGGTAGCACATGAGATTTTGTTGGTTTGTCCAGAGTGATGCCCCGATGAATCCCAGAGTGATTTGATCAGTGACTGGAAAAGTATTTGCAAGCCCCCTTCGGGGAATGGTGAGAGTGGGGAGAAATTCAACTTCCCCAAGTTGAATTCTTGATATTCTCACAAGCAGTGTGGACAACCAAAGCTATAGGCTGAGCCCCCAGTCTTGGGGGTTGTTCATATGAAACTTAACCCCACAAAGGATAGGTCAAGTCTACTTAAAATTTAGGCCTAAGAGTCACCCCCAGGAGAGCCTCTTTTGTTGCTCAGATGTGGCCTCTCTCTCCAGCCAACACAACGAGCAGTCTCACCACCCTCCCCCCTCTGCATGGGACATGACTCCCAGGGGTGCAGACCTTCCTGGCAACGTGGGATGGGGATCCTGGAATGAGCTGAGACTCAGCTTCAAGGGACTGAGAAAAACCCTAGAATGAGCTGAGAATTAACATCAGGGGATTGAGAGAACCTTCTCGACCAAAGGGGAAAGAGTGAAATGAGACTAAGTCTCAATGGCTGAGAGATTCCAAACAGAGTTGAGAGGTTATCCTGGAGCTTATTCTTATGCATTAAGTAGATATCACCTTGTTGTTCAAGATGTAGTGGAGAGGCTGGAGGGAACTGCCTGAAAATGTAGAGCTGTGTTCCAGTAGCCATGTTCCTTGATGATGATTGAACAATGATATAGCTTTCACAATGAGACTCTGCGAATGTGAAAACCTTGTGTCTGATGCTCCTTTTAGCTACTATATCAGCAGAAGAGTAGAATATATGGAATAAAAATAAATAATAGGGGGAACAAATATTAAAATAAATTTAGTTTGAAATGCTAGTGGTAAATGAAAGTGAGGGGTAAGGGGTATGGTATGTATAATCTTGTTTTTCTCTGTTATCGTTTTATTTCTTTTTCTGTTGTCTTTTTATTTCTTTTTCTAAATTGATGCAAATGTTCTAAGAAATGATGAATATGCAACTATGTGATGATATTAAGAATTACCGATTGTATATGTAGAATGGAATGATCTCTTAATGTTTTGTTTGTTAATTTTTTTAATTAATAAAAAAAGTTAAAAAAAAAAAAAAAACCCTCGTCCTAGAGCAACTGGAATCTGGTCATATCGAACCTTCCACTAGCCCCTACAATTCGCCTGTTTTTGTCATTCACATAAAGGCCACGAACAAATTTAGACTCCTTCATGACCTTAGGGAAATTAATAAGCACATATTGCCCATGGGCTCTCTGCAGCCCGGGCTTCCACACCCAGTAGCTATTCCCTCACATCTACATGTAGCCACCATAGACATCAAAGACTGTTTCTTTTCCATCCCACTGCATGAAAATGACCAACCAAAGTTTGCCTTTACAGTCCCTGTCCCCAACCACGCGGGGGGAGCCAAGCGCTATCAGTGGAGGGTGCTTCCCCAAGGCATGCGCAATAGCCCTGCTATTTGCCAAACTTATGTTGACACGGCCATAGCCCCCCTGCACAACATGGCCTACTTTATCCATTATATGGATGACATTCTTATAGCATCAGAAGAACCCGCACAACTTGCTTAGGTACTAGATGCGTTAAAGTCCAACCTCGCGGCCATAGGCCTAAAAGTGCAACCAGACAAGGTCCAATTAAACCCGCCATTCTCTTTTTTGGGGTTTACAATTAATCAATACATAACCCCAACAGCTCCAAAATTAGCTGTCCCAGAGCGAGTTTCCCTTACAGAACTCCAACAACTTTGCGGGCAAATTAATTGGATTCCCTCAGCCCTACCGATTACCACTGCTGAGCTACAGCCTTTATTCAAATTATTGCAGGCCAAAGGGCAACTCCCAAACATACTCGCACGTTCCATTCAACTTAACTCAGGAGCAAAACAAGCCATCATGACCGTAAATGAGCTACTTGGGGAATGTCAGCTCCACAGATTTCAGCCTAATCTCCCTTTAAAAGCTTTAGTGCTAGACACATATCTCACTCCTACTGGAGTGCTTTGACAGGAAGGCCCGTTGCTATGGGCTCACCCAGCCAAAAGCAAACTCAGGAAAATCTGCCCACACATTCGTATGTGGATCAGCCTTGCTATGGACCTAATCAACCTGGCCATCCATACCTTCGGCCGCCAACCCAATACAATCATCTGGCCACTAGGGGTGAAACAAACTAATTTCCTCATCCAACACAATGCAGACATGCAAATTTTACTAGAAATGTTCTCTGGGGACTTTGATAATCACCTCCCCAACCACCGACTCTTACAAGGCATTGCACACATACCATTGCAGTGCCCATATCACCCATTCCCCTCAACTGCTCCATTCCCAAATGCCACCACCGTTTTCACAGATGCATCCAAAACAAAATTTGCACTCATTGTTTACCATTGCAAACGGAGGAGCCCGAACATTTCATACATTTTCACCAGCACTCAGTACAAGTGGGGGAAATTCTCGCAGTAGAACAGGCGCTTAGGCTGTATCAGCACCAACCACTAAACATCTTCACGGATAGTTTATACACCTTTCAAGTTTGCCGCGTAATTGCGCTAGCAACCTTCTTCCCTAATAACGCTTTGCCCATCGACCATGCTCTAGTCAGACCAAAATGCCTGTTAGAGCACCGCCAAGCGCCTTGGTTCATTGCACACATTTGCAGCCACTCCGGCCTCCCCGGACCGCTTGCGGCTGGCAATGAAGCAGCTGATAAAGCAGTCTCTGTCTCACCTGCCAACACACTCGGTGATTCCATTAATACAGCCAAACAACTCCACTCCAGGTTCCACTTTTCAGCCAACTCCCTACATCATCTTTGTGGTCTGCCCAAGGAAACCTGTAAACATATAGTTCGCAGCTGCACCACTTGCGCGCCTTTTGCGCTACTCGGGCCTCTGCAGCCACAAGGAGTCAATCCCCGTGGCCTCAAACCCAGTGCTAGATGGCAAATGGATGTTACCCACATCTCTTCCTTCGGGCGTCTTAAGTATCTGCATGTCATTATAGACACCTATTCCGGCATGTGCTATGCTGTCCCCCTGCCAGGAGAAACTGCCAAACATTGCATCAAAGCACTTCGCCAAGGAATTCTCTTCATGGGAATTCCCTGGGACTTAAAGACAGACAATGGCCCTGCCTACCGCAGCACCTCTTTCTCAGCCTTCCTGCGCCTCTATAACATCACCCACCACTTTGGAATCCCTTATAACCCACAAGGACAGGCTATGGTAGAATCTTTAAATCGCAGGCTAAAAATCCAAATTGAAAGGGAAAGGGATAATCTCCCCCAGGCCTCACCAGGCGACCTGATCACAGCTGCCCTAATACACCTCAACTTACTCACATTTGATAAAGAAGGACTATCTCCCCTGCATAAACGCTGGGGACCTTCGTACAGGCCTTCCCTGGTCCCTTCGGTTCACCGGCGTGACCCAGCCACCAATACGTGGCAAGGGCCCGCCCCTCTCCTTGCCCAGGGGCGCGGTTTTGCTTGTGTCTTTCCAGAGAATGGACCGCAGCCAATCTGGATCCCCGGAAGGAACATCCGTCTGGCCACGGCGACCAAGCAGACGCCACCGACGCAGAATGCGAGCCCTGAAGAAGAAGTTGGAGAAAATGCACCTTGAACAGCCCTCAGAAAAGAAAAATTCACAACCGTCACTGCCGTCATCGATCACCAGACGCCTGCGCCGGCGGGCAAGGTGCCTGGTCTGGCAAATAACGCAAGCAGTCCTTGAAGAAGACGACCCAGAAAAAAGCCCTCGAGCTCAAAAAAGGCAACTCCTCCGCCTATATGACGGAGCTCCAGAGCATTGCGGTAACCCCTCCCCTAGCTTAAAGCAAATTCTTCTAATAATGCTTACACTTCTCCCCACAGCATCCGCAGCAGCACCCAGAGAACTTTGGGCAGCAGTGCAGAACCCCCCTGGAGTCCTTTTCATCACCCCGGATAGCCCCCTCTTTCCCTCATTACAGCTTAACGACTGCTCACTCCGCCTCCCTTGTAACCCCTATCTTCTACCCAGTCAAGCCCCACTTAATGTCTCTCTTTCTCCACCCCACTCAGCGCTCCTTTTCATTCTCAAGGACGAGGACTCCCAGGTGGATATCTGCCCTCCTTCCTTCCCTAATTGCCTTTTTTACAGGAAATTACCATTGTGGACTACGTCAAAAACAAAACGTGTAATCCCAAAGCGTGTCGACAGTGTAATTCTAATACGTGTCCTTACTCCTGCTATTTAGCCTACACCCTTGAAGCTACTTGGTGGTACCCAGAAAACCTCACGGCTAAACACCCACCCCTGCTACACCACAATTTTGCTACGCGCGAGCACGCCATTCCGCCATCTACTCCCTGTTCTGTACCCCACTGGACTAAAACGACCACTTTCGATTCCCTCCCACTTAGCCATTTCACCTGGTACCACTGTCACTACCCTCTCCCCTATAATCAAAATCCTTCCTTCTCCCTCTATTCTCCATATGCTAATGAATCGGATCTTGCAGTTTTCAGCTTACCCGCATTTGTTGACAACTACTTATGTGGCAAGTATGCCTGCCTCGACCTCCGCCCCCTCTCTGGCGTGAAGCCGTTCAGATTGGGTACCGCCTATGCCACCCCTACTTGCGTCTGGAAAAACAGGCAGCAACCGAGCGGCCCAATCTATAACCCCTTGCTTATATCTGCTATCAACATCTCCGCTGCAGTTCATCTCGCCCCGCCCTTCTTCTTCTATCTTTGCCCCAACATTACTCTCCTTCAAAACTGTGTTCTCGCTAACTTCTGGAACATTTCATATCCTTATGCGTTTATTGTGTTGCAGCCCCGTCTGATATGGGTCCCCCTAAACGCCTCCACCTGGGTAGCCCCGCAACTCCCCTATCCTTTCAGAACCAAAGAGTTGTCCTCATTCTTCCGCCGCAAGCGAGACTTCGGAATTTCTGCCGCGATCGCTGCCGCTGTCGTCGCATCTCTGGCTGCTGCTACTACAGCTGCTGTCGCCCTCACCCGAACCTCCACCACCGCGGAAGTCATCAACAACCTCACTCGTACCGCTGCCGGTGCACTCGGCAGTCAAGAAGACCTAAACCTTCTAATGCACCGCTCCATCTTCAATCTACAGCAGCAGATAGACCTAGTTGCCCAAGACATCGAAGCCCTCTACGACATCGCTTCTTCCACGTGTGATGGACGATATCCCTTTTCCAGCCTCTGTGTTACCCCTGTCCTCGTTAATCACTCCCAACCCCGCCTCACTTTGCGTGACTGGATCTTTACGGCTTATAATGAATCTTTTTGGAATCATACCCACCAACTCCAAGCTCACATACTTAATCTAGAAAAAACAATTATCCCTAAAGTCTCTGCCTCCATTCTCTCTGACCTAACGAAAAAGTTTTCTTCTTTCTTCAAACCCTCTAACCTCATCTTCTATGGACTCCTATTACTTGCCTTCATTGTCGTTCTTATTATATTCAAATGCATATATAAACAACTCTCCCACCATAGACAACAAACTAAACTTCTTGCTCTAGCAGCTCTCGAACTTCAAAACCCCTTTGTGGGCGCAGGCCATCGCCAACAGGCACAGATATGGTTAGCGAGTGTTGCCCACCCTGAGGACTGATCACCCTCTGGGAGCGTGGCTCATGCATATGCTGGCTCATCCGCATGAGCCCGGCAGGTGCCCGCGGGCCTCCTACACCTGCAGCCGGCTTCGCCTCTCCCCTTTTTTCTTTTTTACTCTCTCTTCCTCTCCTATTAAACAAAAGGGAGGAATTGCTGCATATATTCAAAAACTGTCTCCTCTTATTTGCCTTGACATGCCCTGACATGTCCAAACATCTCTCATTCTTGCAAGCCTTGCTAATCTAACCCCTTGCCTAGCAACTCTTGAGCATATATCACCACACCCCCTAACCAATCCACATCCTACACGACTCCATACCAGCTGTCCATCAAAATTTCCCCACCTCCGTTACCTCCCCTTCACCAACCCTATATATTCCCTGTGTTTCCCCCTCTCAAGAGCCTAGCCTGTAAGCCTTGCCAGCCAGCTAGGTTCCGCGAGCCACCCCTGCAATAAACGGCTGCAAATATCTTTTGCTCTCGGTTTATTGTGCTCGCGCGCCCTCCAGACCTTCAAGCCCCGGGGTTTCGGCTGACGCCGCTCTCCAGCTGACCCACACCCGAGGACGAGACCCCACTGCGGTCGGGCAAGGCAAGCCCCACGCCACAGGGGCAGCCTGCCCTTCTAGATAAATTTGCTTATTGGTTTTTCTATTTCTGAAAAATAAGTTGTTGGGATTTTGATTGGTATTGCATTGAATCTGTATATCAATTTAGGTAGGATTGACATCTTAACTATATTTAGTCTTCCAGTCCATGAACACGGTATGCCCTTCCATCTATTTAGGTCTGCTGTGATTTCTTTTAGCAGTTTTTTGTAGTTTTCTTTATATAGGTTTTTTGTCTCTTTAGTTAAATTTATTCCTAGGTATTTTATTCTTTTAGTTGCAATTGTAAATGGGATTCATTTCTTGATTTCCCCCTCAACTGGTTGATTACTAGTGTATAGAAATGCTACGGATTTTTGAATGTTGATCTTGTAACCTGCTGCTTTGCTGTACTCATTTATTAGTTCTCGTAGTTTTGTTGTGGATTTTTGCGGGTTTTCGACATATAGTATCATATCGTCTGCAAACAGTGATAGTTTTACTTCTTCCTTTCCCATTTTTATGCCTTGTATTTCTTTTTCTTGTCTAATTGCTCTGGCTAGAACCTCCAACACAATGTTGAAGAATAGTGGTGATAGTGAACATCCTTGTCTTGTTCCTGATCTTAGGGGAAAAGTTTTCAATTTTTCCTCATTGAGGATGATATTAGCTGTGGGTTTTTCATATATTCCCTCTATGATTTTAAGGTAGTTCCCTTGTATTCCTATCTTTTGAAGTGTTTTCAACAGGAAAGGATGTTGAATCTTGTCAAATGCCTTCTCTGCATCAATTGAGGTGATCATGTGATTTTTCTGCTTTGGTTTGTTGATATGGTATATTACATTAATTGATTTTCTTATGTTGAACCATCCTTGCATACCTGGGATGAATCCTACTTTGTCATGATGTATAATTCTTTTAATGTGTTGTTGGATACGATTTGCTAGAATTTTATTGAGGATTTTTGCATCTGTATTCATTAGAGAGATTGGTCTGTAGTTTTCTTTTTTTTGTAATATCTTTGCCTGGTTTTGGTATGAGGGTGATGTTGGCTTCATAGCATGAATTAGGTAGTTTTCCCTCCACTTCGATTATTTTGAAGAGTTTGAGGAGAGTTGGTACTAATTCTTTCTGGAATGTTTGATAGAATTCACATGTGAAGCCGTCTGGTCCTGGACTTTTCTTTTTAGGAAGCTTTTGAATGACTGATTCAATTTGTTTACTTGTGATTGGTTTGTTGAGGTCATCTATTTCTTCTTGAGTCATAGTTGGTTGTTCATGTCTTTCCAGGAACCCGTCCATTTCATCTAAATTGTTGTATTTATTAGCGTAAAGTTGTTCATAGTATCCTGTTATTACCTCCTTTATTTCTGTGAGGTCAGTAGTTTTGTCTCCTCTTCCATTTCTGATCTTATTTATTTGCATCCTCTCTCTTCTTCTTTTTGTCAATCTTGCTAAGGGCCCATCAATCTTGTTGATTTTCTCATAGAACCAACTTCTGGTCTTATTGATTTTCTCTATTTTCATGTTTTCAATTTCATTTATTTCTGCTCTAATCTTTGTTATTTCTTTCCTTTTGCTTGCTTTGGAATTTGTTTGCTGTTCTTTCTCCAGTTCTTCCAAGTGGAGAGTTAATTCCTGCATTTTTGCATTTTCTTCTTTTCTGATATAGGCATTGAGGGCAATAAATTTCCCTCTTAACACTGCCTTTGCTGTGTCCCATAAGTTTTGATATGTTGTGTTTTCGTTTTCATTCGCTTCGAGGTATTTACTAATTTCTCTTGCAATTTCTTCTTTGACCCACTCGTTGTTTAAGAGTGTGTTGTTGAGCCTCCACGTATTTGTGAATTTTCTGGCACTCCGCCTATTATTGATTTCCAACTTCATTCCTTTATGATCCGAGAAAGTGTTGTGTATGATTTCAATCTTTTTAAATTTGTTAAGACTTGCTTTGTGACCCAGCATATGGTCTATCTTTGAGAATGATCCATGAGCACTTGAGAAAAAGGTGTATCCTGCTATTGTGGGATGTAATGTCCTATAAATGTCAAGTCTAGCTCATTTATAGTAATATTCAGAGTCTCTATTTCTTTATTGATCCTCTGTGTAGATGTTCTGTCCATTGATGAGAGTGGTGAATTGAAGTCTCCAACTATTATGGTATATGTGTCTATTTCCCTTTTCAGTGTTTGCAGTGTATTCCTCACATATTTTGGGGCATTCTGGTTCGGTGCATAAATACTTATGATTGTTATTTCTTCTTGTTTAATTGTTCCTTTTATTCATAGATAGTGTCCTTCTTTGTCTGTTTTAACTGTTTTACATTTGAAGTCTAATTTGTTGGATATTGGTATAGCTACTCCTGCTCTTTTCTGGTTGTCATTTGCATGAAATATCTTTTCCCAACCTTTCACTTTCAATCTATGTTTATCTTTGGGTCTAAGATGTGTTTCCTGTAGACAACATATAGAAGGATCCTGTTTTTTAATCCATTCTGCCATTCTATGTCTTTTGATTGGGGAATTCAGTCCATTAACATTTAGTGTTATTACTGTTTAGTTAATATTTTCCTCTACCATTTTGCCTTTTGTATTATATATATCATATCTGACTTTCCTTCTTTCTACACTCTTCTCCATACCTCTCTCTTCTGTCTTTTCGTATCTGACTCTAGTGCTCCCTTTAGTATTTCTTGCAGAGCTGGTCTCTTGGTCACAAATTCTCTCAGTGACTTTTTGTCTGAGAATGTTTTAATTTCTCCCTCATTTTTGAAGGGCAATTTTGCTGGATATGGGAGTCTTGGTTGGCAGTTTTTCTCTTTTAGTAGTTTGAATATATCATCCCACTGTCTTCTAGCTTCCATGGTTTCTGCTGAGAAATCTACACATAGTCTTATTGGGTTTCCCTTGTATGTGATGGATTGTTTTTCTCTTGCTGCTTTCAAGATCCTCTCTTTCTCTTTGACCTCTGACATTCTAACTAGTAAGTGTCTTGGAGAACGCCTATTTGGGTCTAATCTCTTTGGGGTGCGCTGCACTTCTTGGATCTGTAATTTTAGGTCTTTCATAAGAGTTGGGAAATTTTCAGTGATAATTTCTTCCATTAGTTTTTCTCCTCCTTTTCCCTTCTCTTCTCCTTCTGGGACACCCACAACACGTATATTTGTGCGGTTCATATTGTCCTTGAGTTCCCTGATCCCCTGTTCAAATTTTTCCATTCTTTTCCCTATAGTTTCTGTTTCTTTTTGGAATTCAGATGTTCCATCCTCCAATTCACTAATTCTAGCTTCTGTCTCTTTAAATCTACCATTGTAGGTATCCATTGTTTTTTCCAGCTTTTCTACTTTGTCCTTCACTCCCATAAGTTCTGTGATTTGTTTTTTTCAGTTTTTCTATTTCTTCTTTTTGTTCAGCCCATGTCTTCTTCATGTCCTCCCCCAATTTATCGATTTGGTTTTTGAAGAGTTTTTCCATTTCTGTTTGTATATTCAGCATTAGTTATCTCAGCTCCTGTATCTCATTTGAACTATTGGTTTGTTCCTTTGATTGGGCCATATCTTCAGTTTTCTGAGCGTGATCCGTTATCTTCTGCTGGCATCTGGGCATTTAATCAGATTTCCCTGGGTGTGAGACCCAGCAGGTTGAAAGATTTTTCTGTGAAATCTCTGGGCTCTGTTTTTCTTATCCTGCCCAGTAGGTGGCGCTCGTGGCACTCATCTGTCTGTGGGTCCCACCAGTAAAAGATGCTGTGGCTCCTTTAACTTTGGAAAACTCTCGCTGTAGGGAGGGGTCGCCAGCCGAAGCGGCTTGGGGGAGTGCCAATCCAAATCTCCCAACCGGCCCGGGGATCCGCGCGCGGGGAGGGTCGCTGGCCTCTGCAGCTTGGGAGAGCGCCTGTCCAAATTTCCCAGCCGGCCTGGGGCACCAAGCATTTTGGGGGGGCCCCGGCCTCCGCGGCTTGTGGGAGCACCTGTCCAAATTTCCCAGCCGGCCTGGGGTCCCAGCCGCCGCGGCTTGGGGGAGTTCCTATCCACCGTTCCCAGCCGGACTGGGAAGCAACGTGTTTGGAAGGGACCCCGGTCACCATTCTCCGCGGCTTGGGGATCTCTGATCCACTTCTCCCAGCTGGTCCAGGGGGCCGCGCGTGGTGGGGGCACCAGCCACTGCGGCTTGAGGGGACCGCCTGTCCAGTTCTCCCAGCTGGCCCGGGAAGGAGGGAGGAAGGAACTCCGGCCGCCTGCCGCCCCGGCCCGGGGAAGCCCGCGCCCCTCGGCGATCTCACCGGAGCGGGTTCTCCCAGCCAGTCAGCCGTTCCAGAATGGGGTACGCTGTCTTCTTGGTCTCTCTCGTGGCTTCGGAAACTATTCTGTATCGTTTCTACTTCCCTAGTAGCTGTTCTGGAGGAGGAACTAAGACCCGCGCGTCTTACTAAGCCGCCATCTTCTCCGGAAGTCCTGTTTTCTCAAGCCATGTTCTTTGAATCCAGTCTTGTGGGTGGGGCCTTTTGATTAGGTTGTTTTCATAGAGACACGACCCACCCAATTCAAGTTGTGACTTACTCATTTTACTGGTTAGGTTATTTCAGTTAAGACTTGCCCCAGGGTGGGTCTTAATCCTCTTACTGGAGTCCATTTTAAGAGGATAAACACATACAAAAGCTAGGAGAAGCTCAGAGAGAGAAAGCCACTGAAGCCAGAAGCTGAAAGCAACAAAACCCAGGATAGAAGGACTAGCAGATACCAGCCATGTGCCTTCCCATGTGACAGATATGTTCCAGGTGCCAGCAACCTGTCTTCAGAGTCCAGGTATCATCCTGTTGATGCCTTGAGGTGGGACATTTTTCTGGCCTAAGAACTGTAAGTTGTATATTAATAAATTTCTATTGTAAAAGCCAACCCACTTCTGGTATATTACATTCTGACAGCTTTAGCAAACCAGAACAGATGTTGTAACTATATGGGAATTTGTCCCAGGAATGCAGGGCTAGTTCAACCTAAGAAAATCAGAGAAATTCATGGCATTAATAGAATGAAGTAAAAAAAAAATCCACAATCATCTCAATTGAAAGGGTTCAGAGCCCTTTATCTGATCACTGGGCCTGGTGCCTCTCAAGATCTTCCTTTGGCAGAAAGAGCAGATTTATTGCATCGGATGTCTGGGGAGCAGAACTAGAAATTAAGCATGGAAAGGGATGAGTCTTTTGCAGGTATCAGCTCACTTAACCTTCACAACAGGCTCCATTCTCTCAGGGCTTCCCCACTGGCTGTTCCCTGTACCTAAAGCGTTCCTCCCTGAGACGTCTGGATTTTGGATTCTTTCAACCTTCAGATTCAGATGCTGTTTCCTCCAAGAAGCTTGCTCAGACCACCCCGGCTAAACTAATCCAACCATCTGTCCCTGCCCATCCACTTCTCTGCTTTACTAGGTGTTCTGCTCCTTGCTGGTTTACTTGGTTCTGTTCTTTGGGTTGGAAGCTATATTATAACGGTGCCTTATACCACACAGTAGGTCCCCAATAAAGATGTGGCAAATGCCGTCGGTGCTCCACATCCTCTGCAGCACCCCACTTACTGTGCACCCCAACCCCAACACTTCCAACTGCCAGCACCTGCAGTTCTCACCTAAGGGTTTTTCTGGCAGCCTGAGCCTGAGCTGTCCACACCCGAGCATGCTGGAAATGCCAGGGAGCCAGTGGTCCCATAGTGACCATCAGGCAAGGCATCTGAGAGTTGGTGTGCACTGTCCCAGCCCTGTCCCCAGCAGCTGCAATGACACCTAGGAAGGCTCTACACTGTCTCTGAGCCCCAGGCCTCTGCAGGGTTAATCTGCTTAAGACCTTCTCCCTTTGTGTTTGTGCTTCCCTCCCTCCCCTGTTTCCATCTCCCCTTCCCTATGGGGCTTCTTGGTATCAGCCCCCAAGCTACTTGCACTGAAAAACAACAAAGAAAGGGGGCTAAAATAACCAGTAAGCACACAGAGAGTTTTCATCTTTTCCTTAGCAGTCTGGCATTTGGATGGTCCATAATGGGGCAGGAGCTGTCTCTGGCCTGAGAGGCTCTGGCTGTCTCTGAAGCTGGCTGGTGCTCATACATCGCCCTTGTGTGAACGTGAGTGTGGCATGTGCCCACGTCTGCATGCCATGGCTCTCTCTGGAGAAGTGGGTCTGTCATCCAGTAAAGAGCCCCACACGGCTTTGGCTGAAACCAGCATGCCTTCTTATAACGATGCCCAGAGAGTTATTTTAAACCCACACAAGCGAGCGCTAAGGCCCAGTGCGCCCTCCTCAAGCCCGTTGGCAGGTTAGGTCAGAGGACCCCTGCAGCAGCCACGGGAGCCCCTGCCAGCCTCACCCTGCGCTTTGTACTTTGCTTTTTGCAGTGACTGGAACAGGAGGCGGCTGAGAAATGGGACTTCATCACAGCCCCTCCCTGGGCAACCTCTCTCACCTGCCTTCCCTGGTTCTAGACAGCAGGGAGCGGATATGGCTTCATCAGGGACCCCCACCCTTTGTGAGGGGGCAGGGTGCAGCCCCTAGGCCTCGCCTGACTTCTGGGTGGGTGGTCCTTTGTCCCCCTCCTGCCTGGGTCCTTGGGTACAGCCGGGCATTTCGAGAAGACAAGCCTCAGCTCTGGGCTGCCCACATCTGAGAAGAGTTCAAGGGGACTCTCCTGGGACTCTCACTCCTTATTTTAGACGAACACGCACGTTTCCTGAGAGACAGATATGAAGCTGACCCTGCAGGGTCAGAAGGAGTTAGAATGGGCTGAGGGAACCAAGAGACCACACACGGGATGGCCATGCAGGAAGAAGTCTTTCTCACACTTAGAGTGCAGGGGGTCCCCGGCCACGGGGGACATTGCAGGCCATCAGTTGGTCACTCAAGGACCCGGTGACAGGTGGAGGCGCTGCCTCGTTGGTACGTGGCTTCCGAGCTCCCCTTCCCGTCAGCTAGAGGGGGCAGGGCGGGGCGAGGTGGACAGCCACCTGCCCGTGATGTCCTGAAGCGCCTCGGGCCTGGCCCTGCCCGCCCGCAGGGGGCACTGGAGTGGGCGCAGCCGCGGGCCCAGGGAAGCAGGGCGGCCTTGGGGAGAGCGTCCGGTCTCTGCCACAGACCCCAAAGCTGGGCACGAAGGCCTCAGGGTGCTGGGTCTCCTGTAGTCTCCCTGGCGTCCTGGGCAAAGGGGCTGGGGCGGTGACACCCCTGAGGGCTTCTGGATCAGGTGTGCACCCCTGTGTGAGCCGAGACCCCCCCCCCGAGGGAACGCGGGAAGAGCCTGGCAAGGGGAGGTGTGTGTGGTTAGGAAGGGCCAGGACGCGCACTCGGAAACAGGCCGAGAGGAGGGCGTTAGAACCTGCCCCAGGCAGAGATGTGGAGGTGGGAGGCGACGCCGCTGTCACCCCAGACCCACTGGAAGAGGCAGGAGTGGCTGAGACAGTGGCTCCCGTGACGGGGAAGTGCTGTTACGATGCTTCTGGGCCCTGGAGCTGCCGCTGTCAACCCCGCAGCCCCCGCGGGGAGGGGTGGAAGACAGCTGGAACAGGCTGCCTACAGCCAAGGTGAGCCCCGAGATGTTCCCACCCCACGCCCACTCCCTGGGGTGTCCCTGCCCGAGGTCTCTGCACACGGGGCAGCCCCAGCCCCAGCGAGAAGACGTGGCTCCTCTGCACCCCAGGTGCCCCCCACCTTCCAGGGTGAGAGCAGAAGCCCAGGCTCCCCCAAACGTGGGGCTGACGTCGCTGCTTTAGTGGAGCCCGGGGGACTTCAGCTCTTGTGACACACGCTGGGTGCCTGGCATGGGGGCTCGGTGTGTATTAGCCCGCCCTCCGTGCTGAACCCTGGTCTGCGGGTGGGGTGGGGATGTCATGCCAGAATCCCTGGGGAGCCTCACCGAGTGCACACGCCCTGAGTGTGAGCTCCCACCCCACCCTGGTGAGTGCCCGGCACTCAGGGGACCCCCACCCACCTTTGTGTGCTGACACCCTTTTGAGGGATCAACAAACCATGGGCCTGAGAATTGAAAGGCACTTGCCCAGGATCCCACATCTTTTCCCTGGGGGGACCAGGAGGCAAATGCAGACAAGCCGTGTTCAGAGGAGTACTGGGGGTCTCCAGGGAGGGTGGGGTAGGGGGTTGGGGGGTGGCGCCGGCCTCCACAGAGACCCGCAGCCTGGAGTCGTCCTTGCCCAGCACCTGCCAGGTCAGCACTGGCCACCAGGGGCGCCAGAGCCTGAAAGGAACCCACCCCTCCCCCAGCCTGGGGCCCGCTGATGGCTGGGAGACCCTGACCCTGGGCTGCTGGGGTCCTCCTAGGCTGGGGTGCTCAGCCCCTCCTGTCCCTCCACGGGGTCTCCAAGCCCTGGCTGACGCTTGTGCCTCTCGAAGGCAGGACCCTCCCTTGGAGCCCCGGGCAGCACGGCCTCCCGTGCACACACACGTGGACAAGCTCGCACACTTGCAAGCCCATGTAGGAGCGCGTGCACCTACAGATGCAGTGCCCCAGACTGCTCCCAGCCCCCTTGTCTGTGCGCCACGACCCCCAGGCCTAGCTCAGAAGGTGGACAGATCATGGATGAGAGATCGGGGGTAGGTGCAGGAAACTTCATTTTTCAAACCTGCCCGAGGACTTCTGCCTGGGCCGCACCAGGCAACCTGCACCCAGGTGAGGCGACCTCTGGAGATGCATCTTCAACCCTGCTCTCTCGGTTTCTATTTCCAGAGCCAGCAGGGAGCCAGGCCAGGTGTGCGCAGATGGGAAAGAGAAGGCTGGACATCAGCAGCCCTCTCATCGTGTGCAACGGCTGAAGCTCACCTCACAGGCAAAGCTGAGTCTCTGAATGAGGGTGGGGTCGACAGGGACAGGGGCAGAGCTCGGGGTCAGGGGTCAAGCATAAATGGGGCATCTGCTCATTGCTCAGGGACAGAACCCCAGGGAGGTGGGTGGACCAAAGGCCCAAGGAGGGCGGGCCCCTGTTAGGGACCTGGGCAGCTCCGAGGACTGAGAAGGGGCCTCACTGCCAGAGGCAGATTCAGGAGCCTGGAAGGCTGTGTTCTTAGATGTGAGAAATTCCATTGTTTAATAAGGAAGCTTTCCGGGAACTGCAAAATGTTTAAAACATTTCACAGCAAAGGATCTGTCCTTCCCTTCCTCTGTCAAATGGGGGATTTCCATGGAAACAGCCAAGCAGTCTTGGCTAAGGCTGCTCCCAGCAGGACACAGGTCTGACCAGCCTCAGGCTGTGCAGAGGCAGGTGCTAAGCTGTGGGGGACTGGGCCCTGGGGGGCTGGGCTGAGGGGGGCTGTGAAATGGGGCCCTGGGCCATGGGAGTGGGCCTGGGGTCTGGACTGAGGGGGGCTGGGGCGTGGGGTGCTGGCAGTGGTGGGAGGGTAACCAAGCCTCAGGGCCCCGGAAGCTGGACAGCCTGTGGGACCCAGCTGGCATTGCCTCCTTCAGGCTCCTGCCCTGGGGGCCTCTGGGCTGTGCCCTCCCCGCTCTGTGTCTGATGCCCACAGCCCATGGATTCCCAAGGAGCAAAGAGAGGACCATGGCAGGGGCGGGGGGAGGGTGGGGGCTCCCGGGCAGCTCCCCAGGCCCCTCCCTGGAGAGATGCTGAGTGGCCCTGCTCAGGTCGCTCCTGGCCGCCCCCCAGGGTCACATGACACCAATGGGGCTGCTGCCAGGGCCCAGCAGGGAGAGGGGCGGTGTTAGGAGGGCGTGATGGTGGGCTGTCAGGCGCCCCCAAAGCGACCTTTCACATGGTGGGGAGCCTGATCCCTGTGTCCTCTGTAGGGTACACTTGCCGCCCCACCCCCCTCTCCCCCCCGGGGCTGACCCTCTCATGCCCTCGGGGCACTGGGCCCTGGGTTCCAGCTGGGCTCCCGATGGCTCACCTGCCCAGAGATGACCCCTCCAGCAGACCCCAGCCCTGCCGCCCCCATTGTCCCCCTGGGCCGGAGCTGCCCGGAGGGGGCCCCCCGTCACTTATGTGCGGGAAGTGGGGGTCTGGCTGAGCTGAAACCTCAGGAGCCCTTCTTCAAGTGGGGGGTCCTGTGGGACAAGGTGGTCCCATGGAAAGACCCCCTGAGCTTTGGAGACCAAAAGGCCGCTGTCGTGCTTGAGCCCATGGTCCCGGCCCGTGGACGGCCATGGCCGAGTGGGAGGAGGGGAGTCCCGGTGGCCCTGAGGGTTGGATGAGACTCTGCCCGGTGCCCCCCACTCAGGGCAGCAGCTCAGGAAGCGGCGGCTCCCCTATGAGGGTGGGGGGCAGTGCTGGGCCGGGACCCAGTAGCTCCACTCAGGCTGCAGGGCCTGGGAGGGAACTTGGGACGCAACACCTCCTGTGACAGGTGGGAGCAGAGGAGCAGGTGGTTCCCCATTGGGCTGGGGTGGGGCTCCGTGCTCTGTGTTCTCGAGCTATTTGGGGGGTCCGGTGACATCCAGGGAGAAAAACCGACCAGCCTGTCAGTTCCTGAACCCAAATGTGACCTGGGATCCTCGAGCCCTAGAGACAGGGTGCGTGGTATCTGGGAACCCTGAGCCTTCATCCAGCCTGTCCCTCCTACTACCGTGCCCCCCCACCACTGGGCAGGGCCCCCTGGGAAGCAAATTCTGGCTCTGAGAACCCAGAGCGCTGGGAGGTGCTCCCTGGGCATCAGGAAACCGTGGACAGCAGGGGGGCCCTGGGGGAGGGTGGGGTGGGGAGGGGCCAAGGGCTGCCTCAGGGGTTGGCTGGGGAGCCCCACGGGGCGCACGGCCAGAAGACACGGGGTGGGGGCTGATGGACACCCGCTCCCCACTCCAGGGCCTTCCTGCCTCAGGCACTGGGTGTCCAGGTATCCACTGGGGACTGGGAAGATGGGAGGCCCAAGTGGCCTGAAGATGCCTCCAGGAGAGGGCGCTTGTGGCTCCCGTTTATCTCCCGGTCCAATTTTAAAAACTGATTTCAAAATGTGTTTGCAGAGTCATGGAACAAACAAGACTAGGCTTTCTGCCTTACCAGTTAGCAGATTTGACACCATCGTATTCCGTTTTTACCACTTTTCCATGGTGAAGCCGTTTGTCCCCTTTCTGCAGCCTTGGGTAATTCTATGGAGGTGGTGGGGAGAGTGTTTGGGGAGGGAGGGCGGCGGGGCAGGGCCCCAAGCCCACAGCCCCTTTCCCAGACCCACAGCCTCCTTTGGGGATGAGTAAACCCAGCCGCGTGGCCCTCGGTGGGCCGAGTCCCTCTGCAGGTCCCCCACGCCCAAGGTCAGAGCACCATGTGACTGGGGCACCCCAGGGCATCCCAGGGATCTGGAGGGAATCAGAAGCCTCAGGGCCCTCAGCTCCTGGAGGGAGAGGATGTGTGCAGGAAAGTAGAAACCCCTAACATAGAGTGGGGAGAGGGAGGTGTGAGGGGCTCCACCCAGGGGGAAAGGAGCCTGGGGAAGCTTCTGGAGGGTCAGGGGCTGCTGAACGCCAGCAGGGAGGGGAGCCAGGGGCTGGGGGGGGGGGGGTCTGAAAGAAGGGGAGTGCAGTCCAGACTAGCACCCATGAAATTCTACAACTGTGACCCCCATTCCACGGCTCACCCACCCCAGCTGGGCAGAGCCTAAGCCTGCACTGCCCAGGAATGGAAGTGCCTCAGGGCCCCGTGACACCATTCCCAGGTGAGACAGACATGGGAAGACTCGAAGTGATGAAGAAACACAGCCAAACATCTTCCCTAGCGCTTTTTTTTTTAAGATGGCGTTCGTTTTGGTAAAAACTGATGTCGATTCAGGATGCTTGCAGTTCAAAGCTGTTCCATGGGGGTGAGACTTCGTTTACCCACCCGGCCCTCTTTCTTATCCCAGGTCCCTTGGAGTCGATGCCGCCCTCACCCCAGCTTCCTCCCTGCCCTGCTGTGTGACTGAGAAGCACATTAGGTCACCGCACAGCACAGCCGAGTACTACCTGCCTCCTTCTCAGCACCTGGCAATGAGGAAATCAGGCCGGAACAGAGGTGGCGGGAGGTTAGGAGGCCTGTTTGTGGTGAGAGAGGGAGGGAGGCGGGAAGCCCTGATGCTAATATGCTCCCTGCCCCCCACAGGCCCGCTGGACTGGGGACCCCTAAGCTCACAGGGAACACCCGTTCCTCTGGGCACAGGAAGGGATCCCCGTGAGGGGTGAAACACCAGTCCAGGGGCCTGAACCTTCCTTTCATGGAACGACGGCGCCCCCTGTGGGCCTCCTCTGCAAGTCCTTTTGCCAGGGAGGGGATGGCGTACCCTTTCATTTGCATCATTTGTTTACTTTTAGAAGGCAAATTGGGAAGCCTAAAAACTAGGTAGGAAGGTGTGATTTCTCTCAAGGAAACCTTTCCCCCCACGTGATTTAGCTTGTGCCACTTTCTTGCAGAGAAGAATAGTTGGAGGCCTCTTTGCATGGAAGTGGGGCAGGGAGGCAGGGTGGGGGGCTACTTAGCTGAACTTATCTTGCAGGCTGTCTCCTGTTTCCAGGGCCAGGAGGCGAGAGGACAAGGGCTTCTGTCCCCTGCTGTCCTAAGCTGTCTGGGCTAGAAGCTATTCTCAGGGCGGTGGCCAGGAGGTCCCCAACTGATGGCAGGTAGTGAGGTGGGATGTGCAGGCAGGGGTGTGTGTGTGTGTGTCACGGGGGGGACCCGGAGTGTGCTGTGGTCTGCAGCCTCTCACCGTGAAATTGCATGGGGAACAGGGCCTCTCCTTACAGGCAACCCCCCGAGCCCAGGGCCCCAAGAGCCAGCATAAAGAAGACTGTTAGAAAAATAACCCCAGATTTCACCAGCTAGAAAAAATATTACTAAAATTTAGGCAATTGATAATCACAGAGCCGTGTATATAGGAGAGAGGCGGGCAGGAAGCCCCAGGACGGAGCCTGTGTGGAGCCGTCCCAGCGTGGCCTCCGTGCCTAGGGCAGGAGGGACAGTGAAGGAGACCCTGCGACCACAGGCTGTGTGCTGCTGCTGACCCACAGTGAACACATTCAACCTCACTGGATTTCACAGCAGTGGATGGAACGGAAGTGACATCTTCCCTCCTGTCTGGGCTTTCAGGACTGAACCAGGGTTTCCCACCTGGAAAATCCCCGAGGGATGGGCAAGGGGTTTGCTCTCTGGGGTCTGGGGAGGGCCTGGGGGAGTCAGGCGTCCAGGGCTCTGCCTGGCAGCCTTGTGGGAAGATGCTCGAGGAAGCTTCCCCGGTCCTGCTGGAAGCAGAGCACATGCCAAGTATGGCCAGACCAGTAGGTCAATGGACCAGTCCTGGGGCCCCGGGCACCCCCACACTGATGTCTGTGCTGGGCTCTTCCTCCTGCAGCCTTACCCCTCGGTGACCTTGGGCAGCGCCCAGGGAACTTTCAGTGTGGGTCCCTGGCCCACCAGCAGAAGCAGGACTGGGTGGCCCCCGGCACCAGCAGGGCGAGGAGGGTCCACGGGAACCTGGGGCCCCTCTTCCCGCTTCTGAGGGGCTTCCCTGGGGAGGAGGAAGCTGCCCCGCCTTCTGCTCGCCCATAGCCCAGGGACTCATTGAGCGTCCACCAGGTGCCGGGTGAGGGATCAGCGATGAGGGGGGTGCACGGGGGGGAGCAAAATCCCCCTGGACACGTGTAGGACGGGCGCCCCTGGGAGGATGGAGAAACAGGGCGGGCAGAGTGGGGACAGGATGTGGGGAAAGAGGCCTCTGGCCACCCCTGGCCAGTGCGGTCGCTCAGGGAGGCAAAGTGGCCGTGAAGAACTGAGAATGAGGCCAGTGCTCGCTGGATGTGTGGGTGCAAAACACAGGGTAGAATTCAAAGACCTCATATTGCAACGCTCATTAAAACTTTTTATATTGAATGTGGCTAAATGATACTATCGTGTGTCTAGCGGGTGGAATAAATACACTATTACTTGAATTTCACTTTTTTCTTTTTAATTAGAGAAGTTGTGGATTTACAGAAAATCACGAAGTGTTTTTTTTTTTTTTTTAAATGTAGCTACTGGGAAATTTAAAATGACTTTCCTGGCGCCCATGTGCAGCTCCCACTGCAGCTTCTCTGCAGTGCTCTGGGTGAGAACCTGAGGACCAGGACTGGGCTCTTAGGAAGAGTGGGGATGGGTGGTGACGTGAGCTCCCCCGGTGTCTACCATGTGAAGATGGAAGGGAGAGGTTTTGCAGGGGGTGAGCTCCCTGTCCCTGGCGTGTACAACCAGGGAGCTTGTTGCGCTGGTGACGAGAGGGTATAAATGAGCTCCAAGGATGCCTCCAGTCCAAGCCCCACGGGAGCTCCAGGCTGCCCCGTGCTGCCCGTCAGAGGTCTGGGGCAGGACCCCACACAGGAGGGCCCTTTGTGGGAGGCCGGGAGGTCCCGCCCGCCCTGGGGCGCGGCTCTGGGAGCCCCACCCTTTGGCTGTGCAGGCGCGAGCTGCGCCTCGCCCTCCGCAGGGTGCGCTGCAGCGTCTCCTTGGCTCGCGCGAGGGCGGTGTCTGCGGGGACCTCCACGTGGGGCGCCACGCCCACCCCTTCCCAGGAGCTGCCGTCTGCGGAGCCCACGGAGCGCGCCGAGGGGATGGTGATGTACAGGTGCGTGTCGTCCACGTGGTAGGTCTGTGGCGGCTGGCAGCCCCCGCTGGTCACCTCCCCGATGACCTGCGCCCGGCCCAGCCTCTTCATGATATAGGTAAACTCCTCCGCGGCACCTGCTGTCACACTGCTGGTCAGAATGACCACCGGCTTCTTGGAGCCATAGTGGTCGCCTGGAAGACACAAGGCACTTCAGAGTCGGGCATCGATTCACCACCCCAGGTCCTCCCTGCACATCGCTTCACCTTTCTGAGCCCCAGTTTCTGCATCTTTAAATTGAGGATAAGACCGTGCACCCCAACAACCAAAGCAGTAGGCTGAACCCCCAATCTTGGGGTTTGTTCATATGAAACTTAACCCCACAAAGGACAGGTCAAGCCTACTTAAAATTAGGCCTGGGCGGGCCGCGGTGGCTCAGCGGGCAAAGTGCTTGCCTGCTATGCCGGAGGACCTCGGTTCGATTCCCGGCCCCAGCCCATGTAACAAAAAACGGAAAAACAAAATACAATAAAAACAAGAAAATGTTTAAAAAGATGTTTCCCTTTCTTCCTTCCTTCCTTCCTTCTATCCTTCCTTCCTTCTCTCTGTCTTTCCTTTAAAAAAAAAAAAAATTAGGCCTAAGAGTCACCCCCAAGAGAGCCTCTTTTGTTGCTCAGATGTGGCCTCTCTCTTCAGCCAACACAACAAGCAAACTCTCCACCCTCCCCCTGTCTACATGGGACATGACTCCCAGGGTGCGGACATTCCTGGCAACGTGGGACAGAAATCCTAGAATGAGCTGAGACAGCATCAAGGGATTGAGAAAACCTTCTGGACCAAAAGGGGGAAGAGTAAAATGAGACAAAGTGTCAATGGCTGAGAGATTCCAAACAGAGGAGAGGTTATCCTGGAGGTTATTCTTACACATTAAGTAAGTATCACCTTGTTAGTCAAGATGTAATGGAGAGGCTGGAGGGAACTGCCTGAAAATGTAGAACTGTGTTCCTGTAGCCATGTTTCTTGATGATGATTGAATAATGATATAGCTTTCACAATGTTATTGTGTGATTGTGAAAACCTTGTGTCTGATGCTCCTTTTATCTACTTTGTCAACAGACGAGTAGAACATATGGAATAAAAATAAATAATAGAACAAATGTTAAAATAAATTTAGTTTGAAATGCTAGTGATCAATGAAAGCGAAGGGTAAGGGGTATGGCATGTATAATCTTTTTTTTTTTCTGTTTTCATTTTATTTCTTTTTCTGTTGTCTTTTTATTTTTATTTCTGAATTGAGGCAAATGTTCTAAGGAATGATGAATATGCAACTAGGTGATGATGTGAATTACTGATTATATATGTAGAACGGAATGATCATATGTTAATGTTTTTGTTCATTTGTTGTTAAATTTTTTTTAATTAATAAATAAATTTTTTTAAAAAAGATATAATGGAGGGGCTGGAGGGAAATGCCTGAAAATGTAGAGCTGTGTTCCAGCAGCCATGTTTCTTGAAGATGATTGTATAATGATGCAGCTTTCATAATGTGGTAGTTAGATTCAGTTGTCAACTTGGCCAGCAAGGTACCTAGTTCTGTTGCTGTGGACATGAGCCAATGATACGTGAACCTCATCTGTTGCTTATTACATCTGCAGGTGGCTAAGAGGCGTGCCTGCTGCAATGAATGATGTTTGATTTAATTGGCTGGTGCTTAAATGGGAGAGTTCAAGGTAGCACAGCCCAAGCAGCTCAGCATACCTCATCTCAGCACTCACAGCTCAACCCAGGCCTTTGGAGGTGCAGAAAGAAGTCACCCTGGGGAAAGTTGTTGGAACCCAGAGGTCTGGAGAGAAGGCCAGCAGAGACCATCCTGTGCCTTCCCATGTAAGAAAGAACCTCAGTCGAAAGTTAGCTGCCTTTCCTCTAAAGAACTAATGAAATAAATCCCCTTTTATTAAAAGCCAATCCATCTCTGGTGTGTTGCATTTGGGCAGCTAGCAAACTAGAACACACGATAGTGTGTGTGATTGTGAAAACCTTGTGTCTGATGCTCCTTTTATCTACCTTGTCAACAGACGAGTAGAATATAAGGAATAAAAATAGATAATATGGGGGACAAATGTTAAAATAAATTTAGATTGAAATGCTAATAATCAATGAAAGGGAGAGGTAAGGGGTATGGTATGTATGGTTTTTTTTCTGTTATCTTTTTCTTTTTCTGAATTGATGCAAATGTTCTAAGAAATGATCATGATGATGAATAAGCAACAATGTGATGATATTGTGAATTACTGATTATGTATGTAGAATGGAATGATCTTATTTTAAGAATGTTTGTGTTTGCTTGTTGTTATATCTTTAAAAAATTAAAAAATTAATTTAAAGAAGTCAAAAAACAAAAAAAGTATTTGCAAAGCCCCCTTGGGGGAATGGCCAGAAAGGGGGAGAATTTAACTTCCCCAAGTGAAGAATTCTTGATATTTTCACAAGCAGTGGAGACAACCAAAGCTATAGGCTGAGCCCCCAATCTTGGGATTTGATCATATGAAACTCAATCCCCAAAGGATAGGCTAAGCCTACTTAAAATTAGGCCTAAAAATTCTCACCCCCAAGAGAACCTCTTTTGTTGCTCAGATGTAGCCTCTCTCTCTCAGCCAACCTGACAAGCAAGCTCACTGCCCTCCCCCTCCCTATTTGCGGACATGACTCCCAGGGGAGTGGACTTTCCTGGCAAAATGGGACAGAAATCCTAGAATGAGCATGGACTCAGCACCAAGGGATTGAGAAGACCTTCTCGACCAAAAGAGAAGAGAGAAATGAGACAAAATAAAGTATCAATGGCTGAGTGATTCCAAACAGAGTCGAGAGGTTATCCTGGAGGTTATTCTTATGCATTAAATAGATATCATCTTTATAGTTAAGGTGGAACAGAGAGGCTGGAGGGAACTGCCTGAAATGTAGAGCTGTGTTCTAGTAGCCATGTTTCTTGAAGATGATTGTATAATGATATAGCTTTTACAATGTGACTGTGTGATTGTGAAAACCTTGTGTCTGATGCTCCTTTTATTTACCTTATGGACAGATGAGTAAAACATATGGATTAAAAATAAATAAATAACAGGGTGGACAAATGTTAAAATAAATTTAGTAGATTGAAATGCTAGTGATCAGTGGAAGGGAGGGATAAGGAGTTTGGTATGTATGAATTCTTTTCTGTTTTCTTTTTATTTCTTTTTTGAATTGATGCAAATGTTCTAAGAAATGATCATGATGGAATAAAAAAAATTGTAAATATATTTAAAAAGCCCTGAATTGTATACATTAAAATGATTAATTTCATGCTGTGTGAATTTTTAAAAATATTTTAATTGAGATATTGGCACACACCATACAGTCCATCCAAAGTATACAATCAGTGGCTCACAACCATCACATAGTTGTCTATTCATTACCATGATCATTTTTAGAACTTTTGCATCACTCCAGAAAAGGAAATAAAAAGACAAAAGAAAAAAACATACATCCCATATCCATTACCCCTCCCTCTCATTGACCACTATTATTACTATCTACCCACTTTTTTTACCCCTTACCTCCCACTATTATTCATTTATTTTTTGTCTTTATTTTTTTACTCATCTGTCCATACCCTAGATAAAGGGAGCATAAGCCACAAGGATATCATAATCACATGGTCACGTTTTGAAAGCTATATAGTTATGCAGTCATCTTCAAGTATCAAGGCTGCTGGAACACAGTTCAACAGCTTCAGGTACTTCCTTCTGGCACCCCAATATACTTTAAGCTAAAAAGGGAAATCTATACAATGCATACAAATAACTTCCAGGATAATCTCTCGACTCTGTTTGCAGACTCTCAGGCACTGAAACTTTATTTTGTCTCATTTCCCTCTTTCCCCTTTTGGTGAAGAAGGTTTTCTCAATACCATGTGTTCTAGTTTGCTAGCTGCCAGAATGCAACACACCAGAGATGGATTGGCTTTTAATAAAAGGGTATTTATTTCATTAGTTCTTCAGAGGAAAGGCAGCTAACTTTCAACTGAGGTTCTTTCTTACATGGGAAGGCTCAGGATGGTCTCTGCTGGCCTAGGTGACAACTGAATCTAACTACCACACCATGGTACCATGTCCTGGCTCATTCCTGGGAGTTATGTCCCATGTGGGGAGATGGGGGAAGGTAGTGAGTCCACCTGCTAAGTTGCCTGAGAGAGAGAGAGGCCACATCTGAGCAACAAAAGAGATTTTCTGGGGGTGAGTCTTAGGCACAATTATAAGGTTGCTTGCATGCTATGTGAATTTTATCTCAATAAAAATTTTCAAAACAACAAATGTATTGAGGGTGGACAACGGTGGCTCAGTGGCAGAATTCTCACCTGCCATGCCAGAGACCCAGGTTCAATTCCCGGAGCCTGCTCATGCCAAAAAACAAAATCAAATTTGTCACTTTGGAGTCATTAAAAAAAAAAAGCAAACAAACAAACAAAACCCAAACAAATTGAGATATTACTTCACATCCACTAGGATAGCTTAATAAAAAAGATGGATAACCTAGAGAACATTATGCTGAGTGAGTCTAGCCAAAAACTAAAGGACAAATACTGTATGGTCCCACTGATGTGAACCTACATTTGAGAATAAACTTGGAATATGTCATTGGTAACAGAGTCCAGCAGGAGTTAGAAACAGGGTACGATAATGGGTAATTGGAGCTGAAGGGATACGGACTGTGCAGCAGGACTAGATACAAAAACTCAAAAATGGACAGCACAATAATACCTAATTGTAAAGTAATCATGTTAAAACACTGAATGAAGCTACATCTGAGCTATAGGGTTTTTTTTGTTTTTTATTTTTACTATTATTATTACTTTTATTTTTTTCTCTATATTAACATTCTATATCTTTTTCTGTTGTGTTGCTAGTTCTTCTAAACCGATGCAAATGTACTAAGAAACAATGATCATGCATCTATGTGATGATGTTAAGAATTACTGATTGCATATGTAGAATGGTATGATTTCTAAATGTTGGGTTAATTTCTTTTTTTCCGTTAATTAATAAAAAAAAAAAGATGGATAATCTATGATATGGACAGATGAGTAAAACATGGATTAAAAATAAATAAATAATAGGGGGAACAAATGTTAATAATAGATGAATATATGGGGGAAAATGTACCTATTGCAAACTGGGCTATGATATATAATATTTTAATATTCTTTCATTAACAGTTAACAAATGTACTACACCAATACTATGGGTCAATGGGTGGGTGAGGGGTGAGGGATAAGGAGTATGGGAGGATTTGGCTTTTATTTTTTGTTTTTATTTCCTTTCTAGAGTAATGAAAATGTTTCAAAATTGGTCATGGGGATGTAGGCACAAGTATGTGATGATACTGTGAGCCAGTGCTTATATACTTCAGATGGGTTGTATGGTATGTGAGCATATCTTAATAAAACTATATTTAAAAAGATGGATAATAACAAGAGTTGGTGAAGGGTTGGAAAAAACTGAACAATCATACATTGTTGGTGGAAATGTAAAATGGTAGGAATGTAAAAGTCACCTGGTGACTTGGTGGAATGGCATAGCCATTCCAATTCTAGGTATTTTCCCAGTACAACTCAAAGCATATGACCACACTAAAATATATGTTCACACAAACATTAGCAGCCTTATTCCTAATAGCCAAAAATTAGGAACAATGCAAATGCCCATTGACAGATGAACAAGTAATCAAAACGGTATATTCATGCAACGGAATGTTATTCAGCAATAAAAAGCAATGAAGCATCAATACATGCTATAACAAGGATAAACACTGAAAACATTAGGCTACGTGAAGGAGGCCAATCATTAAAAGCTACATATGGTATGAATCCATTTACATGAAATGTCCGAATAGGTAAATCCAAAGAGAGAGAAAATAGACTAGTGATTGACAGGTGGTAGGGGGAAAGGGAATTGGAAGTGACTGGTAAAGAGCATACAGGATTTAGCTTGGGGATGATGAAAATGTAGTATATTCTATGAATACACTAAAAGCCATTGAACTGTATACTTTAAGCAAGTGAAATTTTATGGTATATGACATATCTCAGGAAAGCTATTGTAAAAAATGGATTATAGTAGATACAACTAAAATCTAGAGGAGAATATAGTATTTGCAAGCTTGGGGGTAGATATACATTTTTTAGGTAGGACATAAAAACAGCTATCACAAAAGAGGTGACAAATTGGACTTCATTAAAATTTAAAACTGCACTTCAATAGACAGCATTAAGAAAATGAAAAAAGATTCTACAGACTGAGAGAAAACATCTGCAGTACAAATATCTGACTAAGGACTTGTATCTAGCATGCATGTAGAACTCTGACATTCAAGATTAAGAGGAAAGCCCAATAAAATATGGATAAAAACGTAACTAGAGAAGATACTCTGTCAATGTACCCATGAAAAGATGTATACTATCTTCTCTCACAGGGAATTGCAAGTTAAAACCATAATCAGATACCACTGCACACCTAGTAGATCAGCTAGAGTAAAAAAGAAGCAAGCTGCGGTATATACATATGGTGGAATATTACACAGCTGTAAGGTGGAATCAAGTCATGATGCATGCAACATCATGAATGAATCTTGGGGACATTATGTTGAGTGAAATAAGCCAGAAACAAAAGGACAAATACTGTGTGGTCTCACTAATATGAGCTAACTATAATGAGCAAACTCTGAGAGTTAATTTGGAGAACACAGGTGATTAGGAGATAGAAAGAGGGCAGAGAATGGGCATTTGATGCTGAAGGAGTACAGTATATTCAATAGGATTGAGTGTAAAGATTCAGAAATGGACAGCACGATGCCATGTGATGGTAGCACAATTTTGTAAGTATAATGAACACAGCTGAGTCTGAGTACGGTTGGCAGTGGAAGGCTAGGGTTATGTACGACACCAGAGGAAAGATTGACGATAAAAACTGGTACTGTATAACTTAGTGAAACCTAGAGTAGACAGTGATGTTGATTATGTTTACAAATATAAGAAAGTATTTACATGAGAGAGAACAAATGAATGTCACCATTGCAAGGTGTTAAAAATAAGATGTTCGGGCAGGCCACGGTGGCTGAGCAGATAGAACTCTCACCTGCCATGCTGGAGACCCTGGTTCAATTACCAGTGCCTGCCCATGCAAAAAACAAACAAACAAACAAATAAGATGGTTGATTTCCAGCCCATGTGCCGCTCCACCCCCATAAAAAGGGGATGGTATATGGAAAAATACAATGAATGCAAACTAGAGTCTATAGTTAACAATAACATTGTAATATTCTTTCGTTACTTCTAACAAAGACAATATACCAAAGCTAAATGCCTATAAGAGAGAGAGATATAAAGGAGGGGTATGAAATTCTTGTTGTTATTGTTTCTTTTTGTTCCTCTTCTTTTTTCCTTGTGGAAGAAATGGAAATGTTCTCATGTAGATTGTGGTGGTGAATGCATAACTCTGTGGTTATACTGGGACCCATTCATAGTACCCTTAGGATGGATTGTATGATGTGTGAATAAAACTGTTTAAAAAATAAGCAGAAAGACACAAGTGCTGGAAGAGATGTGGATAGAGAGCTGTACCTATTCACTCTTGGTAGGGAAGTAGAACGGTGCAGACCATCAGGAGGGCAGTGTGGTGGTTCCACAGGAGGCTAAGTACAGGGTTACCATATGACCCTGCATCCCCATTATTAGGTGTACACTTGGAAGAACTGAAAGCAGGGATGCAAATGGTTATTTGCATACAGGTGTTTATGTTGGCATTATTCATGATTTGCAATTGATTAAAGTGGCTTACAAGTACATTGACGGATGAATGGAAGGGTTAACTGCGGTGTATACATACGATAGAATATTAAGTGGCTGCAGGAAGGAATGAAGTCGTAAGACATGCAACTAGGTGAGTGAAGTTTGAGGACATTATGTTGAGGAAAGAATCCAGAAACAAAAGGACAAACATTGCAAGGCCTCGTTAATATGTCTAACGATAATAAGCAAATTCTGAGAATTGAATTTGGGAGAGTAGGCTATCAGGGCACAGAAAGTGGGCAGAGATTGGGCAATTGATAATTAAGGAGTACAGATGTTCAATAAGGTTCATTGTAATTATTTCTAGACTGTAAGCCCTTACAGCAGTCACATCTTTTCCTGAGGTTATTTTTCTTTCTTTTTCTTCTCCCTCTCTCTCTCTCCCCCCTCTCTCTCCCTCTCCCTCTCTCTCCCTCTCTCTCCCTTCCCCCCTCCTTGTTTATCTTTTTAGGTGCATGATCTGGGAATCAAATCCAGGTCTCCAGCATGGAAGTTGACCATTCTACCACTGAACCACCCATGCACCATATTCCTGAGTTAGATTGTTATTTCTAAATTCAGAGATGTTGAGCTCTTTGTGTATATCTTGGTAGTTCCTTGGAACTTTAGGTATTTGTGTGACACCTGAGACTCAGACCTAGAGTTCTGCAACTCTGAAAGTCAGCATTACTCCATACAGCAACTGTTAAAGAAGCTGAAAAAGAGATCCATCTTCAATTAGAGATATGCATGAAATGGACCTCGTTAGGACTAAGGTAAATCAGAATACAGGGTAAATGATGATATTGTCTGTATTTCAAAATCTCAATTTCTGTGTGAGACCAAAGGAGGAGATGTTTATTTGGTCCAAAATTTAAATCTTCTGTAGCATACTATCTAATTTAACCTGTCTGGTCAGTTTATTTAAAAAACATAATTACATAGGACCTAGAATAGGAAATGACATCTTGTTATTCTGTTCAGGTTAATGTAATACCCCAATACATTCTGATGTATTTTGTTTAGAAAATAAAAAGTATTTCCAAAGTCCCCTTGTGGGACTGGTGAAAAATGTGAAACTATTAAACTTTCCCACCAGGGAATTCTTGATATTTTCTCAAACATTAGAGACTCCTAATTTAATAAGCCAAGCCCTCGATCTTGAGGGTTGCCTTTATAAAACTTATTTCTGCAATGACAAAGCTAGGCCTATTTATAATTATGCCAAAGAGTCACCCCCAGACAACCTCTTTTGTGGCTCAGAAATGGCATCTCTCTCTAAGTCAAATCTGTAAATAAATTCACTGCCTAAGTCTCTATGTGGGACATGACTCCCTGGGGTGTAAATCTTCATGGCAATGTGGGACATTGTTCTAGTTTGCAAGCTGCCAGAATGTGATATACCAGAACTGGAACTGCTTTTAAAAAGGAGTATTTAAGAAATTACAAGTTTATACTTCTAAGCCTATATATATGTTTAAACGAAGTCATCCTGGGAAAGATACCTTAATTCAAGGAGGGTCAATGAGTCAGGGACACCTCTGTCAGCTTGGTAGTCACGTGGCTGGAATCTGCTGGTCCCTTGCTCCTGAGCTTCATTGCTTTCAATTTCTGTTCCTGGGGGCGGGGGAGGGGGGGCTCACTTTGCATCTCTGGGGCTGGCTTTTACCTCTTGATTTCCCTTGGCTCTCTCCAAGTTCTGGCTTGCTTAACATCTCATGGCGACTTCTGCTGGGCTCAAAGCATCTGCGTCAGCTCTCTCTGTTGGCTCTGAGGCTTCTGTCATTTCTGGCTCTCTCCAAAATGTTTCCTCTTTTACAGCATTCCAGCAAACTAATCAAGACCCACCCTGAATGGGCAGAGTTACATCTCTAAGATGAGATGGGCGCGTCTCATCTTCATGGAGATAATTTAATCAAGGTTTCTGCCCCAGTGTTGAATTAGGATTAAAAAAAAAATGAGCGCTCCCACAAGCGTGGATCAGGATTAAAACATGGCTTTTCTCAGGTACACAGTACTTTCAAATCAGCACAGACATGTCTCCCAGGGATGATCCAGGTGCTGACATCATGGGATTAAGAATGCCTTCGTGACCAAAAAGGGAAAGAGAATTGAATTAGAATAAACTTTCAGTGGCTAAGAGATTTCACATAGAGTCAAGAGGTCGTTCTGGAGGTTCCTCTTACGCAAACTTCAGCCAGACATTACAAATTACCACAGTATGCCACACCCGAATCAACCGTATTCCTGAAAACCCTAAAGAACACCCAGGTCTCTATCTAAGACTCTATAAAAGTTTTTCTTAGTAAGTTTATTTTTTCAGAAACTTAAGGCCTCCAGATGATTCCTATGCCAGATAAGCCCTGAAACCCAGAGGTAGCAGTGCCTCCAAGAACCTCAACCAGTTTCATTCCTCCAGTCTGTAAGCTTGACACCCTTTCCAGTAGGAAGAAGTTAAAATGGTCATCACCCAGATATCCCTGAAGATTGAGAGAATGATCAAATGAGAGGGAGGATCTGCAACCGAGAAGTTGGGATTTAAAAACTGATTATGATTACTGACTTATCATGTAGATATTTCTTTTTAGTTTCTAGCATTCTAGAATAGCCAGAAGGAAATATCTGAAATTGTTTAACTGCAATCCAGTAGCCTTGATCTTAGATAATGATTGTATAGCTATACAACTTTTATCGTGTGACTGTGTGATTGTAAAAACCTTGTGTCCGATGCTCCTTTTATCTAGGGTATGGACAGGTTAAAACAAATTAGGTAGATGGAAATACCAGTGGTCAATGAGAGGGAGTGGTAAGGAGTATGGCATGTAGGAGTTTTTTCTTTGTTCTTTTTATTTCTTTTTCTGGAGTGATGCAAATGTTCTAAAAAAATGATCATGGTGATGAATATACAACTATGTGACAATATTGTGAGCCATTGATTGTACACCATGGATGGATTGTTTATATATTAAGATTCATCAATAAAAATATTTTTTTAAACCTTCTGACTGATACTTCCTTTATCTAGTGTAAGGGTAGATGAATAATAAAATAAATACAATAATAGTAATAATGAGGGCATAAGGGGTATGGAATGTTTTGGGTTTTCTTTTTTCTTTTTATTTCTTTTGTAGAGTAATGAAAATGTTTTAAATTTGATTGTGTAACGAATGCACAACTTTATGATGATACTATGAGCTACAGATTATATACTTTGGATGGATTATATGGTGTGTGAATATATCTCAATAAAATTGCATTAAAAAGAAAGCGGCAATACCTACTGTCTGTGATGATGCAGACAAACCAGAACTCTCATACATGTTTAGTAGAAATGTAAAATGCTAAAAAAAATTAGGAAAACAATTTGACAGTTTTTTAACGAACTTAAACATATACTTACAATAAGGCCCAGCAATTGCTCTTCCAAGAGAAAAAATATATCTCTACGCAAAACCTTGTATGTGACTATTCATAACAGCCCAAACTGGAAATCATGTAAATATCCATCCACAGATAATTGTTTATCCATACAATGGCATACTATGCAGCAATTTAAAGAAAGAGAATGAACTACTGATAAACCAAAGAAATGACTGAATCTCAGAAACATTATGCTGAGTGAAAGAAGCCAGACAGAAAAGAATACATATTGTATATTCCATTTATATGAAACTATACAGATCTAATCTATAGAGAAGGAAGAGATGTGTTTTCCTGGGGCTGAGACTAGTGGCTGGATGGCCTGGGAGCAGACAGAAAGGCCCTTCAAGGTTATGAGAACTCTAAACCTTCATTGTGATGCTGGTTACATGTGTATAAACATTTCTCAAAACTCGTCGAAGCAGTATAAATTGTCCTCAAACACGGAAAAAAAAATGTTCCACTTCTCTCATCATAAAAGAAATGCAAATATAAACCATGCAGACCACATTTCTCACCTATCAGATGGGCAACAATTCAAAAGGCTGACAACACACTCTCTGAGGCTGTGGGGAAACAGGGATGCCTGCACACAGCTGGGCTAGGTGCAAAATGTCACTTCCCCATAGAAGCCAATTTGGCAATATCCACCAAATTAACAAATGCACATACACTTTGACCCAGCAATCTCACTTCTGAGGATGAGTCTGACAGATATTCCTGCCTATGGACAAAATGATATTGTATAAGCATATGTGCTACATGACTGATTTTTTTTTTACATGGGCAGGTACCAGGAATCGAATCCGGATCCTCCAGCATGGCAGGCACGCGTTCTTGCCGCTGAGCCACCGTGGCCCACCCAACTGATTTGTTTTTAATAGCAAAATCTCCCAAGTGATTCTGCCTGCCTATGGGTGTCTAGTTAAATAAACCAGGATACCTCTCCATGGTGGATGCAGATTTAAAAAAAAAAAAGAGTAAGAAATCCCTGTATACAGTGATATGGAAATTTCTTTAGAAAACACTGTTAAATGAAAAGACAAGACACAGAATACTGTAAATAACATGCTGTTTTTGTACGAAAAGGTGAAATAAAAATATATATTTACTTCTATTTTCCTGTTTTGCATAAATGAACACTGGAAGGATTCCTAAACACTGGAAGGTTTCTCTACAGAGAAAAAGGTACATATTTATAAGTCTTTTCTATTGCTTTGATATTTGAACCAGGTGAACATATTACTTATTTGAAAAAATAAATAAATAAATAATCCAACAATAATGGAAACATCCAACCTGGTGAGGATGCAATAAAATGGTTTTATATACATGCACACCTGTGTGTGCACACACACCCACACAGACCCTGTCTCCATCCAAACAAGCATCGTTCATACCATTCACTGCCAGCATCAATTCTTCAGTAGATTTTTTCTTTAAGTCTTTCGGCACTCTGAAGAACAGGGTGATGTAACCTCTGAACAAGGGCTAGCACAGTAACACAGGAGGCTGGGCTAAATTTAGTTGAGGATGGATGGCAATGGAGCTTTGACATTTCTTTCAAGGCTGCAAGTATGTGAACCTACGAGTCTTGGTGGGAGGCAGATAAACTACCATGTTCCACTGTGGAATCCAGAAATGGCAGACACTCATTTTTCCAGATTCCCTTGCAGCTATGACACAGGCACGTAGCCCACAGGCTCAGCCAGCCAGCTGCGTCCACCCCAGAATATGAATTGGGTTGATGTTGCAAAGAATCCTTTCCAGAGGCAGCAGCAAGAGCATCCAGAATCCAGGAGCAGTGGAGATGACCTGGATCCAGTGTTAGTAGCAAGTCTACGGCTGACAGCGAGCCCAGAGGTGACTTCCACTGTCCAGTGTTGACAGACCAAGTAGATGCAACAGTGTCATCTTCACATAGATCATTTTATAGGATAATTTTTCCTTTAGTATTGGCTGCATGGTTCCCTGGGAACTGCCTAATTTCAAGGACCGAGTCTCCAAATCACCTTATCCTCATTCCATAAATGCTATGTCACTGGGATCGGTCCATTTCTTGCTGTTGCTTGCAACTAATAACCCTGATTCATGCAAATGGATAGATTTCCACCTAGAAATCAGAGCAGATAAGGGAACCCACAATCTAACTGTGATCTTAAGGCCTGTATTGCTGGGTGGAAAACGAAGAGAGCAGAGGATATAGAATTCCCACCAATCTTGCAATAGAGCATGAATGTGTGTGTATGTGTGTGAGTATGTCACAGGGCAGAGGGGCTTTGAGTTAGGCAGGAGAACACAAGATGACTTTTTTTTTTTTTTTTACATGGGCAGGCACCCGGAATCGAACCCCGGTCCTCTGGCATGTCAGGCAAGCATTTTGCTTGCTGAGCCACCATGGCCTGCCCAGACTTCTTGAGAAAAGGTCTGCTTTTGGAGAAAAAGGACCTAGCTTCTGGATCCATATAATATGTATATAACATGTATAAGCAAGGGATGGTTAAGCCGACTAGTGATTGGTGGTAAAAACTTATGCACGTTTCATAATGTGACTGTGTGATTGTGAAAACCTTGTGTCTGATGCTCCTTGTATATACCTTATCAACAGACAAGTAAAACATATGGAATAAAAATAAATAATAGGGGGAACAAATGTTAAAATAAACTTAGATTGAAATGCTAGTGATCAATGAAAGGGAGGGGTAAGGGCTATGATATATATGAATTTTTTTCTGTTGTCTTTTTCTTTTTCTGAATTGATGCAAATGTTCTAAGAAATGATTATGATGATGAATATGCCACTATGTGATGATATTGTGAATTACTGATTATATGTGTAGAACAGAATGATCATATGTTAAGGAAGTTTGTGTTTCTTTCTTGTCATATTTTTTTAAAAATTTAAAAATTAATAAAAAATTTTTAAAAAACTTATGCATGTAAATAGGACAGAGAAATTGAGAATATGTAAACATGTACTTTCTTTCACATAGTTACAATTTGAAAGCGTTTAGTCCTTTATAATGATCTTGAATTCATATACTGTTTTGGAAATTTAAATGAAATTTAAAAGACAAATGGGAAAAAAGCCTTGAGGAGTGATATGTGTGATTGCTTTTCTGTACCTATCCCAAAAGACTTCCATTGGGCCTGACTCATTCATTCATTTAATACATAATTACTGAGCAGATAAATATGTGAATTAAATATGTGCATCTAATTTCCCGCCCTCCAGAAACCTCAGGAAAACTACACTAAAGGGATTTATAATTATTTTTTAAAGCATAAACTCACAACGCTAGGGATGCACCCCCAAGCCTGTCTGACTCTGAGCTTCCCATTCCGTGTCCTAGCCTTTGGAGGCCCAGGCATATTTGGCTTTGCAAAGCAGAATATATCCCCAACATTGGAAGACCCACCTAGAGAGACAGCTTTTGGGGTAGACCCAGCCTTTGGGGTTGGGTACCACTACATCTAGTTTTCAGGATTTGCCTAATTGCATCTTCTCCTTTCAAACATAGAAAACACACCCTGCATATCTTTTACTCAGACAAGCACAGGGGACGAGAAAAATTCTGGAGCACACCCGCCTGATCAGTGCCAGGAGTGCCGCAAGAGAGACAGGCTAGGTGCCATTTGGCTCGGTCCTGAACTCAGCATCCATGTGTCTCAAAGCTTCTGGGGGATTCCTTTGTACAGTGATGTGGGGAACATCAAAACAAAAGGTCCCTTCCTGGGCAGCTCCTCCCAAACACAGCACCGAGTGCCGGGTCTGTAAGGAACCAGCTCTGGGTGCAAAACGGCTGAGGCCAGGGCCAGGACTCAGCCCGGGGAGTGAGGGGGAGGTAGGATTTGGGGGATGGGGTGGCCCCTGGATGGGCCTCCCGGAAAGCCCCTACTGAGGTGGGCCTATCACCTCGGCCTATGAACAAGCCCCTCAGCCCTTCTCGGGGGTGCACGAGACCCGGTTGTGGAGAGAGGTGTTGCTTACTTCTGATGCTATTTTCCTCTTTACAACCACCCCATCCCCAGCTCCTGCAGATGTCCACTCTGGTTGCCCCCCCCCCCCCCAGCTTTCACAGGTGCCCACTCTGGTAGACCCCCAGCTTCCCAAGATGTCCACTCTGGCTCTCAGCTGGAGCTGGGCCACGGTGTGGGACTCAGAGGGTCCAAGGCCTGACATCCAAGCCCCTGGGTTCCAGCCTCTCTAGGGGCTCTGACCAGAGACAGGGGCTGAAAATTCAGAAGGGAGTGAAATGCAGCTCAGCTTTCTTCCAGGAGGCTGAAGACCAACTGTGCAGGAAGCTCCAGGCCGGAGATTCTTTCTCCAAGGGAAATGTCGTGACCCTGCAGCCAGTCTACCTAGTAGTCCTGGAACCAGGACGCTGCAGGGAGGGGCTGGACCCTGCAGGGGAGAGGGCTGAGGCTCCAAGTTTACTTTTCAAGCAGTCCTGGCATTTCGGGGGATTTGAAAAGCTTCTTAGGTTTGGC
This sequence comes from Tamandua tetradactyla, assembly GCF_023851605.1. Classification (NCBI taxonomy): domain Eukaryota; kingdom Metazoa; phylum Chordata; class Mammalia; order Pilosa; family Myrmecophagidae; genus Tamandua; species Tamandua tetradactyla. The sequence continues at coordinate 9,619,824 of NC_135339.1, forward strand.
TCCGGGTTATGTAAAATCAAATAATTTTTTGTTGTGAGTCCCTAGAGGAATAAAGGTTGTTCTAATGTGGGGTTTTGGGTTGGGTGCAGTCCAGGCTGCTGCTGAATGTGGGGGGTGCCGAGGGCCAGGGCCATCAGGCTGCACAGAGGAGAGGACGTTGAAGAGTGGGGATGGGGCAATGGGGAGTGGGGAGAGGGCTGGAGAGGGGAGGAAAGGGCTCTGGAGAGGGGTGGAGGGGTCCGACCCTGGAGGTAGGGTCCTAGGAGGTCCCAGGATCCTTCTTTAGGAGCTTTAGGGAAATGATCCCAAAGAAGGACCATTTTTGATGTATACAAATGCCCATTGCATGAGAAGCTACACTGGAGGTCACTCTTACGCAAAGCTTCAATTAGACATTGCTACCCATCATAAATTGCCAAACTTCAACCAAAACCATTCCAGCCAACCTTAAAGAACACCTAGGGCAATATATGAGTCTACAAAGGTTCCATACACTAGGATAACTCTCCAGAAACCTACAACCTCAGATGGGTCCCTGAACCAGATAAGTCCTGAAACCTAGAGGGCCCACAGTCTCTCCAGTACAGCAGCTAATTCCATCTTCTTTCCCCATATTATTGACAGCCCCTCCCAACACGAAAAAATTAGAATGGCCATATCCCAAATACCCCTAAAGAGTGGGATAGAAAGATCAAGGGTGATGATGGAGTGTCATGGTCAGGTTCACGTGTCCACTTGGCCAGGTGATGGCACCTGCTTGTCTGGTCAGGCAAGCACTGGGCTGTCTGTTGCTATGAGGACATTTCATGGACTTAAATCCTGAGCACGTTGGCTGGAGCCACAGCTGGTTGCATTTGTAATCAGCTAAGGGGAGTGTCTTCTGCAATGAGTGATGCTTAATATAATCACTGGCCGGCTTTAAGGAGGGTTCGGAAGAGACAGGCTCTCTTCCTGCTTCAGCCAGCAAGTCTCTCCTGAGAGTCCATTGAGGACCTTCTTTGGACCTGCCAGCTTGTGACCTGCCCTACAGACCTTGGACCCTATATCCTCCAGGTTACATGAGACACTTTTATGAATTTTATATTTATGGATCTCTCCTACTGATTCTGGTTTTCTAGAAAACCCTAGCGAGTACATGAAATTATACAGAGAAGCTAGGGTTTAACAAATGAGTTGATTGCTGAATCATTGTATTGGTATTTCCTTTAGTCTTCAGTATCTTAGAGCAGCTAGGAGCAAAAACCTAAAATTGTGGAATTGTAACCCATCCAAACTCTGAAATCTGTTCTGTGCTTTGAAATTTATTGTTTTTTTTTAAGTATATATGCTATTTTTCACAAAAAAGAAAATAAAGTGATGATAAAAAATATATGTATTCTAGGCAGTACAAGGGTAGTTCATTGGTAGAATTTTCGCCTGCGATGCGGGAGACCCAGGTTAAATTTCCAGAACCTGCATATGCCATATACATATATATATATATGTATTCCTTTTAGCCTCCAATGTTCCAGAGCAGCTAAAGGAAAAATCTGAGATGATGGAATGGTGGCTCATGACAAACTCTCGATCTGTCCTGTAACTCCTTGTTGAAGAGTGCTTTGAAAACTATTGCTTTTTTCTTTCTTTGCTTTGTATATAAGTTATATTATACAATTTAAAAAGTTTTTAAAAAGCGCCCATGACAATGAACCTTGAGGACATCATGTTGAATGAAATAAGTCAAGCCACAAAAGGACAGATATTGTATGAATGCACTTATAGGAAATAACGAGAATATGCAAATTCATAGAGACAAAAACTAGAATACAGTTGGGGGCAGGGAGGAAAAATGGGTGCAGGGTCTCTGTTTGGGGGTTATGGAAAGGTTTTTGTGAGGCATGGTGCTGATGGCTGTGATTATTCCCACTGAATGGTGTGCTTGGGTATGGTTCAGATGGGAAATGCCATGTCGTATACACTTGCCACAATTTTGAAAAAACAGAAGCTAACAAGATAATAACAATTAAATGCAATACATGATCCTGGGTTAGATCTAAGAATGAAAGAGAAAATGTCCAAAGAATATTATCGGGACATATGAAAAAAATTGGTCTATAATAGATTTCATGCTTTATATCAGTGTAAAATTTCTCAAACTTGGCAACCGAACTTAACATGATTGCATTAGTGAATATCCTTGTTTTACCAAAAATACATGTAAGTATTAAGTGTTCAAATAACATGATGTATCCAACCTCTCTCAAATGTTTAGAAAATAGGTAGTCAGGTGATAGATAAATAGATATGGGTTGGATAGATAGATGGTGTTCTAGTTTGCTAGCTGCCAGAATGCAATATACCCGAAACAAATGGTTTTTAAAAAGGAGAATTTAATAAGTTGCTAGTTTACAGTTCTAAGGCTGAGAAAATGTCCCAATTAAAGCAAGTCTAAAGAAATGTCCAATCAAAGGCATCCGGGGAAAGATACCTTGGTTCAAGAAGGCTGATGAAGTTCAGGGTTTCTCTCTCATGTGAGAAGGTACATGGAACACAGTCAGGGCTTCTCTCTTGGCTGGAAGGGCACGTGGTGAATATGGCATCACCTGCTAGCTTTCTCTCCTGGCTTCCTGCTTCATGAAGCTCCCTGGGAGGCATTTTCCTTCTTCATCTCCAGAGGGCACTGGCTGGTGAACTCTGCTTCTCGTGACTATGTCGTTCTTCTCTGCTCTCTCTGAATCTCTTATTCTCCAAAATGTTTCCTCTTTTATAGGACTCCAATAAACCAATCAAGACCCATCCAAATGGGTGGAGACATGTCATCACCTAATCCCATTTAACAACCACTTGACTAAATCACATCATCCAGGGAGACGATCCAATCACAGTTTCAAACACACAGTATTAAACAGGGATTATTCTACCTTTATGAAATGGGATTTATATTAAAACATGGCTTTTCTTAGGGGGCACACTTCCTTTCAAACCAGCACAGATGGACAGGTAGGTAGACAGAATGACAATACAAATGTGGCAAAATGTTTAACGGTTGTAAATTTGAGTGTCTAGGTAAGGGGTATATTGGAGTTCTCTGTGTTGTTTTTGTATTATATTTGCAACTGTCCTGTAAGTTTAAAATTATTTCAAAATGAAATTTTTTTCAAAAAAATGACAGCATTTAAAAATTTTTTTTTATTGTGAAAAATAACATATATTCAAAAAAGCAATCCATTTCAAAGCACACCACAACAATTAGTTATAGAACAAATTTCAGTGTTTGGTATGGGTTACAGTTCCACAATTTTAGGTTTTTCCTTCTGGCTGCTCCAAGACACTGGAGACTAAAAGAAATATCAATATAATTATTCAGGAGTCATATTCACTTGTTAAATCTTATCTTCTCTTTTATAACTCCACCTTTTCCTTTGATCTTTTTTAAAATTATTTTTTATCGATTTATATCATATAGTCACATACTGTGTAATCATCCGAAGTGTGCAATCAATGGTTCAGAATATCATCACATAGCTTCACATTTATCATCACAATTAACTTTTTTTCTTTTTTGTGAAAAATAACATATATACAAAAAAGCAATAAACTTCAAAGCACAGTACAACACTTGGTTGTAGAACAGATTTCAGAATTTGGTATGGGTTGCAATTCCACAGTTTTAGGTTTTTACTTCTAGTTGTTCTAAGATACTGAAAACTAAAAGAAATATCAATTTAATGATTCAGCAGTCATATTCATTTGTCAAACCCTACGTTCTCCATATAACTCCACCATCACCTTTGATCTTTCTATCCCTCTCTTTAGGGTTATTTGGGCTATGCCTATTCTAGCTTTTTTATGTTGGAAAGGACTGTCGATAATAAAGGGAAGAGGGATGGAACTAGTTGATGTTCTGGAGAGGCTGGGCCATCTAAATTTCAGAACTTAGATAAGTTCCAGACACTCATTTGAGATTGTACATTTCTGAAAAGTTACCCTAGTGCATGGAACCTTTGTAGAATCTTATATATTGCCCTAGGTGTTCTTTAGGATTGTCAGAAATGATTTTGGTTGGGGTTTGGCAAGTGATGATAGGTAGCAATGTCTAACTGAAACTTGAGTAAGAGTGACCTCCAGAGTAGCCTCTCGACTCTATTTGAACTCTCTCAGCCACTGATGCCTTATTTGTTACACTTTTGTCCCTTTTGGTCAGGGTGGCATTGTTGATCCCACTGTGCCAGGGCCAGGCTTATCACTGGGAGCATGACGGCATTTTTGTAACAGTAAAACAAAACTAGAATAGCAAAATGTAGAACAATGGGGGAATGCCTGGTCATATATAAATCACAGGCATTGATTTATATCCAATAAACCAATCAAGACCCATCCAAATAGGTGGAGACATGTCATCACCTAATCCCATTTAACAACCACTTGACTAAATCACATCATCCAGGGAGACGATCCAATCACAGTTTCAAACACACAGTATTAAACAGGGATTATTCTACCTTTATGAAATGGGATTTATATTAAAACATGGTTTTTCTTAGGGGGCACACTTCCTTTGCGTGTGCCCCCTATATTCTTTGACAGGGGTTTCAAAGAATATTCTACAGTGATTAAAGAATAACAATTATGTAGTCTTTGTTGAAATACTGAAAAACAGTTAGGTGAAAAAAGTGGTCTCTAGCTCTATAATAATATGAATTTCCATTATCAAAGACCAGAAAACACACTTTAAGAAAAAAATTGCTGGGTTAGGGTATGGGATTATAGGTGATTTTCATTTTTAAGAACTTTGCTCATAGGGCAGGCCACAGTGGTTCAGCAGGCAGAGTTCCTGCCCATCATGCCAGAGACCCGGGTTTGATTCCTGGTGCCTGCCCATGCAAACAAAAAAATTAATAAATAAGAGAATATTGCTCATGTCCTTATGTCCTATTTACAAGAAAGAAAAGGGGAGGACAAAGTCAAAGTAGACACTTCATTGAAGTTGGATGATGAGTGATGGCCCAATGTCAGTTTCCTTATCGTCAGCAACATGTCTTACCGTGATTTTTTTTTTAACTTTTTATTTTGAAATAATTTCTGACATGCTCACCATTGATTTTTGCAATTTATTCTGAACACTCTGCTGGAGCTTTTTGCCTGATTACATCCACAGATGGCTTTCAAGAAGCGGGGGATAAAAAAACGTGGTGTCCAAATTCTAGGAGGCTGTTTAGACCTGTCGAATCTGGATGGAAACCTTCACTTAGGGTTGTGCAATAGTTGGTTGGATGAGAATATTCAGAATCCCCATTTCTTGTGGGTTAAACAACCACTAGATGCTGCTGTGCGCTGTGATGTACCTTCCAAACAGACTGTTTGCCACTCCCCCAGCCTGTGAGGAAAGGACTCATTTATTTGAATGGGACACAAGTCTCTGCATTTTTATGCAAAATAAAGCTCAGTGAATGGGTAGCACCACTTTTTCTATGTCATTTATTCCAACTAAAATCTACCAAATATGATGAATATACAACTATGTGATGATATTGTGAGTCATTGATTATATACCAAGAATGGAATGTTCATATGTTAAGAATGTTCGTGTTTGAAATGTTAAAATAAATTTAGTAGATTGAAATGCTAGTGATCAATGAAAGGGAGAGGTAAGGGGTATGGTATGCATGAATTTTTTTCTGTTTTCTTTTTATTTCTTTTTCTGAATTGGTGCAAATGTTCCAAGAAATGATCATGATGATGAATATACAACGATGTTGTGAGCTATTGGTTATATATCAAGAATGGAATGATCATATGGTAAGAATGTTTGTGTTTTCATACTACTATGTTGAATTAAAAAAGGATGTTCGTGTTTGTATGTTGTTATATTTGGTCAACAAAAATAAATCTACCAAATATCTTCTCTGTTTTTGCTTGTTTTCATTAGATCTCAGCGCTGGCTGTTTTCTATTTGCCATTCTGGCTCAGTCCTGCCCTCCCAGAGGCTGAGCCGAAGACGCTGAATCGCGAGCTCCATCCTCTCCTCTGGCTTCCTTGGGGTTTGGCCAAAGGGGACTGCCAGCAGGAGGGGCAGCCGGGAGGAGAAGCAGCTGAGGTTCCCTCTGCAGCGCCTCCCTTGGCTGGCCTGGCCAGCCACCAAACGTCCCTCGTCCCAGAAGATGGGCCCTTACAGTCTCTCTGTCTCCAGGCTGTGGGCAAACATTCCCTTCCCAGGCCCCTTCAGGCCCAGTGGAGGTGAGAGCCCTGTGGTTTCCAGCTCCTAGTCCCAGAGTACAGCACTGTCCCTTAACTGTTACTCTACACTTGTAACCACCCCAGTGTAAATCTTCTCTCTATTCAATTCTTCTCAACTTACCCAGTCGAGTGTGTCATCTGTTCGCTGCCAGAACCCAGGCTGCCAGAATCCCTAAACAGATAGGGAGTAACCTGTCCAGGTTGAAGAGTTAGTAGGTGGCATAACCGGGCTGGGAAACAGGTCTGTCTGCATTCAAAGCTTATGCTCCTTCTGCCAGGACAGACCGCCCCCACCCAGGAGGCGCAGCCTGAGGAGGGTTGGGCCCCTGGGACATGCTCCGGCTCTGGACCTCGGAAATGGACTTTTCCTCTGCTCCATACTTAGACCGCTGACACCCAGGGTCCTTCCCCACTTGACCCTTTTCTAAAGTTGCTGTGCATCCTCGTCGTTGTTCAGCTGTCATTGCATTTGGCCAGGAGGCCTTGGCTTGCATGAGCCAGGAGTGGCCTCTTTAGTGGCTTCTATGTCAGTTTTAAAACATGTCCTTTGAAGTTCTTTGAGATGCTTCCCATCAGGAGTGGAGTCTAATTTCCCTTGAACATGGGCTGCCCTTATAAATTAACTTCTTGGGTGCAGTGGTAGAATGCTCACCTTCCATGTGGGAGACCTGGGCTCAATTCCTGGATCATGCACCCTCCCAACCCCAAAAGAAAGAAAGAAAGAAAGAAATTAGCTTCTAACAAATATAATCCAGAGGAAACATAATTTCCAAGGCTGGGTCATAAAAGTAGATTCGTTTCTTCCTGGCTCTCTCAAGACAATCATTCATGGAACCCGCTGCCATGCTATATGGTTACCTGAACCTCATGAGGAGACCACATACAGGGACAGGAGCCAATGGGACAACTGCTGCCCAGCCATATATTATTTGCCTATAATTTTGTCCCAGAAAGAACAGCCTAGAGCCCAGTTAACTACAAGAGCTGGAAGAAATAATAATAATGAAATCATTATCATAGTTCTAAGTCACTACATTTGAGATGATTTCTTATATAGAAATAGGAAACTGGTAAAGCCCTTTCTTCCTAGGAGTGGTGGAGCTACCCTAGTGATTGTTTTTGAAATGTCCAACATGTTCTGGAAGGCTGCTCTTCTCTAATTCTCTTAAGAGATCTCCAAATTGATAGTTTGGCATGGACCCACCATGACCTTGCCTGGATTTTACTCTTGGACGGTTGAATTAGATTTACTTGAATTTGTTTAAATGTTCCAGAATTTGTTTGTCTGTGTCATGCAATATATTGTTCCCACCACCCAAGTGAGTAAATATAGACAGATTGTTTTTTTAAACCAGCTTCGTAATGTGGAGCTTCAGTTTTTAAGTGTTTTCTCACTTAAAATGAACATGCCACCAGATAACATCCATCTCTGCTACTGGAGAATTTGTTAATTCAATTCTTTATACATTCAGTCTCTCACTTGCTCATTCAAAAAACCATGAACTGTTTGCTATGTGCCTACCAGTGATTTCTGAGAATATAAAACACTTTTTAGAACTGGAGCCCTGGAGACTGTATTTAACCAAGTTAAATAAGAGTTGGTTTTAAATTTTGCAACCAAGTACCCTGAATTGGACAAAATTTGTCTGAGGTGTGACACTTGGGGAAATGGAGAGAATCTGAGGCTCATTGCCTTCCCTAGATAGGGTGGAACATAAGGCAGCATAATTCCTGAGGCTCCTTGACTCTTGTGTAATCAGGACCTTGCTTCCAACAAGCAGAATATGGCAAAGATGATTTTTGTCAAGCTCTGTTATCATCTAGGCTTTCATGCTTAACTGAAGCAATATGACTTTTGGACAGTTTCATGTGACAAGACACTAAGGGTGGTCTCTGACCAACAGCTCATAAGAGGTGGAGTCTTGTCAACAAACACTGAGCTTGAGCATAGTTCCTTCCTCAGTCAAGCCTTTGGATGAGACTGCAGCCTCAACTGATATCCTGAGTGCAACACTGGAAGATACCCTGAAGCAGAGGACTCAGATAAACTGTGCCCAAATTCCTGACCCACAGAAACCATGAGATAAGTGTGTTGTTTTAAGTTGCTAAGTTTTGGGGTAACATGGCAATTGTTTAGGATGGGTCCTTGCAAGTTATGGCACGTGGTGACAAAACAAGTACTTTAACTATTACTTAGGATTATCCGTAATGAAGTTTCCATTGAAGTTCCAGGGAAAACAGTGGCTGCCACCAAGAAGAGCATAAAAAAGGAATGAAAAATTGGGATGATGGATATTGCTAATAGTAGCTTAACATTGTGGATATAATTAATGCTATTGAATTTTACACTTGAAAGTGGCTTCAAATGGGAAATTTTGAATTGTATACATATTACATTACTGCAGTAAAAATTTTAAAAATAATACAAAAAACTAAGTTATGTGATACAAATAAAAGAACAGCATAAAGGATATGAATTCAAGGACTATGGGTGGCTCTGTTGCTTTGAACTCTACTGGACAATTTAAGGAAAGAGATTGACAAGCACAGGGTCATTAGTTCTTGTTATTCTTCTATTTCCTTTAACTCTTACCCTCCTCATCTCTTCCTTCCTTTCATTTCCCTTCTTTTCCTGAAAAATTCCAACACCAAAGGCATTAGGTGGGATAAAGCATGGAAGGCATTTGTGCCTGAAGGAAGAGAACCATGGAGTGTGGGGTGTGGGAATCTGAGCGGGCTAAGGAGGGTGCTTGTGTTGGAGGGTTGCCTGGCTTGGACAGCCAGCACCTGACACTCAAAGGGGTACTCAGTTGGGGTGTCAGAGCTTAAGTTCAGTCATAAAAGTGTATAGGTTGTCTATTGCCGTGAAAGAAATTACCCTCAAACTTAGCGGATCAAAACAACAACAATCATTTACTATCTTACAATATCTGTGGATCAAGAGTGCAGACAGGACACACTAGAAATGACTTGCTTCTGCCCCATGAAGTCTGGGGCCTCAGCTGGCAGACTCAGAGGTTGCAGGGGGGTGGGTGTCTGACATCTTCTGAAGTCTTGACTGGGGCTGGAGATTCTGCTTCCAAGGTGGCTTAGAAATTGGTTTCTTTCCATGTGGGCCTCTTCACATTTGGCCTCTTCCACAAGACAGTTTGAGTGTTCTCACAACATGATAGATAACTGGCTTCCCCTAGAATGAGTGATGAGAACCAAGAAGCAGTCATCTTTTTTATGACCTAGCCTAGAAAGTCATATAGCATTGTTTCCATCATATTTCATTCATTAGAATTAGTCAGTAGGTCCTGTCTCCATTCAAGGGATAGACAGTGATGGTTAAATTCATATGTTACTTTGTCTAGGTGATGATGTCCAGTTGTTTAGTCAAGCAATCAATGGCCTGATTGTTATATTTACCAGATGGATTTGTATCCATAATCAGTCAATGGCATCTACAGCTGACTGCATCTACAATTAACAATGGAGCTTGCCCTTAGCAAGGAGAGATGTCTCATACACTCAGTTGAAGGCCTTAAAGAGAAAGTGATTATTTCAGAAGTCAGAAAGAATTTCAATCTCTTATCCAGCCAGCCATCTTCTGGGAAATTCACTGAAGTCTTCATTGGAAATCTCAATTTGTGGACTGCCCTACAGAATTCAGACTTGCCAATCCCCACGGCCGCATGAGTCAATTCCTATAATTCTCTTAAAATTTACGCACACACACCAGAATGGCCATTACATCATCTCATACCCACCAGAATGGCCATTATCAATAAAACAGAAAACGACAAGTGCTGGAGAGGATGTGGAGAAAGAGGCACAATTATCCATTGTTGGTGGGAATGTCAAATGGTACAACCACTGTGGAAGGGAGTTTGGCGGTTCCTTAGAAAACTAAATATAAAATCGCCATAAGACCCAGCAATACCATTGTTAGGTATCTACTCGGAGGACATGAGGGCAAGGACACAAGTGAACATTTGCACACCAGTGTTTATAGCAGCATTATTTACAATTGCAAAGAGATGGAAACAGCCAAAATGTCCATCAACAGACGAGTGGCTAAACAAACTGTGGTATATACATACGATGGAATATTATGCAGTGTAAGACAGAATAAAGTTATGAAGTATACAACAACATGGGTGGACCTTAAGGACATTATGCTGAGTGAGATTAGCCAGAAACAGAAGGACAAATACTGTATGGCCTCACTGATATGAACTGACATTAGTGAATAAACTTGGAGAACTTCATGGGCAACAGAGACCATCAGGAGACAGAAATAGGATAAGATATCGGGTAATTGGAGCTGAAGGGATACAGATTGTACAACAGGACTGATTGTAAAAACTCAGAAATGGACAGCACAATACTACCTAACTGTAATACAGTTATGTTAAAACACTGAATGAAGCTGAATGTGAGAATGATAGAGGGAGGAGGCCTGGGGGCACAATGAAATCAGAAATAAAGATAGACGATAAAGACTGAGATGGTATAATCTAGGAATGCCTAGAGTGTATTATGATAGTGACTAAATGTACAAATTTAAAAAAAGTTTTTGCATGAGGAAGAACAAAGGAATGTCATTACTGCATGGTGCTGAAAACATATGGTAATTAATATTTTAAAATTTTACCTTATGTGTGAGACTAAAGCAAAAAATGTTTATTTGGTACAAAATTTATATTTTGACTAGTGCATCTCCTGATATAACTTATGTAGACAGCTTAATTGAACACCATAAGTACATGGAACCTTGAGTAGGGCATGAGATTTTTGGTTTGTCCAGAGTGATGCCCTGATAAATCCCAGAGTGATTTGAACAGTGAATAAAAAAGTATTTGCAAAGCCCCCTTAAAGGAATGGTGAGAATGGGGGAAAATTCAACTTCCCCAAGTTGAATTCTTGGTATTCTCACAAGCAGTGTGGACAACCAAAGTGATAGGCCGAGCCTCCAGTCTTGGGGTTTGTTCATATGAAACTTAACTCCACGAAGGATAGGTCAAGTCTACTTAAAATTAGGCCTAAGAGTCACCCCCATGAGAACCTCTTTTGTTACTCAGATGTGGCCTCTCTCTCCAGCCAACACAATAAGCAAACTCACCACCTTCCCCCTGTCTATGTGGGACAGGACTCCCAGGGGTGTGGACCTTCCTGGCAACATGGGACAGAAATCCTGGAATGAGCTGAGACTCAGCATCAAGGGATTGAGAAAAACCCTAGAATGAGCTGAGACTCAGCATCAAGGGATTGAGAAAACCTTCTTGACCAAAGGGGGAAGAGTGAAATGAGACAAAGTGTCAATGGTTGAGAGATTCCAAACAGAGTTGAGAGGTTATCCTGTAGGTTATTCTTACGCATTAAATAGATATTACCTTGTTAGTCAAGATGTAATGGAGAGGCTGGAGGGAACTGCCTGAAAATGTAGAGCTGTGTTCCAGCAGCCATGTTTCTTGAAGATGATTGTATAATGATACAGCTTTCACAATGTGACTGTGCGATTGTGAAAACCTTGTGACTAATGCTTCTTTTATCTACCTTGTCAACAGACAATAGAATATATGGAATAAAAATAAATAATAGGGAGAACGAATGTTAAAATAAATTTAGTTTGAAATGCTAGTGACCAATGAAAGGGAGGGGTAAGGGGTATGAGGTGGCCAAAAATCAGACCTAAAGTTTGAACAATTGTTTGATAGTTACAGTATAATTTGAATTCATAACCTCACCAAGTTTCTTAGGTGAAAGTTAAGGCAATGATGAGAAAAGAGTAGGATCTTCAAAAATGCAAGAAGAGTTATAGTACCCCTAATCCAACTGACCCTGCATGTCTGTTGAGTCACCTTGCTTGAAGGCTTGGAGTTACCTGCAAAAAGCCAATTCTTCACATCTTCATCCAGCACTGGATCCAGATCTACTCCTAGGTCTGATTTAATTTAATCTGAGTCTCAGTAGCTGCCAAAGAAACTCTAATGTGCACCCAGGTGAGAACTACTAGACTAGAGTGAAGATCCAGCACGCTTGAAGGTCAGATTGCAAAGTCAAACCCAGGGGAAGCCTTACAGACAAAAAGAATCACAAAATTCAGCTGCATGAGCAACAATCTGGAATGCATGAGGGAAGAGATCCTGAGGGTGCCATTAGACCGAGGGGAGAAGAACATAGCTTCTACATTTAGCTGAATTTGCAACCAATCTCAGTGCCCTTACATAACAGATCAGTATGGCTCTCAGAATGGTCATGAGTTGCCCCAGAAGCAAAAGAGATGGATGTATGGGCATGCAACTAAGTGAATTAACCTTAAGGACATGATATGTCAGAAACAAAAAGACAAATATTATCATGTCTCATGAACTAACTATAATATACAATATTGGAGAATTGAAGTGGAAATTAAGGGTTATCAGATTGGGGCCTATTGTAAAGACTCCTAGATTGTAAGCTCTTACAATGCATATAGGGAATTGTAATTGCTATTTCTAAATTCTGAGATACTGAGCTATTTTTGTACAACCTGGTTGTTCCCTGAAACTTTGGGTATTTATGTGACACCTGAGACTCAGAGTTAGGGCACTGAAACTATGAAAGTCAGCATTACCTTACATAGCAACTGTTTAAAAAATTGAAAAAGTGATGAGGCTTCCAGTGGTAGAATTCTTGTCAGTCATGCGGGAGACCTGGGTTCAATTCCTGGTCCACTCACTTCCCAAACAAATGGCAAGCAAAGAAACAAAAACCAAACAAACAAAAAGTCAACAAATGGTGCTGCAATAAGGGGGTACTCATATGGAAAAAGAATGAAATGTGATCCCCACCATACAGCATACAAAAAAATAAATAAGTAAGTGATCAGACTGACTAGAGATATGAATGAAACTGATCTGGATAAGGTAAATAAGAATACAGGGTAAAGGACAATGTGGTCCATATTTTAAAACTTCAACTTCTGTGTGAGGCTAAAGGGAGAGAGATGTTGGTGCAAATTTATATTTTGGGTAGCACATTATCTAATTCAACTTGTATGGTCAGTTTATTTGAACACCATAATTACATGGAATCTTGAATAAGGCATGAGATCTTCTTGGTTTGTACAGGTTAGTGTGATGTGCCCCATTACATCCCAGAGTAATTTTGGGAGAAAATAAAAAAAATATTTGCAAAATCCCCTTGGAGCCTGGGGAGAAAGGAGGAGATATTAAACTTCCCCATCTGGGGAATTTCTGATATTCTTGTAAGCAATGGGGGAGATTAATTCAATTGGCTGAGCCCTCGATGTTGGGGTTTGCCCCTATGAAACGTATTCCTGCAAAGGATAGCCTAAGCCTACTTATAATTATGCCTAAGAGTCTCCCCCAGAGAACCTCTTTTGTTGCTCCAATGTGGCCTCTCCAAGCCAACTCAGCAGGTGAACTCACTGCCCTCCCTCCTATGTGGGACATGACTCCCAGGGGTGAAAATCTCCTTGGTAATGTGGGACAGAACTCCCAGGAGGAACTGGGACCCAGCATCATGGGATTGAGAAAGTCTTCTTGACCAAAAGGGGGAAGAGAAAAATGAGACAAAATAAAATTTCAACAGCTGAGAGATTTCACAGTCAAGAGGTAATCCTGGAGGTTATTCTTATGCATTGTATAGCTATCCCTTTTTAGGTTATGGTGTATTGGAGTGGCTAGAGGGAAGTACCTGAAACTGTTGAACTGTGTTCCAGTAGCCTTGATACTTGAAGACAAGTGTATAACTATATAGCTTTTACAATGTGATCATGTGATTGTGAAAACCTTGTGTCTATTGCTCCTTTTATCTAGGGTATGGACAGGTGAGTAAAAAAAAAAATTAGGATAAAAAAGAAATAAATAATAAGTGGGAGTAAGGGGTAAAAAAAATTGGGTAGATTGCAGTATTAGTAGTCAATGAGAGGGAGCGGTAAGGGGTGTGGGAAGTATGAGTGTTTTTTTTGTTGTTGTTTTTCTTTTATGGAGTGATACAAATGTTCTAAAAATGATTATGGTGTGATATTGTGAGTCACTGATTGTACTCTATGGATGGACTGTGTGTGAAGATTTTTCAATAAAAATATTTTTTTAAAAAAAGAGAGAGAGAGAGCGAGATGGCCTGCCAAGGACCTACGTGATCAGATTTTGCAGAAAAACTACGCCTGGTAAATGGAGGCTTGGCTCGAACCAGCATAATAGAGAGAAACCCCTCTTTTCCTGATTCCTAGACCAAATCAATTTTCAGGTCCAGAGGCCCTCAAATGGATACAACCTTGGGGAAGGAACTTACAATAACTTGCAGGTTATAAGTACACAGGGTACACAGTATGCAAAGTACACACGGTAGCTCTTTTTCAGATTGACAGTGCCATGTAGAAAGAAAATAATCTTTTCTGGGTTTATTGGACGTTGGCTCTGAGCCAACTCTATTCCCTGGAGACCCAGGAAATACCTCTAGATCCACTGGTAGGAAGCGGGTTTATAGTGTTCATGTGACATATGGTGTGCTGGCCTGAACCTGCCCCACTGAAGTCTCCATTGACATTAGGCCTGCAGAGGGGGTGGCCCAGATATCAGGGACCAGAAAGGCCAATACTGATACACTATTACTTTCCTGTAGAAAGAACACACATCCATTTTGAGAACATTCACAGTTTTGACAGCTGATCAAATGGTATCTAAGTTAATGTTTAATACTTAAAATTTAAGAACTTTGCTATCTGAATATGTAGATATTTTCCTTGTTGCCTTAATTTTAAATTGGTGTATGAAACTTACTGAGCAAATGCAGATTTTACAATAATTATATGGATACTTTATATTTAAATATGCCTATTGTTAAACTAACTAAGATATCCATTTTTGGTAGCCCTAAGCATATTGTTTGTTTTCTTAAATAAAAATATTCATTAAAAAAAAGAAAAGAAAAAGAAAGAACACACATTCCTCCTTTGTAGATGGCAGACCTACTTTACTTTGGCCAATGAAATTGTGAATATATGCCACATAAGTCACTTCTGAGCCAGTGTGTGCCTGACCATGTCTTTTTCCTCTGCCATCTGCCAACATCCTAGGTGGTGAATGCTGTCAGCCTAGGTACTTAAGAAAAACGACTTGGAGCAGAGTTAGGTTAACCCATGACAGACATATTAAGAGGAGAAAGAAAGAAGCTTTTAGTGTTGTAAGCCTCTGAGGCTTGGAGTTATTTGTTACTTCAATATAACTTAGTCTGAACTGACTGATACATTCTCTAAACCCATCCTGAGGTTATTTACCCAGTTCCTGAAGAGACATATTTAGCCAGTAGGAGAAAGAATCTCCACAACAGCTCCTTGACCCATGGAGTAAAGATTTCCAAGTGGAGACCCCTGGATCTTGCCCTCTGTAGCGGATTGAACTGTGTACCCAGTTTAAACAGGTTTTTGATCTTTGTCTGCATCTGGTGGATGTGGGTCCATTGCAAATAGGATCTCTTCAAGATGAGGCTTCAGTCAAGGTGTGACCCAACTGAGTCAGATTAAATTTTAATCTGTATTACTGAAGTCCTTTATAAAAACAAAATGAAATTCACACACCAAGAGAGAAACTATGGGGGCGGGGAGGGGCAGCCGGAAGCCAGTAGCCAGTGGAACCCAGAAGAGAAAAGAAGCCAGCACCGTGGCATTAATTGCTATATGATGGAAAAACCACACAAACTCTATGGATGTCATTTTGGTTTTAGGCTTTAAGTACCCCTCCCCACACACCTTGGTACCCACACACCCTCCAACTTCACTTGTCTGGTGCAGAGAGACCTCCAAGTGGGAACAATCTATAGGATGTCAGCAGAACCCACAATTTGGGAAGCCCAAAAGTAGTTCCAGCCTATTGCTGGTCCTGGGCGGAGGAATCCTGCGTGTTTTCAGAAGCCCAAGGATTGATTCTGTGTGCCTTCCAGGGCCCTGGGGACCTCTGAACCATCTTTGGTGGCATCGCCATTCACCTTAGCAGTGAAGTCATCAAAGGAAGGCTTGGGCATTGCCGGATCAGGAAGGCAATCTGCTCAGTACTGAGAATCTGCTGGACTAATGGGGAGAAGGGAAGGTAGAGGAGAGAAAGGCCTTGCCCCAGGAGTGTGTTACTCACAGGGACTGAGACAAATCCAATGAAGACAAAGGCTAGGAGGCAGTTGGACCCAAGTCAGAAGGTTCACCAAGTTGCTTCCTCAAGTCTAGAGGCGATGACCTTTGGCCACAGTGAAGGGAGAGAACTTCAAGGAGTGGTATTCCTGGAGACCAGCCCACAGCTAGCAAAAACCTTGAAACTGAACAGCTCAAATCCCTGCAGGGGAATAGTAAGGAAGCCGGTGTGTCCCGGGACTGCTCTGGAATTTTGGGAAGGCTCTGGAATGTGATTCTTTAAACCTGGACCTGGACAAACTTCATGGTCTGGGGGTCTGCAAAATCGTTAGGGCACGTGCATTTTTCAGGGTATGGAACGTTAACAGAGCATGTGCCTTTCTCGAAGGGTGGGAAGGGCTACTTTGGAGGCTTAGCAAAGTCAGGAAGCCCTCTGCGGCTTCTGGGCAGAAGGAGATACTTTACAGCTTATCAACGGCTTTCCCCGGCCTGAAGAGGCAGGGGCCCTTGACTCACTTAAGTCTCCTAAAACCCATGCGCGGTAGGGGACTGGCATGACTGTCCCCGTGGTACCGAACCTCACACCTCACTCCGTTTCCCCGGCCTCCCGGAGGCATCTTCGTGCTTCTGAAGGAGGTGGAATGCAACTGGGGTTGGGCACAGAAGTCCCGGCATTCACAATTCATTCAACCCGCATTTCTTGGAGGAGACCCGAGGTCCTGTCCCGTGGGAAGCCAAGGCTAGGGAAGCCAAGGGCGCGCACAGATAGTTATAAACGCCATTAAAGCTTTGTACTTGAACGCTACAGCGGGTCTTGAGAGGCGAGGGGTCGGAGGAGAGGCTGCCGGAACCCGCGCCTCGGGTTTTCTACGTGGAAGCAGGTTCGGTGGCACCGAGGTAGCGCGATTCGGGTGCGAACGCTGAAGAGGCTACCGCGGCGAGGCCGAGAGACCACTAGGTCCAAGTCCCCGCGGGGCTGGGTGGCACTGCAGCTCCGCGACGCGCGCCCTCCGGACGGCGGGCTCGTGCCCACACTTCCTTCCTCGGGCTCCCGGGTGGGGCTCCGGGCCGCGGCCCCCGCGCAGCTGCACAGGCCGTCCCCCGATGGGACGCGCGGGCGGGAGCTCAGGGAGGGGCCTCCAGGGAGCCGCCGAGCACCGTGCGCGCTGGCGCGGTGCCTGTCGCTGCTAAGCCCTTTTGGACTCAGCCTTAGAGGAGATCAAAGTTCGGATGGGGACGGGCGGGTTAATCCCACTGCCAACCGGCCAGTCCTCGGGCCCCGACGACTCCCGAGCACCGCCCGGGATCCGGGCGGAACCCAGAGCCCGGGCGCACTGCAGCCTGTGCAGACCTTTCGCGCCCGGGCCAGCCTCCGAAGGCGGGTTAAACCGCCCGGCAGTCCGTCTGCCAGGAAGTGCCCGCGAAAAAAGTCGTCAGCATAATAAAGGCGACCCGGGGCGGCGCCTACGGTTTTGCAAATGCGCGGGTCGGCTCCCCATCCCACCCCCGGGGGCAGTGGAGCCCCGGGGAGAAGCGGTTCCTGGCACCCCGCGGGCATCCAGCCGACGCCTGCAACTCCGAGGTGCGTTTGTTAGAAATGTTAATGTTTTCATGCTTAGCCCCAGGCCCAGAGCGGTCTCTTGGAAAGCGGGCAGCAGCCTCTGTGGATTAATAAACAAACCGGCCCTAGCTCGGGCGGAACCGGGTAAACATTTGTTCGTCTAAAGGAAAAAGGCGGGTGTAGACGAAAGCGAGTCAATTATTACACAGCCCCGGCCAGTCGTTTTAAAAAGACTCCTTTGGACACGGATTCCAGGGGTTGACTGTTTTCCCGACAAACCGACCCCTGTCTGCAGCGGATGGCCGGGGCCGCAGAGGCCACCTGGCGGCGGGCCTGGGCCGAGGACCCAAGGAAGGGAGGTCACGGGCGGAGGGCAGGGCTGGGTGCGCCTTTGGCAGGGCCGGGCCCGGGTGGAGCCAAGCTGCACGCCCCGCCCAGGTGGGTGGGGGAGGGGACCCGACCTAGTGAGACTGAGCCCGGCCCGCGACTCCATCCCCGAGGGTTCCCCAGGACTCCGGATGACCTCGGGTGGCCCTGACAGCCCGGGAGGGGGGAGCCACGGTGGGGTTGATTTCCCTTTCCGGGAGGTATGAGCCTGACTCGCGGGTCACCGCGCTCGTGGGGGGCACGCAGGAGTGTCGCAGAGGATACTTTTAAAGTCATGGCACGAGTTTCCCTGTCCATGTTCGCTAGTTTGTAGGGTTATTGCCAAACTGTTATCAAGTCGGAGTCCTTGCCCGGGCCCAGCTGTTGGCGATGATAACAGCACCCGCGAACACTTTGGGAGCACTGACTCCCAGCCGGGCGCTGTTTGAAGCCTTTCTTGGGGATTAACTCAATGATGAGGTGAAACAAGTCACTGTCTCCTTTCCTTCTAAAACAGGCTGTCATCTGCTCTCCACTTGCCTCGTGGGGTGAGAGTAAATAGCAGTACATGTCCTCCCCTACCCCCCACCATGGATGTGGGTCCCAACTGAGCAGGTATGACTGCCAGGGGCTGGGGATTCCTGCGTGCTGGGGAGGGTCTAGGAGAGGATCCACTGGGAACTACAGTAGACCTGGAAAGTTGACAACGTCAGGTAATTGCCTTCCCCACTCTAATATTCTCTCAGCCACTAAAATCCTCCAAACAGGGATTGCCTGCGCTTCCAAAAGCTTTTGCCTCAAGCTGGGAAAACCCAACAGAAGAATGATCGTTTTTCACCCAGAGGAACCAACACCCCATACATAATGAAATAAATCACACAAAGGAGAGATTTCTCCTCTCCTGGGAGAGGCCCCTCAACCCAGGGAAGGGTCAAGGCTGTCTAAACTGCCCACATGATGGGCCAGGCAGGGCGTGTGCCGAGAGGTGGCAGCATGCTAAGATGTTCTCCTACCCAACCAAAAGCTGGGGCTCATCTCACAAAGAACCCCCAGCCCAGGCTGTTCATAAGCATTTCTCAGAAATCCCAGCTTCTCCCTTCTCTCTGCCCCAAAGGCCAGACCCAATGAGGGAAGCTAGGAAGGAAGGGAAAACAGCTTATGGTGGAGGAGACCCCTCTCAGTTTCATCATAGCATCTGGATGCTGTCTTGTGGGCAGGGTAGGAAGGCACTGTACACCGCTGGGTTAAGACAAGGTGCTGTGGCCTGGATAAACTGACCTCAGAGACTTCTGTCTGTCTGCCAGCAAGAGGATGGAGTTCCTCCACCTTGCTTGGTATTTAAGGCTCAAGATAGCACATGCTTCATGTCTGTGAACTTTGGATAGAGACAAGACCTACTTTAAAATCCTGTATTTTTTTTTTTTGTATGCTGTATGGTGGGGGTCATATTTCATTCTTTTTCCATGTAACTTATCCTCTTATTGCAGTACCATTTGTTGAATTTTTTTTTGCATGGGGCCAGGAATTGAACCAGGTCTCCTGCATGGCATATGAGAATTCTACCACTGAACTACCCTTGCACCCCCAAAATCCTGTATTCCTTAAGTTTGTATTCAGTCAAGTGGTCGGGTAATATAATGTCCCTGAAAAGGAGGTGTGTAGTAAAAAGTCAATGAACAGAAACCTGCATGTTAGTAGGCAAAGAGTAGGGTCAATAAATGGTAGTCCTCTTCTCCCTTGGGGAAAACAACTCAGCCCTGGGCGGCAGGCTTACCTCTGTTCTCTCCAGCTCTCCTGAGTGTGATGGCAGAGAGGGGAATGTTCCATCCCTGCTGCCCATCCCACCTCCAAAGTCGTCCACCCTGGAAGTGAAATACCTGAAATTGCATTGCCCCAGCAGAGGTGAGCAGCAGCAGGAGATTGGCTTTCCTAGCAGGTGACACCCAGAGGCCCCTCAACAAATATTTACTGAGCTTCTATATCGGTGCTGTCTGATAGAAATGGAATGCAAGCCACAAAGGTAATTTTGATTTTTCTTGTGGTCATGGTGAAAAAGGTAAAAGGCAACAGGTGAAATTAACTGTAATAACATTTTCTCCCCCCTCAATAGACCCCAAATATTATCATTTCAGTATTTAATCAGTATAAAAATTATTAATGAGGTATTTGACATTCTTTGTTCGGTACTGAGTTTTCAAAACCCAGTGTGTGTTTTACATTTACAACACAGCTCAGTTTGAGGAGCCACACTTCTAGTGTTCAGTGGACACAAGTACCTTTTAGCTATCATGCTGGGGAGCCCGATACTGTGCTGAAAACGGAGGATACAGCAGTGTACAGAACAGACAAGGTCTCTGACCTCCCATAGCTGACATTCTCGTGTGGGAGAGATATTAAAGAAGTAAACAATTTCAGAGAGTGATGTCCTGTTAAGCAAATAGCACATGGCATTCTGGGAGAGACTGGGAAGCTGCCTTTGATGGTTTGGGTAGGCTGAGATCCAAATGAGGTATCAACCATGGGAAAACCACTACTTGTCTCAGTTGTCTATTGCCGCAATAATGCTGCAGAACACAACACCCTCAAATTCAGAGCCTTCACATAAATATATTATGGCTTATGAGTCTACAGGTCAGCTGGGCAGTTCTGGCCTCAGCCTGGCTCACTTCAGCATCTGTGGGCAGCTGCAGGTTAGGCTCGGTGATTCTGGCTAGGCTCTCACATGTTTGGGGGCTGCTGCCTGTTGACTACTTTAGGATGACCTCAGCTGTCTTCATGCAGCTTCTAAGGCTCTCTCAGGCTTGCTCTAATGGCAAACTTAGGGATCTGAGGGAATGTGGAAGAGTTCAATGTTTCTTGAGGCTGAGGCTCAGAACTACAGTATTTGTGCCACAATCTTTTGGCCAAAGCAAGTTTCAAGGCCAGTCCAGATTCAAAAAGTGGGGGAAATAAGAGTCTCCCTCCTGATGGGAGGAGCTGCAAAGTCACATTGTGAAAGGTATGGGTACAGGGAGGGTTCGGAAATCGAGGCTTTTTTGGGCAATCAATCTCTCATATTCCTTTCCATTAGGAAGCTCTAAAATAAAACAGCCTCAATATAAAAGCAAAAATGAAACTACAGGGATTAGTTGATAAAATTACCCTTTCAGTGGGAGGTGCCAATGTACCCCTTGCAATAGGTCAAGCAGACCAAAAAAAATTGGTAAAGATACAGAAAAGCAGAGCACAATTTACCAGCTTGACTTAATGCCAGTATCCAGTGAACACATATTTTTTTTGTGTGTGTGTGACACATACAGGTAGGCTGGACATACAGCAGTGAACACAAATTAGCAATCCCTCTCCTCATGGGTTGATATTCTGATGGAAGGAAACAAATAAACAATTTAATGTGTAAAATGAACATGATGACTACTACGGGGGAAACAGCAGGGAAAGGGGATAGGAGTGCTGGGGTGGCAGGGGTTGTGTTTTGACTAAAATAGCAACAGCAGGGAAGGTACCTCAGGGAAGGAGACATCTGAGCCAAGGCCTGAAAGAGGTGAGGGAGTGAGCCATCAGTCTATCTTGAGGACTTGGGGGTGGGTGTAGGTGCAGCAAGTAGAACGGCCCAGAGGCAGGAGCTGGCTTGGCAGGTTCTGGTAGCAGAGAGAAGACAGGCGTGGCAAGGTGGGAGGAGACCAGATCAGCGAAGCAGTCTGGCCAGGTCATGATAAGCAGGCCATGATAAGGACTGTGAATTTTAGTCTTGGTGATGGGAGCCCCTGGAGGGTTTTTTTTTTTTTTTTTTTTTTTTTTTACATGGGCAGGCACCGCAGAGAACCCGGGTCCTCTGGCATGGCAGGCAAGCGTCCTTGCCTGCTGAGCCACCGTGGCCCCCTGCAGGGTTTTTGATGAGGGGAGTGACACAAGCAAGCGTTAGGGGTGAGGACTCTGGGAAGAAGAGGGCTGTTTCCAGAGTATAATAGATAAGACTTGGCAAGACAGGGGTCAGGGAGCCAGATGTCTTAGAGGTTGCTGGGTACCTGCCCCCAAGGAAATGTTTTCCTTGCTCTCTTTCAACTACCCAGGCAGCAGTTTATTCCCCAAAGGAGTCACCATCTCTGGAGAACCTATTCCAATTATCCTGGAAAACAAAGTAATTGGGATTATAATAATATTCATCTTCTTAATTCTCAGAATGAAAGTCTATTCAAGGCAAGCGAAAAAGGTGACCCCAGAAAGCATGCCCCTCTCCATTGGGAAAACTCAGTTAACAATCATTGATAGAACCACTAGGTTATGTGAAACTATTGCTAGTGACTTTCAAGTCACTTTCCTTTCAGTACATAATCTTACACAAGAGAAGGAAATAAAGGAGTGGTGGTGGTACATTTATTCAACAAATATTTATTGAGTATTTACTATGTGCCAGGCACTGTTTTAGGAGCTGGGGGTAAAATGATAAACAAGACAAAGGTCTCTGTTCATAGAGAAGATAAACACATAAAATAAATATCCATAATGTGTTAGATCGGGAGATAAATGCCCTGGAATAGTGAGCATTTGGGTGGGGGATGTTGCAATTTAGAATAGGCTTGTCAGAGATTTGAAAAGTCCTATTTGAGTAAAAACTTAAAGTACGTGAGGAATGAAGCATGTGGATATCTGAGGGCATAGTGTTATAGGCAGAGGGGGTAGCAAATGCAAAGACCCTAAGGTAGGAACATGTCTGACATTTTTGAGGAAGCCAATGTGGACAGAGCAGAAAGAAGAAAGGCAGTTGGAGTTGGAGGTGGGTCAGAGAGGTGACAACAGGACTTGGCACACATCTTGTAGGGCCTTGTAACACAGACACTACATTGCCCAGTTGTACCATTTACAATTTTATCCCACATCCTATGACAGGGACAAAATATACTGTAGCCAATATGGTAATCTCTGACTTCTGGTTCCCTGAACTTTGCTGCAAGTTGTGATACATTTTACTATACGTTATCAGAAAGAGACTAAAAAATATCTTAAGGACTCCAGTTCTGAGAGTTCCTAGGCCTGGGTTAGAATTAGGAGCATGGCAATGGCAGAACAGACTCTTCCTATAGTTTTCCTTACAGGATTTTTTTAAAACACTCGGCTAAAGAAACGTATGAACTCACCTAAGCAGATGCAAGAATATCCACACGCATTAATGGGTAACTTTATGTTTAAGAAAATGGATCTGATGCCCTCATTAGTTGCAACCTCTCCATTTCCTCACCTGTAAGATAGGAATGACTAGCTGGGGTACAAAGGAGGTCCCTAAAGAATCTAGCCAGCATCATACCTGACCAGTCATAGGTTCTTAATGTTGGCCTGTTTTCCTCCCCCAGCCTAAAATATTCCATTACTCTCAAATGCCACTTTTGGGTATTCTTTATGCTTGCATGTTTGTTTGTCAAGATTTACAATACTTTTGGGCATACTTTAAATCGGTACTTAACCTTTACAAGGGAACCACTTGGAGAGAGGCCCTGCCAAAGTACAGACTGTAATTCAGTGGTGCTGCATTTCCAACCAGCTCTCAGGCTGGGCTGATGCCACCCACCACAATGTAACACTTTTTTTTGTGTGTGTGTGGTTTAGTGGTGCTTTTTTTTTTTTTTAACTTTTTTTATTAATAAAAAAATTAACAAACAAAACATTTAGATATCATTCCATTCTACATATGCAGTCAGTAATTCTTAATATCATCACATAGTTGCATAGTCATCATCAGAATGTAACACTTTAATAGAATTTAAGTTCTATTATTTAAGACAACCACCACACAAAAAGCTTTGATGGAGACCTGACTTGGTTTATAGGATAATCCTCAAGAGGGCTCCCCAGATGGCCTATTTCTTTAAAAAACGAACTCTTCCTCTTTAGTTTGAAGCAGACTCACAAACCCAGCCAAGGGCTCAGCCCCAGCGGTGAGGGCAGGATGATGTATCCTTTGGTCTCAGAGGGTTCACAGCATTCTCTTAAAGGAATACTTTCCAATTGTCTCTCTGGCCACTTTTGGCTTTTTGATCTTAGCTTTTGCCTCTGATGATAATTACCCCTTAATTAGCACCCACAACCATGTCATCTAAGTAATTATAGTAAGTGCAGCCTGCACCTCTGCCGGCAATCTTCACCTAACTGATAAAACAAGATCCTACGCATTTTTTTTAAAGACAAAACTGACCCAGATAAAAGTCATGCAGGTATCACCCACAGGGGACTGCCCAGGCCTATGGTAACTCCATTCACATAAGCTACAGCAGCATTGATTTACTCTGAAACAATTAGAAAATATTGATAGGGCATTTGGAAATATAAATGCCAGAATATAAACTTTGCGAGCAGTCACACCACCAAAGTCAAACAATTCGACCACCCTAAAAATCTACCTTAAATTTCTAGGGGAAAGGACTGCAGGATTTTCATTTTTTCTTTATTTGGATTTTCCTCTAATAGACTGGAGGGAGCCTGGTAACTTCTGGGCGCATCCAAAGCAAATTATCCATTGGCAGAAGGGGCGGGGCTTTTCACTAGAAGCAATTAGTAGCTTCCTAATTTCCCAGGTGGGTCTCTACTAACCGCCCTCCAAACATCAGGGCCGTGAGTCCAATGAATCATGCACCTCTATTAGGAGAAGCCCGTATGTGCTATTCTTTGGAACTCTGTTTTCCCACCGCAGCCTTAAAAACACACACACACACACACACACAACAAAACAAAACAAAAATACTTTCCAATATTCTAAATGGGTAAACACATCGACATGGGAAAAACCTCAGACAGCTCCAAAGGGTGTACAGAGGAAGATGTATCTTCCTTCCTGCCATCACCACCCCGATAGCTCCCCAGAGGCTGTGGTTCATTTCTTTAAGCTCTTTATTATGGAA
The DNA here is from genome assembly GCF_023851605.1 of Tamandua tetradactyla. Lineage (NCBI taxonomy): Eukaryota > Metazoa > Chordata > Mammalia > Pilosa > Myrmecophagidae > Tamandua > Tamandua tetradactyla. The sequence goes on from NC_135339.1 coordinate 9,644,971, forward strand.
AATTTCAGATACACAAGTAGAGAGACCGGTATGAGCCCAGGCGCAGGCATCACGCAGCATCAACAGTGAATGACATCCCGCCTCTTGTTTTATTTCCCCTCTTTCACGTTTCTGTAAGAGTACTTTAAAGTTATACCACAATCAAGATCATCTTCTCCCATCAAAGCTTTAGTATAATTCGAAGGGAGAGCAAGGACCGAGCGGTTGGAGGGGGCGCACTAGCCACGGCCGCCGGGTGCCCAGCGGCCCAGGCCTTCCCGTCCCTCGCCGCGCCGTCAATACCCGTGGGGGCCCGCACCAGCCAGGCCGGGTCGAGGGCAGCTCCGAGTCGCAAGCTCCCCGCCTCCCCGCTTCCCGGCCGCGGCCCCAGCAGGCCCCATGCAGCTGCACACCCACCGTCCCCAGACACCGGCGGGTCCCTGGAGGGGAAACGATTGACACAGCTGCCTGCACTGCGCCCCCGGCCTTCTCCCTGAGGCACCTGTCTCCCAGCGGGGCGGGGAGCTGGAAAAAGGTCCCGAGCCCGGGCCGCCCAAGCCTGCGGCGACCACCACGTCCGCCGCTCGCTCCCGCTCCCCGCGCTCGATACCGAGACCTCGCGGACCGGGACTACAAGTCCCGTCGGGCCCCGCGGGCGGGCCAATGGCGGGTCCCGGAGCATGCGGGGCGCGGCGCCTGCGCGGCGGTTTGAGTAAGGGGCCGCGCGATTGGCTGCAGGGTCAGGCGGTCGCGCGGGGCCTGTGGGAAGCGGAGTGACGGAGCGAGCGGCTGTTGGAGGAAGGAGGTGGGGGCCGGAGCGCAAATGGCGTTGAGATGGTTCAGGGCCCTGTTCAAACTCCAGCGCTGACCATTCACCGGCGGAAGCGGCGGCGCAGGAGGCGGCGGCGGCCCAGCGGGGACACGGAGCGGGCTCCGGTACTGGCTGCGGAGGCCTGGGAGGCCTAGGCCCGGCCCGGCCGGCGGCGGTCAAGGCGGGGAGGGAAGTTGCGGGGCCGCCGCTCCTCCCCCCTCCCGGTTTCCTATTTACCGAAAGCGGAGTCTCGGGTTTGGACGGTGGCGGAGGCCCCCCCACCCTTTCTCTCTTCGCGCTCCAGCCGGCCTCGTTGTCCCGCGCGGGGCTCCCGCGCCCGCCCGTGGGCCGTTGGGAGCGGGAGAGGCGGAGGCGGCCCGAGGCCAGAGCACCCGCCAGGCGCCGAGGGTAAGTGAGGTCTCCGGCGGCTGTCTAGGCCCGGGGTGAGCCAGCGACGGTGGGTGAGGCAGGGGGTGGGCAGAGGGGGGCTGTAAGTCTCGCCATCGCACCTTATCCTGTCTCTGAAGAAGTTGGGCAGGGGGACGACCCGGAGAACTCTTTTTTTCCTTTTTTATTTTCCTTTTTCGGAGTTCTCCCTGGGCGGCTGCTGATTTAACTTCCCTCCCAAAACCCGGTCAAGTAAGTGTGTTGATTTCACCCTCGGAAAATCTTCCTGCCTCCTTCTCTGCCTGTGGCTGCGACTGAGGCCTTACGCTGTCTTGGGGATTCGGTGGCAGAGGCTTCCGGGGCGTCGGAAGCGACATCCCTTTCCTGGGCGGTGGGGGTGGGGAGCCGAAAAGTTGCTTGAGCGACCAGCCGGAGGGGTGCCCCCTCCCACGCCCTTCTTCCTCCGGGTTTGCCCTCAGGTGAAGTTTTCTGGGTGGCTAGGTCTGCTCCTTCCGGCTTTCCTTCCTTCGTGGAAGTCCCAGAGCCCCTGGGGGCCGGGAAGAGCCTATTTTTGTACGGATTTTTAAGTGTGGGGACATTTTATATGTCAGCGCACTTCCCTGAAAAATTCGACCTGGCTTTAGGCAGAGCAAAGGCCCAACAACCGAGTCGACTGAGTTGTGAATATTTCTTTTCTTTTTTTTGTTAGGGTAGGCTTTGGAGTTTGAAGCCTGAACAAGATAGCTGTGTGTGACCTGAGGCCCCGTGTAAATTATAATGTCAAATATGCCTGCACGCTTCTTTTAAATTTATATGTCCTTTACTCTCTAAGATAATGCTGTAGCATTATCTAATGTCTAGCAACGTTTTTGTTTTTAAACATTTTATTGTGACATACCATCAAGGAAATCAAAAGTAAGGGAGTATTATATTAATAAACTCCCATCTACTCATCGCTCAGATTTCAGCCGTTATTAACTGTTAACCAAATTTGCCACATCTGCACAACTTCCCGTTCCACATCCCTTAATTTTAGGATAAAAACCTTCAACATTATTTCATCACCAAAGATATTTAAGTATATATTTGTAAAAGACGTCGACTCTTCAAAAACATAACCACCATATTGTCACACTTAAAGTAACAGTTCCTTAAGATCGAATATGCAGCTACATCTACAGAGTCTACAACTAGACTTTAAACCTTTAATAGTGAATGCACCGTGGTTCTGGGACCATTTGTACAATGAATTTTTCTGCTTTGGGCTTAAAGGAGATCAAGTCTAGGTTTTTGGTTTGGCCTTCAGTAAGCATTTTTTGATGGTTACAGGGTTAAATGCATCCAAACCCTTCCAGCTTTGTTGGTGTATGTGTAAATGTAGCTCTGCAGATCAAAGCTTTACAATTCTTGATTAGATGAAGAGAAATGCCTGTGTATTTGTCTGTGCTAGGTGCGTGGTGATCTTTTGTTTAGGCTGTATTTAGCAAGAAAGACAACAAGATTCTTCAGTGTAAACTAAATCCACAGTACGAGGAGAAATAGGTCTCCTTCAGGAAAAAGTTTGTGACGTTTTAAAAAGGTCTTCAGAGAACTTAAAATTTTCTCAACGCAGATGTGATTGATGACTAAGTTAACCATTATTTTGTTAAAATTGGCTTCTAACCAATCTTTGAGAGGAAGAAGGTCCTTGACTGAAAACGTGTAAAATATGTTGGACAGTGATTCACTATAAATTGGAAGAATTTGGTAATGAAGGAAAACCTTTGAAGCATAGATCAAAACATATGTAAAGTTAGGTCAAATATCATTGCAGTTGTATTATAAATTTCAAAGTAATGGAGATTTTCAAGCTCCTAGGTAATTGCTTAAAAACTTTTATTTATATTTAATATATTGGTATTTGAATTTCAGAAGGCCGAAGTGTAAGAAATATTGATAGTAAAAAGTGCTTAGAAGGTACCATAACTTGCTTTAGAAAATGTTTGACTTGGCTTAATGGCCAATTTTTTCAATTTTTTCTTTTGCCCTAGTACCTGTTATTATGTAGATAAATCAGATAAATGTATTTATCCTTTATAAAGCTAAGAGGAAAATAAAGGTTACATGTTTCTATTGGTTTGTTTAATAATCTGTGGAACTGTGTAGCATGCTGGAGTTCACTTGCTCCAAAAATGTAAATCAGCAAATGAGTACAGCACTATGGGGAAAAGGAGGATAGAATAAGGATGGTTTCTTGAGCTTAGGGAGATGACCATCTAAGGAATACTTTCCAAGTTACAGTCCAAATTACATTAAGACCCAGAATCAGACCCTTCAAGGTTGAGTTGAAAGGTCCAGATTACAGTACATGACAAAATAACACCATTTTTCCTACCTTCTTTCTTCGTATGAATAAGTGCTCCAAAAAAAAGAAAAGAACGTTTTGTGTTTTTCAGGATTTTATGTAACCCTATTCAGATTACTTTTTTAAGGTAAAAGTGATGTTCCTGAGAATAGTGAATTAATGAATTTGAAACTTTAAAAAGTAGATAGTTCACTATAAGTGATTTTTGTGGATGCTTTATTATAATATCGTTGGTCATTATGCTTTTTTATTAATTAAAAAAATTAACAACAAATGAATAAAGCATTAACATGATCATTCCGTTCTACATATATAATCAGTAATTCACAATATCATCACTTAGTTGCATATTCATCATTTCTTAGAACATTTGCATCAAATAAGAAAAAAAAGACAACAGAAAAAGAAATAAAACGAAAATAGAAAAAAAAATGATTATATATACCATATTCCTTAACCCTTGCTTTCATTGATCACTAGCATTTCAAACTAAATTTATTTTAACATTTGTTCCCCCATTATTTATTTTTATTCCGTATGTTCTACTTGTCTGTTGACAAGGTAGATAAAAGGAGCATCAGGCACAAGGGTTTCACAATCACACAGTCACATTGTGACAGCTATAGCATTATACAATCATCCTCAAGAAGCATGGCTACTGGAACACAGCTCTACATTTTCAGGCAGTTCCCTCCAGCCTCTCCACTACATCTTGAATCTCCTTAATGCGTAAGAGTAACCTCCAGGACAACCTCTCCGCTTTGTTTGGAATCTCTCAGCCATTGACACTTTGTCTCATTTCACTCTTCCCCCTTTTGGTCAAGAAGATTTTCTGGATCCCTTGATGCTGAGTCTCTGCTCATTCTAGGGTTTTTCTCAATCCCTTGATGCTGAGTCTCAGCTCATTCTAAGATTTCTGTCCCACGTTGCTAGGAAGGTCCACACCCCTGGGAGTCATGTCCCACATAGACAGGGGAAAGGTTCGTTATGCTTTTTTTACCTTGTGACTACTATATGAATATATGTACTCATTTTTTTAAAAATGGGCATAGAAGTATATAGAATAAAAAAATTAGTGCCTCTCTTTACACCCTCTTCATTTATTTATTTAATCATTTTAATGGTTTGTGTCTTGAATGTTTAAAAGTCAAATAGGGAGAATCTCCAGGTTCTTATTTTCATATGCAGAATTTAGCACTTGTTAAATACTTGGTGATTATATATTTTCTTAATTTTTTTTCTGCAGAGAATATGAAACAAGTATCAAAATGACATCCAGATTTGGAAAAACATACAGTAGGAAAGGAGGAAATGGCAGTTCGAAATTTGATGAAGTCTTTTCCAACAAACGGACCACCCTGAGTACAAAATGGGGAGAGACCACATTTATGGCTAAATTAGGGCAGAAGAGGCCCAATTTTAAACCAGATATCCAAGAAATTCCAAAGAAACCTAAGGTGGAAGAAGAAAATACTGGAGATCCTTTTGGATTTGATAGTGATGATGAATCTCTACCGGTTTCTTCAAAGAATTTAGCCCAGGGTAAGGGTTCTTCTTATTCAGAATCTAGTGAAGCTGCTCAGCTGGAAGATGTCACTTCTGTACTTGAAGCCAATAACAAAATTACTTATCCAGTGGGTGAAGACAGTGTTGTGTCTGATAAATGCTTACCTTTGGAGGATGCACTGGTTGGAAAAGAAAAGAGCACAAACCGTATCTTAGAAGATGATGCAAGCAGAAGTAGCTGTTCTAAATTAATGACTTCAGGTAAGTTTTGCTTTTCTATATCCTGATCCAAGAGAGCTTCATGCAAGCCATTTAATTAAGGGATTTAAATTCTAAAGTATACTTCTTGGGTTTTCTCCCTGTATTTATGATTAATGGGGACTATTGATGCTTTCATAAAGGAAATTTAATTAAGAAACCAGTAGTTCAGATTTTATTTAAACAACTTGGGTATTAATGTTTCTAGAGTATTACTCGAGATACGTTTTGGGAACAGTCTTTTATAAATCTCTAATGCAATGCCAATAAGAAACATCTCTGTTTTTGTTGGGTTAAGATTACACAGTATCTTTTTTCTTTTATTGTGGAGGATTTAGGTGATTACTCATAATGAAAATGAGATGCGCATTTACAGTGAGGATTAGGTTGAGGAGTTAGACTTGCCTCCAAAAAAGGTTCAGAAAAATTAAGGAGGTACTGAGTGGAAACACGGAAGAATCTAACTTTATTGCAAATTGAAATTGGTTTGGCGTTTGTTCGGGGCTAGTAGCAACTTGTATTAATAAGTTGTAATCCACAAAACTACAGTTGTGTTTTTAAAATATTAATTTGTAAATCTGAAATCTAGTACTCCCATAAAACAATAAATTTTATCAGTTATACCCCCACTCACAGGGTTTGAGACGGAAAAGTAAATGATAAAGATACAATTAACTGAAAGACTGAAGTGCTAAGAAAGGAGGTGGCAGGGAGGAGAGAGCCATATCAGCATTAGAAGGACAAGGACAGCCACTGTAGTTGAAAGTAAACCTTAGTTTTCGACTTCTTGGCAGCCAAAGTAAAGTGATAAGAAAGGTTACATAGATCTTGTATTTTGGAAGGAAGTAAAGACATTGAAACTTTCCTAGTACTGAATTCTTAAGAATTTGACCTTTGTAGGCTTAATATAAGGTATATCAAACAGTCTGATGGACTATGCCTTGCATAATTTTGCTAAAAATGTTGAACATATTTCTCTCCTTTTTTTTTTAATGTTTCACCCTTGGATGAGGATGAGCCAGCTGTTACTGTCATTCCCTTTATCCTCCCAGTTAATTCTGATTTGGCTGTGCTCACTGTTTTGCCCATATTTCTTCTTAAGCAATTGTTTATAAATTAGGATAGGTTAAATCTCCAGTTTTTAAAAAACAGAGAGCATAGAAACTGTTTCCAAGTCAGCTCCTAAAAATGTAATCATAGAATATAGAAAACTAAATTTTAACTCTGTTCTCCTCATTTTATGGATGAGGGTCAAAGATGTTAAGTGACTTGTCCAATTCTGCTGGTGACTGAATTGGAAATAGATTTAAATTTATTGATTGATTTACAACATATTGAGAACTGTGTGTCACCTGCTCTGCCAGGTTCTAGGACTGTTGTTCCACTTCAGTTAACCAGTCTTCTTCTTTTTTAAAAAAATATTTTTATTAATAAAACAATATACAAACACCCAAACTTTTTTAACATACAAACATGCCATACATGGTATACAGTCAGTGGCTCACAATATCATCCCATAGTTGTGTATTCATCGCTGTGATCATTTTTTTTTTTTACTTTTTTTAAATTAATTTTTTAATTTTTTTCTTAAAATACCAAAAAACACAAACATTCGTAGTTTTTAATAATTCCGTTCTACATAAATAATGTGATCTTTTTTTTGAAAAATTTGCATCACTCTGGGAAAATAAATAGAAAAGAAAAAATAAAAAATTCATACATCCCATACCCCTCACTCCTCCTCCTCATTGACCGATAGTATTTCCATCTACCCAATTTATTTTAATCTTTGTTCCCCCTATTATTTATTTTTTATCCATATTTTTTACTGATCTGCCCATATCCTAGTTAAAAGGAGCATCAGACACAGGTTTTCACAATTACATTGTAAATGCTATATCATTATACAGTTATCTTCAAGAAACAAGGCTATTGGGACACAGCTGTACAGTTAGGTATTTCCCTTCAGCCACTACAGTGCACTATAAACTAAAAAGAGGATAGCTGTTAATGCATAAGAATAACCTCCAGGATAACCTGTCAACTCTGTTGGGAATCTTAGCCACTGACACTTTGATTTTTTTTTAAATGTGTTTTTATTTCATATCATTTTAGGTTTACAGAAAAGTGGCAAATATTTTACAGACACTTTGTTTGTCTCATTTCTCTCTTCCCCCATTTGGTCAAGAAGGTTTTCTCAATCCCTTGATGCTGGGTCCCGTCTCATCCTGGGATAATAAGTCTTCTTAACTGCTGGATCTTGCTTTTCCCCAGTACTTAACGTGGGGCAGGTAGGCTGGAGGAAGGAAGGAAGGTGATACTGGGGAAGGGGTGAGATGGTCAGGAAAGCAAAACACAGGCTTCCTATGTGTTGGCTTTAGAGAATAGGGTATTATTGGCAGGAAGGGAGCTCTGGTAACAGGGTATCAGTGGTGATGAATTCTTAGATAAAGAGGAAACAGAAACTTGGTAGTTAAATATTTATTATAGGCAGCAATTGCTTATATAGTTTTGTTTGTTGATGGGTTTTATCTATCTGTCTATCTGTATATATATGTCCAAAGTGGCAATTGAAGTTTTCTGCTGGGAACTGAAAACATAGTTTTCTGTAGAAATGAGAGTCCCAGTCCATTGTAGCTAAATTATAGCTCCGATGGAGGACACAGTGGATTGACTGGAAATCCACAGTCCGTTAATGGGTCTGTGAGGAGAAAATGTATACTAAAATACAGATAGTTGTTTAAAGAACATTATGTCCCTCTTCCTTCCTCCTACAGAGGCACCCTTAAAGAGAAGGCATTGCTGTGTAGCTCTATGCTTCTTTTTCTTTTCTTTTCTTTAGCCATGCAGAGCAGCAGCCATCCTGGCAGCCCCCTCGAAGCTCTTTGTAGAATAAGAAGGGAGCTTTAAGGGAGTGCTTTTAATTCTCAGAGGGCTCTTTTCCTGGCCTGTGCAAGTTAGCAGTTCTAATAAACCATTGACAAGTTCATATGTTTATAAGTTGTTTATAGTTCTGGGAACGTTTACATGCTTTTTGACCTTTTTTTTTTTGCCTCTCCCTGCTAAAATTTGGACATTTCCTTTGTGTCTGAATTCTTCTTGGATTATGTTTGTCAGATTGTTGTTGCTTTATTCTCACTCAAAGCCTTTTAATTTTAGTTGAAGTTTAGAAATCCAAACCTAAATTTGAATAAGGGGTTTCTATAAATCTAAAGTGGTTCCTAACCTTTACTGAATTAGAACCCTTTTGAAAATGATGGAAGTTTTGGATCTTTTTTGTAGACAGAAGTGTTTGTGTACCTACTTAGATCCCAGAAATCTTAGAAATCCTGTACATATCATATGCAGATATTTTATTCAAGAACCTGTGATGATAAATTTTATCAACGAGGTTGTTCAAAGTGTGCAGTTTAAATTCCATAGTATCCTTCCAGTGGAGTGTCCCTGTTCATTCAGACCATTTTTCGTAGTAGAGTTATATATATCACAGCAGTGAAAAAGACTTATCCAAACTCAAACTTCTTATATCATCTCTCCAGGCATTTAGTTTTTACGTACATATCTTTCTCTGAAAGAGAGTATGTGGATAAGTTTGGACACTGTTAAAGTTCCTTATTTAAATATTTCACACTTAAAAAAAAAATTGTGGCCAATTTGAAGAGGGGCCTGTGGATGAGGTCATGATAATGGTTACCATTTTCCAGACAGTTTGATGGGTAAGAGAACTGAGAAACAGTTTAAAGCAACTGAATGAGAACTGCAGGGAAAGACTATATTGCTAAAATGTCCTAATCCTTCATTTTTAAAAACTTCCATTATGAAAATTTCTAACACAAAAATAGAGTAGTAAAAGAACTTCCATGTGCTCAGTTATCCTGCTGCAACAGTTGTCACTGTATGGCAAATCTTGTTTCACCTATTCCACATACTACTCTCCTCCACCTCCCATTCTCGAAACCCCGTTGGATTATTATTGTTACTGTTCTGAAATTTCCATCTTGATCTTTTTTTTTTAAACTGTATGTTACAACATGTACAAACCAAAGAAAGAAATAAGCAATAGTTTTCAAAGCACTCTCCAACAAGTAGTTACATGACAGATCCCAGAGTTTGTCATGGGTTGCCATACCATCATCTCAGATTTTTTCTTTTAACTGCTCCAGAATAGAAACAAGAGAGGTTTATTTAATTATTTTTTTGGAATTATTGCATCAGGGAATAGAATCGGGGTCTCCTGCCTGGTAGGCGAGAATTCTACCACTTGAGCTACCCTTGCACACACACACACAAACACACACACACACATACCTGGATTATGTTAAAGCAGATTCAGGATTTCTTATTTCATCTGCAGATCCTTTAATATTTTAAAAACATTTAAAAATTCTGATTGCGGTCATTGTTAGAGTCAGTAGGAGTTCTCATCCAGGTGTGCAATTTAAAAAGACTATTAGCAGATGTTAAAGATTAGCCCTTTTAAGAGATCTTGGGGTGTTCTTTAAAGTTTGGAATCCAGGGCTGTGTGATTAGGATTAAAAGAAGGCTTCTTTTGCCTTTTATGTGAGGCTACTTAATTTGCTTTCCATTTTTCATCTTTGTGCTATCTGCCACAGACAGGTTTTTAATCTGGATTCTAGAATAAAGTGTGCAGAGACTTGTATTTCTACTTGGCACACTTTCCTTGCCAGCCAGCTGGGATTCAGTCTACACAGCCTGCCAAATACTGTGAGATAACTAAAGCATAGGCTCTTAATTTGCATGACTGGTTTTGTAGCTAGTAAATTTTTTCCTTTTGCTTAAAGCTTCACAGAGTATTTGTATAAGTAAAAGGGATGGTATTGTCAAGAGATTATGAACTTTGATTTTGCACAGAAGGTGAGTTTTAGAAAGGGAAACTAGTTATTTATATTCCTGAAACTTTAAAGTAGGCCAGGAGCTTGTGATCTGATGTGAAGTTGTTAACTGTTTATTGGTTAAAGTACAGGTGATTACTGGGGATTATTAAAGAATACTGAAAGTATAGTATCAACAGCAGTTACTAGCCTTTATTTAGAAATTGAATGTATTTGTTGTATAGAATATAGTTGTCATACCTAAAATCAACTTCCTTTAAGAGAGAAGAATGAAACATTTATTATGTTCCTGCTTGTGCTGAGCCCTTTACATACTAATTTCTCCAAAATCACAACTGTGTAAGAAAGGTTTTATTCCCATTTTTTATAAGGGAAAGCACAGTTGGGAGAGGTTTAATACCTTAAACTGTTAAGTGGTGGACCTAAGAAACATTCAAAATATAAATTTTTTTCCTATAATGCTTCTGTCTTGATGTGAATGAATTTAATATTGTCATTTAAAGCCACATATTTAAAATAACAGTTTTGTTTTGACGAGAAGCAAATCATGGCTTCCTTCTCGCCTCTGTTTAAGAATTTTCTTTTTCTTTATTTATTTTTTGTGTTTTTAAAAAATTAAAAAATTTTTTTTAAATACCAAAAAACACTTAACAAATGCAAAATCCCTATTTTGATCATTCCGTTCTACGTATATAATCTGTAATTCACAATATCATCACATAGTTGCATATTCATCATCATGATCATTTTTTGGAACATTTGCATCTATTCAGAAAAAAAATTAACCAAAAACAGAAAAAATATATATATATACATACCATACCATTTACCCCTCCCTTTCATTGATCACTAGCATTTCAAACTAAATTTATTTTAACATTTGTTCCCCCTATAATTTATTTATTTATTTATTTTCCCCCCTGTTTATTTTTATTCCATATGATCTACTCGTCTGTTGACAAGGTAGATAAAAGGAGTGTCAGACACAAGGTTTTCACAATCACACAGTCACATTGTAAAAGCTATAGCATTATACAGTCATCATCAAGAAACATGGCTACTGGAACACAGCTCTACATTTTCAGGTGGTTCCCTCCTGCCTCTCCATTACATCTTGAATAGCAAGGTGATACCTACTTAATGGGTAAGAATAACCTCCAGGATAACCCCCCCACACACACACTCTGTTTGGAATCTCTCAGATATTGACGCTTTGTCTCGTTTCACTCTTCCCGGTTTTGGTCCAGAAGGTTTTCTCAATCCCTTGATGCTAAATCTCAGCTCATACTAGGGTTTTTCTCAGTCCCTTGATTCTGAGTCTCAGCTCATTCTAAGATTTGTGTCCCATGTTGTTAAGAAGGTCCACACTCCTGGGAGTCATGTCCCACATAGACGGGAAGGGTGGTGAATTTGCTTGTTGTATTGGCTGGAGAGAGAGGCCACATCTGAGCAACAAAAGAGGTTCTCTTGTGGGGGTGACTCTTAGGCCTATTTTTAAGTAGGCTTGACCTATCTTTTGTGGGGTTAAGTTTCATATGAACAACCCCCAAGACTGGGGGCTCAGCCTATAGCTTTGGTTGTCCACACTGCTTGTGAGAATATCAAGAATTCAACTTGGGGAGGTTGAATTTCCCCCCATTTTCACCATTCCCTGAAGGGGACTTTGCAAATACTTCTCCACTCATGGATCAAATCACTTTGGGATTCATTGGGGCATCACCCTGGACAGACCAACACAATCTCATGTCCTACCCAAGGTTCCATGTACTTATGGTGTTCAACCAAGCTATCTACATAAGTTATATTAGGAAATGCACTAGTTGAAATATAAATTTTGTACCAAATAAACATTTTTTGCTTTAGTCTCACACATAAGTTAAAATTTTAATGTATTAATTATCTATTTTCAACACCCTACAGTAATGACATTCTTTTGTTCTTCCTCATGCAAAAACATTTTTAAAATTTGTACATTTAGTCGCTATCATTATACGCTCTAGGCATTCCTAGGTTATACCATCTCCATCTTTGTTGTCTGTCTGTCTTTCTGATTTCTTTTGTGCCCCCAGGTTTCCTCCCTCTATCATTCTCACATTCAGCTTCATTCAGTGTTTTAACGTAATTTGTTATTACAGTTAGGTAATATTGCTCTATCCATTTCTGAGTTTTTACAATCAGACCTGTTGCACAGTCTGTATCCGTTCAGCTCCAGTTACCCAGTATCTTATCCTATTTCTGTCTCCTGATGGTCTCTGTTACCCATGAAGTTCTCCAAGTTTATTCACTAATGTCACTTCATATCAGTGAGACCATACAGTATTTGTCCTTTTGTTTCTGGCTAATCTCACTCACCATAATGTCCTTCAGGTCCATCCATGTTGTTACATACTTCATAACTTCATTCTGTCTTACAGCTGCATAATATTCCATCATATGTATATATCAGTTTGTTTAGCCACTCATCTGTCGATGGGCATTTTGGCTGTTTCCATCTCTTGGCAATTGTAAGTAATGCTGCTATAAACATTGGGTGCAAATGTCCATTTGTGTCCTTGCCCTCATGTCCTCTGAGTAGATAGATACCAACAGTGGTATTGCCGGGTCATATGGCAATTCTATATTTAGCTTCCTGAGGACCCGCCAAACTGCCTTCCACAGCGGTTGTACCATTTGACATTCCCACCAACAGTGAATAAGTGTGCCTTTCTCCACATCCTGTCCAGCACTTGTCGTTTTCTGTTTTAGGGTAATGGCCATTCTGGTGGGTGTGAGATGATATCTCATTGTGGTTTTAATTTGCATTTCCCTAATAGCCAGGGAAGTTGAACATCTTTTCATGTACCTTTTGGCCATTTGTAGTTCCTCTTCTGAGAAGTGTCTGTTCAAGTCTTTTGATTTTTGTAATTGGGTTGTCTTTTTGTTGTTGAGTTGTACAATCTCTTTATATATTCTGGATACTTAGACTTTTATCTGATATATCGTTTCCAAATATTGTCTCCCATTGTGTAGGCTGTCTTTTTACTTTCTTGATGAAGTTCTTTGATGCACAAAAGTGCTTAATTTTGAGGAGTTCCCATTTATTTATTTCCTTCTTCAGTGCTTGTGCTTTGGGTGTAAGGTTTAGGAAACCACCTCCTATTAATAATATTTATAAGATGTTTCCCTACAATTTCTTCTAACAGTTTTATGATCTTAGATCTAATGTTTAGTTCTTTGATCCATTTTGAGTTAATTTTTGTATAGCATGTGTGATATGGATCCTCTTTCATTCTTTGCATATGGATATCCAGTTCTCTAGGCACCATTTATTGAAGAGACTGTTCTGTCCCAGGTGAGTTTGCTCGACTACCTTATCGAAGATCAGTTGCCCATAGATGAGAGGGTCTATATCTGAACACTCTGTTCTATTCCATTGGTCAGTTTAAATTTAAATTTAAATTTTAAAATTTAAAGTAGAATTTTAATTTCTTGTAAAAGATTTTCTGAAATAAAAGGAGACTCATTCTCAAGATTTAACTGATGATGAAAATGCAGATGACCACTAACAAAATCACCTTAATTCAGGTGTTATCTGCCTTGGCATAGTACATGAAAATAGTAAACTTAGTCTCTACCCTTGAGGAATTGAGCTATAACCTTTCTGCAGGCCATACTGCTTTTAAAGTAATACACATTTGTATAATATTTTTTTAGAGCATTTTCCTCATACAGTCCATACTCTTAGAACATAGAGCAAGATGATTCTTCATGAGTATTTCTGGTCCAACCCCTGATCCTTTAGGAAGTGGGCCTTAAATTTTTCCAGATCCTCTTTATTAGAAGAGGATGAATTTGTCGAGTGATCTGGGGAAGGCTATCCTTCTGTCGCCCAGCTATTTAGTTATTTAGTGTTGCCTATAATATGCTGAGTGTTATGTTTGTATCTGTGAACAAATAAGACTCTGTTCTTGCATTTTTAAGTTTAGTAGAGAAGACATATTTAATCAAGGAAACGAATGTGCTGAAAATTAAAGAAAAATATATAGTGCTGTGGGAAGGCATAATAAATAGGCTTATTTCCTTGGTCTAGGTAGGGATTGGGGGCAAGGCTGACATTTAATCTGAGACCTGTTGGGTGCAGTGATAACAGATGAGTGTTAGACATGGTCATTATAGAAGGAGACATGACATCAAGAATAATTCTTGAGCAGCTGAGTAGATGATGGTGTCATTTCACTGAGGTAAGGGACATTTTGAGGGAAAGTTCAGGAGTTCAATTTTGACTGTATTCATTATGAGATGTGTTCAAGAGGCAGTTGGATCTGTTGGTATGGAGTTTAGAGATGATGAGTTTGAGATTCAGCTTGTAAACATGACTTTTATGTATAGGATTAGATGATGTCATTAAGGGTAGTGTGAGAAGAAAAAAGTATTAGGACTGTGCTTTGAAGAATCTCTAATATTGAGTGGATGGAGAGAAGTGGAAGAAAAAGTAGGAAAGAAAATTAAGTAGCAGCTGGAGCGGTTGAAGAAACATCAAGCCAGCAGAAGAATGTTTCATGAAAGAATCAGAATGCTGCTAGAGTCAACTAAAACGAGGGCTGGAAGGCAGGCATCAGACTTTTTTTTTTTTTTAACTTTTTTTTATTGTATAGTATAACATATATACAAAGCAAAGAAATAAAAAAGCAGTAGTTTTCAAAGCACTCTTCAGGTAGTTACAAGACAGATCCCCGAGTTTGTCATGGGCTACCATACGATCCTCTCATGTTTTTCCTTGCTGCTCCAGAATATAGGAGGCTGGAGAGTGTAAATATTTTTTTATCATCACAATCGACTTTCCTTTCCTTCTTTTTTTGTGAACAATAACATATATACAAAAAAAGCTATAAATTTCAAAGCACAGCACCACAATTAGTTGTAGAACATATTTCAGACTTTGACATGGGTTACAATTTCACAATTTTAGGTTTTGACTTCTAGCTGCTCTAAGATACTGGAGACTAAAAGAGATATCAATTTAATGATTCAGCATTCATGTTCATTTGTTAAGTCCTATCTTCTATGAATAATTCTACCATCACCTTTGATCTTTGCATGCTTCTCTTTGGGGTTGTTTGGGTTATGGCAGTTCTAAATTTTTGCTATTGAAAGGGTCTGTCCCTAATATGGGGCAGGGAGATGGAACTGTGATAGAGGCTGGGCTAGGTTTTAGGACTTACCTGGACCAGGGACTCATCTGGAGGTCGTAGGTTTCTGGAAAGTTACTCTAGTGCCTGGAACCCTTGTTGAATCATATATCTTGCCCTGGGTGTTCTTTGGGATTGCCTGGAATAGTCCTGGTTGTGGATTGGGAGGTTATGATAGGGAGCAAGGTCTAACTGAAGTTGCATAAGAATAACCTCGAGAGTAGCCTCTCGACTCTATTTGAACTCTCTCTGTCATTGATACTTTATTAGTTATGCTTCTTTTCCCCCTTTTGGTCAGGATGGAATTGTTGATTCCACAGTGCCAGGTCTGGATTCATCCCTGGGAGTCATCTCCCACGTCTCCAGGGAGACTTTCACCCCTGGATGTCATGTCCCAAAGAGGGGAGAGGGCAATGATTTCACTTGCAGAGCTGGGCTTAGAGAGCCTGAGGCCACATCTGAGCCACAACAGAGGTCCTCCAGAAGTAACTCTTATGCATACCTATAAGTAGTCTAAGCTTCTCCACTACCTACATAAACATCACAAGAGTAAGCCTCCTGATGGAGGGCAGGACCTAGTGATTTGGGTGTCCCTAAAGTTTGACACAATATCAGGATTACCTGATAGTAAAGTTTATAGTTCCATATTCTTTCTCCCATCCCTCAGGGGATTTAGGCATTAGATTTTATAGCTTGGATTGGAGTGGTCTGAGGAGTGAATGCGTTGGTGAGGAAATAAGAGTAGTGAGTGTACATAACGTTTTTAAAGATGTTCAAAGAGGAGAAGGAAAAGGGCAGCTAGAGGAGATAAGGGGCTTTGGTGGATTTAATACATGGGAAACCCTTAAAGCATGGGATTCAAAGTGCAGAGGGAGAGATTGGTCTTGGAAGAAGGGATACTACATCTCCTGGACAGAAGGGAAGCTGGATGAAATATGAGTTTAATGGGAGGATAGAAGATAAGGTCTATGGCTGAAGGATTCATTTTATAAGGTGACAGAAGAGATTATCTCTGAAAGGGTAAAAGAATGGCTAAATAATATGGGGCTCGAGGGAACAGGCAAGGGTCCGAACATATGTTGCAAAAAGTGGAGGAGCTAGCTGTCTAGAAAGAAAATAGAAATGCTAGATATTATTCAGGGTTGAAATTGGTATCACTAAAAACTCATGGCCACTAATTTACCCATTGTGTGCATGGGTGTATTTACCCCCTCCTTTAGTAGGCCCCATTAGCTAGAACCTGTACAGATTGCAGAATTAGAATTATCCTGGATTGGATTTGCATTTTGTCAGACAACATGTTGAATGATGAGGTAGAGAAGCAGTATCATTTAGAATAATGGCACAAGAGTGATTGAAATGATGGACTTTGGGCTTTGAATTGTTCAGGAACTAGATGGAAATGGTGGGTAGGAGAATAGAGGGAAGCAGAGGCTCAGTATGCTGGTGATTAATTAAAGTCGAGAATAGGAGTACTTGAAGAAGCAAGTTGGATGGTGGGTTGTGATGAAAAAATATGGGCTATCTGATTTTAACATATAAGAGGTAAAGCATTTTGGCATGATGACAGTTGCCTGAGTAAAGCTATGAGAACTGTTGCCTGAGATGGAATGTGAAAAAGACCATTGATGATGGGAGAAGGTTAAAGAGCTAGGAGGTCTGGGGTTGGGAATTTGAGGGACTTTATTCTTACAGGATTGTGCACAATCCTGAGAGATGATGGAGTATAATTATAAATCCGGTGCACAATCCTGTAAGAATAAAGAGATCGTTAGACGATAGATATTAGGAGGATTAGAGTGTAACTAGCCAGATCGCATAAGCTTCCAGAGAACAAGCTCTTTATAAGATGTTAGAAGAGTGATAGTTTTATAAAAGATGCTCTGGAGGGTCAGCATTTGTCCAACCTCAAACTGTCCTTCTCTGAAATACTCAAGAGGGCTGCTGGAAAAGCGGCATCCTAAGGTTTCAGCTAGGGCAAGGACGCAGTAGTTGAAAAGAACCCAGCTGCACGAGACTGTGCTGATTCCTGAGGCCCCAGTACCTGGATTAAAGGGAGTCTGTGGTGGTGGTGGATTAAATGAGGAGATTGGAAGTACAGATACATTATGAGTACTAGAGTACAGGAAGAGATACGTGGCAAGACATGCTTACATTTTGTATCATGACCCAGAGAAATGAATGAGAGGCATGGTGGCTTTAGCAGCACATTTTTTAGAGGACTGATTATCAAACTTTTTGTTTGCACATTGCCTAAAAGGTTTTGAGAAACTCTGTCCCCATTTCGTATATTTGCGCCCCTCCACCCCAGTCAAGGTCACAGCAGTATACGAATGGCATGCCCAAATTAGAGTACTGTAGAGAGGGTTTATTTCTAAAGGGGTTGTTTACAAAGGTGTGGGAAGAGTGTAGGGAAACCACAAGAGATGGTGCCCTATGTTTGGTTAGTTGTGCAAAGTGACAAGGTCTTGGTTACCTGAACTATGTGGAGGAGGCCACCTTGAGAGGAGCAGTGCCCTTCTGTTGAGGGGCCTCGAGGAGAGCACTGGAAAATATTTGAACCTACTCTCTTCCTTTCCTCCTTTGTCCTGCTGGGACTCCTCATTGGTAAACCCAGTGGAAGTCCGAGGGTAAGGAAGCCTCTTGATACTGGTGAGCTTATTGGGCTGGCATCAGAGTAGGGAGTGGATCTTGAAGAACAAATGAAAGATACCTGGCACAATATCTAAAAAAAATTGTCACGCATATTGAGTTCGTACAATTTATCCATAATGAAAAAATCTTTTAAGGTATAAAATTTTATTGGTATTGATAGTATATACAATTAATAACCAACCACCATACCACATCAAGGTACAGAATATTTCCATTACTTCAAAAACTTCCCCCATGCTCCTTTTTGGTCAGTGCCTTCTTTTTTTTTTTTTCTTTAAACAACATTTGGAAACCATTTATTTTGATGTGAACTGATTGATAGTTAACAAGTGTAAAATGTGCATGAAGTTTGAAATCTGATCAGTTTCTTCTTGACCTTCATCACCTGGCAATCACTGATTTAAGGCTTTTCTGAGAAGATTTAAGGCTTCTTTGAGTGAAGTGAATTCTCAGAAGTATTAAAAAAAAGATGCAAAAAAGTCCATACATAGTGAACAATCAGTGGCTCACAGTATCATCACATAGTTGTGTATTCATCACCATGATCGTTTTTGAACATTTGCATCACTCCAGATAAAGAAAATAGAAAAGGGCAGGCCACGGTGGCTCAGCAGGTAAGAGTGCTTGCCTGCCATGCCCGAGGACCCGGGTTCGATTCCCGGTGCCTACCCATGTTAAAAAAAAGAAAATAGAAAAAACTCATACATCCCATGCCCCTTACCCCTCCCTCTCATTGACCACTAGTATTTCAGTTTACCCAGTTTCTTTATTTTTTATTTATTTTTTGGCATGGGCAGGCTCAGGGAATCAAACCTGGGTCTCTGTCTTGGCAGGTGAGAATTCTACCTGCTGAGCCTCCGTTGCACCACCCCCAATATATTTTACCCCTTATCCCCCCTATTATTTGTTTCTTTTTGATCCTTTTTTTTTTTTATGAAACCTATCCACATACAAACACAAACATTCTTACCTTATGATCATTCCATTCTTGTTATATAATCAATAGGATCTTGTTATATAATCAAAAGGGAGGGATAAGGGGTATGGTATGTATGAAATTTTTTGTTTTCTTTTTCTGAATTGATGCAAATATTCTAAGAAATGATTATGATAATGAATATATAACTGTGATGATATTGTAAGTTATTAATACATATGTTTTTACTCATCTGTCCATACCCCTGGATAAAAGGAGGATCAAACATAAGGTTTTCACAATTACACTGTCCCATTGTACAAGTTATGTCATTACACAATTGTCTTCAATATCAAGGCTACTGGAACGCATATATGCTTCCTTTTAGTGGTCATCCTTTTCACAGTTCTGTGTTAAAAATATATGTGTATATGTGTGTAATGTGTAATCAGGCTAGTATGTACTTATACAGAGGTATGTATCTCTATGTATCTAGCTTCAGTAAACATCGCTTGTAGTCAGTCTTGTTTCATTTTTATCTCTACCTCTAGTTCCTGTCTGTGATGGATTATTTTGAAGCAAGTTCCAGATTTTTATTTCATACACACACACACACACAATTAAATTAAAAAAAATATTTGTGCCTGTAATGCTTTAAATATTCAAAAATTCTGGCTTAAGTTATGACCACAGTTATTCAAATTGATTAAAAAAATGAGTTTTATACTTTTAAAGGTAAAATTTACTGGAAATGTACCTCTTAAAGAGATGGTTGGGGATTTTTTTCAATTAGTTCATGTATATGTGAGCAAAAATTACTGCTAGAACAAGAAGAGGTTTGGGGATTAATTCTATTCCTATTTGTTAAATACATGTAAATAAATATTAAGAAACGTTTTGCCAAAAATTTTATAGGAATGGAAAGAGTTTAGTTATGGCAGCTTCTTTTAATTGTATTTTTCTGGTTATAGGCCACAAATCATGAGGTAACCATCAAAAATAATTTTAGCGATGAATCATTTTAATTAGATATTCAAATTTTGTTGTAAGCAATAATTGGAAATTACCTGACATAGAAAGGGTTTGTTACCCAGACATTTTACTCAGTTATTAAACACAGAAGTTAATAATCTACCACATTATTTCTCCATGGGTCATGCCAGAATTGAAACAACGTACGATAGTAAGTTTAGGGATAAGTGAGAGAGAAGCCATTTTTCATAATGTGGGAGAAGAGTGATTGATCCCTGATGAGTTTCTTTTCTTACTGAAAATTAATTTTTTCATTAAAAAATCTTTTTTAACATAGCATAAAAACGTGAACATTCTTACCATATGATCATTCCATTCTTGGTATATAAACAGTAACTCACAATATCATCACATAGTTGTATGTTCATCACCATGATCACTTTGCAGAATATTTGCATCAATCCAGAAATAGAAATACAAAGAAAAAAATTCTTACATACCATACCCTCACCTCTCCCTCTTACCAATCATCAGCATGTCAGTCTAGTAAATTTATTTTAACATTTGTTCCCCCTATTATTTATTTATTTTTTTATTTATTTTTATTTTATTTATTAAACATAAAACACAAACATTCTTACCGTATGATCATTCCATTCTACATATATAATTAGTAACTCACGATATCACATAGTTGTATATTCATCATCTTGATCATTTCTTAGGACATTGGCATCAATTCAGAAAAAGAAAACAAGAGAAAATTCTTATGTAACATACCCCTTGCCCCTCCCACTCATTGATCACTAGCATTTCAATCTACTAAATTTATTTTAACATTTGTTCCCCCTATTATTCATTTTTAATCCATATGTTTTACTCGTCTGTTGATAAGGTAGATAAAAGCATCAGACACAAGGTTTTCACAATCACACAGTTACATTGTAAAAGCTATGTCATTATACCGTCATCTTCAAGAAACATGGCTACTGGAGCACAGCTCTACATTTTCGGGCAGTTCCCTCCAGCCTCTCCATTACTTAACTAAAAAGGTGATATCTATATAATGCGTAAGAATAACCTCCAGGATAACCTCTCAATTCTGTTTGGAATCTCTCAGCCATTGGCACTTTATTTTGTCTCATTTCTCTCTTTCCCCTTTTGTTCTAGAAGGTTTTCTCAATCCCTTGATGCTGAGTCCCAGCTCATTCTGGGATTTCTGTACCACGTTGCTGTACCCCTGGGAATCATGTCCCACATAGAGAAGGGGAGGGCAGTGAGTTTGCTTGTCATGTTGGCTGAGAGAGAGAAGCCACATCTGAGCAACAAAAGTGGTTTTCTGGGGGTGACTCTTAGGCCTAATTTTAAGTAGACTTGACCTATCCTTTGTGGGGTTAAATTTCATATGAACGAACCCCAAGAGTGGGGGCTCAGCCTATTGCTTTGATTGCCCACACTGCTTGTGAGAATATCAGGAATTCTCCACATGGGGAAGTTGAGTTTCCCCCTTTCTCGCCATTCCCCCAAGGGGATTTTGCAAATACTTTTTTATTCACTGTTGAAATCACTCTGAAATTCATCGGGCCATCACTCTGGGCAAACCTACAAAATCTCATGCCCTACTCAAGGTTCCATGTAGTTGTGGTATTCAGTTAAGCAGTCCACATAAGTTATATTAGGAAATGCACTAGTCAAAATACAAATTTTGTACCAAATAAACATTTTTTGCTTTAGTCTTACACATACTTTTTATTGAAATTTTAAGAGTTCTTTTATATTCTGGATATAAGTCCTTATCAGATATACCTATTGCAGATATTTTCTCTGACCCTGTGACTAGTCTTTGCGTTAACTTGTGTCTTTTGCAGAACAGAAGTTATTAATTTTTCTATTATGGCAGGGAGCATAGCTTTTTTTGGTGGGTGGGTGTATGTTGTATGGTAGGGTCACATTTCACTATTTTTCCATGTGAGTATCTCGTTACTGCAGCACCATTTGTTGAATTTTTCTTTCTTGTTTGTTTTTTGGGAAGTGCATGGACAGGGAGTCTAACCCTGGTCTTCTATGTGGCAGGTGAGAGTTCTACCACTGAACTACCCTTGCACCCCCTTGTAATTGACCTTTAATGCTCTTCCTCATTAATCCTTATGATTTCAGTGAATTGAATGATTTCTATAGCCATCTCCCTCAGTTAAAACTTTCTAGTTACCTCATTTCTGTTGAATGGGTTATGATCCCCAAAGCCTTTTGTCTCCATCATTATATAGTCTCTTTAGAAGTCAAAAGTTTTGTTTAAATGTAACCCTCAGCATATTGATATACTTTTGCCATTTGACCAGCACATTAGATTTTTAACCTCTTCATCTGGATGCTATACTCTTGTAATGTGAGTTAAGATATGTTTATCTACATTTTTAGCAGCCCCATTAGAAGTAGTGTAATATAATAGAACTTGATAGTAGTCTTTTTTTTGTAGGTCTTTTTAGGCCAGTGGTTCAGTTGGCATCTGTTTCTGTAATTAGCTTCTTTGGGCCTCTGTCCTTATCCATGTAACGATGGATTTTGTGAGAAGTAAAAGGCAGTATTTTTACCTTTGCATAAGAAGGTTAAGGAAGTGTGTGTGTGTGTGTGTGTGTGTGTGTGTGTAATATGACTAATATGTACTTATACGGGTGTACCTAGGTTCAGTAAACATCACTTGTAGTCAGTCTTGTTTCATTTTTATCCCTACCTCTAATTCCTTTTCCATGATGGATTATTTTGAAGCAGGATCCAGAAATTGTATTCCATCCATGAATAATTACTTAACAGATATGGATTCTACAAAAGATGACTACAATACCATTGTTACATTTTAATGTACCTTTGCCATTAAAAAAAAATTTTTAGTATATGTAGGTAATATACTAAGAATAAAATTCAAGGGGCACAAAAGAAAGGCTGTTCTCCCCGTCCCTCAGCCATTTCCACCCCTAAGGGTGACCATATCTATATATAAGTAGAATTGACTCATTCTTTTTAACAGTTGCATAGTATTTAGCTATATGACTGTACAATAAGTTAATTCTTTTGTGGTTGGTATTAGATTGTAAAATTAAAAACAGCAAGTAATGGTGTGAGTTTTCTTGTTATGATATTTCATACTCATGGAAAGTTATTTGTAAATACTTTGACAGTGAACCTGCTTGGCTTTAAGAGTAAGTCCATTTCTTTGATATGTTTTTTACATTTTTAATTTTAAAAGATGTTACCAAATTGCTCTTTATAGAGGCTGTACTAAGATATGCTACCACAGAAACGTAATTTAATTTTTATTGCTCTGAGTATTTCTTTCTAAGAACAGACTACAATATATGTATTGGTTATACTGTTAATGATATTTAAGTTTCAGTTTTTTTGGAATGATGTTGCTTTGAGCATGCTTCTGTGTCAAACCATATGTATATGAATTGCTGATATTTGATCATTTAAAAAATGGAAGCATCATATGGTTCAGATTAATACATGGTTTTTGGTGCACATATGCTTGCATTTCTGTTAGGTAAGCACTTTTAAGTGGAATTTCTAGGTCATCGAATAAGTATTATGTTTAGCTTTTGTGTGTAACATCAAGTGTTCCATTTTCCACTTCCACCACTGAAAGTGTTTTATCTTCACAATATTTTGCATTGTGCGTTGTGGAGAGGTATCTCATGGCTTTAATTTGCATCCTCCTAATGACTAATAAATGTGAGCATCTTTTTCTATATTAATATGTTTATTGACTGCTTTTCTGTTGGGTAGTCTTTATTATTAAGTTTCAGGCCTTCTTTATATATTCTCAGGGACCCCCCCCCCCCCCCCACTCTAGATTGTCTTGTTCTCCTTCATGGTAATTTTTTATGGACAAAAATCTTAATTTTAATGAAGTTACATTTCTTTGTTATCATTAATGCTTTTTTGTATCCTCTGTCTTGAAGCCATGAAAATATTCTTTTTCTTTCTTTCTTTCTTTTTTTTTTGGCATGGGCAGGCGCTGGCAATCAAACCCAGATCTCTGGCATGGCAGGTGAGAACTCTGCCACTGAGCCACCATTGCCTGCCCACATTATATACTTTTAAAACTTTCTCTCTCTTTTTTTAATAATACATATTTAATTTCAGTTACCATGTTTAAGTAGACTAATCTAAATATGTTTTCATATTTGAGTTATAGAACCAACTTTATTTTTCACCAGATGTTCCAATACCCTTTATTGAATAATCTGTCTTTCCTATCGAGATTTGAAATTCCACCATCACCATACACTGAATTCCCACATATTATTTCCTCCTTCTCTTGTCCTTCAAACTATATATATATATATTTTAATTTTTTTAAGAGTGTTTGAAAACTTGGAAAAACTCTAATAACCCTGAAAAATATGTGCACAAACATTTTTTCATTCAGATTCTCCAGATTTTCAGAACCTGTGAAACCCATCCATAGATTCTCATCAAACCTCCTTTTCCACTTTTTAAATACTTCTGATAATTCACTTTACCCAGGGAAGCCTTAAATCTGTGCACCTGTTTATTTTATTTATTTATTTATTTATTTGTATGCTGTATAGTCTCGTTTCATTCTTTTTCCATGTGACTGTCCTGTTATCACAGCACCGTTTGTTGAATTTTTTGGAACCAAACCTGGGTTTCCTGAATGGCAGGCAAGAATTCTACCACTGAACTACCCTTGTACCCCCTACCTGTTTATTTTTACAGTCTGTTCCTTTATAAAACTATGAACTATTAAACTATTGCAAATACTGATATTGTTTGTATATTTGTTTTTAAAAGAATGTTCTATTTCCTTTTAAAATCAAGACTCCTTAAGGGAATGGTGGGCGTTTAATTAATCTTTTATGTGAGGTTACTTTGTTTTTCATTTGAGTAAAATCAGACTTTTTTTTTCCTTCAAATTTTTTATTGTAAAAAATAACATATACAAAAAGGCAATAAATTTCAACGCAAACCACAACAATTATTTGTAGAACAAGATTTCAAAATTTGTTATTGGTTACAGTTCACAGTTTTGGTTTTTCCTTCTAGCTGCTCCAAGGCACTGGAAACTAAAAGAAATACCAATATAATGATTCAGTAGTTATACTCATTTGTTGAATCCTATCTTTTCTTTTATAACTCTGTCTTCTCCTTTGATCTTTTTCCCAGTCCTTAGGGGTATTTGAGCTCCCCCAGTCCTTAGGGGTATTTGGATTATGCCCATTCTAACTTTTTCATGATGGAAAGGACTGTCGGTGATATGGGATGGGAGGATGAACCTAGTTAATTCTCTGGAGAGGCTTACCTCTCTGGGTTTCAGGACTCATCTGGCCTAAAACCCATCTGGAGGTTTTAGGTTTCTGGAAAGTAATCATAGTGCGTGGAACCTTTGTAGAATCCTAGAGCCCCAGGTGTTCTTCAGGGTTGGTAGGAATGGTCTTGGTTGGCGTTTGGCAAACCATGGTAAATAGCAGTATCTAGCTGAAGCTTGTGTAAGACTAGCCTCCAGAATAGCTTCTCAACTCTGTTTGAACTCTCTAAGCCACTGATACCTCATTTTGCCCTCTTTTCCCCCTTTTGGTCAAGAAGTCATTATTGATCCCATCGTGCCAGGGCCAGCCCCGAGAGTCATAACCCACGCTGCCAGGGAGCCTTTTACCTATGGATGTCATGTTCCATGTTGTGGGGAGGGTATTAATTTTACTTGCAGAGGTGGGCTGAGAGAGAGAGGGACCACATCTCAGCAACAAAAGAGGTCCTCTGAAGTAACTGTTAGTCATAACTATAGGTAGGCTTAGCTTCTCCACTACATAAATATGCTTCACAAGAGCAAGCCTCAAGATCAAGGGCTTATCCTATTGAGTTGAGAGTCCCTTGTGTTTGGGATAGTATCAGAGGTTTCCCCAGTGGTAGAGTTTTTAACAATTCCATATTTTTTCTTCTAACCCTTAAAGGATTTTGCCATAACTTTTTTTTGGGTGGTATCTGTATGGTGGGGGTCACATTTCATTCTTTTTCCATGTGAGTATCCCACTATTGCAGCACCATTTGTTGAATTCTTTTTTCTTTGGTGGGGGTAGGAATAGGGAGTACATGAGCCAGAAATTGAACCAGTATCTCCTGCATGGCAGGCAAGAATTCTACCAATGAACTTGCACCTCCATTTGCCATTACTTTTTGATTATATGCTCAATGTACTGTGGAAAAAATCAGGCTTTTGAGAGGTTATATGGCTTGCCAAATTTTCACACATTTTTTGTTTTCCTGAATTTGTTTTCTTAAGTATTACCTAATATACAAAAGATTGAGTACCAATATAGTGAGGCTAGAAACTAAAATGAGAAGGCTTATTAAGTGTCTGATGGCAGTGGTGTTGGGCTAAGTTTCTATGGAGAGTCTTCTACAGATCCAGTTTTCACCCTCTAGCTTGAGGAGGGACATAAGACTTTAGAATGGTTTTGGGTTCTTTGTATGAATTACACCTTGTATGCATGGGACATAAGGAGATTTTGATGAACTGATTGGATATTAAAAATATGTCTCATTGTGATGAGATTGTAATAACTTTGATAATTTGCATGTGTGTGATCTTTAACATGCAAAGTATCTTTAAATATGTTATCTTCTTTTATCTGTTCAGCTTGCTCTTTTTAAAATTTTTTTATTAAGCATAGCAACATATAAACACAAACATTCTTACCATATGATCATTCCATTCTACATGTAAAATCAGTAACTCACAATATCATCACATGGTTATATATTCATCATGATCATTTCTTAGAACATTTGCATCAATTCAGAAAAAGAAATGAAAACAGAAAAAAATTCATACATACCATACCCCTTACCCCTCCCTTTCATTGATCACTAGCATTTCAATCTACTAAATTTATTTTAACATTTGTTCCCCGTTTATAAATTTTTATTAATAAAACCAAACAACATACAATATGAACATTCTTTTTTATCACATAGTTGTATATTCATCATCATGATCATTTCTTAGAACATTTGTATCAATTTAGAAAAAGAAGTAAAAAGAAAACAGAAAAAAAATTCATACACACCATACCCCACACCCCTTACCTTTTATTGATCACTAGCATTTCAGTCTACTAAATTTATTTTAATATTTGTTCCCCCTGTTATTTATTTATTTTTAATCCATGTGTTTTACTCATAAGGTAGATAAAAGAAGCATCAGACACAAGGTTTTCACAATCACACAGTCACATTGTGAAAGCTATATCATACAGTCATCTTCAAGAAACATGGCTACTGGAACACAGCTCTACATTTTCAGGCAGTTCCCTCCAGCCTCTCTGTTATGCCTTAACTGAAAAGGTGCTATCTGTTTAATGTGTAAGAATAACCTCCAGGATAACCTCTCGACTCTGGAATCTCTCAGCCACTGATACTTTATTTTGTCTCATTTCTCTTTCCCCTTTCGGTCGAAGGTTTTCTGAATCCCTTGTTGCTGAGTCCCAACTCATTCTAGGATTTCTGTTCCACGTTGCCAGGAAGGTTTACACCCCTGGGAGTCATGTCCCATGTAGAGAGGGGAAATGGCAGTGAGTTTTGCTTGTCCTGTTGGCAAAGAGAGAGAGGCCACATCTGAGCAACAAAAGAGGTTTTCTTGGGGGTGACTCTTAGGCCTAATTTTAAGTAGGCGTAAACTGTCCTTTGTTGGGTTAAGTTTCATATGAACACACCCAAAGATTGGGTGCTCAGCCTATTGCTTTGGTTGTCCCCACTACTTGGAGAATATCAAGAATTCTCCACTTGGGGAGGTTGAATTTTCCTTCTTTCTCACTGTTCCCCCCAGGGGACTTTGCAAATACTTTTTTATTCACTGTTCAAATCATTCTGGGATTTATCGAGGCATCACTCTGGACAAACTTACAAAATCTCATGCCCTACTCAAGGTTCCGTGTAGTTATGGTGTTCAGTTAAGCTATCTACATGTTATATTTCTCCTAAATAATTTTTAATTTAAGCATCTTTATTTGAAAAAACCCAGTCCCCGAGGAGGTTTGGCATAGTCATTTACATGTCATTTTGAATTGATTCAGTTGATTTATTTACTTAACACTGCTGAACTTGCATCTGAGAAAATTGGGGCAAAAATTTTAAGGGAGAAAGATCACTAGGAGACCTGAGAGCAATATGCTGAAAAATTAAAGGGGGAAATGTCAGATTTCTTCACAGTTCAAAATTATGGGAGTTATTTCTAGGAGAACTGATTTTATACTATTAATTAGCCAAATAAATATTTCTGTAATTTGCCAACTTATATTGATTTCATTTATGTTTTAATCCTTTGACTTAAATACTTTTCATTTTTATAGATAAAGTGGAGAACTTTAATGAAGAACATGAAAAGAATAGTCATCATATTTATAAAAATGCCGATGACAGTAGTAAGAAACCCAATGCAGAAACTACAGTGGCTTCTGGATACAAGGCTGATGAAATCAAGGAAATATATGATTCTTGGAACTCCCAAGTTGGAAAAAGGTCAGAATCTCCATCAGAAATATCTCCAATTAAGGGATCTGTAAGAACTGGTTTGTATGAATGGGATAATGATTTTGAAGATATCAGATCAGAAGATTGTATATTAAGTTTGGAAAATGATCCTCTTTTGGAGATGAAGGATGAAGATTTTAAAAAGCAGTTGGAAAATCTAAATGAAGCTATCGAGGAAGACATTGTACAAAGTGTTCTTAGGCCAAGCAACTGTAGGACGTACTGTAGGGCCAATAAAGCGAAATCCTCACAAGGAGCATCTAATTTTGATAAGCTAATGGATGGCACCAGTCAGGCCTTAGCCAAAGCAAACAGTGAATCAAATAAAGATGGCCTGAATCAGGCAAAGAAAGGCAGTGTAAGTTGTGGGACCAGTTTTAGAGGGACGGTTGGACGGACTAGAGATTATACTGTTTTGCATCCATCTTGCTTGTCAGTTTGCAATGTTACCATACAGGATACTATGGAACGCAGTATGGATGAGTTCACTGCATCAACTCCTGCAGATTTGGGAGAAGCTGGCCGTCTAAGAAAAAAGGCAGATATTGCAACTTCTAAGACCACTACTAGATTTCGACCTAGTAATACTAAATCAAAAAAGGATGTTAAACTTGAATTTTTTGGTTTTGAAGATCATGATGAGACAGGAGGTGATGAAGGAAGTTCTGGAAGTTCTAATTATAAAATAAAATATTTTGGCTTTGATGATCTCAGTGAAAGTGAAGATGATGAGGATGAAGACTGTCAAGTGGAAAGAAAGACAAGCAAAAAAAGAACTAAAACGGCTCCATCACCCTCCTTTCAACCTCCCCCAGAAAGCAATGATAATTCCCAGGACAGTCAGTCTAGTACAAATAATGCAGGTATGGTTTTTTTATTTGTGTGTGTGTGTGTGTGTTTAACTATAGTAAGTAAATGTATTTTTCAGGCTTAAATCAACAGCCACCTACTTTCTTCTTAGAAACTCAATTATTCATTTTAATAGAATTAGCAATTTAAAACCACTAATTATCCAAAGCTATGGAATTTAAAATGTTAATGATTAGGTCCTGAGTTACATGGAACCAATTAGTAGATTGAGGAGTGTTTTCATATTTGTGTTTTAATTCTCCCATTAGCCAATAAGAATTTTAACGTGTGTATGGGTGCAGGGATATCACACATCTTGTTTCAACCTTGAAAATCCATATGCAATGGAGATGTAGTTTAGGTTTGATACATTTAGAACTATACTGATAATAGGTTGTTATAAATAAGGGAAATATTAGAAGATTAAAATGAATAAAAATCCTTTGTAGTTGGTTCAGAACTAATCAACTGGTAAACATTAAAAACATTCTCAAACTGTCTTAAATTGATTTAAAAGGCATGAAAAGTGGTAGTTAAGTATCTATGCACTCGGAACAGTGTCAATTTGATTTCTCTCTTAAGGTACTAGGACCAGTAATGATTAGAAGTCCTCAAAGAATTCATAGTCTCTACCTTGAGAGACAAAGGAAATAGGTTAGCTCTGCTGTAATTAAGTCATTACCTGGTGAGGGCTTTGTGAAATAGATTGTTGAGTGAACAATAATATGTGAAAGTCTCTGGGGTACAGGTTTTCTTAACCAACTCTAGTTTATCAGTTTACTTGTTAAATAAAGTTTTCTGTTCTGTTAGGATTGTAGAAGAAATGTCATCATGATGAATTACAATTATAATAATCTTAAATATAGATTCTCAATCTTATATTGGAGTATAGCTGCCATTTTGCTTTATTTGGCTTAAAAATAGTTGTCCTAGATTGGAATCATTTATTCTTACTTTCAAAAATAGAATTACACAGGAGTATCCCCTGAGCCTTCCTCCCTCTACCACCCCTTCCCTCATAACACACACCCACAAATCCCTTTTGGGGAACTGATTTATAGCATTGTTGCTAGTCCCCTGAGATCGATTTGGGCAGAACCACTTCACAATTTCTTAGGAAGATGAGAGGTAATGACCAGTACCTGAGCTCCTGTCCTGCTACAGTTTACCTAGTAGCTTTTAGGCTTATCTCGATAGCATATTAATTCTAATCTGCAATTGAAAATCTATGGATAAAATGTACATTTGGTGGTAGTACACCTTTTTAGGCTTTAAACTGTGAAATCCTTAGGCCCCCTTTCAAAAACTTGATGCTGATACCAAGTAACATTGGAAAATTAGAGGTCATTTAGTTGATATACCGAAATTGGAATTTGAGTCTTCATGTAACATGTGAATTTGCAAGCATTTCAGTAAGGGTTGGGATAGAGAAATAGCTTCACTTTTTTCTTAAGATTAGAAAGAAAACAAACCTTTATAACCATTTGGGGTGTAATCTAATCCTTTGGTTAGATTTTGGGTAAAGACCCACAAATTTACTGAACTGCATTATACTTGTTAATTTTATAACTTTTTGTCAAGGAAAGCCGTCCTCTTTTTTGTTTTTTTAAATGTATCCAGTTATTGGTCTTTTTAGATGCAAGCAGGTGTTCTTTGAAGGCTAATATAATTTGGTGAACGTGAATTCTAGAAAAATGTTAAAAGTGACTATCATTTGATGTTTTCAATCAGTGTGTGTTTCTGTTCAAATTGAACCAACCAGTGCCAGTGTCCACACATATCCAGCAGTTATATGAGCTATGAACAGAAATTATTTTGGAAAAGACTTGATTTTGCCATTTACACAAAATAAAGCTAGAACACATAATAACAGCCAGGTTTATGATTTTCGTTTAGAGGGAACAAACCAGAGGTGAGAGTGGGAGAATGAAGCTTAATGTCATTGGAAATATTTGATCAGCTATGTTTATTTTATTTCCTTTATCTTTTCTTTCCACAATAGTCCAAAAAAAAAAAAAAAAGCCTTCATAGGCTGTCTGGTAGATAATTTGAAATATGAGAAAGTTAGCTAGTTTTGATTACTTGGATTTCAGAAAACTTGGATTTTACAGAGGACTTGCCCGGTGTGCCTGAAAGTGTGAAGAAGCCTACGAATAAACAAGGAGATAAATCAAAGGAAAATACCAGAAAGATTTTCAGTGGTCCCAAACGAGTAAGTAAAGCACTATCTGTCATTTTTTATACTTATTATTGTAGAGTACAGCCTTTGCTAATTTTTTTAAATTTGAAAATTACTACCAAACATTGCAATTAAATGTCTGAAAAGATAACATGTTTCACTCATTATAATGTGGCCCAGCATAGATAATTCAGACTAATTTGCTTGAGTTTACCTTTTGGTAAAAAATTAATTCTTTACTTAAAATTGCTTGGAACAGTGTTAAATTTGTTTTTGAAAAATTGAAGTTGGAGGTAGGCAACCTCTTTTGTTCTTATAGGTTGAACTACTTCTATGCTGCTAGAGAATGAGTGTACCCACTGTTTTTGTGGCTGTATTTTTGCTTTTGCACTATGAGTTGTACCCCCCACCCCCCCAAGAGAAAACTTGCTGGATGTTGACAGAATAACAGAGCCTTAACTGCTCTGGGACAGGTTAGCGTGGTATAGGCTTCTGGTTTATATATAAAAGTTTCTGTCATATGTTGATTTCCAGAGCAGCACTTCTCAAAGTGTTCCAACTCAGGAATGCTTTACATTTACACTCTTAAACATTTATTGGTATTCCCATATAACTTTTGTTTATGTGGGATATATCAATACATAGCAGATTAGAAATTAAAGCATATTTTTAAGATATTAATAATTCACTACAAATAATGAACCCAATTCATGTTAATAATATTTTTATGAAAAATTATTTTCTAAAACATTTTGAGTGAGAAGAGTAACGTTGTTTTACATTTTTTGTAAATCTGTTTAATGCTAGGCTAAATAATACATAGCTGGAATCTCATATCTGCTTCTGCATTCAATATGCTTTATTATGTTTTTGTTGAAATATGTGAGGAAAATCCAGCCTCATACAGATGTGTAATTGTATACTAAATATCCTTTTCAGGAAATTGTGGATATTCTTCTTTGATGCTATACCAAAACTTAAATGGAAATTTCTTAAAGATTTACTGCAACTTGGATTTTTGAAACCATGCCAATGGATCGTTCATACTGTTCTGTTAAAATCTGTTGGTCTGTCTTATATTTTGAATGGATAATTTACCCATATATGTTTGGAAAATATTGGCTCATGAGTTGTGCAGATCTTTCACATGGTGACTCATTTCATTATACAGTATTAAAAAAATTACATTAATAACATCACCAAACTCATCAGGAAAGTCTTTAACTATTGATTCAGGGTGCTAGATACAAATTTTTAACTAGTGTCTGGCAGTGAAGAATAATTCTAGTTCTGTTTGGGATCCCTACCTTGATTTGTGCTAAGATGTCAGCAGTTTTGTCCACCATTGCTTTTGCACAATCCCTACTAACTAATCAACACAGTGACAAAGGCAAATAACCTCCTGTTGTTATTATGATGATGAAAATGCTTTTGATTTTGTAGAAACCCTGAAAGAATCTCCTGAGGATTCCCTTGAGCTTACTTTGAGAACTGCTCTTTTAACTCTCCTTTCCTTTCTTCCCTCCCAATTTATGAAAAGATTGAAATGAATGCAGTGAATACCTGTATCCCTCTACCTAGATTTATTGGTTAACACTTTGGTATAATTGCCAAAATTACACACTCTGTCAGTCTTTGTTCTCTCTTTCCATGTGTGTGTATGTTGATTTATGCTGTTTGGTTTGAAAGTAAGTTTTTTTTTTTAATAGCCTGTTTCTCTTATGAAAAATGACAATATTCTACCTGGTTATGTGATCCTATTAAGCATATTAGTAGTGATCCCTTGATGTAATAATGTCCAATTTATTTGTTTTTTTAAAGAGTGCACGGTATTTGTATTATAGAATGTTTCACATTTAGAATTTATCTGGTTGTTTCCTCAGTGTCAATTAACTTGTTACTCCAGCATATTAAAATAGTATTGTGTCATAGGACACTGGAAATTAAGTCTAGAAGCTTGATAAGGTTCAGGTTAACTATTTCGGTGGCAGGAATACTTCAAAGGTGTTATTGCATACTTCATGTTCTTCACATCAGAGCTATGTACCAGCTGGTTATTTCAGTAGTAATGTTGATTGACCACCTAGTTAAGATTATGATCATCAGGTCTTTTCAAAATAAGGATGTATTTTCCCCTCTCTAGTTGAATTAATAAATAAGTTCTCAGGTGCAACTTTGGCACGATGTGCATATCATGCTCCCCATTATTGTTTTACATCATTTCAGCATCCATTGTTGAGCTTTGCCTGTATCAGTTTATTAAACTGAGAGCTGTAGAACGGTGAATTTTCTAATTATGTTATTTTTTCCACATTTAATACGTGAAATTCTGTAAAGAGGCGTTTTCTTCTTCCCACCTCCCTCTTTTGCATGTTACTATAGACTCAGAACTTTTGTTTATTAAATGTATTACAATATTTTGGTCTTCTTAAAAATTATTTGTCTAAGTTATCTTAGATATAGCCATTGTGAACCATTTCGCACTGTTTTTTTCTTTTTTTTTGGCATAACCCTGTCATCTTTGACTACTTCCCCTTGCTTTTTTTTTAAATGCAATTTTATTGAGATATATTTACAAATCGTCCAAAGTGTACAATCAGTGGTTCATAGTATCATCATATAGTTGTCCATTCATCACCATAATGAATTTTTGAACATTTTCATTACTATCATCCACAGTACCAAAGATTTAAGATGTCAAATATTTGAATATGACAGTTCCAAATAGCCGAGGCATCTCTGGATAACCTTAAAATCGATGAAATTTGGTGGTGCTTTCATCTCTTTTCTCATTGTGGTAGTTTAGGGAGATGGGCTTTTGTAGCACTTCTCCTGGCTTCACTGGTGCGAGTCTCCCCTTGCTTTTCAAACAGTATGATGCCCCAGGCTCATCTTGTACTTTCCGTTTTGGATGTGGATGCATCCATTTCTCCAAGGAACCTTGTTTCTTTTTGTGCAAATTAGTACTAAGAAACCAAGATCTGAGTGCTGGGTATGTTCATTGCTACTCTAGGGTATCACTACTTCTAGGCCTTTTCAAATTGGACAGAGCTAGGAAATATGTACAAATGTAAACCATGATTTCAAATTGTTAGTTTCATTTCAGATTTATTATTACAAAATGTATTTTTTTTTACAAAATGTATTTTTTAATATATATATGTATATTTTATTGGAGAAGTTGTAGGTGTACAGAAAAAATCATGCAGAAAATATAGAGCCCATATACTCCGCCATTAATCACACTTTGAATTATTGTGGTACCTTTGTTAAAAATGATGAAAGAATATTATTATAATTTTACTGTAAACTATAGTCCATAGTTTACATTAAGGTTCACTATTTGTGTTGTATATTCCGATGGTTCTTTTTTTTGTAAGGTTTCTTTCACTCAGCACAATGTTTTTTTGTATTTTTTTTTATTAGAGAAGTTGTGGGTTTATAGAATAATCATGCATAAAATAATTTGCATATACCACCCTATTAACACTATATAGTGGATGTGGTATATTTGTTACAATTGGTTAACACATTTTTATAATTGTACTTTTAACTACAATCCTACGATCCATGGTTTAACTTAGAGCTAATTGTTTGTATTATACAGTTCTGTTTTTTTTTTAAATTTTTATTCTACTAATATATACAACCTAGAATTTCCCCTTTTAACCACATTCGAATATATAATGCAAAAAAATATTTTTATATTTATATAATCCAGTAGAGTTAATTACACTATTATGCTGCTGTCATCACCATTCCCTGACTGCAGTCCAGCCCTGGTAATCTGTATTCTAGTTTCTGTCTATGAATTTGCTTACTCTAACTTTTTTCGTAACAATGAGATCATGCTATATTTTTTCTTAGTGTTTGGTTTGTTTCACTCAACAAGCTGTCTTCAGGTTTCATCCATATAGTATCATGCATCAGAATTTCATTCCTTTTTTTTAAATGTTTTTAACTGCATAATATAACATATATACAAAGCAAAGAAAGAAAAAAGTAATGATTTCCAAGCACACTTCACCAAGTAATTAAAGAATAGATCCCAGAATTTGTCATGGGCTACCATTCCATCATCTCAGATTTTTCCTTCTAGCTTCTCCAAAACACTGGAAGCTAGAAGAAATATTAATATAGTGATTCAGCAGTGATACTTCTTTGTTAAATCTCATTTTCTTACATACTCTTCCTTTAATCCTTCTCTCAATCTATAGGGATCTTCAGACAGTACCTGTTCTGACTTTTTCATGTTGAGAAGAAGTGTTCACACTAAAGAATAAGGGGATGTAATTAATTGATAATCCTGGAGAGGCTCCTCCTTCTGAGTTTCAGGGTTTATCTGATCAAGGAACTTTTTGAGCTGTTTTATGACTGAGTAGTATTCCATTGTATAGATATACCACATTTGTTTATCGATTCAACTGTTGATGAACACAGATTCCTTCCACTTTTTGTTGCTTGTGAATAATGCCGCTGTGGACATTGGTGTACAAATATGTGTTTGAGTTCCTGCTTTCAGTTCTTTTGGGTATATACCCAGAAGTGGGAATTCCAGGTCATGGGGTTGGTAATTCCATAGTTAACTTTCTGAGGATCACTCAAGCTGTTTTGCACAGTGGCTGCACCATTTTACCTTCCCACCCATGATGAACTGGTGTTCTCTTTAACCACATTGACTCCAGCATACTTAGTTTTCCTTTTTTATTTTTTTAATTGTAGCCTTTCTAGTGAATGTGTAATGGTATTCATTGTGGTTTAAATTTGCATTTTCCTGGTAGCTAATGATTTTCAGCATCTTTTTGTGTGCTTTCTGGTCATGTGGATATCTTCTTTAGAGAGATGTCTGTTTTAGCCTTTTGGCTATTTTGTAATTGAATTGTTGGTGTCATTAAGTCGAAGGGTTTCTTTGTATATTCTCCTTATTAAACCTTTATGGGGTATGTGATTTCCAAATATTGTAGTTTTCAGTTATTTCTGTAGTGGCTAATGATGTTGAACATCTTCGCATGTCTTCTTTGGCTATTTGTGTATCTTCTTTGAGAAATGTATATTCAGGTTTTTTGCCCATTTTAAAATCTTTTTGTTCTTGAGTTGTAGGATTTCTTTTTCTTTCTTTCTTTTTTTTTTGGTAGCATTTCTTTATATATTCTGGATATTAAAACCTTGTCAAACATGTGGTTTCCAAATATTTTCTCCCATTCTTTAAGATGTTGTTCTACTTTCATGATAAAGTCCTTTGATGTACAAAAGTTTTAAATTTTGATGAGAGACCTATTTATCTAATTTTTCTTTTGTTGCTTGTGCTTTTGGCATACAGTCTAAGAAATCATTGCCTGATGCAAGGTCCTAAAGATGCTTCCCTGTGTCTTCTAAGAAATATATAATTTGGTGTCTTATATTTAGGCCTTCAATCCATTTTGAAGTAAGTTTTTTATATAAGGCAGGAGTCCACCTTTCTTCATTGCATATGGATATGCAATTTTCTAGCACCATTTGTTGAAGAGACTATTCTTTCCCAGTTGAGTGAATTTGGCACCCTTGTCAAAATCAGTTGACCATAGTTGTAAGTGTTTATTTCTGAACCCTCATTTTGATTCCGTGGTCTGCATATTTGTTCTTGTGCTAGTACCCTGCTGCTGTGATTACTGTAGCTTTGTAATGAGTTAATAAATTAGGAAGTTTGAGTCCCCCATATTTATTCTTCTTTTACAGGATGATTTTTACTATCCAGAACCTCTTACCCATTTAAGAGATTTTGTACTTTTATCTTTTATTTGTATTTTTTCACTGAAAATCTTGATGTTCCTAATAGTATATTGGCTTATTTGCTTTATCCTACTGTTGACATTAAGTAATTTTTAAGTTATAAAATCAATATTACCACGAACAATAAAAATACTGACTGAAGGTTAAGATTTCTTTGCAGTTCTTTTTCTCCTTACGTTATATCTCACTAAGAATGAGTAGTTATAATTGTGTTCAAAGGTTTCTTGAAGTAGTAATTGATTTATTATTAATTCAGTACTCATTTGAGTTCATTTGTATGTATTTGCATTGTTTTTAAATTCAGTTTTAAAGTTAACATTGGAGTCATTTTTTTCCCCAGCTATTAACATAGCTTAGAAGGCAGCAAAACACGTGTACTTGACCTGATTATGAAGGAATCTCTCTGGCCTACAGTAAATTAGGTCGTAGCAGACTGGTAGGCCTCAGACCTATTTATTGCTGATGGATGTAGCAGGATGATGCCATTAGTATTACGAGAGGAAAGTTTAGGGAACTTTTTCCAGTTTATAAAGTCGAAAGAAATATGAGATCAAACTCATGTGAAAGATGTGCTAGATAAAGCCCTGACTTAAAGTAGTAAGTAGTCTTAACATTTATTAACCTGAAGAGACTAAATCAGTAAATCTTTTAGTTTCCCTTTTTACCTCATTTCGCTCATTGTTTCAAATATTTTATTTGCCAAAACCTTTATTATAAGTGGGGTTGTGTCAGAAGTTCTTCACTTAGGTACTACTATTTAGTGGATTGGTAAGCTTCAAAAGTGAAAGTTTTTTTTTAGCTGAAAAATGCCTTTATTTCTCTCTCATTTTTAAATTTTCCCAGGATATTACATTCTGAATTTACAGCATTTGCTCTTTGAACATTTAAAAAAACGCCATCACTATTTTCTGTGACCTCTTGTGTCCAAAGACAGGTTGGTCTTCATCCGTTATCATTTTCCCTCTGTAGGGAAGATGTCTTTTTGCTCCGGTGGCTCTCATAATTTTCTTTTCCCTAACAGGGGAGATCATGAAAAAGTGAAACTCCTAAGTGTTATACTACTTTAATGCTTTTGATTCCTAACTCTTATGTGAAACAGACTCTGCGTTTTCCTTTAGAATACTAAAAGACTAAGAGTTGCTTGATAGATTTTGCATCCATAGAAAGGAGATTATTGGAAAGCAGATAGGCAAAGTTTTACCTGTTTTGATGAGCATAAAGGAATAGAGGAAACAAATAAATGGTATCAGCATTGTTGTCTGTTCAGTTTGGTATCAAATTGTGCTTTTGGCGTACAGTCTAAGAAATCGTTGTTTATCAGAGGAACAGAATCTTAAGAATAAGTTCTCTGAAATGCCTATCTGGGTTTTCTAGGATTAGTTCTGTATTCTGATAAGATTTAAATATTACTAATGACCCTGTTTCCACGTAGTATAGAAGGCACCAGTAGTCCATGACTTACTGTGGCAGAAGAGTTTCCCTCCCTCCCTGTCAGGGTTTCTCAACCTCACTACCATAGACAGTTTGAACGAAGTAATTCTTTGTTGTGGGAAGGTGTCTGTGTACATTGCAGATTGTTGAGCAGCATTTCTGGTTTCTGCCCACTGCATGCCAGTAGCACAGCCCTTTCCCTCCTACCCTCCTACCTTTAGTTGCAACAACCAAAGTTTCTCCAGACATTGCCAAATGACTGTTGGAGAGGAAACCCCTCCCCATATTCATGGTATGTCTGTATAACTGTGTGTACACACATGTACATACACACTCTGCTTGGAAGTAAGTTGTAGACCTGATGATCATTATCCCTAAAATTTGTATTTTCTGAAAACAAGAGAACCCATCTTTAGCCATCATAGCCTGCTCGTCACAATCAGGAAATTAACATTGATATGATAAAATCATAATGCACAGATCCCATTCAAATTTCATTAGTTGACTCAGTAATGTCTGTTACAGCAAAACAAATAACTCCCTGTTCTAATCTGCTAGATGCTGGAATGCGATATACCAGAAACAGAATGGCTTTTAAAAAGGGAAATTTAATAAGTTGCTAGTTTACAGTTCTAAGTTGGATAAAATGTCCCAATTAAAACAAGGCTAAAGAAATGTCTGATCTAAGGCATCCAGGGAAAGAAACCTTGGTTCAAGAAGGCCAGTGAAGTTCAGGGTTTCTCTCTCAAGTGAGAAGGCACTTGGCGAACATGGCCAGGGTTTCTCTCTCATCTGGAAAGGGTTTCTCTCTCATCTGCTAGCTTTCTCTCCTGGCTTCCTGTTTCATGCAGCTTCCCGGGAGGCATT
Organism: Tamandua tetradactyla; assembly: GCF_023851605.1. NCBI lineage: Eukaryota > Metazoa > Chordata > Mammalia > Pilosa > Myrmecophagidae > Tamandua > Tamandua tetradactyla. The sequence goes on from NC_135339.1 coordinate 9,684,465, forward strand.
TTCCTTCTTCATCTCCAAAGGTCGCGCTGCTGGTGAACTCTGCTTCTCATGGCTATGTCATCCTGCTCTCTCAGAATCTCTCTTTTATAGGATTCCAGTGAAGTAATCAAGACTCACCTAGAAATGTGTCCATCTAATCCACCCTAACAACTGCTTTTGATTGAGTCACATCTCCAGGGAGATGATCTAATTAAAGTTTCAAAGATATAATGCTCAATAGGGATACAGTACTGAATAGGGATTAGAAGAAACAGTTGCCTTTACAAAATGGGATTAGGATTAAAACATGGCTTTTCTGGGGGTAGATACATCCTTTCAAACTGGCACACCCCCCTTCTCCCACATCTCCCAGGCAGAAAGCCCTTGATACAGTCCAGAAATCACGTGTTGCATTTAGTCGTCTCAGGTTTCTCCCCTCCTTCAATCTGGAAGAATATCCTTGTCTTTCCTAGTTTTTCCATGGCTTTGATATTTTTGAAGAATTTGGGCCTGTTATTTTGTATATTATCCCTCAGTTTGTCTTCTCTGATGCTGCTTCTTCATGATTATGTTTAGATCACATATTTTTGGTAGAAATCCCACAGAAGTGATGCTGTGTTCTCACTATATCATATTTGATGGCACACAATATTTATTTGTACCACTGTCATTGCTGATGTTAACTTGGATCTTGGTAAAGATGGTATATGCCAGGTTCCTCAACCATAAAGCCAATTGATAACATTTGATGGGAAGATCGTTTGTGAGTATGTGAATATACTCTCCTTATCTATTGGTGATTGGTGCCCGAAACAATTTTTATTAAAATGATTGCTGACTATGATTTCTGATTACATCATTTCTTCTACAGTTATTAGTTGGCCTTCTGTGAGGTAGAACTTTCCCTTTCTCCACGTATATAAGAGTATATATTTATCTCTATCAATATGAGTATGTATTCCAGTCATTTATTACTGTTACTTATTTAAATGATATTACCATCATTTATTTTTATAGTTTGATTTGGCCAGCTTATGGATGTTTTTTTCTAGCTGCTTCCTTGACTTGTCCCCACAATTTTCTGAGCATTTCTTTGCTTTCTGACATACTAAGATATTCCAGGCTCATGATATATTACCCAGTCCTAGAATCAGCCATTTGTCCGAGGAGCCCTGTGTTTTGTTGTTGTTGTTTTTAGTGAAGAATGGTATTTAGAAATAAAGTTCTGGTTACTTTAGGTATGGTCATTACTTTTGGAATGTGATTGCTACTAGGCCCTCTCAGCAACCAAAGCTGGGAAATATGTACATGTATGTAGATACTAACCCTCTCAGATATATGCAGATCTACTCCAGGGCTTCTCTGACTTGACAGCTAGTTAACATGTAAATGTATGTATGCACACACACCCTATTTCTTGATCTACCTATGTGTATTCGGAATTCACACCGATAACTCCAGTTTCTATCCAGCACCACACGTTTATTCCAGCCTTCCAACTTCCCAGTTTTACTTCCCTTTGCCAACAGTGAGAATATCTGGTTCCCATTAACCTCAACATTATTTACTTATTTTCTCATTCCTCATGTTTGTAACTAATTTTCTGATCTCCCTTCTTCACTAGATTAGAAAGCATGACTTTAAAGCATGCCATCTGTGAGAATTTTCTGAGTCCCTCACCAGGGATATGGTGAAAGGTTGTTTATACCAGGATTGAAGGCTGGCTGGGAAACAAGATGAGGAGGGTGAAGGAAAAATGTGGTAAAAACATAGTTGAAATGATTACTCAGAAAGTTGTCTTTGCTAGGAGAAAAAAATGAAGATAGGGTTTGAGGAATTGTGTTGGAAAATCTGGGTTAAAGGTAATCCTTTTGTTTTTAAGTTGCCACTCTAGTTCTGATCGCAAGTTATAGTTTCTCTGCATCCCATTATTTGCAGTTGACATATATGGATTTTTTTCTACCTGTCCTGCTCATAATTTGCTCTGTAGCTCTTCTTTCACCTGCTGCCCCTCTGCCCTACTTGTAGGGCATTTTCTTCTTTGTAAGGCATTTTCTCCTTTATTCAACCTGAACCTAGGACACTGGCCATGTTGTTTTGCCAGTTAATATTGATCACTAATCATTGGTGAAACTAACCATAATATCAAGCTCAGCTTCAACTCTCAGATATTTAGACTTTCACTTTTATCATGTCCCTGTGGTTTAGGTTGGTCCATCTGGCACTAGCTTTTGTCTCATTCTCTAAGGAACATTTTGGACTTTATTTTTTTCTTCCCTTCTGTCACTCAATATGACACTGGATAGTGGGTTTTCAGGCAATTGAATTAAAATTTCATAAGTCATGGTTATATTTTTAATTGTATTAGAAAGTTATAAATGCCTGAAATAGCAGTTTAAAAATTGTTGTAGTTTTATAAACTCATTTTTTTCTCCATAAAATAAGTTTATATAGGTTGTCAATGTAAAACGAATCCTGCAATTGAAGAGACTTGAGAAAGAACAAGTAGTCCCACGTCCTACCTAAGAACAGATGTTCCTTCCACAGTATCCTGCTTTAGTAGTTAGAACTCACTCTCAAAAGGCAATTTATTTTTTGTCAAATGGTTTTACCTGTTATTACTCCTTTCTGTGTCTCAAAATTCACTGTCGATCTGGGATCAAGTCATCAAGATGGTAGTGTGAGATCTACTATATTCCCAATAAATGAATCCAAAGCCTGTAAGAAGAGAGCGTCTGGCCAAGTGTTCTGGTGATGAGGGGTACTGGAAGAAGTATAGTAAAGGTAGTAAAAGCCTCTACCGCCCCTTCACAGCTCATCAGTTGGAGATCTGGAGAGTTGTTGAAGCTGAGCAGTTTCAGTCTGAGCCTAGGTGTATAGGTCAGTTTGTGTTGAATTTTCTTCTTCATTGTTTTTAATTGGCACATACTGCATGCCTTTCACAGTGCGGGGTACTGCGGATGCAGAAAAAAGTGAGATGAGTGTCTTAAACAGGCATTATTTCTGTTTTGTGAGGCAGAATGCTTTTCCCTCGTTGATCTGTATTAACATAAAGACTTAGGGAAATGTAAATTATTTTCTGTGATCTAATTTGTGTGTGTTTTTTTCTTTAGTATTTTATTTGGGGAGGATTTTTATAAGGAATAAAAGTACTGTTAGTCTTTTTCTTTGTCCAGATCCTTTAAAAATAGAAAATATTTCCCTGTAACTTATTCTCAGAAAGCTGTGGTTTGAGATGAGAAAATGTGATTGGTTAATCTAGAGCCTGACAAATTTGATATACATTGGACACAGTCAGAGTGTGTATATATATGTGTGTGTGTTATAGGACATATTATAGTTTGGAATTTCATTTGTTTTTGCAATTGGTAATAAATTTTGAGTTCATCTAAGACTCAGACATTCAGAAAATCTTTGCTAGGTTTTTCTTAGTACTCTGATGACTTCATGCTAATGACCACAAGTTAATACAAGAAGTATATATAATATTGCATATTTTTTGAGAGTAGTACCACGATTTTTTTATTAATTAAAAAAATTAACAACAAACAAAACAATAAGATATCATTCCATTCTACATATATAATCAGTAATTCTTAATATCATCACATAGTTGCATATTCATCGTTTCTTAGAATGTTTGCATCGATTTAGAAAAAGAAAAAGACAACAGAAAAAGAAATAAAACGATAATAGAGAAAAAAAAGTTATACATACCATACCCCTTACCCCTTGCTTTCATTTACCACTAGCATTTCAAACTAAATTTACTTTAACATTTGTTCCCCCTATTATTTATTTTTATTCCATATGTTCTACTGTTTTGTTGATATGGTAGATAAAAGGAGCATCGGACACAAGGTTTTAACATTCACAGAGTCACATTGTGAAGGCTATGTCATTGTTCAGTCATCATCAGGAACCATGGCTACTGGGACACAGCTCTACATTTTCAGGCAGTTCCTTCCAGCCTCTCCACTACATCTTGAACAACAAGAGTACCACAATTTTTTTACTGTTTAAATTTCCATTTATGGAAATACATAATCTTTTACAATATTTGTGTGATTGTGAAGACCTTGTGTCTGATGCTCCTTTTATGTAGGGTATGAACAGATGAGTAAAAAATATGGATAAAAAATAAACAAATAATAAAGGGGACAAAAGTAAATTGGGTAGAGGAGGAGGCCAAGATGGTGGCTTAGTGAGGTGTGGATTTAGTTCGTCCTCCAGAGGAACAGTACAGAACATCTGCTGGGGCCATGTCAGTGACTGGATACACAGCATACCCCAGTCTGGACCAGCTGGACTGGCTGTGAGCCCCCCCCCCCAGAACCGTGAGTTCCCCAAGCCACAGTGGCTGGCACCCCTCCCCCATAGGCTGCTTCCCAGAGGGGAAAGGAGAGGGACTTTTACCAGCAGTCAGGGCTTAGCACAACCAAGCTCCAAATGTGGAATTAACAAATTCTGACTACTAAAAATAGGTCCTGCTCTGAAAAGGATTTTTTTTTTCTATTTTTGTGGCTGTGTTTCTATGGCTTGACTGCTTCTTGAATACAGCTGCAGGGCTTCTCAGGCTCCAGCTGCCCCAGGCATGGGCAGAATTAAGCTTGTTGGAAAGGTTGTCTTCCCCAGGAGAGGGGTGTGGTCCAGCTCAGGTGGAATCTCTTCCTCAAGGAATTCAGACACCAGGGTCTGGAAAAGTGAAGTGATTTAAGCCAGCCTACAACCTCTCCTCTGTCTCAACCATGCCCCCAGCAGGGAGAGTCTGCTGAAGTTAAAGGTACCACATCAGCTTTTGCCTGTGGGACCCACAGATCGAAAAGTGCCACATACCGGTCAAGATAGGAAAAACACGGAGTCCAGAGGCTTCATAGCAAAGTCTTTAAACCTGCTGGGTCTCACCCTCAGGGAAAACTGATGCAAGTGACTCTTCTCTCTTGAGAGGAAGCCAGTTTGGTCTGGGAAAATCTGACTGGGGTCTGTAATACCTAAGTAGACCCTCCTAATGGGGGGAAAAAGGTACCATACAGGCAGGGCAAGAAACAAGAAAACAAGAACTGAATTCTGACCTGTTAAACAAAACCTAAGCTAGAGGTCTAGAGTAGGGTGAACTGAATGTCAGAAAACAGAGAGACAACAAAGTCATCCAGCAAGAAAATCCTAGGTAAAAAATTGAAGACAATCTCCAGAATAAACTAATTAAGGAAATTGAATGCCTAGACGCCAGCAAAAAAATAAATCATGCTAGGAAAATTGAAGATATGGCCCAGTCAAAGGAACAAAGCAATTAATTCAAGTGAGATACAGGAGTTGAAACAATTGATTCAGAATGTTTGAACAGACATGGAAACTTGAGGGAGGATATAAAGAAGTCAAGGAACAAACAAAAAGAAGAAATTGAAAGTCTGAAAAAATAAATCACAGAACACATGGGAATGAAAGGCAAAGTAGAAGAGATGAAAAAAACAATGGAAACCTACAGTGTTAGATTTCAAGAGGCAGAAGATAGGATTAGTGAGCTGGAGGACAGGACATTTGAAATCCGACAAGCAGAAGAAAATAAAGGGAAAAGAATGGAAAAATATGAGCAGGGAATTGAATGACAACATGAAGCGCACGAATATATATGTTGTGGGTGTCCCAGTAGAAGAGAAGGGAAAAGAAGAAAAACTAATGGAGGAAATTATCACTGACAATGGCCCACCGCTTATGAAAGACTTAAAATTACAGATCCAAGAAGTGCAGTGTACCCCAAACAGAATAGATCCAAATAGATGTACTCCAAGACACTTACTAATCAGAATATCAGATGTCAAAGAAAAAGAGTCTTGAAAGCAGCAAGAGAAAAGCAATCCATCACAAACAAGGGAAGCCCAATAAGGCTATGTGTAGATTTCTCAGCAGAAACCATGGAGGCGAGAAAAGAGTGCTATGATGTATTTTAAGTTACTAAAAGAGAAAAACTGCTAACCAAGAATTCTGTATCCAGCAAAATTGTCCTTCAGAAATGAGAGAGTAATTAAAACATTTTCAGACCAAAAAAATAACTGAGAGAATTTGTGACCAAGAGATTGGCTCTGCAAGAAATACTAAAGGGAACATTAGAGACAGTTAGGAAAAGACAGGAGAGAGAGGTGTGGAGAAAAGTGTAGAAATGAAGACTATCAGTAAAGGTAAAAAGAAGAAAAATTAGATATGACATATAAAATCCAAAAAGCAAAATGGTAGATGAAAGTACTTCCTTGCAATAATAACGCTAAATGTTAGTGGATTAAACTCCTCAATCAAAAGACTGGCAGAATGGATTAAAAAATAAGACCCATCTATATGCTATCTACAGGGGGTGCATCTTAGACGCAAAGATAAACACAGGTTGAAAGTGAAAGGTTGGGAAAGATATTTTGTGCAAACGAGAATCAGAAAAGAGCAGGAGTAGTCATACTAATATCCAACAAATTAGGCTTCAAATGTAAAACAGTTAAAAGAGACAAAAAAGGACACTATGCATTAATAAGGTAGATTGGGTTGATAGAAATATTAGTTAGTGCTCAATGAGAGTGAGTGGTAAAGGTATGGTATGTATGAGTGTTTTCCTTTTTATTTCTTTTTCTGGAGTGATGCACATGTTCAAAAAAAATGATCATGGTGATGAATACTGAACTATGTGATGGTATTGTGAGCCATTTGACTATATACCGTGTATGAAATGTTTATATCTTAAGAATGTTTGTATGTTAAGTTTTTTTCCCCTATTATTTATTTATTTTTAAACCATATGTATTACTTGTCCATCAATAAGGTAGAGAAGAGGAGCATCAGACACAGGGCTCTCACAACCACACAGTCACACTGCGACAGCCATATCATCATGCAATTATCTTCAAGAAACATGGCCACTGGAGCACAGCTCCACATTTTCAGGCAGTTCCCTCCAGCCTCTCCATTACAGCTTAACTAAACAGGTGATATCTATTTAATATGTAAGAATAACCTCCAAGACAACCTCTGGACTCTGGAATCTTTCAGCCACTGATACTTTATTTTGTCTCATTTCGCTCTTCCCCCTTTCAGTTAAAAAGACTTTCTCAATCCCTTTTTGCTGAGTCTCAGCTCATTCTAGGATTTCTGTCCCACGTTGCCAGAAAGGTCCATACCCCTGGCAGTTATGTCTCACATAGACGGGGAGGGCAGTGAGTTTGCTTGCTGTGTTGACCGAGAGAGAGGCCACATCTGAGCAACAGAAGAGGTTCTCTTGGGGGTGACTCTTAGGCCTAGTTTTAAGTAGACTTAGCCTATCCTTTGTGGGATTAAGTTTCATATGAACAAACCCCAAGATTGGAAACTCGGCCTGTTGCTTTGGCTGTCCCCACTGCCTCTGAGAATATCAAGAATTCTCCACTTGGAGAAGTTGAATTTCCCCCCCTTTCTCACCATTCCCGCTAGGGGACTCTGCAAATACTTTCCTATTCACTGTTCAAATTGCTCTGGGATTTATCTGGGCATCACTCCGGACAAAGCTACAAAATCTTATGCCCTAAGCAAGATTCCAAGTACTGTGGTGTTCAGTTAAGCTGTCTCCATAAGTTATATTAGGAAATTCACTTGTCAAAGTATAAATTTTGTACCAAATACACATTTTTTGTTTGTCTCTCACATACATTAAGGTTTTAAAATATTAATTACCAACTATTTTCAACACCCTGCATTATTGACATTCCTTTGTTCTTCCTCATGCAGAAATGTTTTTATATTTGTACGTTTAATCACTATCATTATACACTCTAGGCATTCCTAGATTATACCATCTCAGTCTTTATTGTCTATCTTTCCTTCTGGTTTTATTTGAAAGTGATAGTTTTTAAAGCCCTCTTCAACAAGTAGTTACAAGAGAGATCCCAGAGTTTGTCATGGGCTGCCATGCAATCCTCTCATATTTTTCCTTCTAGCTGCTCCAGAATATAGGAAACTAGAGAGCTTAAATACTTTTTTATCATCACAATTGATTTTTTTCCTTCTTTTTTATTTTTGTGAAAAATAACATATATACAAAAAAAGCTATAGATTTCAAAGTACAGCCCCACAATTAGTTGTAGAACATATTTCAGACTTTGACGTGGGTTATGGTTTCATAATTTTAGGTTTTTACTTCTAGCTGCTCCAAGATACTGGAGACTAAGAGAGATAACATTTTAATGATTCAGCATTCATATTCATTTGTTAAATCCTGTCTTCTATGTATAATTCCACCATCACCGTTGATCTTTCCATACTTCTCTTTGGGGTTGTTTGGGCTATGGCAGTTCTAAATTTTTGCTTTTGGAAGGGTCTGTCACTAATATGGGGTAGGGAGATGGAACTATCTGATGTTCCGAAGAGGCTGGGCTAGGTTTCAGGATTTAGCTGGACCAGGGACCCTTCTGGAGGTTGTAGGTTTCTGGACATTAATAGTTACATTAGTGCCTGGAACCCTTGTGGAATCTTATATATTGCCCTTGATGTTCTTTAGGATTGGCTGGAATGGTCCTGGTTGGGGGTTGGCAGGTTGTGATAGGTAGCAATGTCTACCTGAAGCTTGTGTAAGAGCAACCTCCAGAGTAGCCTCTTGATCTCTATTTAAACTCTCTTTGCCACTGATACTTTGTTAATTACGCTTCTTTTCCCCCTTTTGGTCAGGATGTTGATCCCGCAGGACCAGGTCTGGATTCATCCCTGGGAGTCCTCTCCCACAGTGCTGGGGAGATTTTCACCCCTGGGTGTCATGTCCCACGTAGAGGAGAGGGCAGTGATTTCACTTGCAGAGTTGGGCTTAGAGAGCCTGAGGCCACATCTGAGCCAGAGCAGAGGTTCTCCAGAAGTAACTCTTAGGCATGCCATAGGTAGTCTAAGCCTCTCCACTACCTACAGAAGCTTCACAAGAGTAAGCCTCCTGATCAAGGACAGGGCCTATTGATTTGGGTGTCCCTAAAATTTGACACAGTATCTAGGAAATTCCCTCATGGTAAGGTTTAATAGTTCCATAGTCTTTCTCCCCTCCTTCAGGAAACTTTGCCAATACTTTTTGATTATCTGCTTAACATACTCTAGGATGTTTCCAGGTGTTACAATAATCTATGCAGGATTAAAGGATTTCTTTCTTATTCTGTGCTTCCTGTGTTTTAAACAAGAATAAAATTAATGAATTGAAGACAATTCTGGTGGTGCAATCAGAATGACCCAGGTAAAACGTAGGTCAGTTGCTAAATGGTTTAATAGTAAGTAATAAAATGTAATAAGTAATAAAATGTTTTTATTTTTCATGTAACATTGATTGTTAACGTGGTACTTTTACAGTACTGTACACATTCACTTTCACTGAGTGGAACTAGTAATATGTGTCATAGTAGTGTGTGGTTTCCATGTACAATGCATTTACGTGCATATGGAATTGTTGTACCATTTTGAAACGATTTAAGAAGCTCATTGTCAGTGTCTGCTGTCTCTCCTACCTTCCACCCCCCCTCTCCCATGTGTGTGTGTGTGTAACCATGTCCACGTGCTTTTTGTTTTTGTTTTTAATTTTTAGATAATAGGATGTATTTTCATGTCCTCTCTCCCCCTATGTAATCAATCCTATTAACCTTCTAAGGCTTTGAAACAGTAGTCAAGGAAAGTTCTTAATGGATCAACTTTTATTTGAAAATTCAAAGATAGAAAATTCTTTTCTAGAGTATATTAGTATAAATGAGTTTGGTAATATTGTAGACTATAACCACTAGTTTAGTGGTTTTGCCTCTAAGTGGAATATTTCACTTCATTTTAGTGCATGAGTGAGCATTTTAACATCCATCATTAAGAGCTATGTATGATTCATTTTTGTTTTTTCTCTTATTAAAAAATGTTTTCCATTTTACTAATTAGCATTAGGTTGTATAAAACATGAAAAATTTTAAGTAATTGTGTTACTAAATGCCATTCTTCAACTGTCAGTGAAGAATTGATTGTGATCTTTTAATAGACCTTATTCATTTATTCTGTATACTGTTATGTTTCAAGGGCTTCAAGGGTTTTGAATTGTGTGGCCACAGTTTATGTTTTGTAATAATATTTGTTGCATTGTTTTCATGTCAGTTATCCCATTTGTCATAGTCCGTCTTTTTAGTGGGCAGACCATGTATATATTGTAGTTTTATAAAGATGCTGAACTCAGTGTGGTAGATCGTCACATAACAATTATAGTAGTATCACTTAATACTTGTAGAGCACATATTGTTTCAGGCATTTATTTAATCCTTCAAACAGCCATTAGCTGTAGGTATTATTGTTAACCCATTTTACAGATGAGAAAATAGAAGCACAGAAAAAGGTTGAGTAGCAATCTAAATTTTAACCCAGACCATGTGGCATCTGAGTCTAGTTTCTTAACTGTTCTGTGTATTATCACTTACAGTGAGAAGGAAGAATATTTAAATTTGGAGTCAAGCTGCCCCCATATCCAAAAGATTGTTCATTATGTGAAGTTAGTGGAGGTTTTTTGCAAAGAAATTTAGTACTTGAGCTTTAAGACACCTACTCTTTGCAAAATACTGTTATCTTATTGGGTTTGTGACTAAGCTTTGGGTTCTAGAGGTTGCTCAAATCAGGGATCTGATAACTAGCAAGGATGCAGGTTATATTGCTGATGTTTAAGGGCAACAGTAAAAAATAGAGAGCTGGAATTTGAAATGTCTTGTTTTCAGATTGCTAATGCATCATCATTGTATGCTAATACGTAAGAACAATGAATTTGTATACACAGTACAAATTCTGTTTAATGAAAGTTTCACAATATCATTCCTTTTAACATTAAGATTTTCTAATGCATTTACTCTGTGAATCAATTTATGCTGTGTCTTTTAGTAAGCCAGTTCTTTTTGTGGCACTTATACCATTGACTTGAGGTTATAGCATGGTTGTTTTAAAGAGAATAGTTGTATTATAAGCTAAGTATTAGTATGTTGCTTATTTGTAACTACTATGGGTTAATTGTTTTAAATTTTTTTATTGTATAATATAACATATATACAAAGCATAGAAAGGAAAAAGCAGTTGTTTTCAAAGAGCCGTTACAGGAGAAATCCCAGGTTTTTTCCTGGGCTATTATACCACCATCTCAAATTTTTCCTTTTAGCTGCTCCAGAATATGGGAGGGTAGAAGAATAACTATTTTTTGTCATCACAATCGACTTTCTTTTTTGCTTAAAAAATAACATATAGATAAAGCAATAAATTTCAAAGAATAACACAATTAGTTGTAGAACAGATTTCAGAGTTTGGTATGGGTTACAATTCCAGCTATTTACTTCTAGTGGCTCTAAGATACTGGAATGGAAACTAGAAGAAGTATCAGTTTAATGATTCAGCTGTCATATGTGTTTGTTAAACTAGACATTCTCTGTATAACTACACCATCACCTTTGGTCTTTCTTGTCCCATTCTTTAGAGGTATTTGAGCTATGTCCATTGTGACTTTTTCATGTTGGAAGAGGCTGTTGATAATATAGGACAGGGGGATGGAACTAGTGGATGTTCTGGAGAGGCTGGCGTCTGCATTTCAGGACTTATCTGGTACAAGGATCCATCTGGATGATGTAGGTTTCTGGAAAGTTACCCTGTGTTCTACTTTGCTAGCTGCCGGAATGCAATATACCAGAAACAGGATGGCTTTTAAAAAGGGGAATTTAATAAGTTGCTAGTTTACAGTTCTAAGGCCCAGAAAATGTCCCAATTAAAATAAGCCTATAGAAATGTCCAATATAAGGCATCCAGGTAAAGATACCTTGGTTCAAGAAGACCGATGAAGTTCAGGGTTTCTTTCTCAAGTGGAAAGGCACACAGTGAACACAGCGTCATCTGCAGCTTTCTCTCCTGGCTTCCCTTCACAAAGCTCCCCAGGAGGCATTTTCCTTCTTCATTCCAAAGGTCGCGGGGTGATGGACTCTACTTCTCGTGGCTATGTTGTTCTGCTCTCAGAATCTATTGTTTTCTCCAAAATGTTTCCTCCTTTATAGTATTCCAGTAGACTAATTAAGACCCACCCAAATGGGCGGACATACCTCAACCTAACTCTGTTTAACAGCCACTCTTGATCAAATCACATTTCCTGGAAGATGTTCTGGGTACAGTTTCAAGCTTGCAATACTGAATAGGGATTAGAAAAACAGCTGCCTTTTCAAAATGGGATTAGGATTAAAACATGGCTTTTTAAAAAAATTTATTAATTAAAAAATAAAGAAACAAAATACAACAATATACATAATCAGTAATTCACAATATCATCACTTAGTTGCATATTCGTCATTTCTTAGAACATTTGCATTAATTCAGAAAAAGAAAAAGACAATAGAAAAAGAAATAAAATGAACACAGGAAAGAAAAAAAAAAAAGATTATACCTACCATACCCCTTACCCCTCGCTTTCATTGATCAGTAGCATTTCAAACTAAATTTATTTTAGCATTTGTCCCCCCTATTATTTATTTTTATTCCATATGTTCTACTCCTTTGTTGACAAGGTAGATAAAAGGGGCATCAGACACAAAAGGTTTTCACAATCACACAGTCACATTGTGACACCTGTACCATTATTCAGTCATTCTCAAGCAACATGGCTACTGGAACACAGCTCTACATTTTCAGGCAGTTCCCTCCAGCCTCTCCATTACATCTTGACTAACGGGATGATATCTACTTGATGCTTAAGAGTAACCTCCAGGATAACCTCTCAACTCTGTTTGGAATCTCTCAGTCATTGACACTTTGTCTCATTTCACTCTTCCCCCTTTTGGTCGAGAAGGTTTTCTCAATCCCTTGATGCTAAGTTTCAGCTCATTCTAGGGTTTTTCTCAATCCCTTGATTCTGAGTCTCCGCTCATTCCAAGATCTCTGTACCACGTTGCCAGGAAGGTCCACACCCCTGGGAGTCATGTCCCATGTAGAGAGGGGTAGGCTGGTGAGACTACTCGTTGTGTTGACTGGAGAGAGAGGCCACATCTGAGCAACAAAAGAGACTCTCTTGGGGGTGACTCTTAGACCTAAATTTTAAGTAGACTTGACCTATCCTTTGCGGGGTTAAGTTTCATATGAACAAACCCCAAGACTGTGGGATCAGCCTATAGCTTTGGTTGTCCACACTGCTTGTGGGAATATCAAGAATTCAACTTGGGGAAGTTGAATTTCTCCCCATTCTTATCACTCCCCGAAGGGGGGCTTTGCAGATACTTTTCCACTCACTGATCAAATCACTCTGGGATTCATCTTGGCGTCACTCTGGACAAACCAGCAAAATCTCATATCCTACCTGAGATTCCAAGTACTTATGGCGTTCAATCAAACTGTCTACATAAGTTATATTAGGAAATGCACTAGTCAAAATATAAATTTTGTAACAAACTTTTTTTTGCTTTAGTCTCACACAGAAGGTGACATTTTAAAATATTAATTACCATCTATTTTCAGCACCCTGCAATAATGACATTCCTTTGCTCTCCTCATGTAAAAACATTTTTAAAATTGTACCTTGTACATTTCACTATTATTATACCCTCTAAGCATTCCTTGATTATACCGTCTCAATCTTTAACATCTTTCTTTTTGATTTCATTTATGTCCCCAGCCCTCCTCTCTCTATCATTCTCACATGCAGCTTCATTCAGTGTTTTAACATAATTGTATTACAGTTAGGTAGTATTGTGCTGTCCATTTCTGAGTTTTTGTATCCAGTCCTGTTGCACAGGCTGTATCCCTTCAGCTCCAATTACCCAATATCTTACCCTATTTCTATCTCCTAATGGTCTCTGCTATCAACGAAATATTCCAAGTTTATTCACTAATGTCAGTTCATATCAATGAGACCATACAGTATTTCTCCTTTAGTTTTTGGCTAGTCTCACTCAGCATAATGTTCTCAAGGTCCATCCATGTTGTTACATACTTCTTAAGTTTATTCTGTCTTAAGCTGCATAATATTCCATCGTATGTATATACCACAGTTTGTTTAGCCACTCGTCTGTTGATGGAGATTTTGGCTGTTTCCATCTCTTTGCGATTGTAAATAACGCTGCTATAAACATTGGTGTGCAAATGTCCGTTTGTGTCTTTGCCCTTAAGTCCTTTGAGTAGATACCTAGCAATGGTATTCCTGGGTCGTATGTAAATATTTATGCATTCTGCTTTAGGAGTCATGTGTTTTATTACATGGTACTATACTAGAACCTATAAAAATGTAGTATATATGTAGTAAATCTCCCTATATTATAAAGCTTGAAAATTTTTGAATGATGGCACACATCTGATCATAACAGTTTGGTTAAACAAATGTAGAAAATGGTAACTGTCATAAGCTACCTGAATCCCATTGCTGGAAGATTGTGGGTCGTGAGTCATAAGTATGAGGAACAAAGTTTTACCAAAGAACATGTTGAATTAAATATATTAATTACTAAACTAGAATAAGCCTGGCCAATAGGTTTAATTTCAGTGCCATCTTCTCTTGGTTGGCAATAGTTGCACAGAGCACTACACACCAGTGCTGTGGCTGCATAACCCTGTGACTCCATGTGTCTGCCAGAGGCGTGGGAACATGGTGAAATGCATCCCAGGTAGCATCACCTGCTGTCCAGAACATATGTTTGTATATTTCAGTTATCTTTATAATTTTACTTTATTAAAGGAAGCACTTTTGTAAAGAGGGCAAAGTTAAGAGGGAAGCAATTGATCTTTTCTTCATTTCTCTAGTCTCCTACAAAAGCTGTGTATAATGCCAGACATTGGAACCATCCAGACTCAGAAGAACTACCTGGGCCTCCAGTAGTAAAATCTCAGAGTGTCACCGTAAGTAAATGTCTTTCTTAGTTTCTGACCATTTATTTTGACCTTCACTGAAATATAATGACTTCAGTTTAGTTCACTGGAATAATAAGAACTGTGGACAGGAAAACAGAACTTTTAGTGATACCAGCTTATAAGTGAGAGCCTTAAAATATTTAGATTGCTTTTACACCTAAGCCGCATTTTATGGAATTTAGGTTCTTTAGTGTTTAAGAGAGTAATTTTTTTATTTGATGTTTCTGTAACATCATACATACATGAGAAAGTGGCTTTGAGTGGATAATTTATTTTGCAGAGGAGAACCTCTTCCTGCATGCCAGTAATGTTTCCCTTCAAAACACATTTGAATGAGATATGCTTATCAAATTATTTTCTTCAGAACGACTATTAATGTCACACACAGTATTTCCAGATTTATGGTAAAGTGTCCAACATTTGGAGTTTTCAGGTCAGGTGTTTATAATAACAGTAACAAAATAATTGGGGGAGAGCAACTTTCTAAAATAATATTCTCTGTTTTCTTAAACTGATTAATTAAACACATTTTAAGCACCGTTCGATAACACAGAATCATCATTGTGCGCATTAGAAGTTATGAACCATGTGAGTGTATGCCAAGCTCCCGTTATGTGGCTGTTTATTTCCTTTCTGAATACTTCAGATTCCTGTGCTTTTTAGACTCTTTTGCCTGTCTGTTATAGTTTATGTCTCACTCCTTGCTCTTTCTCAGGGCTGTTTATATGTACAACTGTGATTCTTTATTCTCTCTAATGTTCCTGGAGACATAATAAATTGTGTTAAATGCAAGGTTAAAAAAGACTAGAATGAATCCTAAGTGGGTTTTTTGGCTTTGTTTTATGTTTTCAGTAAAACATGTAAGTTCTACCTGGTAGTTCATGGAATTTGAAATATCCTCTGTGACCTTTCAGAGGTCTTCCCTTTTTTTCAGCTTTATTTACTCTTTTTCTGGAGCTAAATTTGTCAGATAGATAAGATGTTACTATTTTTTTTTTTTTCAAAACAGCACAAGATTTTTTTTTGATTTTTAAAATTCATTACCACATGGGTTTGTGGTTCAAATTCATGCTGACTATGTGATGAGACACACACACAGTCATGTCAAGTATACCATTATTTTAAAGTTAGTCCACAGTTCACAAGATGCCAAAGCAAATGGAAGAAATCAACAGAAATCCCCTCTGGAGTAATATCATCAACCCCAGCCTCACAGATAAAGTTTTTTTATTCATTTAAATACCAAAAAACACCAAACAACTGCAAACATTTGTAACTTTTGATCATTCCGTTCTACATATATACTGAGTAATCTAAAGTTTTTTTTATTTCTTTTAAGATTTTTTTTTAAATACCAAAACACACCAAACAAATGCAAACATTTGTAACTTTTGATCATTCTGTTCTACATATATAATCAGTAATCACAATATCATCACATAGTTGCATATTCATCATCATGATCATTTCTTGGAACATTTACATCTATTCAGAAAAAGAAATAAAAAGAAAACAGAAAAAAAACATATCCCTTTATATCTTTTTTTTTACCTCACATGCAGCTTCATTCAATGTTTTAACATAACATAATTGCATTACAATTAGGTAGTATTGTGCTGTCCATTTCTGAGTTTTTATATTCAGTCCTCTTGCACAGTCTGTATCCCTTCAGCTCCAATTACCCCTTCTCTTTTTTTTTTTTTTAATTAACGGAAAAAATGAAATTAACCCAACATTTAGAAATCATACCATTCTACATATGCAATCAGTAATTCTTAACATCATAACATAGATGCATGATCATCGTTTCTTAGTACATTTGGATCGGTTTAGAAGAACTAGCAATACAATCGAAAATGATACAGAATGTTAATATAGAGAAAAAAATTAAAAGTAATAATAGTAAGAACAAAACAAAACAAAACAAAAACCTATAGCTCGGATGCAGCTTCATTCAGTGTTTTAACATGATTACTTTACAATTAGGTATTATTGTGCTGTCCATTTTTGAGTTTTTGTATCTAGTCCTGTTGCACAGTCTGTATCCCATCAGCTCCAATTACCCATTATCTTACCCTGTTTCTAACTCCTGCTGAACTCTGTTACCAATGACATATTCCAAGTTTATTCTCGAGTGTCGATTCACATCATTGGGATCATACAGTATTTGTCTTTTAGTTTTTGGCTAGACTCACTCAGCATAATGTTCTCTACGTCCATCCATGTTATTACATGCTTCATAAGTTTATCCTGCCTTAAAGATGCATAATGTTCCATCGTATGTACATACCACAGTTTGTTTAGCCACTCGTCTGTTGATGGACATTTTAGCTGTTTCCATCTCTTTGCAATTGTAAATAACGCTGCTATAAACATTGGTGTGCAAATGTCCGTTTGAGTTTTTGCCCTTAATTCCTTTGAGTAGATTCCCAGCAATGGTATTGCTGGGTCGTATGGCAATTCTATGTTCAGCTTTTTGAGGAACTGCCAAACTGCCTTCCACAGTGGTTGCACCATTTGACATTCCCACCAACAGTGGATAAGTGTGCCTCTTTCACCGCATCCTCTCCAGCACTTGTCATTTTCTGTTTTGTTGATAATGGCCATTCTGGTGGGTGTGAGATGATATCTCATTGTGGTTTTGATTTGCATTTCTCTAATGGCCAGGGACATTGAGCATCTCTTCATGTGCCTTTTGGCCATTTGTATTTCCTCCTCTGAGAGGTGTCTATTCAAGTCTTTTTCCCATTTTGTAATTGGGTTGGCTGTCTTTTTGTTGTTGAGTTGAACAATCTCATTATAAATTCTGGATACTAGACCTTTATCTGATATGTCATTTCCAAATATTGATTCCCATTGTGTAGGCTGTCTTTCTACTTTCTTGATGAAGTTCTTTGATGCGCAAAAGTGTTTAATTTTGAGGAGTTCCCATATATTTATTTCCTTCTTCAGTGCTCTTGCTTTAGGTTTAAGGTCCATAAAACTGCCTCCAATTATAAGATTCATAAGATATCTCCCTACATTTTCCTCTAACTGTTTTATAGTCTTAGACCTAATGTTTAGATCTTTGATCCATTTTGAGTTAACTTTTGTGTAGGGTGTGAGATATGGGTCTTCTTTCATTCTTTTGCATATGGATATCCAGTTCTCTAGGCACCATTTATTGAAGAGACTGTTCTGTCCCAGGTGAGTTGGCTTGACTGCCTTATCAAAGATAAAATGTCCATAAATGAGAGGGTCTATATCTGAGCACTCTATTCGATTCCATTGGTCGATATATCTATCTTTATGCCAATACCATGCTGTTTTGACCACTGTGGCTTCATAATATGCCTTAAAGTCAGGCAGCGTGAGACCTCCAGCTTCGTTTTTTTTCCTCAAGATGTTTTTAGCAATTCGGGGCACCCTGCCCTTCCAGATAAATTTGCTTATTGGTTTTTTTAATAGGTGAAGCTGTCTTCAAAGGAACCAAATCAAAAAGATGATGGAGTTTTTAAGGCTCCCGCACCACCACCCAAAGTGATAAAAACTGTGACAATACCTACTCAGCCCTACCAAGATATAGTTACTGCACTGAAATGCAGAAAAGAAGACAAAGAAGTAAGCAGCTATATACGTTTTTACTGCAAGTAGATGGATTTTTTTATGTAACATTTAGTCTTTTAATGTCTTGAGCAATACAGTACACTGACATTCACAGTTTTAGACCAAGAACTAAAATTTATCTTGTTCTACAACTACTAATGTTTTTAAAATATTTTTGTTGTTGTCATCTACTGAACTATTTTATGTGCTTAAATGAAAGGGAGCAAGCCCATGAATTTAAATATCCTAGTTCATAGTTACGAAAGAGATGGACATTTTTTCTCTTGGCAGTTATATACTGTTGTTCAACACGTGAAGCACTTCAATGATGTGGTGGAATTTGGTGAAAATCAAGAGTTCACTGATGACATTGAGTACTTGTTGAGTGGCTTAAAGAGCACTCAGCCTCTAAACACACGTTGCCTTAGGTAAGATCTTATTTTTTATTTAATAATTATATGCATGCCGTATGTCATTGAATTTTTCCAACTGGGTAGAATATTGTTATGTTAAACATTTGTGATTTTGTTGTCATGGGTGTAATTTATAGCCAACAGTAGAAGAAAGAAAGATGGGGGATCATAGCCCTTTAACAAAATGTAGGCTTCATTGTCAAGATGCTTAAAAGAATAAAGTTTATGCTAAGGTATCTTTTAAGTTCTTTTTCAGCTCATAATTTTAAACAAGAAGTAGATTAAGCATGTTTTGATCTCCATCATATTTGCATTCTATAATGAATTGAATATGTTGATTTTGATCAAATTAACAGTTTGCCATGATAGTACCATTTGTCTGGTTTTTAATATGAATGTTTTAAAGAGTAGTTTTGTATCAGTCACATCAGGAAAAATTGGTAAAGTAAGTGATAATAGTTTTATAATAAAGGTGTTTTTTCATTTCCAATGTAATTTTTTATCTTCTTTTTCTTTTCTTTAACAAAGTAGTGGTATCTGCTCTGGGACTTACAACACTGGTTTGGGAGACATGATATAATTAAGTAATAACCTTGATGAAAATACTAAAAGTGCATTCAAGTGCCGTCACACCCTGGGCTTTTCCCTTTGGAGCTAGAATCTAGCATTCCCTAATTTTAACTTACTTAGTTGCCATCTAGAATTTGAGTTTTAGAAACAATCTAAAAATGGGCTTTACTGATTTTGTGAAGGTTTTTGCTTTAGTCAGTTAGCTGAGTAATATTTTGGCACAATGAAAATTAAGAATGGTAAATTATAAATTATTAAATAAAATATCCTTCATGGTTCTAATGTTTTATTCATCTATGTTCAGTAATTATATCAGAAACATTATGAAAGGTAGTTCACACCTCATGCTTAAAATTGTAGTAGTAATATAAGGAATGTGCCAAAGATGAGCAGGTGATTTATTGTTATTTTTAATTATAGTTGACATAGTCACATACTAAGCATCAGTAAAATTTGATTAGCCTGTGTGTTTTTTTTTTTTTTCATTTTCTTTTGCCCATGTTTTTTAATACCACCTTGCCCCTGCTTGTTTTGGTATTACACAAAGTGAAGCCAATGTAGTAGATATTTCCCAGTCCTCCTAATCTAGTCTGTTTTCTTCTAGTGTTATTAGCTTGGCTACTAAATGTGCCATGCCCAGTTTTCGAATGCACCTGAGAGCGCATGGCATGGTAGCAATGGTCTTTAAAACGTTGGACGACTCGCAGCACCATCAGGTATTTTTAAGTTTCTGAGATTTAGGAGCCTTATTTAAAATGCTGGTCTATTAGGCTGTCAAAATACCTTCATTTGATATTCGTATGATTGCATATATAAATTTTTCCTAATTATGGATCAAGTCTCTTTTGTTTGCTAATTATATAGAGCTAGGACTGGAATATTTTTGCTTGATAAGTCACTTAAGATGATTTTCTCAATGCGTTCTATTTTTTCTTGTCAATTTATAATATTAAAAGTTTAATCAGTCACCATAGCTGGCATACCACACCGTGCTTGACTTTAAGTATTGATTTCCTCTAATCAGAAAGTGCGAAGATTAAGAGTCTTTTAGTATTATTTGACTCAGATAGTGTGAAAAAAAATTATTTTGAAACGTCCTAATTTTTTTTGCATGGGCAGGTTTTGGGACTCGAACCCGGGTCTCTGGCATCGCAGGCAAGAATTCTGACACTGAGTCACCATTGCCCACCCTGTCCTAATTTTTTTTTTAATACATCAATATTTTGTCAGTATGTAGCTTTGTGGAAACAATTTCTATATAAGAACCAAAAATCATAATGGTGGTGATAAGATATCATGGCAGCCACAAAGATCCAGGTAACACTTTAGACTGCTGTCTTTGGAGCTGGATAGAATAATGTAAATTTAAATTTATTTAGTCATTACTGATCAAAGATCAGTCATAATTGAATGATCTTTTTCACTGAATTTTGTTTTTACTTTTCTTTTTGAAAATCTTGAGCATAATGACTATTTTTGATTCTGCAATTCTTAGTGCTTCTGAATTATTTTTCTACCTATCAGTTTACAGCGTGCATATTTCTTTAACGTTGAATGGGGATGTGGATGATCCTCTATATTGAATATATATATAATCTTGGGCATCACTTCGTTGTGAAAAGAAATGGAATTCTCATTTTTATTATTACTTTGCTTTCTCTTAAAAATAAAGCATGCATAATAACATTCAGATTTAAATCCAAGTAAATTTTTAACATTGCTACATTTAAAAGAATGTAATCATCATTGCTAATCATTATCATAGTGGTATTTTAAGATGACTGTATTGTATTTTTCTTTAAGAAGATTATGTTCCAAATACGGATAAGATGTTAAAAAATTAATCTGATAGGTCTTCTGAACCTGAAAGCAGTGTACTTAAACCTGGATTATAATTCTATTACCATATTGTGGCAGATGAAAGAATATTTAATGAGGAGGAATACATGAGAACTGACTATTAACTTGCTTCACTCTGTAATTAGTAGAGAATCAAAATGTTAGTGTGTATTCTTGGGGATAGTGGATCTCCAATAGTCTGTACTGTGGCATCCCAATTGCTAGTTTAACTTGCTATGTAAACATTTAATCAGTCACCCAGTCTGAAATTTCTCTACTCTTGGGGTTCAAAGTTTAAATCTTTAGATTGTTACTAATGTTTCTGTGCATTGAGATATAAATGCAGAATATCCCACAATTGGAGTATCTCAAATGTAGGAGCTTTTTGTTATATTAATGCTTATCTAAAATATATCATCTTCAATACTTAAAGGTTTTTATATCTGTTGTATAGAGTGTGCTAATAACTACCTCACCTAAGTAGTTTTGAGAGCACATTAAATTAATAGTTAAAATAAAAAGTTACTTGGTTCAGCCGGAATTGATTGCTTGATTTTAAAGAAATGAACCAAATAGGTTCATTTCAACATCCTGGGTTTATATACTTATGGAAATACAGCTGTGTTTACGTTTCAGCAAAAAAATGCTAAATTTCTAATGTGGATTTCAAAACACATTTTCAGTATTGAAAAAGTATTCTATGAACTGTTCATTTAGCACAGAATGCCCAAAGAAACATTTAATTCAGCTAATATTCTTCCAGCTTTGGGACATTCATGTAAGGAAGGACTGTAGAAAAGAAAGTTTTAAGCAACAGTGCTTTATTCATTTATTTTATAAATACATTCCCTGGAATACTTTAGAGGGAAACATTGAAGAAAATTTTTTGAAGATTTCCAGTGTGGTCAGCAATATGAGTTTTAGACATGTTTTTTACCATTAAAATAGTAACTGAACAAATCTCAAAGCAGTTATTTTTCCTGAAATTGTCACCAACTGCTTTCATGAACTTTTGTTTTGTTTTGTGTGTTTGGTCTGTTGAAGAATCTGTCCCTTTGCACAGCTGCCCTCATGTACATCCTGAGTAGGGACCGATTGAACATGGATCTCGATAGAGCCAGCTTAGATCTAATGATTCGACTTCTGGAACTGGAACAAGATGCTTCGTCAGCTAAGCTACTGAATGAAAAAGATATGAACAAAATTAAAGAAAAAATTCGAAGACTATGTGAAACTGTACACAACAAGCATCTAGATCTAGAAAATATAACGGTAGGTCCCTCCCTCCTCCCTTCCTTCCATTGTAAAATAAAAACTACTTTCATAAAGTCTTTGATTTGTGACAGTTCTGCTAGCAAACATGTGACTTTGGACAAATCATTTAACCTCTTTAGTCTCAGTTGACAAATTGAGAAATTTTTCTGAGGTTTAGCCTAGAGCGTAATTCTGTTCTCTGCCTGAAATTTCTAACTTAGCTCATCTATATTTGGGTCTCTGTTCAGTAAGTGGCCGTAAATGTCTATTGAATTTTTTTTTCGATGTAGAAATTGCATTTAGGCTATTAGTAATTTCAATTCGTATTATCTGAATTTTATGAAAAAAAAAAAAATGTTCAAAGCACTTGTGAGGGCCATTTCTTTTCAGTGACTCAGTGGCTTATTCCATGCTGTTTTAGGTTGTTGACTTCTTCAAGAGATTGCAAGAACCCAAAAGACTGAGAGAACAGATTCCTAGCTACCTGCCCTCCCTGGGGCAGTGCCCTTCCTAATTAGGGCCAGGGCCAGTAGCCACCCTGTGCTCACTCAACTCCCCATCTTTAAAATGCCCATGTAGCTTTTGCTTCGTTCCAGTCATACTTTCATCTCTTTATTTTTTTTCCATCTGTCTTTTTTACTTGTAGAATCAGTAATTCCTCAATGGTTGCTAGTCCAATACTAGATAATTGGCCTGTACTTTTGAAAATAATCTTATTTTATTATTATTATTTATATCTTATTTATAATTATTATTGTATAATGCCTGGTTTTCAGATATTTCTAACGTCTCCCTTATAAAAACATTGTTTTTCTCTGGTGCCACATTGTTCTGCATTGGAGCTTGGCTATATACTTTAAGAAAGAAAAAACAATAGTTAAAGGCAACTAAAGAGAAAGGGAACTTTAATCAGTTTTTTATCCTTCCTCTTAATCTTCTGTGCTCCCTCTAGCGGTGATCCTGTAGCATTATTTATGTGTAATAATTTTGTCATGGTGCCACATGATGAGCATCCATGCTGCTAGCTCTACAGTATAAAGTTTAAGATGTGAGAGTCTGGAACACTAAAACAAAGGATTTGTATTCAAAATAGTTAAGAAAATCTACAAAACAATAAGAAATAGACAAGCAACCTTGAAGGAAAAAACTCATGGTAGGCAAAATGCATATAACTAAAAAATATGTGCTAAAATTCATTGTATAAACCAAAGCAGTAAGATACCACTTTCCATCTTCAGATAGGCATAAATTTAAAGTGATAACTTGTAAGTTCGAGGGTTCAGGGTAATTGACACCCCCACAATTTGCTTCTGAGAGTTACTTCTAACAGCCTTTGTGGAAAATTAGTCCAGTGTATTAATTTGTATTTAGAATATGTATATACTTTGATTCAGCCCATTCTTGAGCATTTGTATTATAGAAATAATAGTATCAGTATTTATTATATTGAATTGACAAGTGATAAATTAATAATGGGTTTTCTCTGAAAACTGGTCATGTGATTTAAAACATGTTTTCAATACATTGTTGTGATAAAATTAAAAATTAGTTAATTTTTTCTTAATGAAAGCATTTACTGTACTATACAGAGATCCTTCTAGCAGGCAGTGAAGTTTTTGTAAAGAAGGTCAGTTTTTAGAAATGTTGCCTCCAAATTATTGGTGAGCATCAGTGTTCATTAATGATGCTTTTGAATTTTAGACTGGGCATTTAGCTATGGAGACATTACTGTCCCTCACTTCTAAACGAGCAGGAGATTGGTTTAAAGAAGAACTACGACTTTTGGGAGGTCTGGATCACATTGTAGATAAAGGTACATTATGCACATGTATTATTTTTTTATGTATTATTTAAAACTTGAGGAAGATGTTTCATTTAAATGCAAAAAATAATTGTATCTGTTTGAAAAGTTCTGTTCTTTTACTAGTGTCCTGCAAATCTCTTCATTTTTAGAGAGCAGGCCATCAATACTTTGCTATTGGGGCTACCAAAAAACGTAAATTATAAAAGTAGGGTCTCATAGTTCAGTATCTCATAGTATAAAACCTAGAATAATGTTCAGTGAAATGTCAGATTATTGATAGCATGTGTACAGAGGGCTTTTGCCTTTTTAAGAATTGTATTTTTTTGCAGATATTATTGAGAAGTAGTTATTTATCATATATTACATCCAAATTATACAGTCAGTATCTCACAGTATCACCACTTAGTTGTGCAGTCATCATCACACTCACTTTTAGACCATTTTCGTTACTCTAAGAAGAAAGTTATCAGATAGACACACAAAAAAGAAAACCTAAAAGACCCCATGTACCTTATCTCCCCTTGTATTGACCTCTGGTATTGGTGTGTTACAGCAGTTACTGTTGATGAAAGAACTTTTTTTTAAATTTTATTTATTAAACATACCAACATACAAACACAAGCATTCTTACCATATGATCATTCCATTCTACATGTATAATCAGTAACTCACAACATCATCACATTGTTGTATATTCATCATCATGATCATTTCTTAGAATATTTACATCAATTCATAAAAAGAAATAAAAAGAAAACAGGAAAAAAATTCATACATACCATACCCCTTACCTCTCCCTTTTCATTGATCACTAGTGTTTCAGTCTATTAAATTTATTTTAACTGGGCGGGCCGCGGTGGCTCAGCGGGCAAAGTGCTTGCCTGCTATGCCGGAGGACCTCGGTTCGATTCCCGGCCCCAGCCCATGTAACAAAAACGGAGAAACAGAATACAATAAAAAAAACAAGAAAATGTTTAAAGATGTTTCCCTTTCTTCCTTCCTTCCTTCCTTCTATCCTTCCTTCCTTCTCTCTGTCTAAAAAAAAAAAAAAAAATTTATTTTAACATTTGTTCCCCGTATTATTTATTTATTTTTAATCCATAGGTTTTACTCATCTGTTGATAAGGTAGATAAAAGGAGCACCAGACACAAGGTTTTCACAACCACACAGTCACATTGCGAAAGCTATATCATTATACAATTGATGAAAGAATTTTAAGATATTACTGTTAACTACAGTCCATAGCTTGCAATAGGTATTTCTTCCCATATATATATACCACTCTGTTACTAACTCTTTGTGCATGTATCGTATATTTGTACCAGTTTACTTATTTAAATTTGTTGTGTTAATTGGTGACATACTGATATACATGACTCTAAACAACCCATTTCAAACTGAATGACCTATAGTACAGCACTCTTCCTTATATTCCCACTCATGAGTTACCCTCACCCCATTTCTATTAAAATTCAACCAACAGAGGGTTTTTAATGTTAGCTGATGGGGTAAGTATTGAGGTAACGAGACATACTTACATCCAGTTCTTTTCTCCTAGTAAAAGAATGTGTGGATCATTTAAGTAGAGATGAAGATGAAGAGAAACTAGTAGCTTCATTATGGGGAGCAGAGAGGTGTCTACGAGTTTTAGAAAGTGTGAGTATGGACAACTGTTTGGGAAAAATTGTTTAATCTTTTATGATTGTGTGTGTGTGTGAAAGTGAGACTGCTACATATTTTTATATAACCCCAGAGTTTGTCTTTTGTCAATCCATATTGAAATTTTTAATGCATTGTTAGAGCAGTCAGTTGTTAATGAACAAGTTAAATGAACAATTTTGGATTTTAAGAATACATGTATTTTAGTTATGTTACTGCCCCAAATTACATCCTGCCTGTCTGTTTGTATATGCCAAACTTTATTACTATTTTTTTTTAATGTGGAATTCTGCTTAAGCACATTAACTTGTTTGAGAAAAACAACTGTTAAATACAGTCAGGTTTTTATTTTAGTTTTCAAATTAATAATCACTTTCTTGATTTAGCTATTGAGTCAAATTGTATGTAAGCACAACTTATATTTGGTTTTAAAGA
Organism: Tamandua tetradactyla; assembly: GCF_023851605.1. Taxonomy (NCBI): domain Eukaryota; kingdom Metazoa; phylum Chordata; class Mammalia; order Pilosa; family Myrmecophagidae; genus Tamandua; species Tamandua tetradactyla. The sequence goes on from NC_135339.1 coordinate 9,710,866, forward strand.
ATGATATTATTGAACTGCAGTTGTTTGTAGCAAGTATAGATTAGAATTTATGCTGCCAAATGAATTTCAGGATGCACAGGTTGTATTGAACAGATTGGATTAGTTAGATTTTTTAAAAAATCATCTGTGGGGAAATAATCTTGTTAAGAGATCCTGACTTAGATAAAATTGGAATTGTTTTTCTAAAATGCTTCAGGCTTGTTAAAGAAATAGATAAATTTCTTTTGTAAAAATATATTTTAAATTAATTCATGTTTGATCTTTAAAGTATTTGTTTATTCAAAATTGAAGATCGCTCTTTTCTGATGTTCAGAATCCTCGGTAATTCATTACAGTGAATAATATAGTTCAGACTATATTAATTATGAATGAGTGGGTATAGCAGTGGTGCTTTTAATTTTGTTATAAAGTAGTAGCTATATTATTTTACATCTGGAATATCTGGGCTGTGAAGTTATTCCCTTAGATGACAAGGACTGTGTTTCTTCTTCGTCTTTGTATCTTTTATTGTACCACACATATAAATGTGTGTTGTATGTGAATGAATGGAAATTACAGAATGCCACAATCATACAAGAGAGGTAGTGTTTATTATTTTCACATTTTTCCCTTTTAGGTAACTGTGCATAATCCAGAAAATCAAAGCTACTTGATAGCATATAAAGATTCACAGCTCATTGTTTCATCAGCTAAGTAAGTTTTTCTAAAATCTCACATATTATTTATTTAAAGGGTTTGGATTGATCATAAAGTAGAATTGTTTCACATTCTTTCCTGAGGTGTTTGGTCTTATGTTCTTTGAATCAAGCACTACAGTAGAGTCCCATAGTTAGAGGTGCAGATTCTGGAGCTGGAATGACTGCTGTGCTTCCTAGTTTCATAACTTTGTATCTTGATCTGTGTAACTTTGGGCAGATCATTTACTTGCTACTAGTTTTTCAGATGTGAATGAGTTAGGGGGAGTGATGATTGTATTTACTCCTTTGGGTTGTTATAACAACTAAATGAGTTAATATTTATACGTATTCTTTTATATGTATATCTGTAAAGCCTAGAACAGTGCTTGATGTAATATTAAATGCCTAAGTATTGGTTCTTATTTTTATTAGAAATGAGCTCTTCTAGCTCTCTTCATTTGCCCTTTGAGCTAGTTTGCCAAGAATCTATGTGGCTTTCTCTGTTCCCTGCTAACCAACTTTCACGGCAAATAGACTAATGCTGTTATCTCAGTACACTTAAAATTTCCCAATATGACTCCAGTTTTGGTTCTGTCTCAGTATTATTGCAGCCCCTTCCTGATATCTCTCTCCTAGTTCCTAAGATCTCTGCTCTAGTTTTCTTTTTTTATATTAACTTTTAATTTTTTTTAATTACCAAAAAAACACCAAACACATTCATAATTTTTGATCATTCCGTTCTATATATAATCAATAATTCACAGTATCATCGCATAGTTGCATATTCATCATCATCATCATCATTTCTTGCAACATTTCTGCTCTGGTTTTCTGACCTTTTGCCTATCTAGCACAGTACCAGAGGAAGTTAACTTTCCCCAAATCTCTACTTTGAAAAAATAATCCCAACGGCAAATCTCTTAATCCTTGTTGCCTTTGGATATCGTATTTTCCAGGTTCCTTGATTAAGTGTAAGAGGCCCACCACAGTCTTATCTGCAGTTTTTTTTTTTTTTCTTTTTCTTTTACCTCTCTCTTTTTGGAGAATTTTAAATCTGAACAAAGTATACAAAATTGTATGAAAATCCCCCATCCACACATCTCTCAGCGTGAACAGTTAACATTCATGGTTAGTCTTGTTTCCATCTATAACCCCATCTATCTCTCCTACCCCTGAATTATTTTGAAACAAATGCCAGATGTTTATGGATAAAGCATTAACTTCATCCATAAATGCTTTAGTAAGTAATCTGGAAAACTGAAGGACTCTTTCTAAAAATAAAACCACAATACTAGTTCATACCTTATAAGTTAATAATTGCTTTATATTATCAAATGTCCAGTCAGTATTTAAATTCCCAGTAGTCTCAGTAGTCTCCAGTAGACTTTTTTTATTCTGTCAGTTTTCCCTCTGTCTTTTTTTTCTTCCTGTATCTGTAAATTTTATATCACATTTGGTACCTTTCACATATATATTCTAGTTGTTTGTTACAATGTTTTACCCTTCCTTCACAAAGAATATTCTTCTTGCAAATTAAATCTGTTTTTTTTTTAAATGTCTTGTATGTTTGCCATAACCTCAAGTACTTTGTAAAAGGAGATATTTGATGGGACAGGTTTGGGCTCTTTTAATTATAATTGGGAAATCTAGTCCAGTTGGCTTGGAAGTGGCAGTAGAGGTCAGAATTGGATGCTTGTGAATAAGCACTCATCTGTCTTTCTGAGTGTTTTAATAGAACCCTGATAAATACAGGAGTAGCATATTGAAAGATTAAATCCTCCCCCATCCCCCGGAATACACATAATTCAGCTGAGTATTGCTTAAGGCAGTTGAGTTAAGCAGTGACGACGACATGATGATTCTGAGATCCCTAAACATCAAAAGAAAGGATTTTTTAGGTTAGTCATAAAAAATGTCTTCCTGATCAGAGGATTGTGAAACACTAAGGAGCCTTGTAGGCTTTCCTCAGTATGTTTTAAGGATTGGCACAGAGTGGATTAAACATGTTGCAGTTTTCTTTAAGAATTTCGTATAACAAATAATACATGCAGATTCAGCTGACAGAGTCCGCTTCCTTGATTTGTTGTAAGTAAGAGATGTTTTAAAAATATATTGATGGGTGAACCACAGTAGCTCAGCAGGCAGAGTTCCTCGCCTGCCATGCTGGAGACCCAGACTCGTTTCCCGGTGCTTGCCCACGCCAAAAAAAAAAAAGAAAAATATATTGATGGACTTGGCAATTTGAAGAGTCTTCAAAGATATTAGACCCATTTAAGTTTCCTTGCTATTTTGGGTAGAAACTTGAGAATTATTGGATATAGTTGATAGATACTTTGTTTGGCTGCCAGGAGACATGTAAATGAAAATACCTCAAATTAAAGTATATAATTTGCTCTGATGCATATGAAGTATTTGATTCCTGTCTACCCGAAGTTATTATGCACTATTAATCTAAACATTATCTGCCTGTTAAGAGCTTACATTCTAAATGAAAATTCTGTAAATAAGATGCAGAGGTGTCCAGTGCTAGCTTTTAAAAAGGTTTTGCTCTGTTTGGGGAGGGGTTGTGCTAGGTCTGTTGTATTGGAATGAGTGGTGATATGGGGGTAGCTCCTGGGAAATAATAGAGCTGGCTAGTGGTAGATGCCGGATGTAAAAGAAACTTCTACCATGAATTTATCATTAAAAACTAGAGAAATTTTTAAAATTAGCTTCCAAAATAAAAGAAACTTAGCATGTAGTGTGATATCAGACATACTTGGTACATGATTGAATATTTAATGACTTATAATTTCTAGAGTAGGAAAAATAAATGAATCTGACTGTATTTTTGACAGCTTTTGAACCATTAGGTTCTAGGTAAATAGAAATTATTATTACTTTAGCCTAATGATCTATGTTTTATTTTCTCTTAAGAGCATTACAACATTGTGAAGAATTCATTCAGCAGTATAACCGTGCTGAAAACAGCATATGCTTACCTGACAGTAAGCCTCTGCCTCATCAGAATGTAGCTAATCATGTAGGCAAAGCAGTGGAAGACTGCATGAGGGCCATCATCGGGGTGCTTCTCAATTTGACTAATGACAATGGTAGGTCATATTTTCTATATATTTTCTATTAATAGATTATTACATAAGAAACAAGTTATCCTCTTTGTTTCTTCTCTTTTGAATATAATGATTTTTTTAAATTGCCATAATGTAATTTACTTACATATGTGTAATTTAACTGCTTTTAGGTATTGATGTCTTTATAAACGGCCTAGGAACTTGGCTCAGGAAATACTACAAGGTCAACAATTTATATCAGTAAAAGAATAGCTATACACTTCTATCTTTTAATGCCATTTTAATAAATACTAGTTGTTAGTATCATAGGGAGGAAACAGTATAAACACTGCTTCTTCCAATCTTGCTCTTCAGAATGGGGCAGCACCAAAACAGGAGAACAGGATGGTTTGATTGGCACAGCGATGAACTGTGTGCTTCAGGTTCCAAAGTACCTACCTCAGGAGCAGAGATTTGATATTCGAGTGCTGGTGAGTCACAGCCCTATTTCACACATGAGTATTTTATCTAATGGGATGGTGGAAACTTCATCATAGTTTTGGATTTAAGGACCAATGATTTCATATACTGTAGGTTGTTGTAACGAATTCCTCATGAACATATCTCTGTTGTATAAAAGGGAACAGTGAAGCACCCTATGTAAAAGTGCAAGGATGAGAACTAAAGGTGGTTATGAAAAACTAGAGTTTGAGTAATGGATGGTGGTAACGGTAGTACAATATTGTGAATGTAATTAATACCACTGAATTGTCCACATGAAAGTGGTTAAAATGGGAAATTTTGTGTTTTGTATCTTGTTACAAACATTAAAAAATGGGAAGGCCATTTTTTATTTATACATTTTTATACAAATATTGTATATTGTTTTTTTAACCGTTAAGTTTCTGTCAATAAAAATTTAGGTTTATTACATTCGTTTTTAATTCTCTTCTGTGAAATATGCATCTTTTCATTTTTGTAGGGATTGGGTCTACTGATCAATCTAGTGGAGTACAGTGCTCGCAATCGGCACTGCCTCGTCAACATGGAAACTTCGTGTTCTTTTGATTCTTCCTTCTGTAGTGGAGAAGGTGATGATAGTTTAAGGATAGCTGGACAAGTTCATGCTGTTCAGGCTTTAGTGCAGGTAAGCAGCATCTTAAAAATAAAAACACCTGCAGTTTGTCAGATTTGTCCCATTCCTTTATCAGTTGGACCTTTCTCCTGCAACTCTCCTCCCCCCTCCACACACACCTTTCTCTTTATAGACCAGTGAGAGAGATACACTGATTTAGAATTGACCCTTTACTCTGCTGGCTGTTTGCAAACTGCTGAGATCCGTCCTTACACATAATAGCCTACTTGCCCTGGTTGTTCAGTCAACTGACTATGTATCATTGTTGCAAAAAGCAGAGAGAAGACATTTTTGTTTTGTGAATCAAAAGTACATTATTGATAACAAACTTGGACCAGCCTTAGCCCCACTCTCACCCCACTCTTCCACCTCAAATCCTCCAGGATTTATTTACCGGTCTACTCTGTATCCAGAACATTGTTAGACCCTATGGACCATAGAAGAATTGGAAGCCTTTTGTTACCTTCTGGTCTGAACAGTGGCAAAATGACTGAGTATAAGAGATCCTGGAAAAAGACAAGTTCTTTGACTCTGTATTAGTTAAGGTTCTCTAAAGAAACAGAATCAACAGGGAACACTTGCAAATATAAAATTTATGAAAGTGTCTCATGTGAACGCAGGAGTGCAGAGTCCAAAATCCGCAGGGCAGGCAGTGAAGCCGACCACTCCGATGGAGGGTCTGGATGAACTCCACAGGAGAGGCTCATCAGCTGAAGCAGGAATGGAACTGTCTCCTCTGAATTCTCCTTAAAAGGCTTCCCGTGATTAGATTAAGCATCACTCATTGTAGAAGACACTCCCCTTTGGCTGATTACAAATGGAATCAGCTGTGGATGCAGCTGACACGATCATGATCTAATTCTATAAAATGTCCTCATTGCAACAGACAGACCAGCACTTGCCCAACCAAATAAACAGGTACCACAACTTGGCCAAGTTGACACATGTTCCTAACCATGACAGACTCATTTAAAGTCATTTTCCAGTTTTATTCTTCTTCGTGTGTATAATTGATAGTTAACTATAGGTAGGAAGTGTTCCCCAGATTTTTTCTCTAGAATTCATAGTACTCAGTCTTGAAAAACTGTAAGTTTAGTTTTTAGTTCTTTAAAATATAAAATTATACATGAGGGTGGTGCAGTGGTGGCTCAGTGGCAAGAATTCTCGCCTCCTGAGCTGGACACCCAGGTTTGATTCTTGGAGCCTGCCCATGCCAAAAAAAAAAACAAAAAACATATATACATATATATGTACACACACACACATATATATATGTATATATGTATGTGAAGCCAGTGAGGAAATGATGTTAATAATAATAGTAATGGGGTGCACAGGTTGTTCAGTGGTAGAATACTTGTCTTCCATGTGGGAGACCCGGGTTTGACTCCTGGACCATGCATTCCCCCCCTCCCCCAAATCATAATGGTAAACAGTATTATTAGTAATAATAATTGGGAATAGTAAACAATTTTTGGTCTTCAGCTGTCATTTAGGGATACTTTTGTTTGTTTGTTTATAAGCTAGGGATACATTTAACACTAAAAACATTTTGTAAATGTTTGGTCTCCACCTCTTATTTATAATTTTTTAGGCCCCATTGACACATTTATTTTTCTGCTTAGAAGAGGCATTCCTTTCCTGTGTAATGTTCTTTTTAAACTTTTAATTTTGGAATGATTAGGGACTCGCTGTAAGTTAGAAAAATGATAGACTCCCATGTACCCTTCATGCAACTTCCCCTAATGGTGATACCTTATATATCTGCAGAACAATGTCAAAAGCAGGAATTTTGTGTTTGTTTCCATTAATGCGACTACAGACCTAATTCAGTTTCACCATTGTTTACCCTGCATTTGTCTATGTGTGTATGTCTGTTTATGCAGCTTTATTCCATATGGACACTCACATGCACACCACCACAATTAAAACTGTCACTGGGAAAGCACTCCTTCATGTTATCCTCTCCCCACTCTACCTGCTTTTTGTCTCCTGAAAATCACTCATCTGTTCTTCCTGTCTATAATGTGTCATTTTGAGAATATTATATAAATGAAATTTGATAGTATGTAACCTTCTGTGATTAACTTTTTTCACTAAGCATCTGCCCTTGAGTCCTATAAAGGCTATTGCACATATCAGTAGAGTTTGTTTGGTTCATTGCTTCATGGTATTCCATTGTATGAATGTACTAGAGTTTGTTCAGCTATTCTGGTCCCTGCTTTTTAATACTGACCCTTTGTTCAAATGTAATCTAAAATGAATAAAATCATAACTGGCCTCAGAAGTTGTTTTTGAAGAAGTAGGTGGTCTGTTTTATCCGCATAGTAGGGGTTAATTTGCAGAAGCCAGCGTACTCCCCCATGCACCCCCATTTGTGGGTTGTTTCAGGGAGTCTCAAATTTTCCTACGTTGTCTGCCCTGGTTGTATATGGTAACACCCAGCTTCGTGTTGCAGTAGAGATGCCTGTTCTTCAGGGATTCGTCCGTCAACATGTCTCAGTTTTCTTTACTTGCTATTATTTATCATGTTTAGTTAGCCCAAAGCTCTTGTTTTTAGGCTATAACTAATACCTTTTGGATAGTGGTTTGGATGCTTTTGCTTTATAAAATTGGACTTTATACTCCCCTCAGTTATTTTAAGTATTTCAGAAGGGCTCTTAATATCCTTTTCCTTTTCCAGGCATTTTCAAATTAGATAGTTCTAATTCCTAACGTGAGTTTTCTTTTATTAGCCTCCTTAGTTGCCCTCCGTTTCTTATTTTCTTTTTTAAAGAGAAATTTAAAGAAATCAGTTTATTTTAAAAATCAGCATGATGTCTCCCCATTGTTATAAAGGAAAACACATTTAGAAAGCTTAAAATGCCTAAGTCCATTTCTTAAAAAGTAATTACTTATAATTATTTTTTGTGTACCTGTCCTGATAAATGGCTGTTTATACATATTAACATATGAACAATAGTTCTACATAAATGGAATCTTAATATACATATTATGACTGGTGTATTTTTTTTTTCCTTTGTCTTATGAATCAGAGGATTCATCCTAAAATGTATCTTGCTTTGGGAACAATTTTTAGAACTGCTATAACAAAGCTTAATTTTTATCTTCTTAAAGGTATATTATCTTACACATGCCTATTTAAAGTTTATTTACCCTTTTCAATACTCAGAAAATCTTTTGAGACCTAACTTGGTATTTAGTGTTCAAGTAGTTGTCCTTAGTAACTTGAAGCTTTTCTTACATCATGTCAGTGAGTTAGATGCTTCCTGTATGTTCAGTACTGTTCCAGTATAGGTTAAATAAAGTAAGTGGAGGTGAGGCATTTAGTGTTTGCCCCTTAGTGTTTCCATTGTTAAATGTGTCAATACAATTGAGATCTGTTTTTGGGCCTTTCAGAAAGACCTTTTGCTTTTTACTTTTTTTGACAGTTCTTTAAATTTCTTTTAAGGAAGCTCATGTTGCCTTTCCTCCAGTGTTGTATAGTTTAAGTGTCCTTCCTTCCAGGTAATTCCTCCAGCCTACTCAAGTTTTTTTGTTCTTTTAAAGTCAAGTTTGTATTTTTGGCTTTAATATCTTATCAGCATTAATCAAAATAGAGGAGATTATGAGACTTTCATCATGGAAACAATATTTACATCACTGGTGGATAACACAGTTAATTAGCATTTTTTAACTTTTGTTTTGGGCTTGGTGGAATGCAGAGCAAGGGCTTTTACTGATACTGACCATTTTTACCAGGCAACAGGGCTTCTGGGGTTAGTGATATTTAAAAGTGAGCAGAACCTTATCTTTGAGTACATGTATAGTTTTATGTTGGTTGGTGATCTCTTTTTAATGATGTTAAAAATCAATTTTCATCAGCTGTTTCTTGAGCGAGAGCGAGCAGCCCAGTTGGCAGAAAGTAAAACAGATGAATTGATCAAAGATGCTCCCACCACTCAGCATGATAAGAGTGGAGAGTGGCAAGAAACAAGTGGAGAAATACAGTGGGTGTCAACTGAGAAGACGGATGGTACAGAAGAGAAACAAAAGAAGGAGGAGGACGATGAAGAACTTGACCTCAATAAAGGTATTATTTTTTGTATACGAGTGGTGTATACAAATTAAGAATAAAGTTCAGTTTTTTTCCTTCAAAACATAATGTAATTTGCGTATTGTTGAAATTTTACTTTTTTGTGGCCTCTCCAGTTCATAACCTCAATTCATGTGGTGCAGAGACAGTTGTGCTGCTGTAAAGAAAAGTGAGACTGGCCAAGCCATTTACTCTTTCTGGGCCCTCCTTCTTTTACTTTTCTGTAAGAGAAATGGTTGAGCAGCATGACCCGTAAAGACTATTCCAGTTTTGAAATTTTTAGATTCTTTTATCAGCCACACTCTCAAAAGCCTAGATGTACTGTTGGAAGTTACTGTAATGATTTTCAAATGGTGAATAGTAGGTGACAAACACAGGAATGTACTGGAGGTAATATCTTTACTAACTGAACACTAATTACTGTAGTTAGGAACTGTATTACTTGGTTTGGCATTTATACAAGCTCTGCAAGATAGCCATTTGTAAATTTATTTCACTATAAAGGCCAGATATTAAATATGTAATCCTCAGCAGTATCTAATTCTGAGAGCCTGTGCTCTTTGTTGTGCCCAGCTGCACTCCAATTCTAGTTGTGATGTTTTAAGTAATTAAGTAATTTTTGTTCTATCTTCAGTTACTGAGTTTTTTTTATTAATTAAAAAAAATTAACTAACACAACATTTAGAAATCATTCCATTCTACATATGCAATCAGTAATTCTTAATATCATCACATAGATGTATGATCATCATTTCTTAGTACATTTGCATCGATTTAGAAAAAGAAATAGCAAGACAACAGAAAAAGAAATAAAATTATAATATAGAGAAAAAATAAAAATAAAAATAAAAAAATATATATAAAAAACAAACAAACAAAAAAAACTATAGCTCAGATGCAGCTTCATTCAGTGTTTTAACAATTACATTACAATTAGGTAGTATTGTGCTGTCCATTTTTGAGTTTTTGTATCTAGTCCTGTTGCACAGTTACTGAGTTTTGATGTTTTGTTTGACATGATGGTATTTTTGGTTGTCTGTTTTTTTTATATATAACAGCTTTATTGAGATATAATTCACATACTGTTAAAGTCTTTTTTTAAAATGCTATGATTTAAAAAAAAAAAAAAGAGTGGGCCACTGTGGCTCAACAGACAGAGTTCTCGAAGCCTGCCATGCTGGAGACCTGGGTTCGATTCCTGGTGCCTGCCCATGTGAAATAAGAAAATGCTGTGATTCAGTTTGTTCACAAGTTTGTGCAGTCTTCACCACTGTGTAATTCCAGAACTTTTTTCTCAACCTCTGAAGAATCCTTATATGCATTAGCAGTTACTCCCCACTCCCATTCCCTCCTCCCCTCAGCCCCGATAGCTGCAGTATAGTTTCTGTCTTTTTGAATTTGCCTGTTCTTTACATTTCATATAAATGGAATCATATTATATGTGGTCTTTTATGACTGATGCCTTTTTCATACCTTTTTTTCTGTGTTATATACAGCATAACATTTCCCAATGTAACTATTTTCAAATATACGATTCATTGGTGCTCATTAAATTCAGTGTTGTGCTACCATTAACACTGTCCATTGCCAAAACTTTGTCATTGCCTCGAACTTCGTTCTTTTTTTCAGTTTAGTAATATTCTATTTTATGTATATACCAAATTTTGTTTATCCAGTGATGGACATTTGAATTGTTTCTACTTTGGGGCTTTTTTGAATAATGCAGCTTGAACATTCATATACAAGTTTTTGTGCAGACGTGTTCTCATTTTTCTTGAATATATAACTAGGTATGGAATTTCTGGGCTATGTAATAATTTTTTGAGTTTAACATTTTGAGGAACTGCTGAACTCTTTTACAAAGTAGCTGTACCATTTGAAATTCCACCAGCAATGTATGAGAGTTCCAATTTTTCTGCATCCTTCCCAACACTTACTATTTGTCTTTTTTTTTCATTGTTGCCATTTTGGTGGGAATAAAGAAGAATCTTGTGGTTTGGTTTGCATTTTCCTAATGACTGATGATGCTGAGCATCTTTCATGTGCTTATTGGTCCACGTGTATTTTCTTTGGAAAAATATTTCTTCAAATCCTTTCCCCATTTTTAAATTGAAATGTCTTGTAAGATTTCTTTGTATATATTTGATTTGCAAATATATTCTCCCCTTCTGTGGGTTTTCTTCGTACTTCCTGATGGTGTCTTTTTTTTTTTTTTGACATGGGCAGGCATCGGGAAATGAACCCAGGTCTCTGGCATGGTAGGCAAGAAATCTGCCTGCTGAGCCACTGTGGCCTGCCCTGATGGTGTCTTTTGAAGCATTAAAGTTTAATTTTGAAGGAGTCTGTTTATCTTTTTTTCTCTTTTTGTCACTTGTGCTTTTGTATTTAAGAAACAATTGCCTTTTACTTCTTGGCCTTTTGGCTGTGCTGTGATCAAGTTTAAGAAATTATTGCCTTTCCCAAAGTCATAAAAATAATGTATTCTCATGTTTTCTTCTAAGAATTTTATGGTTTTAGTTAATAAGTTTAGGTCTAAGGTTCATTTTTAACTAATTTGTGAGGAAGAGGTCCAACTTTATTCTTTTACGTGTACATATCCAATTGTCTTAACACCATTTTTTTTTTGATGTTTAGGAGTTTTGAAGAAAAAGTAACCAACAAAATTGTTGATACTATGGGTTTTTATTTTTTGAGGACTGTTATAAATTTTTGTTTAAATATTTTCAGCTCTTCAGCATGCTGGCAAACACATGGAAGATTGCATTGTGGCCTCGTACACAGCACTGCTTCTTGGTTGTCTTTGCCAGGAGAGTCCAGTAAGTGAACCATTCTGTGATATTTTATGTCTTCAAAAGACTTTCATATTACAGCTTCATCCTATCCTTGATTAACTTATTGTATTTGTCCAATTATATCCACTGCATTCCTAAATAGCTTTTGAGTGGTAATACACCTATTATATCAAAATAGTTTTATTTCACTGTGGGAGAAAAATGGTGGGAAAATGTTTTAACATTTCCAGTAACTTCTTTAAATTACTTTTCTTTCTTTACATTCTAGATAGGTTTATTGTCCTTCTACTGTAGGTTTTATTGAATAAGATTTGGAAGGAAATGAATTAATTCTCATGTGATGAAAGTGAATGGTTAATCTTTGTTTTTATTGGAATTGATAGGACTTTTCAGACTTAGGCTGTTTCACATAGACAGCTGCTGGTGTGAAAAATAAATTGGTTAGAGAATCTGTTATCGTATGGGGAAGGTAGAATTTACATACACAAGGTTAAATAAACTAAGATAGCATATAATGTTAAAAAGTTTCAAATATTTGTTGTACTTGTTAAGGTGCATTCCAAGGTAAAAGAACATTGGGGCTAATAAAAAAGCTCTTGATTGATGGATGAATCAATTCAGATACTGTTGGTTGGAATAAAACCTCAGCTCCACTAATTAAACAAGGTGAAAAGTCTAGTCTGGTTTAATTCAGTGCCTTAATGATGTTATCACGGACTCAGATAATTTCTCTTCTTTAATCTCTACTACCTTATGCTGGTGTCTTGTGCTTTGCTAGCTATTCTCATGGTCCAAAGCTGTAGCTAAGTTAAGAAGTATCCAGTAGAAGAAGGTATTTCTTCCTGTGTGTCCTTTTAAGAGGAAGGGAAGCACTTAGAGCCCTCATCCCACCCCAGTCATGTCTACTTCCCCTCATATTGGCCAGCAGTGGGTCACATGCTTTTGTTTGAAGTAAGCACTGGTTCATAGTGAGTGGTTTAAGATTATGATTTCCCCACAATAAATGAGAGTATGCAGACAGGCTGAGTCAGCACAAAAATGGAAAGTTATGGCTATTGGGACAGTTTGTTTCCATGTGAAAAGTATATTAAATAATGGGAGGGTTAGCTTTAGTTGGGACAAAGGTCCATCTCTTTTTTGAAGCTGGAGGATTGGAAGGAAAATGTGTGAAGATAACATGAAGGGCTTAACTAGAGGAAGAGATATTCATGCTAGCGCCTTTCGAGCAGGTCCACCCATTCACCTACATGGCCTCAGTTTTTGCCGTTGAGTTTTTTATTGCCTTTTTTTTCCATTTTCTGTATCCATTCAAGTCCTGTGACTTTTCCTAAATTTTTCTTGTCTCTTTCATATTTACATTGTAGTTAGTCTCTGATCTGTGTGTATACCAGCCCTTTCCTGGCCCCACTGCTTTCTGTATCAAGAGCAAAATTCTTATCATGGCTCTGGAGATCCTATAAAGCCTCTGTCTCCCTTTCTCATCACCTCTTCAGCTTATCCTTTTTTTCCTTATGATTGACTATGGCAAACTTATAAGGGCAGGTGAGAAACATATCAAGCAAAAGAAAAGTTGAAGAGGCCCTCATATAAGCAACAATGGGTATCATAAAGATTTTTTAATATTCTGTTTTACACGCACCCTAGTTGCAATCATTATTCAGTCATGTTCTTTCTTATAGCATGGTTCCTGAAATTAACTTGTGTTATTACCAGTCTTCTCTCTAAAAGTTAATAAGATCTTAAGTTGAGGGCGGCGTTGTGAATTCGTAGAGCCACAGATGTCTTTTTGCCTGAGGTCATTGGAATTAACCTTAAAAGCTAGTCTGTGTCATCAGATGTAAGGGCAGTGAGTTTGCCCAGTGGCAAGCAGCGGCTTGTAGATAGTAAATGCTACCTTATGGTTAAAGGTTTCCCATTGACCACCATTAGTTCTTACTACCTTTCTGACTCCTCCCTAGTCTTCCTCCCTTCCTTTTCTTTTGACTCTCTCCTTTCCTGGAATTTTGAATGCTGCCACCAGAGTTAACTTCCTTAAAAGCAGTTCTCATAACGTCACTTTCCTCTTCCTGTCCATTTGGATTGGGTTTTGGAATGACGGCTCTTTTTCTTTCCTGCTCGCTACAAGACCCCAAACGGAAGTCTGCTTCTCCAGTTTCCAGATCGTCCATACCCTTCAGATGCTTTCTAAATTTTCCGAACAGGCCCTGCTCTTCCACACTTTTATTTTTGTCCCTGCTGCCCTCTGTTTTAAATGAGTGCTATGGCTTTTAGAGCCACAACAGAGCCACAAGGACTGCAGAGTCCTCCAGTCAGCACTTTGGAGATGGAGAAGGAGAACACCCCCCCAGGGAGCTTCATGAAGCAGAAGGCTTGGAGAGAAAGCTAGCAGAGGTCGCCATGTACACCAAGTGCCTTTCCAGTTGAGAGAGGAATCCAGAACTTCATTGGCTTTTCTTTTTTTTTAATTTTTGTTAATAAAACAAGTCAACATACAATATGAACATTCTTTTTTTCATAATTGTATTCTTTTTTTATACATAGTTGTATAGTCATCATCATGATCATTTCTTAGAACATTTGCATCAATTCAGGAAAAGAAGACAGAAAAAAATTCTTAGACATCATACTCCTTACCCCTCCCTTTCATTGATCACTAGCATTTCAATCTACTAAATTTATTTTAACATTTGTTCCCCCCTATTATTTATTTTCAATCCATATGTTCATTCATCTGTCCATAAGGGAGATAAAAGAAGCATCATACACAAGGTTTTCACAATCACACAGTCACATTGCGAAAGCTTCATTGGCCTTTCTTGAGTGAAGAAATTGATGAAAAGAGGCTGCTGAATCCAGAGTTGAAGGTTTGTAAAGGCCTCTGGGATTATACTCTGAAGAACCAGCAGGTGGAATGCCTGAGTGAAACTTGTTTTCCTGCTCATCGTGCCATTGTGGCAGCTAGTGTCCATTTTTAAAAACACTGCTTTCTGGGTGCTTGAGTAGTTCAGTGGTTAGAATGCTCACCTTTCATGCGGGGGACCCGGGTTCAATTCCTGGACCATGCACCCCCTTCCCCCCCAAAAAAGCACTGCTTTTTTCCTCACATGAGTATGGAGCAGAGATGTAATAATAATGGACATCAATACTGCTGGTATAGATATGCCCATGTTTTCTGCTTTGTTACACACCTTTGTACAGGAGAGTTTGGAATGGAGGACTCAGATTTCAAAATGTCGATATCCTCATTCAGCTTAGTGAAAACTTTGGAACACCAAATTCCCTCAATGCAGATATGCACGGACTCTTTGTTTACATTTTTTATGATATTGTCCTTAGTTTTTCTTCAGACTCTGAACTGGTTGAAGCTTTTGGTGGAAATACAGAACTGCTTAGATGAAGAGCTCAAAGCTCACAAGGCTATTATTTCAGCATGATCCCCATTTTTTTCTAAATTTATTACAGTACAAAGGAGGATACGAACTGGTGAAGAAGTCACAGAAAGAACTTTGAGGACTCCCATAAGAATTTTATGAGATGAGTCCATTATACCAGAAAATATGCAAAAGTTATACGGTATCTATACCGATGTGGTAGACCTCTCAAGTTTGCACTGTAACCTCTCTGTAGGGAGTCTCAGTGAAGTTCAGGCTCTCATCGCAGGCAAGCCAAACATGACCAGGGTAGAAGAAGCCATGCAACTTTGCCATATAGCACCGTTTTTGGAATTTAACATGCTTGCACAAGGTTAGCATTTATTGAACACCATTGTTTTGCAAGATGCTACACCAAGGAGAAGAGCATTTAAGCTGTTTTTATCTGAATGCCACTATGTACCTAACTCTGGGATAGACATTTCAAATACGTTGTTTCATTTCATCCTCACCACAACTCTGCGAAGCATGGAGAATGGGTTTTCCCTTTGCATAAGAAGTGCAGAGATAATGCCCCAATTTAACGATATTTTAAAAATATGAACTTTGAACTTAGATCTCTGTTCCACCTCTGGCTCTGCCACATATTAACCATATAAATTCTGGCAGGGCATCTCAACTTGGGCTTGTTTTCTCCTCTTCCTATGTGTGCAGGCAACAAGCTCTGTGCTTGGCTCACTGTTGGGAGGCCCTTAAGAAATATTTTAAAAACTCAATTGTGTTAACTTTTTAGTAGAAAATTTCTAAAGGTAAGACTCCAGCTAGTTCCCTTACATGTCATTTGACAGCTGTGTTCCAAGTTTCTAAAGTCTAAAATAATTATCAGATTCGGATTTTTTAAATCAGTGATAAATATTCACATTCAGCCCCAGGATCTCTGTGATTACCATTTCAGGGAACAAGTCAACATTAGATGGCAAGATGGGGTCATAAAAAATGGTTTATAGATTGAGCTTTTCCATGTTGGGCTATTTGATGTAACTGCCACTCCGTTGTACTTTGATTCAATTATTATAGTCCCTTTTTCTCTTAGAAGCACAAAGAGAAAGGGCCTAATTATGTTTTTTTCTGAAGTCCCAACTTATTTTTATTTTTGTAATGCAGCCACAATCAAGTTTTGATGACAACTCTTGCACCATCCACCGTCAAGTACAAAAATTAATACATTCAAGGATTCAGGTTGTTTGGTATGAGGAAATTAGATTAGGGAATGGCATTAGTGATTGAGGAGAGAAAATGACCAAACAAAGGAAGAACCTCTGCATTGTACAAGCATCTTGGCTTTTCACGTGCATTACTTTTAAGACGAAGTTTCTGTCTTAAAACCATAATTGCTCTGATTTTCTAAAATATTCAGATAGAAACACTTTGACCAGACACAAGCATTCTAGCTACTTCTCATTTTGAAAGTAGCTGAAAGGAAACGAGTGCCAGAATAAAATAGATTAGTAATGATATTGTTTAGCTATTACCGTGTGCAAAACACTGGACTAACCTCTTTTTATAGGATACCCCACTTAATCCTTACATAGGCTATGCAGTAGCCATTATTGTTCTTCCCATTTTAGGTGCTATGTTTTTGTTTGTTTGTTTATTCTAGTAACATATATTCAAATTAGGATCTCCCTTTTTGGCCACGTTCACATGTGTAGTTCAGTGGCATTAATTATTGTGTTCACAATGTTGTGCTACCAGTACCACCATCCATTGCCAGAGCTTTGCAGTCGGCCCATATAGAAACTGTATGATTGGAGCATTGACTGTTCATTTCCTACTCCCACCCAGTCACCTGGTAACCTGCATTCTAGATTCTGACTCAGCGTTTGCTAATATCTCGTGCCAGTGAGGCCATACAATGTTTGTCCTTTTGTGTCTGTTTTATTTCTTCAACGTTCACCCATGTACCAGAACTTCATTCCTTTTTGTGGCTGAATAATATTCCACTCTGTGTATATACCATATTTTATTTATCCTTTCATCAGTTGATGGACACTTTGGGTTGCTTCAAAAAAAAAAAAAAAACAAAAGAATGCTATGACCATCCTGCCCATTGTCCCAGCCACAATACATTTGGGCATTTGATAGTGTGTTGGTAGAAAAGGATTTGATTCGAATTAATGATCTAAAACATAAACTCTATTACAGGCTGTGCACTTTTCTTCTAGTTAGTTCTCCATGACTCCATAACCACTACTCTGTCCATGGCTTTGATATACTGCCTCTTTCCTATGAATTGGTTAAAGACATTCTTAGATCTGCTTTCCATAATTCTCCTTATCATTGCCTTTGCCCTTATAACATAAATGTTTTAAGGGCAAGATTTGTTAATTCAGTAGAAGTAAATTTGCACTCCAGCTCTCAGCTGGGACCTGTGGTGATATTTGCTGAATTGAAATGTGAGTGATTGACATTGTACATTTTAGCAACATTTTGATGAGATTCTTTTTTTAAGCTGCAGTGATGCTGTTATTTTGCTTCTTTATCATTTTAAAAGTATCCTAATGGAGGATTTTTTAAAAAGGGGAGTGAGTGTGGCAGGGCTCATGCTGGTGGCAAATTCTTGAAGAAATAATATGCATTCTTTGCTCCCCTACCCTAATCATTGAGAATCAAATCAGAAGCTTTTATTTTCCTTAAACTTAACCTTGTGCCCCAAACTCAGGACAAATTATTTTCTTTTGTGCTTTTTTGTTACAGGTAAATCTTCATAGAAGAGTTTTCCTTTTATTCTTTCTGAATCTTTAAAACATTTTTGTTAACATGAAGAAGTAGAACAGTTTTTCAAGGACATCGGTAGTATTTTCCTTATATCATATTGGTTTATATACAGTTTGGCTGCTTTTTACTGACAGCAAAGGGAAACACTTTAATTTCCTCTCTTGGAATTGTATAAGAAAATGCTCACCTGTTTTTTTATATGATTTGACCATATTGTAAAGGATACTAAATTGCCTTTGGAAAGATCTTGTTAATTCCTAGTCAACATATGTCAGATTAATTCACTTGTAAAACAGGAATTTTCTTTGATCCCTTATTTTTCTATAAGCAGCTATATAGGTACGTTCTCAAGTGTAACATTTTTAGTCTATACCTCGTCCACCTGTCTGAACACCCCTCCACGTTCCCCCCCATTCAACAGTGCAGTTTATTTCAGTCATTTTTCTTCCTTTGCAAAAGTAAATTTGCCTACAAACATTTCTTTGTAACCTGTGCCGGCTTTCTCTTTTTCCTTCTTTTCTGAATATGGAGTGGGGTACACTGATAAGCATATGAGTGTACAGATGGGAATTGTATGTTCACCAAGGAGTTCAGGGAGCTTGTAACAGTGCAGTGTCAGGTACAAGGTCAGGTGCCCTCCGGGCTGATCACCAACTATCCAATCTCTTCCTCAGATCAATGTGACCACCGTCCGAGAGTATTTGCCTGAAGGGGACTTCTCAATCATGACAGAGATGCTCAAGAAATTCCTCAGCTTCATGAATCTTACTGTAAGTGCTTTCATTGCAGTACATGTGGTTTTAAACTTAATGATACATTAATGACAGTAGAGAAAACTACTTTGGCCATAGTGAGTGGAGCAGAAAGGTATTTTCTCGCAGTTTTAATCCTTGTCTTCCATTTGTTCAAGGTCATTATTAAATTATATCATGGCAAAATATATTGATTCTTTATTATGAAAGCCACAATTTAATCTTAGTATTTTTAATTTTTTTATTAATTAAAAAAATTACAGTAAAGAAACAAACATTCTTAATATATGATCATTCCATTGTTTAGTACTCTTTTGTTTGTAGTGTTCAGTTTAGTAATCTAAAGAAGTTAAACTTTGACTTAATAATTTCTTTAATTGGTTAAATATTAATTCTTACCCCCCTGCACCTTCCCTTTCAGTGTGCTGTTGGAACCACAGGCCAGAAGTCGATCTCTAGAGTGATTGAATATTTGGAACATTGCTAGCTGCTTTACCTTTGCTTCAGGTGCTTGGTAATGCTGGAGCTACCCTTAAACAAAGAAAAGTCATGAAAGAGGTCCTTGAAGATATACCAAGAACATTCATCAGTATCTTTCGTGTTTGGATTTTTAAGGCCACCTGATTTCTTCGTCATGCATTCTGCATTTGCTAAAAGACAGTTACTACATCAATCTGCAACTATCAAAAATGAGGGAAAAGGTTCAGGCTGTTAACAGTTTCATGCAGTATTTAAATACACTTACTTTGGCAGAGTTTATACTCTCCCCTTGCTTTCTTGCTTTATCCTGGGCAAGTTTTGAGGGGAAAATTTGTGCTGCTGTTAGTGCCACTGCTGTGTGTGTTGAGCCACTGTTGTCATGCCAGCCAGGTGCAGAGGCAGCTTAGCTACTGAGGTGTCGAATGTTCTGCGGACATTCTAGGCAACAGCTTAGTTCCTTTTTCAGGCTCATTGGCTTTTGCTTTTTTTGTTGAATGGTTCCAATCGTAAATAAAGCTTTTAATAATTTTGTGAATTTTTTTTGTTGTTGTTCCCTGAACTACTACTGTCTATATTTAAAATTAGATGGAATCCAAAGACACAAGGGATTAATAGTATATTTTTTTATTCCTGATTAGGTTTGGGTTGTCGGACTATTTTTCACTTTTGAGACCATGACCGTATTCGATTTCATACCATAATGTGTCATAGCTACAGACACAAGAAAACAAATAACAGTTTGAGGGAATATTATATAAGATGTTGTGCCCTGTTAAAGGAGGAAGCAAAATAAATCAACCCAGGGTAGTTTACATGTAATGCTAGGTGAGGCCCTTGAAACATTAATAGGTTTTGAGGAATGGCTCTCTAGATATATTTTCTAATGTTCAGTACAATAAATATAAGGAAGCTAAAACACCAATGTGGAATTCATGTTTCCAGATAGCATGTATATTCTTCTATAGAGTTGACAGGATCAATTGCATAAGCGCAAAGCCTTAAATTTGCTGGTTTGAAGAAGATCTTTTTTCATTGAGATTCTTATTTCATAGAACAGTGTGTTGTTTGGAAAACAGTCATGGAACACATAAAACACATTTTATATATTTAATTTCTCAACCTTGCAGATTTTCCTTGTATTATTGTTCAGACCATTGGTTATGCTTTTTAATTTTTTCCTTTTTTAATTGATTGGGCCTGAATATAGGCTTTCCAGAGACCTTTTTCATTAATACTTTTAAACACCTTTTAGGTTGTGCAAGATCATGTTTCTTCATTGGATTTGTAAAACTTGAAGCCATAAAAATATTAGTTTGGTGTGTATTGGGGAAAATAGCTAAAAGTCTAACTTTACCCTTTTAGACTTTGTTATTTCCTTGTATAAAGTGACAAATCGGGGCTCTTGTATCAGTGCCAGCTGTAATTTTTTTAATGCAGTGGCTGCCTTCTATTGTCTTCCTATTTTTGATAATGCAGATTGTTGGGAAATCTATAAGGAAGTAACTGATTCCAGACAAATTCTTTTCTTCTTCCTCCTACCCACCTGGTCCCCCAGCCATCACCTTTTGAAATCATAGTGTGCCAGTGTAACTTGGGAAAGACCCTGAGACTGTATTTGCCCTGAGTAAAAAGCTAGCTTAGCAGACTATTTTAAAAGCATCTTGATAAATGATATTCATAAAATTAAATTAGCTAGATATATTTTGTTAATGATTTAAAAATACATGATATTTATTAATCATTGGAATTTCGGAAAGGAGCAGAGTTTTGGTAAGACTGCCTTTTGTGGCAGGTGGTAAGGAATATTATAAAAACATTTTGGTGAGAACAATCAGGGCCAACTACATTTTTTGTTACACTGGTAATCATTTGAGAATTGATTTACCTCAGTGTTTAACAGTTTTTGTTTGTTTTGTTTTTTAAATAATAACTAATTGTCAAGCACTGATAGAAATGCAGATTTTGGTATGGGGGATGGGGGAGAAACCACCTCACAAACTGCAGTGCATTTGTGTGTTTTTAACCCTCAGAGAACTCTGCATTTTAGGGTACTTGAGGCTGACTTGCAAATTAACTAAAGTTTTAAAGTAACCTTTTTTTCCATTGTAAATATTTCTGTAAATACTACCAATTGAAAATTAGAACAGTAGAATACTTTTCTGAATCCAATCCTATTTTTATTTTATACAGTATTTCTCAGCTGTGATCTTTGGAGCAAAAGCCAACGGCAGGAAAAAATAGTTTGTACCAGTTTCATGAAGTATGTCTTTGGGTTTTGTAAATAATTTTAACTCAAATAAAATTGCTACTTTCAATACACATGTTGTCTTTAACATAAGTCTATTGAACTATTTTGGAGGAAGAAGTTCCACTCATGACTTGGTATAGCTGGCTCATGGGAAATAAAAGTGAATTAAACCCTTTAAATGTGCACAGAAAGTTTTAACCAGTTTTTGTTAATTCTTTCATTAGTTACTTCTCCATGTTTTTAATAATGGTTGTCTGAATATAATATAAATTCTCAGTGACTCAGGCTCATTAGGAATGTTGGTTTTCCTATTGGGTAGTTATGCCCCTGGCATATTTATTAAGTTTTGGTTGTTTTTTTGTTTTTGTTTTTGTTCTGCTCCTTCTAATATGACCCTCAACTTCAACTTCTTTGCTTTGCAGTTTTTACAGCTTCTTAGGGGGGTTTTTCCATTTTCTTCTTTGTTTTCAGCTTTTAATCTCCCTGAATTTACCATGAGCAGTTTTCTTAACCTCTCATCACTGCTTTTGGCCTCAAAAATAGGTGGAAGGATCCCTCCTGGAAGTTCCTATCTCCCTTCCCAATTACACACACAGAGTGTATGAGTGGTTTAAGGGTGCAGCTAGGGCTAGAGAAAGATCTAAGTCACAGGAAATGTTAATCCTAGCTCTGATACTTGACTGTCTTTGAGCAAAATCCTGAACTAATTCTTTTATCCTGTTACCTCATACTGGAAAATGGGGATAATATTAGTATAGACCTCGGGGTTGTAAAAATTAAAGAAGATAGAGCATGGTGAAGTAGTAGGTGTTTCAAACTGAGTGAGGTCTTGGTAAATGATAGCTTGTACCAAACAGTTTTGTTTTCGATCTGTCAAAGTTAATGTTCTAAACAATTGAGTGGAATACCGGGTCTACTGAGGTCATATCGCTGAGGTTGTTGGGTTCCTTTAACAGCAGATCTCTGAAAGTCTAAAACTGCCACTTCCAAAATTGGTCTTGTTTAATATCTTGGCAGCAGAGAAACACATAGCAGATTTCAGAGACTCCTAAAATGTTTCAAATGTGTCCTTCACTTTTTTGTCCTTGTTATTACAAGGGAGGACTGAAAGACATTTCACAATTGACTGTCAGGTAGTAGTCTCCGGATATTTGATGTATAGATAATGACTTCATGTAGAAATAGACTTAAAAATGAGCCAAAAAATTGAATAAACACTTTTCATTGTTTTCCTCAAACCTCTCTATTTCCCTAACTTTTGTGTGTGTATGCATAATTTCAGTATTCCAAGTGTTATGTGCTGACAACAAGCAAAAATATAAAGCTACATCTATATACTACCTAGTTTTTAATTACCTAAAAGAATCTGCCATACAGAATTGTGTTGCAGAGGGCGTGGGTCAATAAAACAATACTGATTTAAAGGAGTATAGAACTAAGTAAATTGTGATAAGTTAGAAATGCCTATTATCCCTAGCTCAAACTGCTAGAGGAATCAGAATAGGTTACTAAAAATATTTGATAACCTGAAAGAAGGCAGGGAAGGAGAAGCAGATGTGGAAAATAGAAAGCAAATAGCAAGTAAAAGTAGATATAGGTAAAAGGCAAAACCTTTCCCCCTCAGATAAGCCAAGGATGGCCACTAAATCTAATGATATAATAATTATAATAAATGTAAATGGGCTAAACAGAAAATAGGCATTTTCAAGCCGAATAACAGACTGAGACGCGTGCTAGATACAAAAACAATTTGAAAGTAAAATGGGAAAATATGTGTCATGCAAACACTGTTGAATATTGGAGTGGCTTATATTAATACAAACAGACTTCAGTATTAGATCAAAGCATTTCATAATAATTGAGGGAAGATGTAAAAATTATAAATATCTGTGCATTTTTTTTTAATCTTTTATTTTTTTACATGGGCAGGCACCGGGAAACGAACCCAGGTCTTCCGGCATGGCAGGCAAGCATTCTTGCCTCCTGAGCCACCGTGGCCCTATCTGTGCATTTAATAGAGCTTCAAAATACATGCAGCAAAAGAGAAGATCTGAATGACAGCATCAGCTACTTTAACCTAATTAACATTAGTATAACACTACCCTCAACAGATTTTTCAAATGTGCATGAAACTTCACTAACATAAACCCTATGGTGAGTCATAAAACAAGTTTCTGTGAATTTCAGAGGATGTAAGGAATTCAATCAGAAGTAAAAAACAATGCAATATTTAGTGTTACTTGAAAATTAATACACTTCTAAGTAACCTATGGGCCAAAGAAAGTCACAAGGGAAATTCGAAAATACTTGAATGACGGAAAATGCAAGCTAGCAAAATTGTGGGATGTAGCTAATGCAGTACTTAAAGGGAAATGTATAGATTTCAATGTTTATAATAGAAAAGAAGGGCTTAAAAACCAGTGATCTTAATTTCTATCTTAAGAAGCTAGAGAGAGCATTTAAACCTGAAGTAATTTAAAGGATAATAAAATCAAGAATCAGTGAAAGAAGAATAAAGAAGACATTCAAGAAAACTTTACCAAAGCCAAAGATTAGTTCTTTGAAAATATTAATAAAATTGACAGCCCTTAGCAAGTATAATGAAGGGAAAAAAAAGTTACCAATGTCAGGAGTGAAATAGGGAATATCCCTACTGCTTCTATAGACATTAAAAGCCTAATATTTTAACAACTTGCACCAATAAATTTTCTGACTTGGATCAAAGGAACAAATTCCTTGAAAAGCCCAAACTTAAAACTAATTTAAGAGGAAATAGGAAAACTGAGGAGCCCTATATCTTTAAAAAGCATTTTAATTTGTATTTTAAAAAGCTTCCTACAAATAAAAGTCCTGTCTCAGAAAATGTCACTGGCACATTATTTAAAACATTTAAGGAACAATTCATATCAGTCTTACATAAGACTTCAGAGAGCAGAAGAGAGGGGAATACTTCCATATTCATTCGAGGTTTACCTAACCCAATACAAAAGACAGACAATAAATATCACGAGACCACTACAGACCAACACTTCTGAAAATAGATGCAAAATCTTTAACAAAATACTAGAAAAGCACATCCATTAGCAAGAAAATGATCAAGATTGGTTTAACATTTGCAAATCAATTTAACCAACTAATCAAAATAAAAGGACTAAAACCATTTGATCATCACTTTAGATACAGAAAAAGTGAAAATGCAACACCTATTTATGATTTTAAAAAAATCTCAGCAAACTAGAAATAGATGGAACTACTTCAATGAACTTCTTCAGATAATGAGCTTACTCTAGCGAAAATTATACTAATACCATAATCTATGGTGACTCACTGAATACTAAGAGTAAGAACAAGGCAAGGATGCTCACTCTTAGCATTTTCTTTTTTAAAAAAACAGAATTGAGAAGCTCTTTCTAAATTCTAAAATACACTTGGGAATACAAAGGACCTAAAAGAGTCGAACTTCAGGTTTTACCATTAATCTATACTGTAAATGAAGACCATGTGGTATTGGGAAAAGGACAAATAGATTAATGCAACAGAAGACAGAACTAGAAAACAAACCACAATTGATTTTTGGCAGAGGCACCAGAGCAATTTGCAAAATTTTTAAAATGAATGATTCTGACATAACTGGATGTCAGTATGAAAAAAATGAATCTTGACCTCTACCTCACACCACACACAAAAATTAATTACAAAAGAAATTGCCCTCAACTACTCAATGAAGTCCATGTAACATTGATAACAGAATAAGACAAGGACAATAGGAGAAAGGAAAATTACAGTTATCCCACTCAAAACCATAAATACAAAAATCCTTTGCAATATGTTAGCAAATTGAGCACAGCAGTTCATAACAAGATAACACAACCTGTGCAAGTTAGATTTATCACAGAAATGCAACAGTAAATTATCATTTGAAAATCAATAAATGTAACTCACTGCATTAATAGATAAAGGGAGAAAATGCATGGGATCTTCTCAATGGAGGCACAAAAAGCATTAAGTTCAAATAATATTCAAAGATAAACATATGCAATAAAATAAATTGAAAGACTGGCAAAAAAGCTTTTACTGAAAGATTTAATACAAATGAAACATTCAAGGATAGTCAAGGAAAATATCTTGGCAAACTGGGAATAGAAGGATATTTCGTTGAGTTGATTGTAAGTCTATTAAAAACTGACAGAAAATTTCATTCTTTCCAGTGAAATAATATAGACATTTGCTTTAAAATCAGGAATGTTTCCAATATACTTCTATTCAATATTATACCAGAGGTGCTTACAGTTGTCATAAGACAAATAATAGACACAAAAATTTGAAAGGAAGAAATGAAACCTTAAACTACTTGCAGACCATATAGTTATCTGCTTAGAAAATCCAAATAAATCCACAGGGAATTTATTAGAAATTCCAAAGATAGTTTGGCAATTTGGCTAGATATAAACTCAACAAATATGTAAGCAAATGAACCAACAACCAAGCAGTTCCATTCCTGTCACAGGTTATGGTTAGCTAGGTAATTCAGTCCAACCATCCTGCTTTCAAAGACAGTTAAAATATTGGAAGAAATATTTTTCTATCTTTTTAAAATATATTAATGAGTGAATAGGATAATGAGACATTGCTGGTTCTAAATATAAAACTAGGTGAGAAAGAAGAAATCAACACTCACTGCCCACTTTTGCCCTGAGGGATTTGCAGGTCTGGAGGAAATCACAGAAATAAAAGTGAGACTTTAAGGCAAAAAAACATTACTATAATCATGAAGATAGTCATTTCCTACTGAAAAAACTGTCAATTCACCAGAAAAACATAAGAATTTAAATTATTTCACCTAATAGTAGGGTCTCAAAATATATAAAGCAATGATTTCCAGAATTCAAATATTGAATAGACTGATAACCTGGACCTCATCAAAATTAAGAACTTCTACTATTAGCAAGACACTGCTCAGATAATGAAAACACAAACCACAAACCGGGGGAAAAATATTTGTACATCTATTAGATAAAGGATTTTTGTATCTAGAATCTATAAAGATCTATCAAAACTCAATAACAAGAAAACAAACAACTCAATAAAAATTGGGTAAAAGATTTCAACAAACACTTCACCAAAAGTAAAAGGGAAATCAATAAGCACATGAAAAATGCTTAACATATCATTAGTTTTTAGGGAAATACAAATTAAAGCCACACTCATATATCACTAATATCTATTAGAATATTTCAAATAAAAACAACTGACCGTACCAAATAAGTTGGTGGAGCAATTGGAACTCTCATATACTGCTAATGGGAATGTAAAATGGTACAACCACTTCAAAGAGCTGTTTTCCAAATTCTACAGTGAGACCCAGACCTTTCGTTGCTGGGTATTTACCCAAGACACACGAAAGCATACTTCTACACAAATGTTCAAAGCAGTTTTATTGCCATAGCAGCTTTATTGTAATTGCCAAAGAATGGGAAACAACACAAATACCCATCAATTGGTGAATGGATGCATTATAGTGCATCTGTACAATGGAATACTACCCAGCAACAGAAAGGAACGAACTATAGATACATAAAACAACACAAATGATTCTCGCAATAATTACACTGTGTGAAAGAAGACATTAAAAAGCCATACAGTTGTATTCCATTGTTAGAAAGTTCTAGAAAATGCAAACTGGTCTATAAGGACAGTACACAGATCAGCAATTGTCTGGCTTGGCTGGGGATTGTGAGCCACAGGAAAGAGACAATTCTCTGGAAAGAGAGCTTCCTGGAAAATCACACTTTTAATGCACATACTGAAAACTTAGCTAAAACAATCCTGATAGCTTGGCGGAAACTTGACCTCTGTGGTGACAAATTTTTGTCAGAGGTAAGCAGTGAGTAGAATTGTGATTATTTGAAACGGAGAGTTCCTGAGTGGTTGACGGGTGATGTCTATTTCAACAAGCATATTATGGATAGATGAGCCCACTCCTTTCTTCAGGAATCCACGAAAAATACAGGAATAGGTATTAGAAGTTTTCACTTGATTCTCTCGAATTATCCTGGTGAAGAGGGGATACTATTCAACACAGTTGATTTCCAAAGTAGCTTAAGGTATTTAAAGTGTTTAAAAACATCAGGATAAGTGAGGACACTTTGTCCAAGGACATGATGGCACCTTAACCCCTACTCGCTGATGCATGGCCAATACTTCGGCAGTAGAAGTGGGGATGTGAGCGGCTCATGCTCAGACCTCCAGGGACTGGCCTTGTTGAAGAAGGTGCCACTGAGCCTTCCATCTGTAAGAGCTATCCCTCTGGCACTCAGTTAATGCTGAATGATGACATGATTGAAATCTCATACCTAGAATATGAAACCTAAGAGGGTTTTTAAACTTCTGACTTCTGAAATAATTTTAAACTTAGAGAAAATTACAGGAACCACACAAAGTTGCTGTGAAATTTATTGCTTTTTTGTATATATGTTATTTTTCACAATAATAATAAAAAAGAATCATACAAAGAACTTTTGTTTACCCATCACTAATATTCCCCAAATGTTTGGCATCTCTGAGGCTCTATATCCCCCTCCCTCTAATCTTTTTGTTTTCTGAACTACTTCAGAGAAGGTTGCAAAATGGATACTCCATCATCCCTAAGGGTATTCATGTGTTTGTCCCCAAAATAAATAACATTCTCCTACATAAAAACAATTTGGGCATTGCCCTAGTTTGCTAGCTGCTGGAATGCAAAATACTGGAAATGGAATGGCTTTTAAAAAGGGGAATTTAATAAGTTGCTAGTTCACAGTTCTATGGCCGTGAAAAAGTCCGTATTAAAGCAAGTCTATAACAATGTCCAAATTTAGGCACCAATAAAGAGGTTACCTTCACTCAAGAAAGGCCGATGAAGTTCAGGGTTTCTCTCTCAACTGGAAAGGCACATGGAGAACATGGCGACGTCTGCTAGCTTCCTCTCCAGGCTTCTTGTTTCATGAAGCTCCCTCACGGCGTTCTCCTTCTTCATCTCCAAAGGTCACTGGCCGGTGAACTCTGGCTCTCATCATTTTCTTGAGACTCTCTTGTGACTCTCATTGCTCTCTCCGAAGTGTTTTCTCTTTTAAAGGATTCCAGTAAAGTAATCAAGACCCACCTGGAGTGGGTGGAGTCCCATCTCTCTGTATTCAAAAGTCAATACCCACAATTGTGTGCCTCCATGAGATGTGATCAGAATTAAAACATGGCTTTTCTAGGGCACATAATCCTTTCAAACAAGCACAGGCATCAAAACTAAAAAATGAACTGGATAGTTCTTTTGCATCAAATCTGCGATTCCTTTTGAGTCTTGCCAGTTGTTCCCAGTTCTGTCCTTAACAACAGACGAACCTTGTTCACCATGGCACGTTGTGTTGTTGTCATGTCTCTTTAGACCCCTTCACCCTGGAGCAGTTCCTCATTCCTTCCTTGGCATTGAGGACTTGGCACTCATGAAGAATATGCTTCAGTGAGAGCTGTCTTGTATTTCCTTATATTTAGATGTAGGAATGCACGTTTAGCAGGAATACCGTGGAAGGGACACGCTGGTCTTCCCTGTGTGTCATATTGGAGGCCACATAGTGTGGATTTTTCCTACTGCTGCAGGTGCTACCTTGGTTCCCTTGGTTAAGGTGGAGTCAGCCAGCTTTCTTCACCATAAAGGCATCTTTCCCACTTTATGGGGGATAAGCATTAGGCAGAGACAGACATTGTCTGTCTATGCAAATCCCCTACTCCTCAAATTTCACCCACTAGTTTCCAAATGTATTGGGGTTTGGATTACATCCGCCATAAAACAAACACCTATTTGAGTCCTAACTCCCGTCAAGTAGGTTTGAACCCATGTGTAAACAGGATTGTCAAGGTTGTGCTCAGTCGAGGTGAGGCCAAACTGAATCAGGGTGGGCCTTAATCCAATAGGGTTCCAGTCCTTATAAGTGGAGGAAATTTTGGATGTAGTTAACCAGTGGAAACCAGGGGAGGAGACAGAGACTGAGTCCTACCAAAACGCAACAGACTTCAGTGGAAGTATGAGTTCTTGTTGTTTAAGGCAACCATTCCGTGGTGTTTGTCATAGCCGCCCGCCCTGGCAAAGTCACACAGGATCCACTGTGCATTCTTGTCTGAAACTATTATTATGATAATGAATGATAGCAAACTATGATTTTTCTAACTCAATCACCGCTTCTATATTGGGTGATGCTCTACCGTAAAAAAGCTTTGCCTTCTTTCCCATTTATTTTGTCATTTATTTATGTCAGTATATACTCAAAGGTTCCTATTTTATTATAATCATTAGTTATTTTAATGGTTCAAATTCTTCCCGGTTTGGTCAGTAGGAGTGCCTTTTGACTGCTTGTGTATCCTTTTGATGTGTCACCAACTCTGAGAACTCCCATACTTTCTGGCACAGTGAGATATTCCAGGAACATCATATTTTTTTTTACCAGGAGGGTTTTTCTCACGACTGCTGCAAGGAATTTCTGATACGTAAAACTTGAAGATTGCGTTCTGAAATGGGCGTAGGTGAATTCAGATGACGTGAAATGAAGTTATGACCTTCCAGTAAACTTGAACTTTTCACTTCCTCAGCTACAAAACTGCAGAAGTGCTAGAATTTTTATGGTGATCTTTGGGAGGACAGTTGCAATAGGACACTAACCTTGGCACAAATCCTGAGGACTGTGACTCTTTGGATTTTATTTGGATTTTTTTTCCTTTATGCAGCTGTTGAGGTTGGAGAGGGCACAAATATTTCAAGTTTCTTACATGGTGTTGGCTGCTTCCACCTGCCTCTCCTCTGATGTAATCTCTGCAACATCCGTGAAGAACGGGAAGAATTTGTATTTCCAAGTGAAATAAATTGAGGCTCTATAACCCGAGCCCATGCAGGGCAGAGTCAGGATTCAAACGCAGGCCAGATCTGCCTGGCTCCAGAGGCTGGGGAGGCCCCACCTCACACTGTCCTCTCCGGACCCCCTCTCGTAGGCCCTGGTTCTCGGCCCTGCATCCCTACGTGTCCACACATCATCCTCTTGCATGGGTTTCCCCATCCAGACCGAGATTCCAGAGAGCACAAATCGTGTCTCATTCATGTTTGAATCCTGAGCAAGCTTAAAATATCTTTTTTATTTTGATCAATTTCTAAAATAAATTCAGCTTTCTTATAGTTATAAGAAAGCCTTTAAAGTCCTAAGGGAGGGAATAATGGGGAGCAGGGGATGCCTGGAGGGACATAGCTAAGAAAAAATTCAAGGGGATAGGATTGTTGATTGATTTTCATCTCAGTTGGCAATTTGGAATGAATTACTGGTGGGTACTTAGGGAACTAAGCAAATGATTAATTTAAGAGTTGTGACAATGAGTTTTATGTGTTGCCTTGGCTAGGCTGTGGTGTCCAGGCTGCCTGCCTACCCTACAAATCTGGAGCCTACCAACCCCCACAATTATGTGAGTCAATTCCTTAAAATAAATCTCTTTCTTTACCTATCTATCTGTCTATATAGATATTTAGAAATCTCAATTTAAGCATATTGTTTAGAAATATGCAGATACCTGGCAGAAGAAAAAGCCAAAAGAACTGGAATTAGTTGCTTCTGGGGACCAGGAATCAAGGGTGAATTGGAGAAACTAGGGGACTATTTGTTTTTATGGAAAGCCTTTGCACTGTAAAAGTTTTGACTTTTCTTTTTTTTTTTTTTTTTTTTTGGTTGCATGGTCCGGGAATCAAACCCGGGTCTCCCGCATGGAAGGCAAGCATTCTACCACTGAACCACCCGTGCACCTAAAGTTTTGACTTTTAAGGTACATACACCTTAAATAGAGATAATACCTAAGTTATAAAAGTAAAGCATGCAGGGCAGTGCGATGGTGGCTCAGTGGCAAAGTTCATGCCTGACATGCTGGAGACCTGGGTTCGATTCCCGGTGCTTGCCCATACCGAAAAAAAAAAGTAAAACATGCATTCACAGGTAGAAGAGGAGATGGGTTTGCACATGGCTGGGGAGAAAAGGGCAGTTGGGCTTTTCCATTCTAATCCTCACCCACCACATACATATTTAGGAGGGAAATTGCACGTTAAAAAATTAAAAAAAAAAATTATATAAAAAAAGTGAAGCCCGCGGCAGCTGGGATTTACTTCAGAGCAAAAACCACATCCTGAGTTTAGCCTTTAGACCATGAAAGAGTTTCTGAAGCGCTGAAGCGTGAATTCTTCCATGATTTGCCATGTGAAGCATCAAATAATTTTTTTGGTGACTAAACTGAAATAAAAGTAAACTTTCAGAGTTTCAGTTGTTAGCACCGTAGCGGCAGAGTATATCAAGGAAAATAAAACAGACCAAATATTACTCAGGAGTAGATTGCTATTCCCACCTTCTCTGATTTATGTTGACGTCACCCACGCTGAAAATTGAAGCACAGTTTTCATAAAAATAGCTAATACTGAACATTCGCTATAAATATGCCTGACCCTGTAGAAACCACATCCTGCATTTATCCTGAATTGCTGAACAGTTTCTGAGACGGTAAGCATGCACCGCTGCCCAGTCTACCATGTCCAGCCAGAAATAGTTTAAATGCACTAATATTAAGTATAATGCTTCATTTTAGGGTTTTAAGCCACTATTTAAGTGACGGTTGATGACTGAATCATGTCACAAAAGGCATATGCAGGCCCCAACCCTGGTCCTGCAGGTGTGACCTCATTTACCCATTTGTAAATAAGACTTTTGTAGATGTTATGAGTTGAGGTGGCCCAAACTGAATGAAGGAGGCCTGTTCTAGTTTGCTAGCTGCCAGAATGGTATACCAGAAACGGAATGGCTTTTATTTTTTTATTAACGGAAAGAAAGAAAAAAAAGAAAAAAAAAGAAATTAACACAACATTTAGAAATCATACCGTTCTACATATGCACTCAGTAATTCTTAACATCATCACATAGATGCATGATCATCGTTTCTTAGTACATTTGCATCGGTTTAGAGGAACTAGCAACACAACAGAAAAAGATATAAAATGTTAATATAGAGAAAAGAAATAAAAGTAGTAATAATAGTAAAAAACAAAACAAAACAAAAAAAACCCTATAGCTCATATGCAGCTTCATTCAGTGTTTTAACATGATTACTTTACAATTAGGTATTATTGTGCTGTCCATTTTTGAGTTTTTGTATCTAGTCCTGTTGCACAGTCTGTATCCCTTCCGCTCTAATTACCCATTATCTTACCCTGTTTCTAACTCCTGCTGGACTCTGTTACCAATGACATATTTCAAGTTTATTCTCGAATGTCCGTTCACATCAGTGGGACCATACAGTATTTGTCCTTTAGTTTTTGGCTGGACTCACTCAGCATAATATTCTCTAGGTCCATCCATGTTATTACATGCTTCATAAGTTTATCTTGTCTTAAAGCTGCATAATATTCCATCGTATGTATATACCACAGTTTGTTTAGCCACTCTTCTGTTGATGGAGATTTTGGCTGTTTCCATCTCTTTGCAATTGTAAATAACGCTGCTATAAACATTGGTGTGCAAATGTCCGTTTGTGTCTTTGCCCTTAAGTCCTTTGAGTAGATACCTAGCAATAGTATTGCTGGGTCGTATGGCAATTCTATATTCAGCTTTTTGAGGAACCGCCAAACTGCCTTCCACAGTGGTTGCACCATTTGACATTCCCACCAACAGTGGATAAGTGTGCCTCTTTCTCCGCGGAATGGCTTTTAAAAAGGGGAATTTAATAAGTTGCTAGTTTACAGTTCTAAGGCCAAGAAAATGTCCCAGTTAAAGCAAGTC
This sequence comes from Tamandua tetradactyla, assembly GCF_023851605.1. NCBI lineage: Eukaryota > Metazoa > Chordata > Mammalia > Pilosa > Myrmecophagidae > Tamandua > Tamandua tetradactyla. The sequence continues at coordinate 9,744,046 of NC_135339.1, forward strand.
TATAGCAATGTCCAATCTAAGGCATCCAAGGAAAGATACCTTGATTCAAGAAGGCCAATGAAGTTCAGAGTTTCTCTCTCATCTGGAAAAGCACATGGAGAACACGAGCAGGGTTCCTCTCTCATCTGTAAGGGCACATGGTGAACACGGCGTCATCTGCTAGCTTTCTCTCCTGGCTTCCTGTTTCATGAAGCTCCCTGGGAGGTGTTTTCCTTCTTCATTTCCAAAGGTCATTGGCTGCTGGTCTCTGCTTCACATGGCTATATCGTTCTGCTCTGCTCTCTCTCAGATCTCTCATTCTCCAAAATGTTTCCCTCTTTTATAGGACTTCAGAAACTAATCAAGACCCACCCAAATGGGTGGAGACGTGTTGTCACCTAATTCAGCTTAACAACCACTCTTGATTGGGTTATATCTCCAGGGAGATGATCTAATTACAGATTCAAACATACAGTATTGAATAGGGATTATCCTGCTTTTACAAAATGGGATTTAGATTAAAACTTTTCTAGGGGACATATGTCCTTTCAAACCAGCACAAGGCCTCAATCCAACATGCCTGAATCTTTGTAAGCAAAGGAAATTGGACGTGGAGAGAGAAGCCAGAAGCCTGGATCTACGGAACCCAGAAGAGAAAGGAGAAGATGCTGCCATGTGCATTGCCACGTGATGGAAAAGCCAACGAACAGGGATTGCTGGGAGCCAGCCCCAGAATGCCAGGGTCTTCGGGAAGAAAGCATCTTGCAATGCCCTGATTTTGCACTTCTCCTAGCCTCTGAAACCCTGAGCCAATACATTTCTGTTGTTAAGCCAAACTTATCGTATGGTATTTGCTTTGGTAGCTAGGAAACTAAAACAGTTACATAGTGAAATTGCATACAAGAGAAAATAAAATGGAGTACCTTCCTTAAGCACCTTTTACTGTTTCAACTAGTATCTGACTTTAGCCTCTCCAACCTAGAATGACATTTAAAAAAGATTTTTTTTTTTATCATTACAATCAACTTTTTTGTGTGTGTGAAAAAATAACATATATACAAAAAAGCAATACATTTCAACGCACAGCACAATAATTAGTTGTAAAACAGATTTCAGAGTTTGGTATAGGTTACAATTCCACCATTTTGGGTTTTTACTTCTAGTTGATCTAAGATACTAGAGATTAAAAGAAATATCAATATAATGATTCAGCAATCTTATTCATTTGTTAAACCATACCTTCTCTGTATAACTCCACCATCACCTTTAATTTTTCTCCCACTCTTTAGGGGTATTTGGGCTATGTGCATTCTAGCTTTTTCACATTGGAAGGGGCTGTCAATAATATGGGAGAAGGAGATGGAACTAGCTGATGTTCTGGAGAGGCTGGGCCCTCTAGGTTTCAGGACTTATCTGGTCCAGGGACCCATCTGGAGGTTGTAGGTTTCTGGAAAGTTACCCTAGTGCATGGAACCTTTGTAGAATCCTATATAATGCCCTAGGTGTTCTTTAGGATTCGCAGGAATGGTTTTGGTGGGGGGTTGGCTAGTTATGCTAGGTAGCAATGTCTGACTCAGGCTTGTGTAAGAGTGACCTCCAGCATAGCCTCTCGACAATATCTGAACTCTCTCAGCCACTGATACCTTATTTGCTACACTTCTTTCCCCCCTATAGGTCACGATGGAATTACTGATCCCACGGTGCCAGGGCCAGGCTCATCCCTGGGAGTCATCTCCCACGCTGCCAGGGAGACTTTCACCCCTGGATGTCATGTCCCACGTAGGGGATAGAATGCATTTTGAAGGATGTTTTAATATTATTTGCTAATATTTATTGAAAAGAGCCTTCAATTTTTAGATACTTCCAGAAGAGCTTACAGTTCAGTTCTGGGGTTCCAGATCTATGCTTTTAGAGTTCATAAAGTGTGAACAAGCTCTTTTCTAACTTTCAACGCAGTGTGAAGTTAAAAAACAAAGGAACAGAGGTTTACTTGGGTCTTGCTCGGAGGTTAATTTTTCAAGATGCAGTATGTAGGTCTTTGATATTCATCAAATTAATACAGTAACATTTTAATCAAATCATCTACCTTGCAAAATAATTGTGTGTGTGGACAACCCTGTTTGGTATAAAAACAAACCACCCCCTTTGTAAGGGGCAGGGCCGAGCGGACACAGCACGCCAGGGCCTGGTTCCCTGTGGGCTGATGACCAGTGAATGAGGCCAGTTTTCTGCAGAGCTGGGCTGCTTCAGTTATCCAACCATCCCGATCAAACCGCGGTGCCGTCTGCCTCTCTGGAAGCTGACAGCCTGAAGAGCCCAGAAATTTCCTATCTGAGCACGGTGGGTGTTTCCTGAAATAATCTGTGGATTATTATACATCAGTTCAGCTGATGTATCTTATCCATACAGACTTTGACATTTCTTCCTGTTTTGCTCCTCCTGAATTTGGACCGATGCTTTGGAACATCTCACGTAGAATGAGAAATCCAGAAATCCAGGAAGAAGTTGGGTGCAGCGGGGTACAGTGGCCAGAGAACAGTCTGTTTTATTTGCCTAAATCTGCGACTTACTTAAGATGAGGTTTGCTTTCTCTTAATTTAAAAGAAAGTAAGCAAGATTTTTAGACCAGCTTTAGTCTCCCTATCATGGAAGGGGAAAGCATCGCTGTGTATTTCCTTAGGGATGGTTTCTTAGAAACACAGGCGGCACCTGATGCTGGGGCAAAATCCAGTGCCCTGGATTAGCATGTGTTTATATTTGTTTTAGAGATTGTGGCAGCTATTATCTGAAAGTTTTATAAGTTTCAATGGGAAAGGAGATGATGAACGAATGTAATTCGTAACGTGTTGGCATTGTTCAGAAGAAGGAAAGGGGTGGGTGGCTGTATCACTTTTGCCTGAGAAACGTGGTATGATTAGTTAGAAGACTGCCATCTCAAGACCCAGACATGGAGTGAGGCTTCTTGAATCCTTCAGTCGTAGCCGAGCCCCCCTGCCCAGATGACACCATGTGGAAAAGGATAAGCTGTGCCCTCTGAGCTCTGCCTCCATTTCTGACTTACAGAATCACGAACTACAAAACGGCTGGTTTTACCCTACTAAACTTGGGGGGTACTTTGTTATGCAGCAATAGCTAACTCAGACAGACGCTTATTCGGAAAAGCCCTAGCTGAGAAGATCCAGCTAACCTCGTGAGACAGAAAAAAAAAAGGTATTCAGAGGAGAGGATGAGAAGGTGAAAAGTGAGGCAGAGACAGAGGGGAACTGAGTCACTATGAATGGAAGATCAAGCCAATTCGGCTGCTCAGGGGTCAGTAAGACGACCTGATCTTTACAGGAAAACTGCACGATATTGGCATATGGCAAAAGTTCAAAAAAAAAATTTGTTGATTAAACAAATGGATTTGTTAAGCAGTCAGCTTTCCTGTCTATTTATCTCCATTCCATTAGCAAAATACCTTCCTCTCCAGTGTGTCAGCTGGTTTCCTGTTTATCTTCTGGGTTATTTCATGCCCCTAATTATGCTCAATCTCTTTGCTGTGTTTATTCATTGTCATACAAGTGGCTTCCCTCTGGCACAATGTCAAGAGTTCTAGAATTTTTATACAGGGCATGCTGGGGGTGGGTGGGAACAGGTTGGAAGTGAGGGCTAAAGAATTTTTTAGTTAAAAAAAATTATTTTTAGGTATAAGCTATATATAGCAGAATATGCAAATCTTAAGTGTACTGCTCAAAATTTTATGTAGGTAGATACTGCAACTACCACTCAGATCAAGAGCCGGAATATTTCCATGACCACAGAGGGTCTCTCACGCTCCTTCCCAGCACCAAGAGGTAACCACTCTTCTGCCTTCTACTTCCATAGATTAATTCGCTTGTTACTGGATTGTTATACACAACATACAGTATGCCTGCACCTGACTTCTTTTGCTAAACATTATGTTGGAGATTTACCCATGTTGTGTGTGCATCAGTAGTTTATTCTTTTTTATTGTGTGACTATACCACAATTTATACATCCTACTGATGAACATCGAAGGTCTTTCCAGTTTGTCCTTGTACGTGTTTTTGGTAGACATATGCCTTCATTTCTCTTGGGAAAACATCTTGGAATTTGTTGGTTCACAGGGTTGGGTACCTATTTAACTTTAGTAGATAGTGCCCAATAGTTTTCTCAAGTGACTAAATCAATTCCTATCCCTCCAGCCATTAATAAAAAGTTCCAGGCGCACTACGTCCTTGTCAGCACTTAATATTGTCAGTGTTAACATTTTAGCTGTCCTATCTGGTATGTCATGATATTTCACTGTGATTTGAATTTGCATTTCCCTGAGGAGTAATGCACACAATGGCCATTCAGAAATCCTCTTTATGAATGCTTTTTAAGTCTTTTGCCTGATTGGGTTTATTCTAGTTTTCTAGCTGCTGGAATGTAACACACCAAAGACGGATTGGCTTTTAATAAAAGAGGATTTATTTCATTTGTTCTTCAGAGGAAAGGCAGCTAACTTTCAACTGAGGTTCTTTCTTATGTGGGAAGGCACAGGATGGTCTCTGTTGGCCTTCTCTCCAGGCCTCTGGGTTCCAACAACTTTCTCCAAAGGCCTGGGCTGAGCTGCGAGTGCTGAGATGAGGTATGCTGAGCTATTTAGGCTGTGCTACGTTGAGCTCTCTCATTTAAGTACCAGCCGATTAAATCAAACATCATTCACTGCAGCGGGCACGCCTCTTAGCCGACTGCAGATGTAATCAGCAACAGATGAGGTTCACGTACCATTGGCTCATGTCCACAGCAACAGAACTAGGTACCTTCACCTGGCCAGGTTGACGACTGAATCTAACTACCACAGGGTTATTGTCATTTTCTTATGGATCCATAGATGTTCTTTGTGAGATATATTCATATTAGTAGCACTGTTTTTAATTTTTAAAAATATTTTTATTGAGAAATCTTCACGCACACGCAGTCCATCCAAAGTTTACAATCAGTGGCTCACAATATCATCACATAGTTGTGTTTTCATCGCCATGACCATTTTCAGATCACTTGCATCACTCCAGAAAAAGAAATAAAAAGAAAAAAGAAAAAAAACTCAAACATCCCATACCCCTTACCTCTCCCTCTCGTATTGCAATCTACCCATTTCCCCCCTTATCCCCCCTATTATTTATTTATTTATTGACCTTATTTTTTCACTCATCTGTCCATACTCTTGATAAAGGGAGTATCAGACACAAGGTTTTCACAATCACACAGTCGCATTGTAGAAGTTATATAGTTGTACAATCATCTTCCAGAATCAGGGCTACTGGAACACAGCTCTACAGTTTCAGGTACTTCCCTCCAGCCACTCCAATGCGTCGTAAACTAAAAAAGAGTATGTATATAATGCATAGGAATAACCTCCAGGATAACGTCTCAACTCTGTTTGAAATTTCTCAGCCACTGAAACTTTATTTTGTCTCATTTCTCTCTTCCCCCTTTTGGTCAAGAAGGCTTTCTCAATCCTATGGTGCCGGGTCCCGGCTCATCCCCGGAGTCCTGTCCCACGTTGCCTGGGAGATTTATACCCCTGGGAGTCAGTAGCACTGTTTTTAAAAGCACAAGAAAGTTAAACACAAAATTTAAGAGTCATGGTAGTGGTTACCTGTGAGGAGGGTGTGGGGAAGGGGTGATGGGCCTAGGAAGGTCACACTGCTGCAAAACGGGGGTCTGTTCTAAATCTGAAGCCTGGGGTGGGTTTGCGGATGTTTATTTTATTGTATAATTACATATACATTACTTATATACATGTTATATAGTTTTAAAAGGTAAGTCCTGGCCCACTAAAATTAAGTATTTAAGATTGACTGGAAGACATCATTAAGTGAAAAGGCAAGCCACAGATTGGGGGAACATATTCACAACACATACCCAAAAGATTCATAGCCCATGCCCTAAACCCCGGAACCTGTGAATAAATTACGTTTATAACAGAAGGGACTTTGCAGATGTGATTAAGCTAAGGGTCCTGGGATGAGGAGATTATCCTGGATTATCTGGTGGGCCCCTTGTAATTATACATTGACTCTATAAACGAATTAGGGAAAAATTGACGTCTTTCAATATTGAGTTTTCCTATCAAGGTACATAGGGTATCCCTGCATGTATATGAATTTTTTAGTATTACAGTAGAGTATAAATTTTTACCATACTGGTGTTGCACATCTTTTGTAAGATTTTTTTCATAGATACTTTATGTTTTTGTTTCCAACAGAAACGGTATTATTTTTCAAATGATGTCTTCTGACTGCTATTGGTGTAAAGAAATCCAGTTGGTTTTTGTATAATCTCTTATTATTTCAGTACTTTGTCTGCAGATTTCTTTTGGTTTTCTATTAGACAATATCATCTTCATTATGACAGTTTTATTTCTCTTTCCATTATTTATGCATCTAATTTATTTTTCTTCCTTACTGCACTGGCAGGGACTGCGAGGATAATATTGAATAAAATGGGGTAGTGGGACTACCTTATATCTTCCTGGCTTTAAAAGAGTTTTAATATTTTCTTATTGTGAATAATGTCTGATGTAGATACATTTTATTTTTTATTAATTCAAATTTTTTTTAAATACCAAAAAAACCCCACAGCAAACAAATGTAAACATTCTTAACTTTTGATCATTCCATTCTACATATATAATCAGTAATTCACAATGTTATCACATAGTTGCATACGTAGATAGATTTTAAAAAAGCATAGCCTGATACTGAATTTCATCAAATGCTCTCACTCAGGATTTCAATTCAGTAAAATGCATGTCTTTTCTTTTTCTTTTTTTTTTACGTGGCAGGCACCAGGAATTGAACCCAGGTCCTCTGGCATGGCAGGCAAGTATTCTTGCCTGTTGAGCCACAGTGGCCCACCCAATGCATGTCTTTTCTAGTAAGATTGTCCCAGCTGTTGTCTTTGGTTGCTTCTCTTTAACATCTATTGGATGTATCTGTCAGTTTACATGCCATGCTCAATTTTTGCCCTAATCTGCCTTGCCTATAGCTTGGGAAGAGGCAGTCCTGGGTGATCTTACCCAAGATTGGACCCCAAACTGCTTTCAGATGGGGTGGAGCATGCAAGCTCCAGGCAATAGGGGATGAGGGGTCAGAGTTGACACCCCAACCCAGGGCCACTTCAGGATGAAGTCACAGGGAGCAGCAACCTGGAGCCACAGAGCACAGGATGAAGAGATATCTGGGCCCCAGACATGTGGAGAGAGGAAATGCCTCACATCCTGATGGTTCCCAGGCTCCAGTCCTGCTCTGTCCAGGCCTGGCTCTGCTTCATTTCTATGCTGATCATAAACATACCTTCCCACAGTAGCCTCAGTGGGTTTCTCCTCTTGATTATCCAAGCCTGACCTATACCCCCTGTATTAGTTAGGGTTCCCTAGAGAAACAGAATCAACAGGGAACACTCGCAAATATACAATTTATAAAAGTGTCTTACGTGACCGCGGGAATGCAGAGTCCAAAATCCATAGGGCAGGCTGTGAAGCTGACGATTCCGATGGAGGGTCTGGATGAACTCCAGAGGAGAAGCTCGTCAGCTGAAGCAGGAAGAGCTTGTCTCTTCTGAATCCTCCTTAAAAGGCGTCCAGTGATTAGATTAAGCATCTCATTGCAGAAGACACTCCCCTTTGGCTGATTACAAATGGAATCAGCTGTGGATGCAGCTGACATGGTCATGATTTAATTCCAAGAAATGTCCTCATTGCAACAGACAGGCCAGCATTTGCCCAACCAGACAAACAGGTACCACCACTTGGCCAAGCTGACACATGAACCTGACCATGACACCCCCAAATCCCTCACATCAGCCCCTATAACACTGGCTGCCACTGCATCTGTCACACAGACCCCTGTTTTTGCATTCCCACCACCTCCTCTGGGGTCTCCTTATGTCACAGAGGGCTCTGGTCGAACTGCCAAATCATCATCATCCTGGCATTCTAGATACCACCATGAGCTGCTCTCACTGCCCCTCTGACTTTCCGTCTTCTCTGCCACAAGTGACCCAAATTGCAACCAGGCTGCACTGGCCTTGGGCTCCCCTGTGCTTCAGCTTCACACTATCCTACCTAGGAGACTTTGCTTCTGCTGCCCCACCCCCACCCCCTCACACACAGAAAGTGCTTCCCCTCCCCAGGGCAGTCTCCGAGATCATTTGGAGTGTCCTCCAGCCTTGGTGCAAAGAAATCAAGGCTGATTTTTCGCTACTTTTCAACATAAATTATATCATATTTGATGTAATGACAATCCCCACCATCACATGTATTATTATCGGTTTTTTGAAATATCATTTTGAATAGAAAGACATGTAGGTCAAATTCAAAAAGTACCAGGGAATAAACCATGAAGTCCACTGCACTTTGGCTCCAGGGTCATCTTTGATTCTTTTTCCATCCACAAAGACACTCACACCCATTACCCTAATTAACTTGGCATCAGGCACTTGCCACCAGCTGGCACGCTGTAAGTAGAGGCGTCAGTGTCTGCGGTGGAAGGAGAGGTCTGGAAGTTGGCCTTGGCGGGTTGGGGCAATGCTGGGAGCTGAGAGGAAAGGGGTGGGGGAGGGAAGGGGAGAGGGAGGGGTGGGGGGGAAGGGGGAGGGGAAGGGGTGGGGGATGAGGGAAAGGATCTGGCGTCAGAAAGACTGCAGGCAGGGGTGAGGTCCTGCCTGCCCATTTTCTAGGGCGCTTGGCTTCCAGGGCCACTCATTGGCTCTGCCTTTCCACCTGCCCACCCCGCGTGGCACCTCACTTTTCTGAGGCGCAGAGCCGGGCTGACTCACCCACCAGACCTGGCGCGGAAGCAGGAGGAGGTGGGGCCTGCCCTAAGTGAACTCCAGTTCCAGCGCCGGCCCCTGGACGCCTGTCTACACGGGCTGGCCCGACCCCAGAAGGCGCCAGGCCTGCCCTCTCCGCCCAGCTCCCATTACCCGGCTAGGGCCCGCGGGCCTTGGGCCCCCGCGTTTGTCCTTGGTCCTTTTCTACCTGCACCCTGGGGCGCGCAGCTCCAAGCCAGGGCTCGTGGGGTGTCACCTGCTTGGGTAGATGGGTGGACGCGGTGCCGCATCGGGCTGGAGCACAGCTCCCCGGGCGCTTTCTCTGGCGCTGCAGCTTGACGCCCCGCAGAAGGTCGCGGCTCCGGAGGCCCCCAGTCCCGCCTTAGTTTCTCTGTCCGCGAAGTGGGTCCGCAGAGAAGGAAGCGGGTTGGAGTCACCTCTCCCCCTGCCTCCCTCCTCGCGACCCCCCGGAGGAACCTGCCTAAACCGACCCCCTCGGTTTCTGCGCCACCGGCCCTGGGCGCTTCGGGGACGCGGAGACTGGGGCCGGCGGAGCGCCTGGGCGACATCCTCCCCGCGCGCTCCTCCCCGGGCCGGGTGGGCCCTCGGGAGTCCACGGATCTGCCGTCCTCCCTCCCAGCCTGGAGAGTGCGGGGTCGGGGTGGGAGATGGCGAGGGTGACCCATTCCAGCGCCAACAGCCCCGGGGACCTGGAGCCAGCCCGGGAGCTCCCCAATCCCAGTGGCGGGGGAACGTCCGGAAGACCCCGACCCGAAGCCTGGGGGACCGGAATAGGTGGATCAACCGAGTCGCCGGGACGCGGAGACTGGAAGCGGCCGGTCTGGGAGGGGTGTGCCGGGGGGGCCCAGTCGGCTCCCGACGCGCGCGGTTCCCCTGGGCGGCTGCATCCAATTCCGAGGTCCCTGCTGACCGCCAGCTCTTCGCCTACTGCGCACCGGGGCGCAGCCAGCAGGGACGCTCGCCCGGGGCGGGCCTGTGGGTGCCGGGCCGTTCTTCCTTCCTGCTACTTCATCACTCTCCGGCTCTGCGTTGCACGGAGAAGGGTCTCTGCGCGTCCCTGGGGCCAGGTGTCGGAACTGCACCTCCTAGATCCCAGCGTGCCCGCAGCGCCCTCGGCAGGGAGTCCCTTGCAGGCAGCCCGGGACACCCTTCGACAGCAGCTCGGACCAGGAGTCGCGCGCTTAGAGCCGCTCGGTGCCCTCCTTTCTCCTGCCTCGCAGCCCCCGCTGCTGCCACACGCCCTGGAGTTAGCTCCTGGTTTGACTCAACCCTCCAATAGTCAGAAGCCCACGCAAAACAAACGTGCCCCTTAGTGAATTTGGACCAGACAATCGCCCTTGTAACCATCACCGAGGCTGAGACAGAGAACCTTCCAGCCGCCGGGAATCCGCGCAGTCTCTACAGCCGGCCCCCAGACCAAAATAGGCGCTGCCGGGGCTTACGTAGTAGTTACTTGCTGCAGTATCGTCACAGTTTTTGCCACCCAAGTGTTCTCTCTGGACGTTATAATTTAGTTTTGCTTATTTTGTTGACGTCTTTTATATCTTCAGACACACACAATCCATATCAGGTGTACAATCAATGGCTCAGAGTATCATTACATAGTTGTGTATGCGGGGATAGCTACAGCCGGTTGCGCAGCCGGGCGGTTTCGGCTCCAGACTTCGGGTGGTTCGGGGGGCGAGCTCGCTGGGATATAACCTGTGGTAAGCCGGGCCTGCTCGCCTAGTGCGGCGAGGGGTCTAAAGGACTTGAGCCAGAGGCCAATTAATCAGTACAAAGCGTCTTTATTGTTACATGGGACAAGCTTAGGTACCGAAGCGGCTCAAGTGCGCTAAAGACCCCGAGGCTACAGGGAGCTTAGGTTATATACAGTTGCACAAGGGGAGGAGTAGGGGAGAGGGTAGGGGGTTCGGAGAGCCAATTACACAAGCTAAAAGGTAGTTGCTAGGCAAGGGCGGCAGAAGATAGCTAGAGGCAAGGACAGAATAACAAGAAGGCTTGTAGTTTTGAGATAAGCTACTGAGACGGGAGGTTTCTGACGAGGGGGGGAAGGGAGAACAGTGAGTTAGGCTACAGACATGAGAGACAGGGAGAGAAGGTAGAAATGATTGACAATTTTTAAGTATGACTAGGCTCCAATCCCTGAGAAATATGCCACATGTGTATGCATCACCATGATCATCTCGTGGAACATTTGCATCACTCCCGAAAAAGAAATAAGAAAAAAGAAAAACTCGTACATCTCATACCCCGTACCTCTCCCTCTCACTGACCACTAGTATTTCAGTCTACCCCCCCCCCCAATTTTTATCCCTTATTTCCCCTATTATTTATTTTTTATCCATATTTTTTTTTACTCATCTGTCCATACCCTGGATGAAAGAAGTATCAGACACAGGGTTTTCACAATCACACAGTCACACTGTAAAAGCTGTACAGTCACATAATAGTCTTCAAGAATCGAGGCTGCTAGAGCATAGCTCAACAGTTTCAGGTACTTCCCTCCAGTATTGGCCTCTTTTAAGTCTCATGTTCTGCAGATTCCTTCTCCATCTTGAAACCTCTGTGCATTAACCCACTTCTCCACGGAGACTGGCTTGCAGAAGTTTCCATTTCCTTTGTTTAAGCTCTCACCTCCTCATGTTTATTCAGATGAAATTCGCTTCATCCCAAGAGAAGTTATGGTTTCCCCTACCTGGGCAGCACTTGCTAAAGCCGGTTCTGGCCAGCTCTAGCCACTAGAGCACATGCAGTTGGGAAAAGCCCCGACCTAACATCATGTTTGACAAATTTTGATAGTAAAAATCGTACCTACGGATCATGCTAACCCACCATGTTAGAACATGCGATGCGTGAAGTAGCGTGATTTGGGACTGTGCATATTCCACTTTAGTCCACCCCTTAACCCTTAATCCCGCCTTGTCCTTAGCCACCCCTTAAGACCACTGTCCAGTAAATCTTCCTCTTTTCTTGCTGAGCTGCTCACAATAAATGCTTATCTCGAAATTCTGGTGTCATGACATTGACTTCTGTGCACATAGGGCAACAAGCCAGCTTTGGGCAGTGACAATCTTTTTATTCCTTACAATGGAAAGAACTTGAGCCTCTTTCCTTGTAGAGTTTCCCACAGTCTGGGTTTTGCTGGTTGCATTTTAATGGTGCCGTTCACACGGCTTCTGCATTTCCTACAAATTGACAACTGGATCTCGCTCGGGGCTGGATCTGACCCAGGCTCAGGATTTTCTGGGAGTCCTCAGGCCGAGGGGTGACTTTTACATCAGGAGGAATCGAATGTCACCTGCTTTCCTTTTTGAGATGTTAGCAGGGGTGTTACTCGGGGGTGACATTCATTAATTCACTGGCAGATGCAAAATGGTGACATTCCAATGCTGTCATTTCTTTTCTGTTTATTAGGTGGATTAACTTTTTTTTAGCAGGTATCAGCACTTCCTTTTTATTGTCAAGTGGTATTCCATCATATGGCTGTATCACAGTTTGTTTATCCATTCGCCAGTTGATGGATTCTCATTTAATTTTTTTCTTATATAGATATTATTACATATATTTTAACCCTTTAAATATATACCATACAACATATATACAAAGCAAAGAGAGGAAAAAGCAATAGTTTTGAAAGCACTCTTCAACAAGAAGTTATAGGACAGATCCCAGAGTTTGTCACAGGCTACCATTCCATCATAGGCGGATTAACTGTATAAAGAGATACTTCCTCTCATCTTCTATTTGGCCTTGCAGGGGGACAGTTCATAAAGGAAAGGCAGGATAAATGCCTGTTTGTTTCCTTTATTTAACCATTTTCAAGATAATGAATTGCAACCTGTCGTTATGAGTTCAACTGTGTCCCCTCAAAAGTCATGTTGAAGTTCTGACCTGTGAAGGGGAACTTTTCGAGAAATAGGCTCTTTGTAGATGTAGCCAAGTTAAAATGAGATTATTCTGAGTTAGGGGGGGCCCTAACCCTATACGATTGGGGTCATTATAAGAAGTGGAGAAGAGACGGACCCAGAGGAAAGATGGCCACGTGGAGACAGGGACATAGCTTGGACTTATTTTGCCGCTAACCAAGGAAACACCAAGGTTTTCCGGTAACTTCCAGAAGCTAGGAAGAGGCAAGGAAGGATGCTCTCCTAGAGCCTTCTGAGTGAGCACTGCCCTGCTCACACCTTGATTTCAGACTTCCAACCCCTAGGACGGTGAGAGACTAGTTTCTGTTTTTTTACACCACCCAGTTTGTGGTCATTTGTTCTATCAGCCCCAGGAAACTAATAAGCCTGCATCCCTCCAAAGACAATGAATTCTTTTTTAAATAATACTAGTTTGCAGCTGAGGATTTAAGCATATTAGATTGTCCCATCTTTAGGAATTTGGAACCTTTTCAACTTCATCCTTGAGTAGTTTTCCTGATATGACCTCTGCAGTCTTTGGTCATTTTCTTGCTGTCAGGTATGACAAGATGTTCAGAATAACACTAAAGTGACAACTAGTTATAACTATACAAAACAGTTAAAATAGTCTTTGCATACACCATGTCCAGCCTTCCTCCTGTTTTTTTTTTTTTTTGCATGGGCAGGTTCTGGAAATCGAGCTCGGGTCTCCGGCATGGCAGGTAAGAACTCTACCTCTGTGCCACCATTGCCCACCTCCTCCCATTTTTTAATTTGTACCATATATACATTCTCAGAACATAAAGCCCTTAAATACCATAATCCCTCCCTTTTATAACTCATTAAGTTTTAATTCTACAACTTAATTATGTATTTGCTGCTAACCACCAATCCTATGGCTGTGTCTCTCTATCTTTTTCTTTTAAATTTCTGAAGTCGGTTCTTTGTCGATTCTTTGAGAGGCCCATGGAACACTCTTTTGATAAAGCTATAATAAAAGGGAGATCTGTATGGCAGAATTTTCCTTTTGTTCCTATTCCAGCATGGCTCAGCTAGACACTGTTACTGATCCTTTATTTAAAAGTTTGATATTTTGTTCATCACGAGCTTTTATTTTTGCACTAATTTTAATTTTTAAAAAGATATCACGCTAAAAACCCAAAGGAAAAAAAAAAAGCAAAGACTAAAAAGATATCACGTCAAGTGCTTGTTTCCGCAACATGTATACTGAAAACGGGATTATACAGAGAAGATGGGCATGGCCCCTGTGCAAGGATGACATGCAAATTCGTGAAGCGTCACAAGTTTTGAAACATATCTGTAAGGTGGAAAAAGAAGCTATCACATTGAAATCTTATTTTTCTTGACTACTGAGTCCTTTGGTGCCTGTTTTGGATTGAATCCTATCCCCACAAAAACATGTTCAAGCCTGAAGTGTGGACTCATTTGTAATCAGGATCTTTGAAAATCCTACTAGTTATGGGGAAGTCAAATGGAATTGAATGGGCCTTCATCCAATATGGCTGCAGTCCAGACAAGAGGAAATGTGGACAGTGCCGCAGGAGGCAGAAGGGAAGAGAGACAGCCATGTGACAGAGTCTGAGATGGAGCCATGTGTTATCGTCAAGCCACCACCAGATGGCTATAGGTGTAAGAGAAAGCAGGATCCTGCCAATGCCTTTGGACTTCTAGCCTCACAGCAGTGAGATAGCAAATCCATGTTGTTTCAGTCAGCCATCTGTGGTGTTTGTTGTAGCAGCCTTGGCAAACTGATACAGCGCTCCTTTGAATTTTGTGCTCAAGGCCAGTGCCTCCCTTGCCTTTCCTTTCTCTAGTCCCTGATGTGGAACTTCTCTCTCTCTTTGTCTTCATTATTTTTATCCTGTTCAAGTTTGGTTCCACTCCCAGAAGTTTCTGTCCATTTTGCAGCCCTGTGCATGGAGGGAGCCCTGGAGAGTCAGTCAGTGTGGAGATTTCACGGGCTCTCAGGGCTGACTGTGGACCGCTCCCTCCCTGGCTAGAGAAGGTCCTAGAATTCAATGACATCATTTAGCTGTTGAAGGGTTCATTTTTTTAAAAATGCCTTCTGTACATAAAAAAACAATAATAATTCTGGCTTTCCATTGTTTTCTTTTAAAGTATACTTTTTTTAAAAAATTAAATTTAGGAATTCTGGGAAGACAGCAGTGGTGGCAGAGGCAGAGCTGGTCCTCGCTGAGCCCCTGTACCAGGCATGCTGTGGCTCTCAGCTGCTTCCGTGGCTTCCTCCTGTGGGGATAGTAATACCGTGAGGTCTCACGGCTGTTGTCCCCCCACTTGTATTGTGGGTGACAGGGGATATACCTTGTGACCTCATTTGGCTGCAAACGTCTGTGGGTTTTGGTTTTAATATCTTGTTGTTTGGTCTGCATAGATGGGGGTTCTGGAAAACAGACAACCATGCCTCCGCCATCAGAATTCCTAAATCTCATTTATTGCTAGAAGTATACCTTAAAAGAAAACAACGGAAAGCCAGAATTATTATTATTATTTATGTACAGAAGGCATTTAACAAATGCACCCCTCAACAACTAAATGAAGTCATTGAATTCTAGCCAGAGATGTGTCCGCTGCCGGGGGTTGCTGTCATTGCTAGCAAGGGACAGTGGCAAGTGTTAGCGATGGACACATCCTGGTTTAGGCGAGAGGGCGGACCAGGACAACCTGCTTACCCTCCTGCTCCAAACACCAAGACCTGCCTGCGAGGGTCTGCCTAAATCCAGAGGCGAGAGAGGGAAAGGCCAGTGGGTGACAGAGCGTGAGCTGGCGGACTGATGCTCGGGCTTCCAGGGTGGGTCCTGCTTGACCCGGGGAGCCCGGGTCTCAGGGCTTCGGGGCTGTGCTGTGAGGGGGCAGCCAGGGTCAGGGACAGCGGCATCTTCCACCTTCTGTTGCCCGCACACGTAGAGCCTGATCCCTGGTGGATTGTATCCCTAACTGCAAGGTGAACTCGAAAGTACTCTCCCCGCCGAGGGAGCTTTATTGTTTGGGCTCTGGTTGAGGATAAAGTAGAGTCTCATGGGGAAGAAAAACCCTGGACCTGTGATTCAAGAGGGTTTGGGATCGGCAAGGACTAAGAGATTTGCCCCTCTCAGTTTCTCACTGTATATATGGATGTATGAAAAAATATATTTAAGAAGGAAGGTAATTAAATGCCGAGGAAGGGGTGGAATAAAGGGAACAAGGCAGGCAAGAATGGATAAAAGCATAGTGACTGTATGAAACAACAATAGGATTGGTAATGAAAATAACAATGGCTAATTTAGAAGGAGTGAAAATGAATGGAACTGGGTGCACAGGTAGTTTAGTGGTTAGAGTGCCCGCCTTCCGTGTGGGAGACCCAGGTTCGAGTCCCGGACCATGCACCAAAAGAAAAAATGAATGGAACCGCGGCATTTAGACTCAGTTGTCAACTTGGCCAGGTGAAGACGCCTAGTTCTGTTGCTGTGGCCATGAGCCAATGGTACGTGAACCTCATCTGTTGCTGATTACATCTGCAGTCATCTAGGAGGCGTGCCTGCTACAATGAATGATGTTTGACTTAATTGGCTGGTGCTTAAATGAGAGAATGCAACGTAGCACAGCCCAGGCAGCTCAGCATACCTCATCTCAGCACTCGCAGCTCAGCCCAGGCCTTTGACGATGCAGAAAGGAATCATCCCAGGGAAAGTTGTTGGAATCCAGAGGCCTGAAGAGAAGGCCAGCGAGATCACCCTGAGCCTTCCCATGTAAGAAAGAACCTCAGATGAAAGTTAGCCACCTTTCCTCTGAAGAACTAATGAAATAAATCCCCTTCTATTAAAAGCAAATCCATCTCTGGTGTGTTGCATTCCGGCAGCTAGCAAACTAGAACAGGAACTAAAAATGCCAGACAACATCTAAGATGGGCGAGTGGTAATTGAAGTTAAAGCTTTCTGAAGTCTGTATTGTGTGGGAGTAAAATAGAAATTATGATTCATTTTAGACTTTGCTAAGTGTGCATAGCAAAGATTTCAGGATGAGAACTGCTACCACCCACCAAAAAAGACAAACAATTCAATTTAAAAATGGTCAAAGGACTCGACTAGACATTTCTCCAAAGAAGATAAACAAATGGCCAATAGGCACATGAAAAGATGCTCAACATCATTAGCCATTAGGGAAATGCACATCGAAACCACAATGAGAAACCAGTGCACATCCACTAAGATGGCTATTCCTAAAAATCTGAAAATATGTGTCAGTGAGCATGGTACATTGTTGGTGGAATTGTAAAATGGTGCAGCCACTGTAGAAAACGGTTTGGTGGTTGCTCAAAAAGTTAAACGTGCAATCACCATATGACTCAGCAGATCCACACAAAGGAACGCAAAGAAATGTTTGTACACCAATATGCATTGCAGCATTATTCACAGTAGCCAAAAGGTGGAAACAAACCTAGCGTCCATCAACAGATAGATGAATACGTAAATGAAATTTGGTTTACATATACAATGAGACATGCTACAAACATGGATGAAGCTCGAAAACCTCACGGTGAGTGAAAGGATAAATATCGCACGATTTCACTTACCTGAAATACCTAGAAATAGGCAAATTCATAGAGAGAGAAAGTATATTAGCGGTTACCAGGGGTCAGGGGAGGGCAGAATGGGGTGCTTTGCTTAACACATGTACAGTTTCTGTTTGAGGTGATGGAAAATGTTGGAAATGGGTTGTGGTGATGGTGGCACAACATTGCGAATGCAATAAACAGCACCAAAATGAACACTTAAAATGGTTAAAATGGGACATTTTATGTTTTATTTGTGTTCCCACAGTAAAAATTTTAAGGATGATTATTATAAAATAGAAATATAATGTGTAAATCATAGGAATCACTTATAAAATGCATGTAGTAGGTGACCAAGCACTTCTTAACAAATCCCACAGAATTGATATCATAAAGATAATGTAACACTATTAAAAACCAAAAGTAGTAAAAATTCCCATACATTTAGAAATTAAAAGCCTATTTCTAGATAATCTAGGGATCAAAAAGAAATCATAATGGATATTATAAAACATTTCAAGCTGAACTACAGTAAAAAACATCACATATCAAAATTTGTGCCATGCTGCTAAAGCAGTGGGTTTGGGGAAATTTCCAGATGAATTGAAGACGTAAATATGAAAAGTAAAATTGTAAACTTTTTATAAGAAAATTTCAGAAACTACTTTATGGCATCTGAGGTAGGGAAGAATGAGATTCAAAAAGCAAAAACCATAAAATAAAAGAATGACACACTTGTCTATTTTAAATTTTAATTTTTTATTAAAAAGTTTAAAAACCAAGAATAAAATGGAGAGAAAGGACAATACTGAGGCTAGGAGAAGGTATTTCCAATGCAGAATCAATATATGGGCTTATAATAAATTTGTACAAAATAATTAGAAAAATATTACAAAAACAATTAAAAGTGTGTAAAATATGTGAGTAGGCAACTTGTAAAAGAGAAATATGCTCCTGGCCATGAAACTCAATCTCTTTAATAACAGAGAAATGAAAAATTTTAAAAGTGAGATATATACCTTTACCGTTTCATAAGATTTGCAAAAATTGAAAAATCTGACGATAAGCCTTATTGGTGAGACTGTGGCCGAAATAGGAAATTCGTGTATACTCTCTGCATTGTAATGTGAACTGGCCCAAACACTTGGAGAGCAATTTGGCAATCCTCCTTAGATATCTGCATTCCCTGCAATGGAGATACAACTTTCTCCTCGCTCCAAGGAGCAGCCCTTCCACACCGTCATAAGGATACATGCACCAAGATACTCACTGTGTCTCTGCTGATCGTTCTAGAAAAGTGTACCCAACTCTTTTTCAACCTGCGGAGGTGCTATGTCATGGAATACTGCAAAGCAGCAAAACCAGTGTAAGAACTACATCTGTCAACATGTTGAAATCTCTAAAGCATGATGCAAGAAAAAAGCAAGTTGCAACACGATACGCACAACAGTGTAGTAATTCATACTGAGTTAAAAACACACCCTGGGTGGTGCAATGATGGCTAAGGGGCAGAATTCTGGCCTGCCATGCTGGAGACCCAGGTTTGATTCCTAGGAGCCTGCCCATGTTAAAAACACACACACACACACACACACCCTGAAACCATACTATACATCATTAATGGAAATATACGTATATAAAAATAAATTAATTCGAGCAAACAGCAGACCTCTCAACAGCAATGACTGATACTGCATACCAAGGCTCTAGGGAGGAGGACAAGGAGATGGGTGGGTCCTAGCTGGATCCACAATGAATTTTTCTTTCTTTCTTTCTTTCTCTCTCTCTCTCTCTCTCTCTCTTTCTTTCTTTCTTTCTTTCTTCTGTTTTTTTCTTACATGGGCAGGCACTGGAAATCGAACCCTGGTCCTCTGGCATCGCAGGCAAGCATTCCTGCCTGCTGAGCCACCGTGGCCTGCCCTCTTTCTTTTCTTTTCTTTTTTTTTTTTTTCTAACTTTTTAGTTGTATAACATACATACAAACCAAAGAAAGAACAAAGCAGTAGTTTTCAAAGCACTGTTCAACAAAGAGTTACAGGACAGGACAGATTGCAGAGTTTGTCATGGGTTACTATACAATTCTCTCAGATTTTTCCTTCTAGCTGCTCCAGAATACAGGAGGCCAGGAGGAATAAACATTTTTTTATCATCACAATTGACATTTTTTTGTTTTTCTGTGAGAGAGAATATATAGACAAAAAAAGCAATAAATTTCGAAGCACAGCACCACAATTAGCTGTTGAACAAATTTCAGAGTTTGGCATGGGTTACAGTTCCACAATTTTAGGGTTTTACTTCTAGCTGCTCTAAGGTACTGGAGACTAAAAGAAACATCAATCTAATGATTCAGAATTCATACTCATTTGTTAAATTCTATCTTCTATGTATAACTCAACCACCACCTTTGATCTTTCTATCCCTCTCTTTAGGGGTGTTTGGGTTATGGCCATCCTGATTTTTCATGTTGGAAGGGTCTGTCAATAATATGGGGTAGGGAGATGGAACTAGCTGATGCTCTGGAGAGGCTGGGCACTCTAGGTTTCAGGACTTATCTGGTCCAGGGACCCATCTGGAGGTTGTAGGTTTCTGGAAAGTTACTCTAGTGCATGAAACCCTTGTAGAATCTTATATATTGCCCTAGGTGTTCTTTAGGATTGGCTGGAATGGTTCTGGTTGGGGGTTGACAATTTATGATAGGTAGCAATGTGTAACTGAAGCTTGTGTAAGAGCAACCTCCACATAATAAGTTATTTCTATTAGGTGTCAGTTGGGGTTCTCTAAAGAAAAATAACCAACAGGACGTGTGTATATGCATTCATATATATATGATTTATTTGAAGGAATTGGCTCATTCCATCAAATAAATGGTAGGAACAAACAAGCCTGCAATCTGCAGGAACAGGCCAGCAGCCTGGAAATTCCAGCCAGAGTTTATATTGCAGTCTTCAGTCCAAAATCCGTGGGGAGGCTGGAAGCCCAGAAGCTCAGACCAGAATAGATGCTATAGTCTTGGAAGCAGAATTTCTCTTTCTTCCGGAAACGTCAGGTATTTTGTTTGTAAGGACTTACCTGACTGGATGAGGCCAGCCCACCTTATCAGGGGCAATCTCTTTTACCTACAGTCAGCTGATTGTAGATGTGAATCCCATTAACCAAATGCCTTCACAGCAGCATCTAAACTAATATTTAACTAAACACCTGGGCACCCTAGGCTAGCCAAACTGACAGGTAATATCTATAATATATATAATATAATCATTTATTATATAAAGAAAGAGCTCCACAGGAAAAGCTACTGTGAGTTATTTATTAAATTGTGAAATATAACAGATATACAGAAAAGTGACACATTTCAAAGTTCAGTTTAACAAATAGTTATAGAGTAAATTTCAAAGTATAGGATGGGTCACACTCCCACAATTTCAGGCATTTCCCTCTGGCGGTTCCAATATACTAGAAACCAAAAAGAAACATCTGTACAATGATTCAGCTGTGACAATCACTTGCTCAATCCTGATCTCTCTCTCACAGTTCCTCCTGCTCTTCTGATCATTCTCTCAGTTTTCAGGGATATTTGGTCAACGCCATTCTAATTTCTTCATGTTGAAAAGGGGTTCGCCATTATGCGGTAGGAGAATGCAACTGGTTGATGTTCTGGGAGAGAATGGTAACTCTAAATTTCAGGGCTTATCTGGTATAGGAACGATCAGGAGGTTTTAAGTTTCTGAAACATAGACTTAATAAGTAAAAATTTTATGGAATCTTAACTAGAACCCTGGGTTTTCTTTAGGGTTTTCAGGAGTACTGTTGATTGGTGCTTGGCATACCACAGCAATTTGTAATATCTGTGAAGCTTGCATGAGAGTAACTTCCAGAAGGACCTCTTGACTCTCAGCCACTGCTTGGCTTATTTTTGAATGATAAGTATGGGAGTATCTGTTATATCTTTATTATTATACATGACATTTTGTCTCTGCATTGATACATTTTTTTTTTCTGGGTAGTAATCAGATGAATTGCAAAATTAAGAAGTTAATATCTTTATCATTCTGTGTGTGATGGTTAAGTTCATATGTTAGCTTGGCCAGGTGATGGTGTCCAGTAGTTTTGCCAAGCAAGCACTTGCCTGATTGTTACTGTCATTTTGTAGATGGAGTAGCATCTATAGACAATTGATTGCGTCTACAGTGGACTGTATTTACAACTAACAAAGAAGAGTGCTTTCAGGAATGAGGGGACTCCTCACTTAATCAATGAGAGATCTTAAAGCAGAATTGAAGATTTCAGCAGTCAGAAAGAAGAATTTCTCTTTCTTTCTTCAGTCAGCCAGCTACTTCTGGGGTTTAAAACTTCATCTCCCTCGGACTTTCTGGCTTGTGGACCCCCAAACGGAGTTCAGACTGGCTGGATTTCAGAATCACCTTTTTGGAAGCCTCCAGCTTATGGCCTGCCCTATGGAATTCAGACTTGTCAATCCCTGTGGTTGAGTAAGCCAAATCTTAAAATAAATCCTCCCACTCAATACATACATACATATATGTATGTATCTCCTGTTGCTTCTGATTCTCGCGAGATCCCTGACTGTGGTTCAGTGTTCTTTAAAGTTTGCATTCCTATCCAAAAGTCGGCTAGGGTTTGGACACCCTGAGAGAGGCATGGGAACATCTGACCGTGCCCAGTGGGTGTTCTCCCTGTGCTCCTCTGGACCCTGGCCTCATCTTCCATGCTCCAACTTTCCCCAAATCCAGGCCTACGCTGTCCCTGTCCTCACACCTTGGACGGCCTCCCCAGCCCTGCCCCTGGCCTCTGTCTGTGAATCCTTTGCACACTTTGCTACATATCCCAAGCAGGCCCAGAAATGCGAGCAAAATACAGTGACAAAGTAAATGCTTTTTTCTCCCCCCCCCATTTGTTTAAAAAATATTTTTATTGAGAAATCTTTGCACACATACAGTCCATACATGGTGCACAATCAATGGCTCACAATATCATCACATAGTTGTGTATTCATCACCATGATCATTTTTTAGAACATTTTGCATTGCTCTAGAAAAAGAAATAGAAAGAAAAAAGAAAAAACTCACACATCTCAAACTCCCTTACCCTTCCCTCTCATTGACCATCAGTATTTCAATCTACCCATTTTTTTACCCTTTATCTTCCCCTATTATTTATTTATTTTTATCCTTAACTTTTTTTTTTACTCATCTGTCCATACCTTGGGTAAAAGGAGCATCAAACACAAGGTTTTCACAATCACACAGTCACACTGCAAAAGTTATATCATTATATCATCTTCAAGAATCAAGGCTACTGTTACACAGCTCAACAGTTTCAGGTACTTCCCTCTATCCACTCCAATACACCATAAACTAAAAAGGACATCTATATAATGCATAAGAATAATCTCCAGGATAACCTCTCAACTCTTGGAAATCTCTCAGCCACTGAAGCTTTATTTTGTCTAATTTCTCTCTTCCCCTTTTTGGTCAAGAAGGCTTTCTCAATCCCATGATACTGGGTCCTGGCTCTATCCCCAGGAGTTCTGTCCCATGTTGCAGGAGGGCAATGAGTTCACCTGCTGAGTTGGCTTTGAGAGAGAGGCCACATATGAGCAACAAAAGAGATTCTCTGGGGGAGACTCTTAGTCATAATGATAAGTAGACTTAGCTTCTTCTTTCCAGAAATAAGTTTCATAGGGGCAAATACTTCTTTATTCACTTTGCAAATACTTCTTTATTCACTGCCCAAATTACTCTGAGATTTATCAGGGCATCACATTAACCTGGAAAAACCAAAAAGATCTCATGCCCTATTCAAGATTCCATGTACTTACCCCTTTGGGGAATGGTGAGAAAGAGGGAAAACTCAACTTCCCCAAGTTGAATTCTTGATATTCTCACAAGCAGTGGGGACAACCAAAGCAATAGGCTGAGCCGCCAATCTTGGGGTTTGTTCATATGAAACTTAACCCCACAAAGGATAGGTCAAGCCTACTTAAAATTAAGCCTAAGAGTCACGCCCAAGAGAACCTCTTTTGTTGCTCAGATATGGCCTCTCTCTCCAGCCAACACAAGCAAACTCACCACCCTCCCCCGTCTACGTGGTACATGACTCCCAGGGGTGTGGACCTTCCTGGCAACGTGGGACAGAAATCCTAGAATGAACTGAGACTCAGCATCAAGGGATTGAGAAAACCTTCTTGACCAAAAGGGGGAAGAGCGAAATGGGACAAAATAAAGGGTCAATGACTGAGAGATTCCAAACAGAGTCGAGAGGTTATCCTGGAGGTTATTCTTACGCATTATATAGATATCACCTTGTTAGTCAAGAGGTAATGGAGAGGTTGGAGGGAACTGCCTAAAAATGTAGTTCCAGTAGCCATGTTTCTTGAAGATGATTGTATAATGATATAGCTTTCACAATATGACTGTGTGATTGTGAAAATTTTGTGTCTGATGTTCCTTTTAGCTACCTTATCAACAGACGAGTAAAACATATGGAATAAAAATAAATAATAGGGAGAACAAATGTTAAAATAAATTTAGATTGAAATGCTAGTAATCAATGAAAGGGAGGGGTAAGGGGTATGGTATGTGTGAATATTCTTCTGTTGTCTTTTTATTTCTTTTTCTGAATTAATGCAAATGTTCTAAGAAATGATCATGATGATGAATATGCAACTATGTGATGATATTGTGAGTTACTGATTATATATGTAGGACAGAATGATCATAAGTTAAGAATGTTTGTGTTTGTTGTTATATTTTAAAAAAATTAGAAAAAACAGGTTATAGGACAGTATGTACAGTATGAGCCTAATATTATATATTATACACACAAATAAAAGAGGAAACATAAATAAAATATTAATAAAGCTTACCTCTGTGGATAAAAAAAAAATTCCATGTACTTATAGTGTTCAACTAAACTGACCATACAAGTTAAATGAGGAACTGCACTGCCCAAAATATAAATTTTGCAGCAAATAAACATCTCCCCCTTTAAGTCTGACAGATAGTTGAAGTTTTAAAATAAGGACATTATCATCCTTTACCCTGCGTTCTGACATACCTTAGTCCCGTCCAGATCAGCTGCATTCCTATCTCTACTTGAAGTCTGATCACTTTTTCCACTTTTTAAACATGCCCGTATGGAATAGTGCTGAAAGTGAATGCTTGTAAAAGGCTAGCACCACCCCAGCAGACCCGCTTCTCCCAGGCTGTGTCGACACGGGCTGCCCGGGCATTGAGACGCAGTGTGCTTGGCCAACATTCTCCTGCAGGGTCAGCCGGCTGTGCAGTGCCGGGGTGGGGGTGTGGGTGTGGGGGTGTGGGTAGGGGATAGGGGGACCCCGTCCAAGGGATGGGGCAGACCTTACATTTGCTCTGGAAGTTTCTTTCTTTCTTTCTTTTTATTGACCAATCTTCACACAGATACAGTCCACACACACACTTCGGCGCTTCTGCGCTGGAAGTACTTGCTGCTTTCACCCATTCTACTCCGCGCTCTTCCCCGGAAACCCCAGGATGATTTTAAAGCATCCTTCACTTCGTTTGGCTCGTGCCTTCATCCCAGCCCAACCTGAGTCCGGGTGGGGCAGCTTTGGGCGAGGGGAGCAATGGGGCTGATTTCCCAGGGCTCCACTGCGGTGTGCTCAGGTTTAGGGGAGACAGAGAGGAGGAGGGGCACCTAAGCCCTTTTGGGAGTGTGTGAGAGATTTCCAGGAGTTGGGGCCTGGCTGGGCTGGAGCTGTGCGGAGGTGGAGCTGGCCAGATAAGAGGGGAGAGGTGGGCTCCATCCCGGGGGCGGCAGGCTTCCCTCTTGCCCCCCACCCTACCCCGTGCAGCCTCTCGGCTTGCCCCATCCCACCCGCCTCTCTTCCCTGGCGCCCTCCACTCCGGGAAAGACAAATGAAAGTCGAGTTTGCAGACGAAGACATTTTATTTGGGACACCAAAGTCCTGCTGCTGCAAAGGCAGCCTGAACGGAGGCAGCTCCCAGGCTCTAGGGATGGCAAAGGACTTTTATAGACATAGAAAGCAAATGTGCCTGATTCCTATTGACTGGACCAGGGTTTGTCCATCTTCTAGGGACAGATTTAGGGTAAGTGGGATTTACTTCCTTTTTGGGTCTAAGGTGATGAACTAGGGGCTTAATTGCTCTCTGGGTCAGCTGCCTTGGGGCTTCAAGTTTCAAAAGACAAAGAGGAAAGTCCAGAGGGTGTGTTTCCATTGATGTTTATTTTTTTGGCTCAGAGCAGGGGGGCCAGAGCTTCCTCTATGCAAGCTGCTCAGCTCGTCCCCATTCTTCTCTGAGCATCTCCGCTGCTGCATGACCAGACTCAGGCGTGGGCTGGCCCCGGACTCTGCCTCCTCTTCTGTCTCCCTCTCCTCCACCAGCAGGCATCCCCTTGGGAGAAGGAGTCTGTCCTTCTCCCTCCTCATAGCTGCTGTTGGAGCATTTTATCCTTCCCGCCCTCCCCCTAAGCCCCAACCCTGGCCCTTTCTGCTTTCATCCAGTTACGCCACTTTGGGGCACCCCATCCACCCCGCTGCTCGCTCCCCTTGCCTGGCCCCTCTCTCCTCCTCCCGCCATTCTGTAGGGGCTCAGCAGTGTGCCCCTCTTCCCTCGGCCCTCAGGGACTCATATGTGAATAGGCGTTTCGAAGGTCTTGTAACCATGAGGCCAAACAGAATGAGGGCATGCCTTATCCAACATGAGAGGGACACTTAGAAGCAAAAGAAGTTTGGACACAGAAGCTTCAGGAGGAGACAGAAAAGGACAGACAGCCAGGTGCCAGAGGCAGAGGCTGGAGCCCCCTCCAGGAGGCTACAGACTTTGGAGAAAGGATGGCCAATCTGGTATTTGTCACAGCAGAGGGAGACATCTGTCGCTTCTCTTTATCCCTGTGTGCTCCTAAGAGGACCTGTGCCCTCACTTTGTCCTTCTCACTCCCTGCCTCCCATTCTCTCTTGGTGCCCCCACTGTCTGGTCACCACCCACCTCTGTGTCTCAGTCCTTGACTTCCTCAGCTGGCCATTCGACCTTTTTTAAAAGACTCTCTTTGTCCCTGTGTGTCACCACGTTCCTTGGTTTGCTTGAATCTCTGGGCCTTATGTCCTCAGTCTCCTGGCCGATTCCCCCTCCCCAGTCTGGTCTCCAAAATCGCACCCCTGCCCTGCTGCTCAGTTCTTTATTTTTAGGAATAGGTAGTAAATTTATTAAAAGAAGTCTGCACCGTTGCAGTGCAACGGTGGCTCAGTGGCAGAATTCCTGCCTTCTACGCAGGAGACCCGGGTTTGATCCTCAACCAAAAAAAAGAAGTTGACAAAGAGAGACCATGTTAAAGAGATTAACACAAATGTGCCCAAAGGAGAAACACGCCCTGCGTGGAGTGGGCCAGTTTGTTTTACAGGAAAGTTTTGTTGGTAGCAGGTTTCCTTGGTAACCTTTGAAGACTAGGTGTCTTTGTTCTAGCGAGGAGAGTTCATGGCTCGGTGTTACATACCTAACATTTGTCTTTGGGCAAATGGTTAACAATCTTTATGACCCTGTGTTTCCCATTATTAACTCAGAGTTTGCTTTGCCCCAGAATTTTACAAGCTTTTATGGTGTGGGGAGGTTTGGGGACTTTAGGGAAATTTTTGTTCCAGGAAGTTTCTCTGCTCAGTTTTTGCCCTTCTTTTCTCTCCACCTGACCTTCCTAGGCCAGAGGTTCTCCCCCCAAGCTGCACACCAGAATTGCCCGGGAAGCTTCGTAAAATGCTGACGCCCAGGCCCTTTAGGTCAGAACCCCCAGGAGAGGGGCCAGGGTCATTGGTAGCTGTTTAATTTTTTTTCCCAGGTGCATAGCCCGGGAATCGAACCTGGCTCTCCTGCATGTAAGGCGAGCGTCCTACCACTGAACCACCCGTGCACCCATTGGTAGCTTCTCAAAGCCCCCCCAGGCGGTCCTGGTGCCCAGTGAGGGCTAACAAGCTCTACCCAGGGGGGTGTCACTTCTCACCAAGATGCCCACATTCCTGTCCCAGCCTGACCCCTCTGCCACCCTCCAGCTGGCAGTGTGACAGCTCCCCTCCCTGGGAAGAGAAAAAAAATGCACCTTAAAAATCAGTTCAGCCTCTTAAGGAATCTACAGTTGGTGTAAGAGCTGGCCCACGGGACTCACTGTCCCCTCAGGCTCTAGATCCTCCTGAATCACAATGGCAAGCCCTTGCAACAGGCCTGGTGCCACCACAAATGCATTAGCGCTAACCCTCCCCACAATCGTGATGGAGATATTTATCCCCATTCTAAAGTCCAGGAAACTGAGGCAGAGAAATCTGCCCAAGGGCTTGCAGGTAGTAGGAGGGGGCGCTGGGATGGCACACCCAGGCAGTCTGGCTGGACAACTCAATTCCCGAGCCTCCGTGCCGCTGCGGTGCTGTCTGCTGCCTTCACGGAGGGGACAGCTGGCGGGGTCCTGCGTTTTTGGCTGATACAGGATGGCTCGGGGACAGGCAGGTGGGGGGCAGACTGCGGTGGCAAGCTGCAGTCGTCAGTCTCATTGGCTGCTCTGTTTATATTCTGTCCTTATATACTCTTCCCGGGACCCTGGCTGGCTCTAACACTTATCCAACCCCAACCTCTGCTCTCAGGAGTTACCCCAGCATTCTTACTCATTTGGAGGAAGATCTTCTATTAGCAACTTTTCTGGAAATCTCCTATTTAAGCAGTTTCTCCCTGGGACTTTATTACAAAACTGGATCAGATGTGGTAGATTATGCATACATATGTCATACACTCATCCAAAGTTTTTGCCAAATTTTTGTAAGTCCTGCATTTGTAGGACTAATAAAACAGTTTAGCAAAAGACTAATAAATAAATAAATAGCAGGATCAGATTTCATAGCAAAAGACTAATAAATAAATAAACAAACAGGATCAGATTTGATCAAAAGATTGATCTGCTGCCAGCTGACTTCTGGCTGTCTCACCCCAGGTCCTTTTCAGGTGAACAGAGGCTTGGTCTACCTTCTCAATCGTGGGGGGCTGCCGTGGTCCCCTTTCCTTCCTCACCCCCATACAATCTTGTTCCATCTTCACTTCCCGTCTAGTCTATCTCCAAAGTAGTGCGATCACTTCTCTACCTTTCCTGCACCCCTCAACTCCAGGCCTCCCCCAGTCCCCGACTCAGCCCCCTTGCTCCAACCTCTCACGCCCTCCCCCTAAGAGGAGGATGTTTAAAAGGCGAATCTGATCCTGATAATCTGTTAACCGGCAACACGCGTTATTTGCGGTACTTAGGGAAAAACTCCCAACTCCTCGGCTCAGGCGTCGAGCTCTTCCTCCTCCGGGCAGCCCTCCGAGCCCGCTGCCCGCAGTGCAGTCTTCTGTCTGCTCTTCCCAGAACCGCCCCCTCCCGGCCCCTCCCTAGACTTCCAAAGCCAGGCCTGACTCCTTCTAGCTCTTTGCCCCGATATACTACATCCTGTAGGTTTTAGTGCCAGTGTCACTCTCTGCGCTCCAGCCCACGTCATTTGTAACCTCGTCATTTTTCCACGTCAGAGTCCTTCTGGTTTGTGTTCTTATGCTGATTGTGAATCTCTTTAAATGAATGGCAACCTTCCCCTGTGGCCCCGGGCGCGGTCACGTCTGGCGGCCGGGGAAAGCGGGCTCTGTCGCCTCCCGGTGGCAGCGGCGGTCTGGGCTGCCCTGGTCCCTCTACCGGGCTGGCAGTTCCATGTGGCTTTAAGTGAAAGAATCCAAAAGCACCGAGCCGGGAGACCCGGAGCCGGGGATGGGGGCGGGGCTCGGGGCGGGGCTCCCCGCCACTGACCACGCCCCCGCCCCGCCCCGCCTGGCCTCTTTGCGGGTTGGTTTTTCCTGGACAGGTGGTCAGACACCTGGGGTCCAGTCCCCACCCTTGCCGCTTTCCTGTGCCATCTGTGCAAGTCACCTTTAATTCTTTTAATAAATGTCCACTGATCCCCCCTTCTGAATGCCCAGCAATATTGCACGAATAAAATCGACAAAGGCCCTGCCCTCTTGGGGCTTACGTTCCAGGCTGATAATAAACAAAATAAATAGATTTCAAAAATGTGGAATGTTAGAGAGTGATATATCCTTAGTATAAAAATAAATCAGAGAAGGGGGATGGGGGACTGTGTGAAAGAGCAATTTTAAACTGGACAGTCTGGGAGGGCTTCCCGGAGGAGGTGATGTGTAAGTATATGCTTGAAGATGCAACTATTTGGAGGGAAGAGCACCCCAGGTAGAGCAAACAGCAAGTGTGAAGATGGGAACACGGATGTGTGGGTGGCGTGTGGGTGGTGTGTCGAAGGCAGTGGGAAATAGGGCTGGAGAGGAAACCTTGCAAGGATGTTGCTTTTTCCTGTGAGGGTTTTCAGCAGAGGAGTGAGAGGATATGACTGATTCAGAAGAGGAGCCCTGGAGACCAGTTAGCAGCTATTGCTGTAAACCGGGCAAGAAACCAAGGTAGGAGTGGTGGAGGAGTGAGAGGGGATTGGCTTCCCGATGTTTTGAAGCCAGGGCAGATAGGATTTGCTGTCAAATTGGGTGTAGGATTTGAGAGCAAGAGAAAAGTCATGGATAACTTGCAGGATTTTGGCCTGAGCATCTGGAAGGACAGAGTGACCACTTATGAGACGGGGAAGGCTGCAGGGGAAGCAGGTTTAAGGACTGAGGAGCTAGAAGAGCTCTTTTGGACCTGCCGAGTTAGAGAAGAATATCAGACATTTAGATGGCAATGCAGATTGGCTAAAGGAGACAGGAGTTCATGGGAGGGCTGGTTTGGAAATAAAGATTTGGGAGCCATGAATTTATGGGTGGTACTTGAAAGCTGGGAACTGGATGAGATCACCCAGAGGGTAGATGTAGGAATATAAAAGAAAATGTGGGGGTGTGGGGGGGTGGGAAGGAGAGAAAAGGTGTAAGAGACTGAGAAGCAGCAGCCAGCGAGAGGTAAGAGAAACCAGGAGAGTCGGGGAATGCGCAGCTGTACCAAGTGCTGCTGATGAGGTAACAGGACTATCAGGTTTAGGAAAATGGAGGTGGTTAGGGACCCTGCCACCAATTTCAGTGAGCGTGGGTAGTGAAGCTTGACTGGAGTGGTTCAAGAGAAAGTGGGAGGAGAGGAATTGCAGACAAGCTTTCAGAAGGTTTTGCTTTAAAGGCAAGGGGAGAAGTGCGGCAGTATCTGGGATACTGTTCAAATAGCCTGTTTCTTTCCTGAATTTTGACTTTCAACTGCTTTTTCTGTCACTTCCTGGAAGAGACTTGTGCTAAATTCTCCCACTATGATTTTAGATTTGTCTATTTTTTCCTCGAAACTCTACAATTTTGTGCTTTATTAATTTTGAGATTGTTATTAGGTGCAAACAAATGTAAAATTGTTATATCTTCCTGGTAAATTGAATCTTATAGCATCATGTAATAACCTGTTTTATATCTAACAATATTTTTTGCTTTAAAATCTATTTTTTTCTGATATTGTCATAGCCATGTCAGCTCTTTTTTGTAGTGTATACACAGCATATTTCTTTTCTTCCTTTTACTCTCAATATTTCTGTATATATGTTTTAGATATGACTTTTGTAGGTGACGTATAGTTAGATTTTTAAAAATTCCGTTTATTGCCTTTTTTTTTTTTTTTTTGCATGGGCAGGCACCAAGAAACGAACCGGGGTCTCCAGCATGACAGGCTCTGCCTGCTGAGCCACCGTGGCCCGCCATTTGTCTTTTAATTAAAACATTTAGTTCTCTTACATTTGATTAGTTACTAATGTAATTGTGCCTTACCATGTCATTTTGTTTTTTGGGCTTTCTATTTATTTTGTATTTGTTATTTTCTTCCCCTTACTTTTTGAGTTTGATTATATTTTATCATTCCATTTTCCCCCTTTACTAGTTTGGAAGTTATCTTTTCTGTCTATTATGTATATGTGTGTTTTCCCTCAAATTACAATCTGCATACTTACTTAACGAAGTCTACATTTAATCAATACCTTTATCATATTCCTGGGCAACATATGTATTGCCTTGCATTTTAATTCTGTGAGCACTTGTTTTACTCTATTGATGTTACTATTCTAGGCAGCAGTTGGTGTTAATTTAGATTTAACCACATATTCAAATGTTTTTGCTTTTCATTCTGTCTTACGTTGCAATCCTGGTCACTTTCCTTCTGCCTGAAGCAACTCCTTTATCTGCTGCTATGTGAACTGTCTGAATTTTTGTTTGCCTGAAAATGTTTTTATTTCACCCTTGTTCTTGAAAGATATATTTTGCTCGGTCTGGAATTCAGCTCATTGAAGCTATCATTTCATTATCTTCTGCCCTTTTTGTGTGTGCTGCTGAGAAGTCAGCTGTCAGTATGAGGAATCTGCTTTTTCCTCTGGCTGCTTTTAAGCTTTTTCTTGGTGTTTCTGGCTTTCACTGTTTCCATATATGTCCAGGTGTAGATTTCCTGCTGGCTGGGAGTCCTAGAGGGTATAGGGGCCCATCACATGTAGGATTGGGGGCTGGCGGGTAACAAAGGCTTCCTGGTTGGTGGAGCTTGGGCTTTATCCAAAATGCTTTAATGGACCCCTCAGCAGAGAAGGGCGGTGCAAAAGCTGGAGGGTTTGCATTGGCTAGTGCCATGGAATTATCCTGCAAGAGCACTGGATGGCCCTTAGAGGGTCTCTGTTTTAAGTAGCAGTCTTTTGGTTGGAACACATGGCAGAAACTCACCCCGCATCTGCAGAATGAGCATGGGGGCAGCCATCTGCTGCTCTCCTCTCTGCTGCTTTCCTGCAGGTGGCGTCCTCCACCCAGCAGGAAGTGGGTCTGCCCACCTTGCCAGAGTTCACACCTTACATTCCCATCACCCAAGGGGGACTGATTCCCTGTCTTAGTTTTAGTTTAAAATGTCCTGGGGAAGGGCACTGAGGAGCCTGTTTCGGGTTAGGTGGCTGTCCCCAGACCAGTCAGATGAGCCCCAGGGTGGAGTCTTATAAGAACTTGATCACCCCATAGCCTCAGATGTTGGGGAAGGTGGCATTGCTGGGTTCCCAACCCTGAAGATGTTTCCTTTAGCATGATCGCCAAGGAGTTTCACCTTCATTTTGCACGCTGAAGGGGTCATTAAAGGGTTTCAAGCAGGAGCGTCATAATCTGACCTCTGCTTTGCAGAGGGGTGAGCCAAAACTTTTGCTGTAGGAGGGCCAGAGCTGCCGGCTGCCGGGAGGACCCGCACACAGAAGGCCACATCCTGTAGGGGCTTTCTGCTCAGGATCTTGGGGGGCCAGGGGGGCAGATACGTGGCCTAGGACAAGGGCTACTTGGAGCACTGCCCTGGATTCTGCCTCGTCTTTTAAAGCTCCTAAGGAAGGCTCAGGGAAGGCCCACTCACGCGTCTGGGAAATGCATGTGGTTGTCCAAGTAGAGAATGGTGTAAATCCAGGCCAGAGGACACCTGCCCACTCCTCAGAAGCAGGGGCCAGCCTTGGGGATCGGCTCTTGGAATCTGCAGGACGTGCCACTGTCTTGGGTAGGTAAAAGTGGATCCCCGCACTCCCTTTTATGGCCGTTACGAGTTTGACCTGCAGATGGTTCAAAGATCCAGCACTGTAGATCCCGATGGCCTGGTCCAAATACTCCTCTCTCATTGTCTAGTTTGCTAGCTGTCGGAATGCAATATACCAGAAACAGAATGGCTTTCAAACAGGGGAATTTAATAAGTTGTTACAGTTCTAAGGCCGAGAAAATGTTCAATTAAAACAAGTCTATAGAAATGTCCAATCTAAGGCATCCAGGGAAAGATACCTTGGTTCAAAAAGGCCAGCGAAGTTCAGGGTTTCTCTCTCGTTCTGGAAAGGCACATGGTGAACATGGTCAGAGTTTCTCTCTCATCTGGAAGGGCACATGGCGAACACAGCGTCATCTGCTAGCTTTCTCTCCTGGCTTCCTGTTTCATGAAGCTCCCTGGGAGGCATTTTCCTTCTTCATCTCCAAAGGTCACTGGCTGGTGGACTCTGCTTCTCGTGGCTATGCCATTCTGCTCTGCTCCCTCTGAATCTCTCATTCTCCAAAATGTTTCCTCTTTTATAGGATTCCAGTAAACCAGTCAAGACCCACTCAAATGGGTGGAGACACATCTCCCCTAATCCATCTTAACAACCACTCTTGATTGGTTACATCTCCAGGGAGATGATCTAATTATACATTCAAACATATGTACTGAATAGGGATTATTCTGCCTTTACGAAATGGGATTTTGATTAAAACATGGCTTTTCTAGGGTCCATACATCCTTTCAAACCAGCACAGCCACTTACCAGCAGGGCAAGTTACAAAACCCTGCACCTCAGTTTCCTCTTCTGTAAAATGGGAAATCATAAGATTACCTCTCTTACTAAGGATTGGGTGTAGATTAATTTGTTGATAACGTATGTCAAACTTCGGGAGAGTGCATTTACCGCCTTGCAGTAAATGCCAGGCAAATGTTGGCTGTTATGGTTGCTATCGTTATTTCCACCAAGACCAGGTCATGATCGCTTTCTGACCTCCTGGCTTCTCGCGCCTCTCCCCGCCCAGCTCCAGGCGCCTGAACCCCTGAGTTGGTCGGAGGCCAGAATCCCTCTGTATTCGGGGCTATGGGCAGCTGCAGCCGGGCCTGTTCCCCCGCTCGCCAGCAGGGGGCAGCGTCGCACCGCGGCTGCCGCTCGCCGCGCAGTGGGTGGAGTCCCGGAAGCCGCGCGTCGCCCTGTCCCGCCGCGGTGGAGCAGCTTCGCATGGGTGCCGGCCCCACAGGGTGAGAGCGTGAGCTGGGAGACCCCGTCTCTGCTCGGTTCGGGGCTCCTTTCAGAGCCTGGCCCCCTGAAAAGGGCACGGCTCCTTCGTGCCCTTCACCCCGTGCACAATCTCGTCACTTGTGCAACGGAGACACACTCGCGCGGGGTCCCAGGCCGGGCACGGAGTGAGGGCCGGGAGATGTTTTAAGCATCCCGGAGAAGGGCTGGCCCTGGGACTCAGCTCCTGAGCTGGCCCGAGGAGGATGGTGGCCGAGAGATGCCCGCGTGGCTTTCCACCGGAATCCATGGCCACTTATGGTCCTGAAGCCTAGGCCTGAGCGCATCCCATTGTCGAATCTGCTTGATTTTTCCTGCTGTAAGCGCCTTTGCTTGGGCCGGGCCTGCTGGCTGGAATGTCTGCCCCCTGTCCTCTTTCAAACCCATTTGGGCCTTTACGCCGAGCTTGGGTCCTGTGTCTGTTCACAAGTCCTTGACAGCCTTCTAGGTCTGTTGGGGTCGGGCCTGGCTTTTCTCGGACACCAGTGGTGGTCCTGTCTGCCTCGGGGTCTCATGCTCGGAGGTGTGTCTGTCCCACCTGGGCCCTCAGCAGGGAGGAAGGGCAGCCCCTGGTGCCCCGGGCCACCGAAGTTCCCAGTTTCCTGGGGAGGAAGTTGTCGGCTCGGCGGGTCCAGCCCAGTACTTCATTGGCTCCCAGGTTGAGCTAGAGACACCCCCTCTGGCCCCCCAATTCCTGAAGGGACAGAAATACCCGCAGAGGAAGCCTCCCCTCAGTTTCTGCGCCACACATGAGCAGCAGATGGTGGCAGATGCAGGTCACCTCCCCCTTGGGAGCCTGAGGCAGGAGGAAGACTTGTCAAAGATTCACAGGCTGGCTAAAGATGCCCACTGCCACTAGTGATCCTGGAAATGCACCTCAAACAGTTTTGGGATGCAGTTTTTCACTTATCGAAATGGAAAAAACCTAGAAATTAATAATGTGCAATTTATAATGTTGGAAAAAACACACTCATGAATTGCAGATGGGAGTGTAAATTGGTTTTTTTAAAAAAAAGAGCTCGGAGGGCATATGTATATGTGAAAACTTGCAATAAGAGACATAAACTATGCACAACATTTGAACCAGCCGTTCCACTTCCAGGCATTTAACCTAAAAAAATAATTGCATGACATGCATAGGTATTTTTATAGTGGCATTGTTTATAATGGTGAAAACTGGGGTGGGGTTGGGGTTCTAACAGCAAGGGACTGGTTAAATAAAGTCTCATGGAGTCAGGGGAGAGAAGGGTAATCAGCCATTAGAAACTGTGTTTTCAGCAAACGACATGGCAGGGGAAAGTGCTCATATTAAAATGTTCACTTGCTCACTGATTAGTTAATAAATTAATTAATTCAACCCATATCTATTGAACATCTACTAGATATGCCATGCATTATCCTAGGTACTAAGGATTAAATTATAAACAAAATAGATACTATCCCTGTTCTCAGTAAGCTTACCTTCTAGAGGGGAGACAGGCAATGAACAAGTGAGGAATAAATGAATTTCAGTTAGTGATGCCTCTGCGTGCTTCTGTTTAAAAATTATATGTGAGTAGGTAAAAGACAGGAAGAAACACATGCCAGTGTTGACAGTGGTTACATCTGGTTGGTGGTGCCAGTAAGGATTTGCGTTCAGGTACAAATGACTGCAAGTGTGACTGCAGCCATTTGAATTGATGAGGGTTTCATTGCCTCCGGTGTCCAGGATGGAGAAGTAGCTGGCTGAGGTCTCTAGCAGGATCCACGCCCCTTTGTCTTGTGTCCCTGCTGGTCCTGGGATGTGGGTGTCAGCTTCAGATTTGTTGTCTCAAAGTCACAAGATGGCAGCCTCTCTTCGGGGTCTCCTGTCTATATTCCAGGTAGGAAAAAGAGGGGAAGGCAAAAAGCCAAAGTCCTTCTCCCTCTGAGGCTCTTCCTTTTTATCCAGCAGAACTTCAGCCTGTCGACATCTGAAGGGGCCACCATAGCCAAAGGAAGGTTTGAGAATATGAAGGGAGGGTTGTGGGAAATGGAAAATGTCTTCTCCACCTGTTTTTGGTATTTTCCAAATCAAACCAGACATTAAAACAAATGTGCAGTCACAGAGGAGAACGGTTTGATGGTTCCTCAAAAAGTGAAACAGAATTACCATATGACCCAGAGACCCTGCTTCCATTATATAACCCAAAGAATTGAAAGCAGGGACTCAGACTGTTTTTTGCACACCAAGGTTCTTAGCAGCATTATTCACAATAGTGAGAAGGTGGAAGCAAACCAAGTGTCCATCAGCAGATGAATGCACAAAAAATGGGGTCTATCTATACAATGGAATATTACTCAGCCTTAAAAAGGAATGAGGTCGCGATACGTGCCACTGCATGGATGAGCCTCGAAGACATGTTGAGTGCAGTAAGTCAGACACAAAGGGCAGAGATTATATGATTCTACTAGTATGCAATAGCTAGAATGTGCAAATACATAGAGATGGAAATTAGCAAACAGGTTACCAGAGGCAGGGCATAAGGAGGTTTGGGGAGTTAAGGCAGAATGGGTTTAGGGTCTGTGTTTGGGGTGATGGGAAAGTTCTGGTAATGGAAGGTGGTAAGGGTAATACAACATTCATCGCATGTGAATGCGATGAACCCCTCTGAGAAGTGGGCTCAGGAATGGTTGAGATGGGAAAGTGTATGTTAAATCTTATTCCACAATTAAAGAAAAAGGCAACTAGAAAGACAACGACAATTAAGCACAATCCGTGATGTAGGACTGGATCTAATAATCGAGAAGGAAAGGCCCAAAAAGACATTATCGGGACATATGGAAAAATTGGAATATAAATGGAAAGCTTTATATCAGAGTTAAAGTTCTTGAACTTGAGAACTATACTTCAGGTGGGTTGTATAAATGAAATCCTAGTTCTTAGGAGGTGTAAATGGAAGTATTATGTATTCAAGGAGCATGTTATATATAATCTACACTCAACTCAAATCTTTAGAAAGTTTGTAAATAGATAGAGGGATAGATAGACAGATGGACTGATGAATGGATTGATGGATAGATAGATGGCTGGATTGAATAATGTGACAAATGTGGCAAAACTTTAAGGTTGGTAGATTTGAGTATGGGGGGTATGTTGGAGTTCTCTGTATGGGTTTTGCATTATTTTTGCAACTTTCCTGTAAGTTTGAAATTATTTCAAAATAAAAAGTGTAAGAAAAAAATAGCTTCTGTACTTAAGAAACAAAGGGCTCTTTTTTTTAAAGAAATAAGGTAGGAGCGGATTGCACAGTGAAAGCAGCTGCGTCTGGACTGAGGCATCAGCCACAGATTCCTGCAGGTTCCCCACAGGCTGGTGGCAGCTAATTGCATGCCCATGGCTGCACTGGTGAGAGCTGCCCTGCCTGCTGGCTGTGTGCCGGCCGGCGCTTGCTGGCTTCCTGTTGCAGGTTTGCAGGAGGCATGGGTGTGGCTGGTGACGGTGGGCGTGTGCAGCAGGGACAGATGCAGCCTCTCTTTGGCCGCTATAACAAAAACCTGGTGGCTTAAAACAACCGAAATGTATTCCTTTACAGTTCTGGAAGCTGGCTATCCAAAGTGCAGTGTCTGCAGGCCCCCTCTCACTCTGGAAGCTTTAGGGGAGAATCGGTTCCTTGTTTCTTCCAGCGTCTGATGGCTGCCGGCTTTGCTTGGCTTGTGGCTGCATCATTCCAGTCTTTGCCTTCTCTTTTGTCTGGGAAATCTCTCTGTCCCCCTCTTGTAAGGATACTTGTGATACTCTCCCATCTCAAGATCCTTAACTTAATCACATCTGCAAAGACCAATTTTTTTTTCAAATAAGATCTTCTCTGGTTCTGGGCATTAGGAAGTAGACATCTTTTGGGGTGCTCCTGTCCAGAGACTTCATTGCTCTGAGCCTCAATGGTCACATCTGTAGTGTGGGGACAGCAATCCCCTTCTCACAGGGTTTTGGATAGATAATAGGTGGACAGGGTCTGTAGAGGGTGGTGTCCCGGTACCCGACCGAGCAGAGCAGTAGGTGCCCTCGAGCCTCTGGTGGTTGAGCCTTGCCTCCCCTCTGATCTAGGGACTGATCTCGTCTCATCCCCTTTTCATCCTCCATGCATCCTGATCCTGCAGACAGTTCAAGAGGACGGGGGTGGGGCGCACCCTGAGCACCTCCGATGTGTAGGTCCTTTCCCCCTCTGCATCCCTTTTGCTTTCTGCATTGCTGGCCCCAGTGGGGAGGTGTGCCTGGTGTCCCCCTTACAGGCCTGGCTCTCAGCAAGGGTCTGTCATGGTCAGATGCCTTTCCTCCCTTGAGCCCTCCCCTTGGGGCTTCTGCTCCTTCTTTCTTTCTTTCCAGCTCCGCCACACGAAAACCCGGGGCCCCTCACTCAGTTTTCCAGATAAAGAACCTGAATCCCTGGGAAGTTAAGGACCTGGCCCAAGGATACCTAGCATGTTGGGATGCAGGGGCAGTGCCATCTCCTGGGCCAGCCTCATCCTGAAGGGCCAGGGGCAGCCCTTGCTCCCAGCCAAGCCCCCAGGTGCATCCCTGGGAGGTAAGGCATCTCTCTTAGGTTTATAGGTTACAGGGTGCTAAATGCACTGTGGCACCCAGACAGAGAAAATCAGTCCCAATTTCATTTCATTGCCAGATAATAAAAGCAGTTCAAAGACTAGAAAACCTGCTCTGGGAAACAGGAGTGTCATGGGGCTGCATGATGCAGGACGGCTGCATCTCGGGTAGGTGCCCACCGGCCAGATGAATCAGGGCTCCGGGTGCACACAACTCCCCCACCTCACTCTCCTAAGGGTGGGTGCTGTAGCCTTGAAGGGCTACAGGCCCAGGCTGGTGGGAGCTGTTGAGCTGCACCTGACTTAGGATGGGATGGGGTAGGCTTTGCACTTTCATCTAATGACGTGTTTGAGGTCTCTACTTTGCAGCTCCCAGCTTGGTATGCAGGCTGACGTTTGGGTACCCTGTCACAGAGTTGGAGCAGGACCAGGTCTGGGGTCCCATAAGCTTCTGGGCCTCACCCAATGTGTGGGCATCTAAAGCCCTATTCCTGGGGACTGCAGAGGACATTTAACTGGCATGGAGCATCCTGGGCAGAGACAGGGTAGGACAGTCTCTTAGTGGCCAGAGGGAAAAGGGCCTCTCATCCTTCTGTCCTGGACTTCCTTTTGTGGCTCAGGGGTGCTCTGGTTTCCTCAGGATGTTGGTTGAAGACATAATGGTTGGCACGTCCTCTGGCTGTACCTTGGCCACTCAAGACTCCTGCTTTGTAGAGACGTGTCTGGAAAAGGAGTATGTTTGACCTCAGCATCTACCACCAGGACCATTCTGGCAGCTTCTACCCTGGTGCCTAGGCCATGTTTTGCTGCTTTCCCCTCTGCCTTCCTTTAATGCTCCTACCTTCATACCTTCCTTTTGCTGTTCTCTGTACCCAGAATGCCCACCCTTTCCTTAACTCAGCTCAGGGATAACATCTCTACCTGTGTGGAGCCCTGGGACTCACAACAGCAGAGGGTAGGGCCAGGAAGATCCCTGGGGAGGGCGAGGAGAAACTTGGGGACCTCTGTGGGGCTTTATGTCCTTGTCAGCAAGGCTGTGGAGATGTGGGCACAGCTGTGCGGACAGACAGACAGGCCCGGGTTCAGTTCCCTGCTAGCTGGTCCTGTCAATCACCTGGAGAATCGAGTGCTCCACCAAATGCAAACAGGGTGGGCTGCAGGACCTAGGGGTTGGGGAGAAAGGGAAGGAGTCTCCCCAGCCTTGCGTCTGAGAAGCAGGGACCCCAGCAAGCAACCTGGGAGGGAACAGGGTCAGCCTTTGGGCTTAAGTAGAGGCTCCCTCAGGCCTGTGGCTTTCAAATGTTTGTCAGCAGTGGAACCCTTTCCTCAAACACAGAGAATCCCCGGGCACAAGAATGGTGGGAGCAGTCAGCTGGGGTTCCAGTGCCCCCCAAGGCCTGAGCTTCCTTTGAAGAACCTCCAAGGGCCAGGCTGTGGGGTGCCGCCTTGGGCAATCACTGCTGTGGGAGAAGACTGGGGTACAGGCTGCCCCTAGGAGGTCAGGGATGGAGGTGGCCGCTCGCTGGGGGTCCCTCCCGAGAGCCCTGCCTTACTTACTTTTTGCGTTCCCTTGAATTTGATAAGGTCTTTGGGCAAACTCCAGTCTGACTTATCTGACCCAGGAGGGGCCTAAGGCGTGGGGGGCTTTACTGGGCTCGAGGTGGCCAAGGTTATCAGTGGGAGAGCCCCAGACAGGCCTGAGCTGGTGTTTGGTCCTGACACCCATCCTGCCTGGGGAACCCTGGTCCAAGGACAAGAACTCTGGGGTTCCAGGTTGTTCTTGGGAAGAAACAAGTAATTTTTTTTTTTTTCAAATGGGTCACTTTGCCCCCTTGGTTCTAAGCAATTTGAGCACCTCTTCCCAGGCCTCAGTTTCCTATCTGCATAATGGGGATAAAGACAGACCTCTGGCCTCACTAATGGGGTGCTTTCTGTCTAGGGAAGACACATCGTGTGTGATTTCCTCCCCTGGCCTGATCACCTCTCTGGCCATGGGGGTGGGTTCTGGAAAGCAGACACCTTCCCCCATCTGGCTGCGGCCATGGGGCCTGCAGTGAGCTATTGTCAGAGGAGAGGGAGGGGAACCAGCAAAGGGGGTAGATATGCTGGGGGAGGGGCACATCAGGAGGGGTCTTTCCTTGGCGGCCAGGGCAAGTGCAGCTCACGCTCACTCCTCCATCCTGCCACTCCCCCACCCCACTTCAGGAAAACCAAAGAGTAAACAAATAGAGGGCTTGAATAATGGAACAAACAATGAAAAATATTGCTGGCCTGGGGATTTTAAAGTGAAACCCCATAAGACTACCAAAACAAAACAAAAAAATACAATAATGTAAAAGAAAATAAACACAAGCTGAGAAAACAGTAAAAATAAGATGAAAAAGGATATCAAGAAAGGGCAAGGAAGACAAAGCAGAAGTATGCAATTAACATACAACAGAAGAGCCAGAGACAGTTACAGAGGGGGAGAAAGGTAGACTAAACTCTAAATTAGGGTATTTAACCTGAGACTCAAATTTAGAGCTCTGAAGCTATGAAAGTCAATAGTGTCCCATATAGGAACAGTTTAAAAAGTTGAAAAAATGATCAGACTTCGAGTAGAGATATAAATGAAGCTGATCTGGATAGGACTAAGGTAAATCAGCATACAGAGTAAAGAATGATATCATCAGTATTTAAAACTTCAACTTCTATGTGAGACCAAAGGGAGAGATGTTTATTTGGTGGAAAATTTATATTTTGGATAGTGCATTACCTAATTTAACTTGTATGGTCAGTTAATTACAGTACAGTAATTAATACTGTAATTACATGGAATCTTGAATAGGGTGTGAGATTTTGTTGGTTTGCCCATGGTAGTGTGATGCTCCGATATATCCCAGAATAACTGGGGCAGTGAATAAAGATGTATTTGCAAAGTCCCCTTGGAGGATTGGGGAGAGAGGAGGAAATACTCAATTTCCCCATTTGGAGGATTTTTGATATTCTCACAAGCAGTGGGGTCAACCAAATCAATAGGCCAAACCCTAGATCTTGGGGTTTGCCCCTATGAAATTTATTCCTGCAAAGGATAGGCTAAGCATACTTAAAAATTAGGCCTGAGTCACCCCCAGAAAACCTCTTTCGTTGCTCAGATGTGGCCTCTCTCTCTAAGCCAATGTGGCAAGTGAACTCACTGCCTTTTCCCTATGTGGGACATGACTCCTAGGGGTGAACTCTCCCTGGCAACATGAGACAGAACTCCCAGAAGGAGCCGGGACCCAGCATCAAAGAATTGAGAAAACTTTCTTGACCAAAAGGGGAAAGAGAGAAATGAGACAAAATAAAGTGTCAGTGGCTGAGATTTCAAACAGAGTTGAGAGTTAATCCTGGAGTCTAGTCCTATGCATTATATAGATAGCCGTTTTTTAGTTCATGGTGTTTTGCACGGGCTGGAGGGAAGCACCTGAAACTGTTGAGCTGTGTTCCAGTAGCCTTGATTCTTGAAGACGGCTGTGTAAAGATATAACTTTTGCAATATTACTGTGTGATTGTGAAAACCTTGTGTCTAATGCTTCTTTTATCTAGGGTGTGGACAGATAAGTAAAAAACTATGGATAAAAAATAAATAATAGGGGGGATAAGGGGTAAAATGAATTGGGTAGATGGAAATACTAGTGATCAATGAGAGGGAGGGATGAGGGCTGTGGTATGTATGATTTTTTTCTTTTTATTTCTTTTTCTGGAGTGATGCAAATGTTCTAAAAAAATGATCATGGCGATGAACACACAACTATGTGATGATATTGTTGGAGCCATTGATTGTACACCATGTATGGAATGTATGTGTGAGATGTGTCACTAAAAATATTTAAAAAAAAAGGCTGTTAAAAATGAAAAATCTGGTGGGTAAAGAGAGGAAAGTAGTGATAGAATTTTCTAAGCCCAGATCCTGGCAGGGGATAGGCTTCCTGGAGCCCTTGCATGGTACCCAGCCTGGAACTTCAGCTGCAGATTCCAAGGCTGGCTCCTTGAAAGGCACAGGAGTGAGGGGTGGGTGGGGACTCCTGGCCTTGACTCTAGGTCTTGGATTGGCTGGTCTGGGTTAGAGTCTGCAGAGAATCCCCCAGACTGGGCCTTGTTTTTT
The DNA here is from genome assembly GCF_023851605.1 of Tamandua tetradactyla. Lineage (NCBI taxonomy): Eukaryota > Metazoa > Chordata > Mammalia > Pilosa > Myrmecophagidae > Tamandua > Tamandua tetradactyla. The sequence continues at coordinate 9,786,867 of NC_135339.1, forward strand.
CTTGCCAACAGTAACCTTCATACAGGACCCGGGCTGAATCCTCTTAGAAACCCTGGGTGGGTTCTGTGCTGAGATGGGGGGATTCACTACGGGAAGTGTGGTTGAGAAGGAGGCACCTCTGCAAGGGTTGGGCAATGGTGGTTCCATGTTGAGTCCTTGGGCTGTGCCAGGCTGCAGGACTTTTGTCCTGCAAAAAAACAAAAGGGAGGGCCAGGACACCAGCTGAGGTTCTTCCTCAATCCATTTATTAGCTGGGGGAGAGAGAGAGAAGAGGATGGGAAAGGAAAGGTCTGCATTTCTGGAAAGACATCAGCTTTTAGTTGCAGCGATTCTGGCTGCCACGTTGACCACTGTGGCCTCTCTCATCGCGTGGCCATTTTATCTGCAGTTTCAGCAGTAAATGGCTTGCTTCCAGTGGTGCTTCTAAGTTGGGGTTCCTCAGGGCCTAGTTGATCGTTTAGCACCCTCCTTTCAGTTTCCTTTTGTGTAGAAGGGGAATACCATCTTCCAGGGTAAGATGTAAGGCGCTGAGCAGAGTGCCTGGCAAATGTGAAATAAATATAGTTAAGAATCAGAATAATGGAGGATCTCTTTAGAAAAGCAATCACCTGTGTTGGCCGAACTCTGTGCAAGAGGATTTTATCAAATCAGTTTTAATTTCTGCAAAGGCACTTTTGCACTGTGGGGAGAAAACCAAGGACTGAGTCCTTGGTCAGCAAGTAATTCATGTGGGTATGTTAATGCCTTTCTCTGAGCCTCAGTTTTCCCCTCTATGAAATGGACATGCATGGTATGCCAGAGATTCCTAATCTGTCTTTTCCAGCCAAGTTACTGCAGGAGGGGTGAACTTGTTCGTTAGGTGGAGTAGCTTCCCCAGGAGTCTGGTTTGGGGGAGGCAGCTTTGCAGCCCCTAAGGCAACCAGGGCTTAAGCGATTGGGCTGGGCCAGGAGCAATAAGTAATTAAGGGCTTGACAGGCCTGATTGGGCCTCCAGGAACAGCTAGTGCCCCTGGGATCTTGAAATCCCTAGAACCTAGAGGTGAAGAGGATCCAAAATGATTTACTTGGTGGTGTATCTGCATAGGACCCCAGGGTTCTCTGGCCCTTCTTTCCTCCTAGCTCTGGGAGAAAGAGACCTCTGCAGAATGCCCCCTGCATACAAGCAAAGGCTGCCCAGGGCTTCTGGCCTGGCAGGAGGACTGGCCTAGTTGAGAGGCGTGACAAGGAATGAGCATCAGGAGGTTGGCAAAGGCCCCAAACCCTGGAGCTGGAGGGAAAGGGGGTGCCCAGGATAGGAGAGGCTTGTCCAATGCCTCTAGTCCCAGGCCACGCTCCTGTCTTCCCTTATGCATATGGGGCTGAGCCTGCGTCTTTATCAGTCCACAGGTTCCAGCTCACAGCCAACAGCTTCCGGGACCTTCAGCTAGAGTCGTGACTCTCCAGGTCCTAAACTAGAGTGTTCTCATCATCCATCTCATCACCCAAACTAGGAACAGATATAAGTCTTCCCCAAACTGTGAGTGTGTTGAAGGTGTCTCCTGAATAGTCTGGCAGGAGTTTCAGAGGCTTGGGCCACAGCAACCACTCTACTTCTTCCTAGGAAAGTCACCCATTAAGAACAACTTCTAATTACTTCTAATGTAGAAGAACAACTTCTACGTTACTAACACATACAGGGGTCCAAACTACAGCAGACCCTCAGAGTCTCCAGTCCAAGTTTGAACCCCAAGGGTGACCACACCTGCCATTCTTCTAAGCTCTCCATAGGAGCCAAATTGTGTTATAATAAAATCCAACCTTTATTTTCCTATTTCTTTCCAGGGAGTGAAATGGTGGAATTTTGCAGGAATGAGAACAGGAGGCATCTAGGGTTTGGAGAGGCTGGTGATGGTGGTGGTGGTGTTATGTGTGTGGGGGGTGGGGTGGATGCAGGGACAGGGCGTGTTCTAAAATTCTAAGTCTCCTAAGACAGGTCTCTGGAGGAAGGAGGGTGCTAATGTGGGCCTGCCCTTGAGGATTCCCCACATCTGTCCTCCCCAGGTTCTCAGCCACGGTAATGGGGTCTCCCACCTGCCCTCCAAGCCACTGACCCCTCTGCACAGGCCCCTTCACCACCTTTCCAAAGTAAAGTCTGCCAGTGGCTTCTTGGGACTGCTCATAGGGGCACATGCACACACACAGCAAGTTCTTTCTTTTCTTTCTACCTTGGCTCAATAGCCCTCACTGCCTGGTTGCCTTCCCTCCTCTTCCCTTGGTAATCTCCACTCGGCCTTTAAGAACTCAGCTTCGGTTACCTCCTCCAGGAAGCTATCCCTGGTTCTTCCTCCCAGGATAGGTCGGGGCCCGGGACGCGCCTGTGCTTACAGATCTCATTCATGGTCCTTCCTCCCCACGTATTTTAATGATCTGTTTAGGTGTCAGCCTCTCCCACTGCCTTGGGAGTTCCAGGCAAGGAACCTGGCGCGTGGCGGAGGTACGCGGGGACTTGAGCTCGCCGCCCAGGCTCTGGGGTCTGGCGGAGAACAGGGGGGCAGGGGGCGCCGCCGGGCTCGCGGAATCTCTGAGCAGTCCCGCGCTAGGCTCTGCCAAGCGGGCCCAGACCGAGCTTCCGCAGAATCGGCGGCCGGGAGCGCCCAGCTGTCTCCCGGCTCTTGGGTTTGCCACGTGGACCCCAGTCCATCTAGGGCTTGAGTGATGCTGGTGGTGGTGGTGAGCGCGTCCGGCTTGCCACGCTCTCCAAGGCTCCCGGCGCGTCCGGACCCCACGACGTCCTAACCCGGCGTCTGGAAGTGGCCGGCCAGGGACGGGCACCCGGGGCGGAGGGAGCCCCGCTGAGCTCTGGCCGCGAAGAGCGGGCTCTCGGCCCGGGCTCGCGCGTGAAGCCTCGGTGCAGGGTCAGAGTCTGAGCCCGCCGGCCGCTTGGAAGGCTCCTCACGTCCAGGCGCCGCGGTCACGGCTGCGCCGGCTTCCGGCCATGAATTGGGCTTCAGAGTCCGAGCCTCCTGCTCGACTCCCGGCTGAGCGCGCGGCCCGCAGGGCGGGGGATGGGCATCCGCCCGGGTCCGCGCGGCCAGCTAGGATTCGAGCCCGCGGCCCGGGCTCTGCTTCGCGAGGGGCGGATGCCCCCGCCCCCCGCCCCCAGCTCCCCTTTATCTCGGTGCCTGGTTCTGCGCCCCGCTCTGCTCTCTCTCCGAGTCCCCCAGGGTTGGGCACCGCGAGTCACCCTGGGTCCGGCTCCGCGAGGACTCTCTGGCTGGGCCGAGGGTTGGTTGGGTGGGGGGTGACCGGAGACGCTCGGCGGGCGCTGGCCCTCCGGGACCCCCCGAGGGCAGGCACCTGGTGACCATCCCTCCTCCATCCTCCAGCACCTTGGCGAACCGAAGCGCGGGACCCGGGGCTGCCATGTCTCGACGCGCCGCAGCCCTGGCCGGTGCTCACGGCCGTGCGGACCTCTGAGAGTCCCCCGGGCCGGGAGCTCGGAGCTCCCCGCGCCACCTCGGAGTCGCGAGCGGGCGGGCGCCGCGCGGCGAGGCTGAGGCTCCGCAGTCACGTGGTCGGGAGGCGGGCGGAGGGAAGGGAGGCGGGCAGGGAGGGGAGGGGGAGCGGAGCGAGGGGGAGGGGGAGGGGAGGGGGCGTCCTCCGCAGTTCGCTCTTCGCCGGGGCTCAGACACACAGCGAGCCCGGAGCCGCCGCGCCGGCCGGGCCGCCGCCGCCGCCTCTGCCGCCCCCGGAACCGCCCGAGCCTCGGGAAGTGCCGCCGCCGCCGCCGCGGGCCGCCCCCGCCGCGCCGGGCCTGGGCTCGGGCTGCCAGCGCCGCCGCAGCCGCCACCGGAGCGGGAGCGGGAGCCCGAACGCGCTGAGCTGGGCTGGGCTGGGGCGGGCGCAGGGCGCAGGGGCGGGCGCGCCGGGGGAAGGCGCTTGGCGGGCTCGGCTCTCCCGGGGAGCGGCCCGGGACTGCACCGGGACCTGCGCCTCCCCGCTCCGGGCTGCCCTCGGCCTCGCCCCGGGCCCGGGCGGATGAGCCGCGCGCCCGGGGGACATGGAAGCGCTGACGCTGTGGCTTCTCCCCTGGATATGCCAGTGCGTGTCGGTGCGGGCCGACTCCATCATCCACATCGGTGAGCGCGGCGGGCGGCCGGGTCGGGGTTGGGCGGGGGCCTGGCGGCGCCAGGGGGGTGCGCGGCGTCCAAACTTGGCGGCTCGCGAGGCCGAGGGGCCCGGCAGTCGGTGCTCCCCCGAAGGGCCGCGCCGCCCCGCGGAGGGCTGTGCACCCGCCTCGTCGCGCTCTTGCGGGCTCCCGCGGGTGCCTCGCGGCTCCCCGGGGCTCGGATCCCTGCGCGGGGCCCCGCGGCCTCAGCCGCCACGTAGGGCAGCGGCTCCACACCCGGACCGCGGCCGTTGGCGGGCTCGGGCAGACCTTGCGCACAGCTCTGAGCAGCCAGGGCGGGGGGCGGGTACGTCCCGGGGCTCGCCAAGTTGGCTGGGCCGGATCAAAGGGGCCGGACAGGCACCGTGTGTGTGCGGGTGGTGGGTGTTAGCGTGTGTTGTTGCAATGTGTGTGCTCGGTGCTGTGTTGGTGGCACTGCGAAAGGGTGTTGGGGTGTGTGGGGCCGTCTGAGCGTGTGTTGATGCGTGCATGACTGTCCGCCTGTTAGAGTGGACACACTGCTGTTCCCCTCGTGTGTGCCTGTGTGTCTTGTCTGTGTGTTTGTGTGTCTGATTGTGGCGATTGCAGCCCAATCCTGGACAATCCTTGAGTTTTCCATGGTCCAAGTCTTGGTGGTGGTGGTGGGTGGGGGAGCCGAGAGAAGAAGCGTGGGCAGCGGGGGTGGTGGTGGTGGTGGTGATGGGGATGGGGTTCGCTGAGCGGGAAGAGATGGATGGAGAGAGAACCGGGAGAGATGAGAGAGGAAAGGAAGAGGGGGCGCACAGAGAGGGAGTGGGTGGGAGTTGGAACGGGAGGAATCTCGGGAAGTTGGGTTGGGGGGCTGACAGTGGTCACTTAGGGGGAGCCCCTCCGCAGTCGCCTTTCCGGAAGTTGGGAAAGACCAGAGAGCATAGAGAAACTGGGGGGTTGGGAGGTGGGAGAAGACAGGGATGATGGGACAGGCGGGGCGGGAATGGGGTGCATGGTGAGAGGGACGGGGCCCGGGCTCGCTGAGCTCCAGCGTCCCCAGCAAGGGCCCGGGGCCAAACCTGTTTCCCGCCCCAGCGAGGACGCGGGTTTCGCGGTCAGCATTGCGGCTCTGGGTGCAGCATGGAACCGGGGCCTCCCTCCTCCCGCCCAGTCCCCCTGCTCCGGGGATCGTTAGGTCAGCCCAGGAACCGTGGTAGCCTTTGGGGCCTAGAGAGGGTGGGGGTTCCCGAACAGCACAGTCTGCAGGGCCGTGCTCCGGCGAGGCGAATCGGACCGATGTCGTCTGGAAGCGCCGGCGGGCGGTGGCGGTGCTAACCGCGCAGAGCGCCAGCCCCAAGGCGTCCGGGAGGAGCTGTCCGCGGTTCTGGAAGGTCCTTTCGAAAGCAGCGCATAATGGGTCTCGCTACCCTGCCGGGTCAGAACGCTGAGGGGTCTAGAAACTACCCTGCCCCCAGCATACATGCAGGAAGAGGAAGCGGCGGGGGCGGGGGCGGGGGTGGGGGAGGAGCGGAGAGCAGGAGGCCGAGTCCAGGGCACCGGGCCGAGCAGCGTCGCGCGGCTTCTGGGCCCTTTGCCCAGCGTGGGCCGATCAGTAGCGCGGTTGGGGCTGAGCTGTTGGCTATCCAAAGCCCCTGGGTAAAGAAGCTCCCTCGGTCCAGGAAAGCCAGCTGGAAACCTGCCTTGTTTCACTCAGCTCAGCGCGGGACACGCATGGCAGGAGTCATAATTCCACCTTGCAAAAGGGGTGGGGGACACTGTCCTCCCCGGGAACTTTTTGACTCATGGGATGGGGCCCAGGGGGGCTGCGTCGGGACATTTGGGTGCCTCCTCAGACCAACCCAGCTTGGTTCTGTGCACCGTGTGGGGAATGGCTGTGACATGTGGTGCTTTGGTTGTGAGACAGGTATGTGTGACCTGGTGGCAGCTTGTGTGAAGTGCATGTGTAATTCGTATCAGTTGTGTGCACGTGTGTGCATTGTTTGTGGGACACTTATTCCTGCGGGGATTGACCAGAAAGAACCCTGGACTATCCTTCCAAGTTGACCCCCAGCCCCGCCCTCCCTCCCACCCGCAACCAGCGGTCCAATCAGCCCCTTGACCCGAGAGTGGAGGGAGTAGGGGGAAGTCTCCTCTCCAGGCCTGGTCTTGATCCCTGTTCTCCCCCCAGGTGCCATCTTCGAGGAGAACGCCGCCAAGGACGACAGGGTGTTCCAGCTGGCTGTATCCGACCTGAGCCTCAACGATGACATCCTGCAGAGCGAGAAGATCACCTACTCCATCAAGGTCATCGAGGCTAACAACCCGTTCCAGGCCGTGCAGGAAGGTGAGTAGCGGCCGGCCACCTAGGACCGACTGGGTCGCGGCTTGCGCGGTGGCACAGCAGCGGGGATCGGAAGGGGCGCCGCGGGACTGCGAGATGAGACCGGGCTGAGACCCCTGTGCGCCTGGGCGGTCTCAGCGTTCCCCGCGGAAAAGCGGCGCGCGCCCTCCTTGTACACCCTCTCTCCGCCCCCGCCCGCCTCCACCCACCATTTCCCCAAAGGAGAGGCGCCCCGAAGTCTTGCGCATCCGGACCAGAGCAGAATGCTGGTGAGCGCGGCAAGCTGGGATCCTAGCCTGGTGTGTCGCGGGGGTTGCGCTGCCTCCCTCGGGCTTTGTGGGCGCGTGTGTGCGCTCAGCGCCCGCGGCACAGCGGGGAGCAGGTCTGCGCGCGCGGGCGTGGGTGGCTCCGGGGCCGTCTTTGTTTCTCGGGTGTTTGTGGGTGGGCGTGCGCACATACCGGGTACCTGTGTCGGGAGTAGCTCCTCTGTCCTCGGTGGACTCATGTCTTTCTCGCCGCCACCCAAGAAGCGTCTGGTGGCCTGAGCCCTCCCTGCCCTGCCTCTCCGGAGCACAGTCCGGTTGGCGCTGTGATTCTCGCCCAGCACCCTCAGAGCCCGGGCCCGCGCTTCTCCTGCAGATTTGGGAGAACCAGCTTCTCGCTCGCTCGCTTGCCTCGGGAGGAAGCGCCACCGCCTGGGCCGGAGGTGGGCGCTGTTTGCCCAGGAAAGGAACGGAGTTGGGCCAGGCCCAGCTGCGGGGGAATCTTCACCCGTGCTTGGGCTGCGGTTGTCCTCGGCCATTGACTCGGGTGGGTCCCGCTTGCTGGGGCAATAGGTGCGCAGCGGGCACGTTGGCCACAGTGGCCCCTCTCTGCTTTTCCCTCCTTGGCTCACGGCTCTGTAATCCAGTTTCCTTCCCCATGCCACCAGCTTCCTAGTCCAGGCCTAAGGCTCTCTCCCACCCTAATACCTGTAGGCTAGTTCCTTTTCCTTCCCTCTGCCTTCTCCCCAGAACCATCAGTTCAACTTTGAGGTCCTCCATCCCCAGATATTGAAGATGGGGGGTGGATTGCGGGGTGCAGGTGGAGACACTGGGTGCAGGGTTTCCTGGCAAGAGGAACCCACTGGGCAGTGGGTGTAGCAGAGGTGGTGGGCTGGCTGAGGGCCCTGCTGTCTTCTCCTCCCACCTGCAGGAAGACAGGCTGAACCCTCCTGCTGGTGGGTGTTCTGTGTTGGGCCCTGGGCACCTGCAAGATTAGGGTCACTCTGTGATTCACTCTGGTCTGGATTCAGAAGGTCTTTGTGCTGGAGGGAGGTCTTTTTGGAGTCTTGGTGTTCTCGGAGGCAGCAGAGTGGGGAGAGTGGCCGGCTCTGCGGGAAGGAGTGCCCAACTCTGGGGTCTGAAAGTCTGAGGATATCTCTGAGTGGTCGCACAAACCTAGAGTCTCACGTGTGTTTTTTTCTGGGGTGGAGAGGGAGGGCTGGCTTTGCCTGTGGGGGGAACTGCTGTTTCTAGCCTTGGCACCTGCCCTTTGTCTGACATCTCTTGAGGTGTTGGGAGGAGGTCTCCCTGCCCCTCTTTGGTGTCTGGCCACCAAACGTAGTCCCACCAAGATTCCCTGTCCCCAGATGCCTCTGCCCCTGGACTTATTTTTGTTGTGCCCTCATCATAACAACTTGTTGGTGTTTGGGGTGGGCCCTTTAGCAGGGCCCTTTAGCAGGAGTGACCCTGATTGGGGTAGGGATTTGGGGGGCTCAGGCACGTTCATTCAGTGATATGCCTCACTTTTCATGGTGCCTCCTGCTCTCTTGACACTGTCTACACATAATCCATCTCTGGGGAGCTCCATTCTCTGTGCTCAGGAGCTGAGGACTCAGTCTGGGAGCACATGTTTCTTGCACCCAGAAGCTCACGGTGTGGTGGGGACCCCACTTGTGTCCCCAGCTTCATTTCCTCCACCTTCTCTGTTGACATAACCATACTTCTGTAGGCTCACCCTCTGAAGTGTTGAATGTTCCAGGTCCATTCATTTGGTCTCATCAGCAGCTCCCTGGGGGCTGAAGATGCTGCTTGGTTGGGATTACAACTTCAGGCAGGTACCATGCAGGTGGATGAACTGGGCATCAGGGCCCCTTGGGGTCCAGTGGGTAGGGTCTGGAGAGAACATCTTTTTGATAGGAGCAGCTGTCAACAGAATCTGCCAGTTCTGTCGTTTGGGAATGGAGTTCTAGTGTTGCAGATCTGCTGTTTTTTTTTTTTTTTTTTAAAAGAGGAGCCCTCAATCTGGATTTTAATGTGAAATCTCCTGATTTTCAGCTAATCGAACAATTTAAACAACACAGAGCGAGCCGAACAAAATAACTCTGGGCCACTCAGCCTTTAAGCCCCAGTGCAACTTTGCTCTCAAGACATGGGGTTCCCCCCAGGGGCCTCTTCGGGTCTAGACTTTGCTTTCCTGGATCTCAGTTTCTCTATTTGTATAACTGGAAGAATGAATCAAGCTCCAAGATTGGCCAGCAGAGACACTTTCAGAAGGGTGTGAGAGTGTGTGAATGTGTGTGTGTGTGTGGAACTAAGGAGTTACATTCTGATGGTTGACACTGTCCAAGAGGGACCCGGGCTAGGTGCTGTCCCTAGGCTGCATGCTGCCCAGCGTGTGTGCTGGGTACAAGTTGGCATGGGTTTCAACTATGAGCTGTAAAGGAGAAATCCACATTGTTATCCCATGATCTTGCATAACCCTTGGATGCCTGTAAGGGGTGGGACGAGACAGCCCTACTGGGACCTCCAGGAGTGGCATAGTAGAGCTTAGAAGGCTTCCTTGCCCGGGGTCTCGCTGGGCAGGTGCTCAGCTTCCTGGGTTGTGGTCTCTGGGGATGCTTCTCTAGCCCATGGTTTGACTTGATGGACACCACACCTTTCTCCTGGTCCTGGACGTTCACTGCAGCAGGACATGGGACGGAAGACATAGTTGGAAGGGAAAGGAAAGCATGTCTAGTGGGATGAAGTGTGAATGCAGCCTGGGGTTCAGCCTCCATTGCAGGCTGGACAAGCCCCCGGGACTCCCAATGGACCTGCCCTGTTTTTGGTTTGAGTGGCAGCTCCTCGCAGGGACATTGGTCAAGTCCAGAGAGTGTTGGGTCACATCCTGCTGACTCCGTCATTGTGTGCCCTGGAGAATGTCCCACTCCTGCTCTCGGCTTTCGTTCTCACGTCTGTTAGAGAGTGGTCATCACAGTCCCTGCCATGTGCGATTATTGTGAGGAACAAAGGAGATGAGATATGCATAAATTGTGAGCACAAGACTTGCGGTAGTTGCTCAGTAAACACTGATTCCCTCCCTGCTCCCTGACCAAACTGTGAACCCACCTGAGTGTCTCTTGGGCTGTTTGTATTTTCCATTGCAGCATTTCTTTAATGAATTCCTTGAGAGCCGACCCTAACTGACCTTTTCATTTACGGTGTTTTATTGCAAATTTTTCCAGATTATACAAGACGTGTTGTTACAATGAGCCTGTGCTAATTTAAAAATGCAAAAAGAGAAAAAAAAAAGGGCGATGCATGCTCATTATAGGAAACATGGGAGTGCAGGAAAGCACCCAGAGGCTGAACGGAGTTACTCTGAATTCTACCACTGTGATTTCTTTCTAGTCTTTTTCTCCCCCCACTGGATTTTATAAATGCTGAGTTCCCATTCTGCTCTGTTGGGTATTTTGCTGTCTGCTCATTTAACTTATCATTGCCTCTTTCTGAAATCACTATGAGCCATTGGTAAACATATTTTACAATGTTTAATGGCTGCATTTATTTTTCAATGTTTAAAACCACTTATTTATTTATTTTTTTAAATTGGATCACTTAATGCTGAGATATGCAGGATTATTACTCTGAGATGTTGGTTCTAAGATTTATACCTACAATTTTCTCAGGTTGATTTTTACACGCTCCTTAGGAACACTACTCTTTTAAGACAGTTGGTCAATTTATGTAAAAGAAGTGATCATATTTAATCAAATGCATTTGATGAAGATTTAAAGTTAAACAGTAATACAGACATAGTGCTTAAACTTTTAAACTGTTGTGTTTTAGACTTAGTTGGTAATGCCTATATTAACTTTAAGTATGAAAATTTGTCTTTCCGATACCAGAACAGGTGCTAAGTTATTAAATACAAAAATTTTAGGTTGTTTTAAAGGGGCTTTTCACTTGTATAAATGCATAAAAGAACTGGCTGAATGAGAGTCATCTTTCACGGTATTATCTTACTGTGGGTAAAAGATGTGAGCTATTGGTTATGGCATAGGTATCTGTTACAGTGTGGAAAGATAACAGTTTAAAGGAAAGGCAGGAAAAATAGGAATGCATGTGAAGCAGTATTCCTTTTTGTTTCAATAAGCACAGAATTGTTTTAAAAAAAATCACACAAATTTCGCTTGGTTTTCCCTAAACGCAACACTGAAATGAAATGAAAGGGCTGCTGACGTCCTGCTGAGCATCTGTCTGTTTCTACCAATCAGATCCTGGGGCTTCGCACTGACCTTCACTCACCAAGCCAGTCACCCGTGGCTCTGCTAGGCGGCCTCCGGCCCTGAACTCTGAGACCTCTGGTCTCTTCTTCGGTTTCCCCTCAGGACAGTGGGTCCACTTGAACCTGTCCTCCCTCATGATGTCCGCCAAGGAGGCATCGTCAGGGTCTCTCCAAGTGTGACGTTAGTGTCACAGTATAAGCCACTTTTCTATTGCTGCTGCAACAAATGACCACAAATCCAGTTGGTTAAGCAACCCAAATTATTTTCTTGCAATTCTGTAAGTCAGATGTTTGACATGGGTCTCACTGAGCGAAAACCAAGGTGCATTTCCTTCGGGGTGATGGAGGAGAGAGCCTATTTCCTTCGCTTTTCCAGCTTCTAGAGGAGCCGCTGCATTCCTTGTTCCCTGAACCCCTTCCTCCATATTCAGAGCCAGCAATGCTGGGCTGTGTCCTTCTCAGGGCGCATCACTCTGATCTCGCTTCTGTCTTCATGTCTCCTTCTCTCAACTTTCTTGCTCCCTCTTCAATGCTTAAGGACCCTTGTGATCACATCAGGCCCACTTGGACAATCCAGGATAATTTCCCTATTTTAAGGCCAGCTGATTAGCAACCTCAGTTGCCCTTTGTGATGTAACCTAACATAGTCACAGGTTCCGTGGGGGTAGAACGTGCCATCTTTCTCCCTCATTCTGCCTGCCCTGTTGACACGTCCATCTGTATCTGTCATAGCAAACATGTACTATACTCCTTTCTCTTCCCTTCCACCTTGCAGACTTTTCTGCATGGCTCACTGCATGCATGCTTTCCAGGTGGTATCCTTTTATTGAGCTGGACCTGTTAGACCCCCTTGGGAGGCTGGGCCATGTTTCCATTTCTCACCTGCTCACTCTGGGAGATGGTTGCCTAGTCCAGCACAGCATGCTGAGCAGTTGCTGGGTGAAAAGGAAGGGACTGTCGTATCATCAGTCCGAGTGGACCCCAAGGGGCCCAATTCCTGATCTGGGACAGCTGTAGGAGCGAGTCCTGCACCCTGTGTGTCATTTAAGGCAGGTGAGGTGTTTGGTCCCAGCCTCTCCAGGTGTGCCAAGGGCACCTGGAAGGATGTTGGCTTTGATGGGCCTGGCTCACCTGGGGCCTGTTGACTGTCACCACCCAATGTTGCTATCTTGCTGCAGCATTGCCTGCTCTGAGTGCACAGGAGGAAGTAAATGCAGCTGGCCTGGCCCAGGCCACAAAGCCCTGGCTGTAGAGCAGACGTAACTTGCTCTATTTGGTGAGAAGGAATCAGACAGGTCTGTGTTCAAATCTCAACTCTGTGATGAATTAGCTGTGCAGCCTTAGAAAGGCCCTTTTCCCTCTCTGAACCTCAGTCTCCACATCTGTGAAATGGGGCTAGCTCAAGTAGTGACAGTGGATCTGGGGGACAAGGTATGCCTGGCAAGAAGGAGGCTGTTGGCAAGCAGCCGTCCACTAGGGTGCCCGTCAGAGACCTGCTGCCTGCCTTGGGGCACATGTGTGGATTTAAGGGAGTGGGTGCTGGCATGCGGTATCCATTAGTTCTTCCTTGTGCCCCAGCCACCTTTTTTTCTATCCTTCTGGGTCCTTGACCATGTTACGCAACACCCCTTGTTCTCTGGACCCTGTCAAGGTGCAGCCACCTGGATTAGGACAGAGACATGGGCTGTGCAGGCTGGACCGCACCCCTGCAGCTTGTCCATGTTCCTGCCCCTCAGATCCCATTCTCCCAGCAACCTCTGCACCCCTAGTACAGCCTGAGCCTCTGCAAACTTGGCCCCACCTGACTCGGACAGCTGTCTCCTGGGTCTCCCCTGATGGCATTCCTCCTTGCTTAGCACAAAAGCCCAGGACGGGGGCTGAGGGCTTCCTTCTATCTTCTAAGCACTCAGAGGCCTGGTGGGAGAAGGAAAGGCCACCCTCTGAGCTCTGGCCCCCAGGCTCTGAGATCTGAACTGAGCCCCGGGTGGGTCTCCCCAGTGCTCCTCTCAGCTTGTCTCGGGGCCCAGCCATGCAGGGTAGCAGACAGCACAGAGGTTGGGTGTCGACAGCAAGGTGAACCCCACCAAGCCAAGCCTGGGCTGAGGGAGGGTTGGGAAGGGAAGGGCTGAGGGAAAACCCTGGCCTGGGATGGCTCCCGGCTGGTCATGGCACTGCTGAGGGGCCCGGGCAAGCTCACCCCTCTCTGGGTCTCTGTGTTCTCATCTTTCAGTGAGGCATTTGCATCAGATGCGCTGAAGTCCTGCTACCTCTGAGGATCGGTGACTCTCACTTCTGACTTTTTTGTGCTGAGCCAGGACTGTCTCCACCCCGTAGCCCTTTGAGTGTTTGACGATTGTCCTGGAACCCTGGTGATTTCTCACCTGCCCCCTTTTTAAGTGCCACAGAGGCCCTGATGTGCCTTGAAAAGGACTGGCTGACCTCTGCTTTCTTGCCTCTAAGTGGGCGAATGGCACCTTTCTTCACGGGTTGTCTTGAGGACCAAATGAAGTAATGTCTGTAGAGAACTTAGCCTGCACCGAGGAAGTGTTCAATGGAAGGCACACAAGAGCTATCTCGGTGGGGTCCTGTGACCAGTGCAGACAAGGGGGGTAGTCATGGCTTGTCTGGGTGCCCTGCCGACGTTCCTGAAGCCCGGGTGGACTTTGTCTTCTAGCATCACCTTGTCCTGTGGTTCTGGGTGAAACTGCCTGTCCTCTCAAGCTCCGGGACTTTTTCCCAAGAAAAGGGAAATTTTGGGGAAATTTTGTACACTTGTGATTGATTATCTGACTCCAAGTGCAGAGTTCAGTTTGCTCAGAGCTTTGTGAGTCTCACTTCTGCCTTCTAGAGGGCTGTCTCTCCTTCCTGGCCACGAGCCAGCTTGTACACTGGCTCGTGCTGCTTGGAAATGCACAGCGGGCCTGCTGAGCAACAAGTATCAATGAATATGCATACAAGCTGGTACCTGTCAGTAAGCTCACCCGCTGATACCCAGTACCTGTCAGTACGGTCATCCACTGATCCCTGTCACCCATCATGCACCGTCATCTCAGCACAACCAGGTAGCATGGGGAACCACATGATGAGGAGAACGAAGCAGATTTCTCAGGAAACTTGAAAGGCTGATAGCCAAGTCAGTGCTCTCCTTGCTCCCTGCCCCACCTCCACCATGTAGGCAACCCTCATTACCTGACCTCCACCAACTTTTCTTCACCTCCACCCCCACCTCTTGCAGCCATGGCTCCGGCCTGCACCCTGCAGTGGCTTCCTCACTGCTCCTGGCTCTGCTCTTTCTCTCCAGGCTGCTGTCTATGCAGCAGCCAGAATTATGAAAAGTTGTCTAATCACCTCCCGTTCCTACTGAAACCCCCTCAAATACTCCCTATTCAGATCCCAGACTCCATGTGCCCTGACACGGGCTGACCTCACCTGCTTTATTGCTGCTTCAGCCACACTGGCCTTCTTTCTGCTTCTCCAGCAGGCCAGGCACACTCCTACCCCAGGGCCTTTGCACTTGCTTTCCACCCAGAAGGCTCTTTGCGTGGCACCTGCTGGTATGCTCACTTATTGGTGCCCAGTATCTGTCAATGTGCTCACCCATTGATACCCAGTACCTGTCAGTTTGCTTACCCACTGTTACCCAATACCTGTTGGTACATTCAGAGAAGGCTTCTTCTCAGTCTTCAGATGTGCCCTCGATCTTGCCACCTCAGAAGGCCCCCTGGCTCCAAGCAGGACCTATGGTTTATTCTGTCAAAGTGTCCTTGTCCTTTGCATTCGCCCTCACCTGTAATCTTGTTATTCATGTGTTTGTGGGGTGAGTCAGGTCTGTGAGGGCATGAGTGTGTCTGTCTTGTCCAAACATGGGTGGGGCCAGTCCTGGGCACTCAGTAAAAGTCCCCGGATGGACACAGGACCTCTGCTCACTGTGACCTGGCCTGTGGCTGTGTATGGTTCTGTCGTTAGGGTTGGGACCACTCTGGGTCCCTGGAATGTGGTTTATGGGGCCTGGAGACCTACGGTGTGTTTTAATTTCCTGGGGCTGCTATAACAAAGCCCACAGACTAGGTGATGTGAAATAATACTAGTCTGTTGTTTTCCAGTTCTGGAGGCCAGAGGTCTAAAATCAAAGTGTCCGTAGGGGTCTGGTGATGGCTGGAAAACCATGGTATCCTTGGCTTATGGCATAACTCAATCTCTGCCTCCACAGCATGGCCACCTTCTCTCTATCTCTCTTTGTCAAAATTTCTTCTTCTTCTAAAGACCCAGCCATATTAGAGTAAGGGTCCACCCTACTCCTTTATGACTTCATGCCAACTTGCCTGATTCCACCTGTAACAACCCCAATTTCCAAGAAGGTCACATTCGGAGGTACTGGGATTCAGACTTCAATATAACATTATGAGGGACCCAGTTTAACCACGACACAGCACTCTCAACTCATGACAAGCTCCCCTACCACCCGAGTACCCCTTTGTGCTGACTCTTCCTTCCTGGTCAAGCGTTCGGGTTTGAGGATCCTTTTTCTGGCAAGAAAAGATGGAACCCGATGGTATTGCTTCTCCCTGGCCATGACTGCCTGTGTTGGGGCGCTTGCAAATCCTAATGCAGAAGGAATAGCCATCCTGGAAGGGTCTCAGATGCTAACTGGACAGAGTGGAAAATAATTTCGGAAGCCCGTTTAGGGACAGCGCCTCCCTTCCTGAGCTGCTTGTCAGGAGCTCAGGACGCCTGGCCTGGCCATCTCCCTTGTATGTCTGAGGTGCTGCCTCTGCGTGTATGTGGGGACGGGGCAGGGTGCAGGGTTATCCTGAGGAAAGAGAAGCAAGCCCTGGGCTCCAGGTGCTAGCCATTTGGGGGTGTGTGAGCTGCTGGCTCTCGGTATGAGCCGGGACCAGGATCCCTGAGAATCGCTGGGTGGGCTTGGGGAGACAGGGGCAGCTGCGGGTGAGGAGGGGAGCTGGTGACCTGGGGGTTCTGGGTGGGGGAGGGCAGAGACATTGCCTGACGCCCCTACCCTGCCTGCCTCCCTTGGCCCTTCAGGAGCTGGTGGGCAGAGACCATTTGCAGGGATGTCACTGCCCCCTCCCCACAGCCTCAAAGGAAGTTGGAGCCAGCATCCCCCCCACCACCGGGAGCAGGGACTGGAGGGGCTTTGAAGCTCTGTTGTCGTTAATGATCAAAACCTCATCAGAGGGAGCCCGCCTGAGCGCGGCCCGGGGGGTCTGACTGTGTCAAGCCACTTAGCTCCTGCCAGGAAATTAACTTCATTAAAGGGACCACGAGGCCAGAGACGAGTATCAGCCACAGGCAATCAGGAGCAGCAAGCGAGAGGTTGGGGGAAAAGGGGGTCCGGCCGCCTGCCTGGCGCCTGGGTGGTTGGGGCGGCCGGGCGGGGCCCTGTGTCCTGCTCTGCCCGGGCCTCACTGCTGAACGCTCTGCACACGGGGGTCTCGCATGCCAGCCCAGGCCCCTGCCCAGAGAAGGGCCCCTGGGGCCTGTAGGAAGACGCCCATGCCCCTCAGCCTGGGTTCCAGCCCTCATCTCTGCCAACCCCACCATGTGCTCTCTACCCTCATTGTGCCAGAGAGAGGGCTCACTCCCATTGCCTCCTGCCTCAGTTCCGTCATGCTCTTGTGGAAGCCTCCTGGACTGCTCTGCAGCCTGCTGGCCAGGTGGCTTACCTCGTTGCTGCCACACCCTTTCTTTTCTTCCATCTTTCTTATCCACATCCTCCTCCCGCACCACCTGGGAGGTCTGTGCATGCAGGGAGCATGAGCTTTATCTCAGGAACCCCTGCTCCCATTGCAGGGTGTGACACACACAGGGGCTGGATGAGTGTTTGTTGAATGACTGTCTGACATTACCACAGTATATACCTTGTATGCACAGAGGTTGCACACCTTTGAGTCCATGTGAGCTGTTGGGCACATACCTGCAGAAACATTTTGGGCTTGCAAGGCAGTGAGCTGGTTGTGGGTGGGGGGCTGATGAGGGAGCGAGGGGGGTGAAGGCTGGCCTTGCCAGCCCTTAGCATAGCCACGGCTGAGCCCTTTACCCTGGGCCAGCCTCAGTTTCCCCTTCTGCCAGGTGGGGACACTGCCCCCAGCTGCTGCAGACCCCAGGGGGCTCGACCTGGGCAGCAGTAGGAGGGTGGGAAGGGAAGGGGGTGGCCTCGCCAGCCAGTTCTGTTTCCAGCACCTGCCTGGCTTTGAACGACTAATTGACTAGAAATCCTCCTGGCACGGAGATGCAGCACTCGGGCTCTGCCTTCTCTCGTGAAGAAGTCCCCTGGCAGTCTCATTAGGCGGCTGACTGCTCTGAGAGGTTATCTCCGCTTTGGGGTGGCCGGGCTCCCTGAGACTGGACCTGCCCTCCAGATACTGGCCCAGGCAGAGGCGAGGATGTGGCAGCTCCGGCCCCCACCAGTCCTTAGTTAATCGGATACGGTTTGCTAGACTTAATTACTTTAAAATTATTAACTTCAGCTGGAAAAAGTAAGTGGCGGGGGACGGAGAAAGAAATGTGAGCTTCCTTATGGGGTGTGAGGGGAGCTGGGGCTGAGAGTGTGGTTTCCAGCCTGGACAGACGCCACTCTGTGGAATGGGCTGCAGGGAGCATCCAGCAATGAGGGCCTGGGCCTCCTGGGTACTCTCCCTGCGTGCTATGGATGGAACCAGGCGTGGCAGGGACAGACAGTGGGTTAAGGGTGCAACCAATCTGTGCTACAAGAGAATGATGCCAGCCCAGGGGGTCACTGTGGGAGCGCAGAGGTGGTGCTTAACCTAGCCTAGGTCTGGGGGTAAATCACAGAAGGCGTCCTGAAAGAGGCGACTCCTGAGCCAAGTCTTAAGTGTGGAATGGGAGTTTGTCAGGGAAAGATAGGGAGACAGGGCCCTCCAGGTGAGAGCTCGGAGATGTCAGCTGGCAGGACCTGGGGGGACCTGGGCCTGGATGGAGAGGGAGCCAGTGGTGTCTGTAAGCTGATGGGCTCCGCAGGAGTCTCAGGGCTTCCCCTGAGAGGTGTCCGTGCTCTGGACTCCTTAGGGGCTGGGCTGTGGGATTGTCCTTGAGGATCCCAGAGAGGGAGGGGTCCATTCTTGGAGATTTCAAGATTCCTACACGGCTGTGGCCCGGCCCCATTGGCTGCCTGCCATCCCTCCCCACCATACTAATACTCCACAACTCTCCAGTGGAGAAGAGGAGAAGAAGAGCAGGCTGTCAGGCTTGGCCTCTGCCAGAGCCTCCCATTCACCCAAGGACTGGTGTAGGTCTGGTATCTCCAACTTCTCTGTCCTTCCACTCTAGGGGTGGCCTCCTCTGTCCACTGAAGGGAGGACATTCTCTGAGTGGTGCTATTACATGTGCCATTTAGATGGCGATGGCTTACAACAGAGGTCTCTGCATTTCATAGGATGTCGCAGCCTGAGTCCTCCACCATTCGCCTTATAAAACAGAGCCCGAGACGAAGGCTCCCACACGGGCAGCTCATTTTGAGACATAGAAGGTGCATCATCACTGCCAAGGCCGCTAGGGCTCGGTTGCACTGGAGACCCTCTGAGCACTCATCTCCTGGCCCCATTCTCTAGGGACCGAAGCCGTCCTGGGTGCTCACTGTCCCATTGGCTGGCCAGGCAGGCTCCATAGGTGGAAAGCAAGGGGGTCTTGGTGCCAAGGGAGTGGGGTGCTGCCAGTCACATCTGCGGGCAGCTGGTCTCCATGGCAAAGGTCAAATGTGGGCCAAGAGAGTAAGGTAGGTCACCAGAGTTGTCTAGAGACCTCAGAATTTTCCCAGAATCATTTGAGTGACCCAGTGGTGGGATTTTTGGGCATTGGGATGGGCGCCTTTCTAGTGTCTGGAAATCCTGTCCTCCAAGTGCACTCTGCCACCATCAGCAGCCAGTGTGGGAGGGGCTGGTCTTGACCTCCCCCATAGAGCCCGAGGGCCTCAGAGGCAAGCAGCTTCTGGCCCAATACTGGCACATGTAGGTCCCTGGCAGTGGGAAGCCACCGTGCTGGCCGCGATCCTTCCTCGGCCTCTTACTAGCAGTGTTCCCCTATGGTTCCGAGCCTTGGTTTTCTCATCTGTAAAATGGGGATATGCCCATCTACCTTGAAGAACTGTTTTTACAGTCCAAAGGAATAGCATCTGTATATGGCTTGTATGCACTTGGTGCCCATTTATTCCCTGCCCAGATGGTTATTCCATGCCAGGCACTGTTCTAGGGATGTGTGAACTCAACAGACCCTGTGCCCACCTCCAGGGAGCTCAGACAGATACCAGTGTGGGCCTGGGCACTGGTGTCCCTTAAGTGCTTCTTGGGTGATGCCAACGTATAGCCGGGCCCAGCCAATAAATGGGCCATTAGTGAAGAAGTGGTGGCCTCTTCCCCAGGCCTGCAGTAGATACTCACCTGACAGGGGTCCTTTGTCACAGCTCCTGGCACGCTCCTCCAGCCCTGCTGCCCCCCTGAAGAGAAGTCCCTAGATGGCCCATGAACTGCCATTTGGCCCACCCCCTCCCCAAACCTCCTTGGCTCTTCCTTGCAGGTACAGTATTCTTGAGTTGGAGAGAGAGGACACTGGGAGCCGGGCAGCTAACTCACTCATCTGAGATTGAGGTCTCCAGTAGGGACAGTCCCTACTTTGCGAACCACATCCCTTCCTGACCCTGGGCGCCTGGGCCAGACTCGGGAACACTCAGGCACCGGGGCCCAGGGCCTTCCCAGCCTCCAGGCGCCCTGTGCGCCCAGCTGAGCCCCCTCTCTGCACTGAAGATGGGCTCATACTTGCTTTGCAAGGAATATCTCATCTTATCAGTAACTCCGGGGAGCTAAGCAGGTTCTAATTAATAATTCTACAGTAATTGTAAAAACTCAAGATATTGGTTTTTCTTTCAATTGGAAAGATGGTGGCAGGCAGTAAAGCCCACTGTCTTTTTAAAATCGGATTTAAATTGTTTTAATTATACAACCCATATTCTCCCAGTAACATACCATCTCTATGAGTTAATGAGCTTTGAAATCTTCCTTTGTTCCATACACTGTAGATACAGATTTTTTTTTGCTAAATGATTTTTTTTATATATATAGAAATTCAGAAAATTCACTATGAGGTAGCTTAAGATGAGTATTGGGAGGTTCTGTTATATTAGAGGAAGAAGGTGAATAAATGTCTGCAGAGAACCCAGCCCCAATTCCCAGACCAAATCCCAAGAATCTTCCTGTCTTCAGAACAAGGTTTTAGGAGCACAAGTGATGTGTGGTTCTCTCCGCATCACTCTGACTCAAGGCAGAGAGAACATGCATATGATAGGCCACTGACCCTTCAGTGGAAGATAGAAGAAAAATAATTATCTTCATCCATCCACCCATCCAACCAGCCACTTCCCTACCCACCCATCCAACCTCCATCCATTTACCCTCTTATCCATCCACCCATCCATCCACCTACCTATCCATCCACCTACCCATCCATCCATCCATCCATCCATCCATCCATCCATCCATCCATCCACCTACCCATCCATCCACCTACCCATCCATCCACCTACCCATCTATCCATCCATCCATCCATCCATCCATCCATCCATCCATCCATCCATCCATCCATCCACCTACCCATCCATCCACCTACCCATCCATCCACCTACCCATCCATCCACCTACCCATCCATCCATCCATCCATCCATCCATCCACCTACCCACCTGCCCATCCACCCATCCATCCATCCACCTCCCCTACCTCCCAGCCCCCCATCCACCCATCCATCCACCCACCCATTCAGCCCCACTCCTCCATCCATCCATTTCCTGAGCGTCTACTGTGGGCTTGTGCCTAACCTTGGGGAAAGTCATGGTCCTTATCCTTAAAGAGCCTGCGGTTTCCATAGAAACAAATACTTACACCTGCAGCTCTCAGTAAGGTCTTTTAAACAGTCAGTGCTCCCCACACTTGGCCTGCTGGGTGGGGTCACAGTGCACAGGGTCGCCCACTGCTGGAGCCCCCTAAATACTGAGAAGGGTACATAACTCTCTGACTCAGGCTGCTCTTGGGCAAAGCTGAGGTGTGGACTTCCTAGGGCTTCCTGGAGGTGGGGCCTCTGGGGCCCTGACATTGCTCCTGGATGCGGCCAGGCCAAATCTCCTGTTCTCCAGACCCAGGACGCCCCTCAGCTCTGCCCTCCCTACTGTACCTGGGGGCCTAGCCCAGCCTTGTCTCAGCCAACATCTTAAGTGCACAGAGAAGATCCCATTTGGGTCCTGAGGGCCACTGGGTGAGCACCTGGTAGCGTGTGTGTTGGGGAGGTGGGGAGAGAGTCCCATCCTCTTGGTTCCCTGGCCTGTTTCTGAGACATCCCTGGGTTGGGGACTAGGATTTGAGCTGACCGGAAGGGCTGCATGGTCCTGCAAGTGGCTGCCCTCTGGTTCTTGATGCCGGCTGTGGCACTGGGCACAGTGGTCCCTCCATAGCAGGTCTGGGATGTGTGTCCCCGTGCAAGGGTGGTGTGCGACCTGCTTCATCTTGCCATCCTGCTCCTGCAGTGCAGAGGGACCGGGTTTGGAGCCCCAGCAGCAAAGGGTCTACTAACAGTGGCATGGGGGATAGGGCTCAGGAGAAGGCTGGGGTGGGCAAGGCGTGGAAGACCCAGCTGCCCTCACCCAATGCCAGTCCTCCTGTAGAAAGTTCCAGAGCGGCTCTTCCCTTACAAGCCCTCTTGGTATAGAACTGCAAGCCCAGAACCCCTCTCTCTGCTATGATAGAACTTCCGGAATTGGTGCCTTTCAATTTGGACCCCCTTCCGAAGCTCGGAGACCCTGGCATAGACTCTCAGGCTAAGAACCCCATGAGGAAATCCCAGAAGACCTCTAAGTCTGGACTCCCTGGAGTAAGAGAGCACTGGGAACCCTGACTGGTGAGCCACCCAGCCCAAGCCCTCCAGGCCAAGGTCTCTCCTGTTAGATCTCAGCCCAGAGCTCCATCCAACAACTACTTTCTGTGCCCTGTGCGTGGTGGGGCGGGCAGGGGCAGGGGCAGGGGCAGGGAAAAGCAGTGCTGCCATGGGTCATGGCTGCAAGATGGGTCTGCCCCCCACACTCGAGACCCGCTGTCAGTGAGAGCTGACACCCCTGTGTTGGGGCACCAACCCCGCAGACATAACTATTTGGGCCATGGCAAGAGATAGCATGGTGAGACATCTGACTGAGGTTCGTGACATGTGGTGTCTCCTGTAAGAAAGGGGCTGAGGTGTGGGAAGGGCTGCCCATCCTTGACCTAGCTGCCACCTTTTGGTGAAACCTGCTGTCCTGGGCAGGCTCTTTGGGCCCTGTGGAAGGGGTGGGGTGCAGTGTGAGTGCCTGGAGCCCCTTGACTGAAGGAGGGATGCGGCTGAGATTGAGCATCAGCTGCGTCCTCCTTGTTGTCCCTCTGGGTTGTTTAGTTGGGTGAGGTAGGCCTGGCAGCTGTTGGCACATCAGATTTTCTTTCTATCTCTGAAGCACCCCACTCCCTTACTCTTTCATTTTAGGGACTGATGTTGAAAAGATAGACTTGGGGGATCAGGGACAGCTCGTGGGAGAGGTGACATCTTAAGTGAGGCCTGCAGGAGAAGGCAGGCTTTCCCCGGCAAGGAAAAGTGATAGTAGTGTGGTGGGGAACAGCATGTGCAAAGGCTAAGAGGCAAAAGGTGAGTCCCGGGGCGGGGGGGTGGGGGTGGGGAATCAACTCAGGTGCCCTGTGCCTGGAGCAAGGAGTGTGAGGTAGACTTTGGTGAATGGGATGCACCCGAGGGTGAGAAGTCTGTCTCAAGAGCAGTGGGGGCCTCTGAGTGCCTGTAGGGTTAGAATATCTGGACTGGACGTGTCTGCTTCATGGATTGGATGGGAGAGGCCCCGTGTTGAGGAGGGAATAGAGGGGCTGGGTGGGCTCTGGAGAAGCAAAAAGCCCAGGCCTTGCCCTCCCTCCACTGAAATCCTACTATTCCTCAAGGATCGTCTCCTCTAGGCAGCCCTCCTTGCTGCTTTCAGTTCTCCCCTGACTGCCAGTGTCTTCAGTGGGTGGGGAGCTCCTGGGTTTCCCTTTTCCTTCCTCCTTAGCTCCCTCTCTTCCTTGTTTTTTTTTTTCTTTGTATGCTATATGGTGGGAGTCACATTTCATTCTTTTTCCATTTGACAATCTTGTTATTGCAGCACCATTTGTTGGTTTTTTTTTGGGTGGGAGGGGAGGGAAGTGTATGGACTGGGAATGGAACCTGGGTCTCCCGCATTGCAGGTAAGAATTCTCCCACTGAGCTGCTCTTGCACTCCCTTCTTCCTCATTTACATTTGTATCAAAATTATATGTATATTTTGAGGCTCTTAACTTCTACAAGGTCCAGGTCTAGGAAAACAGCAGCCCCTTCTCTGCATTCTTCCTGTTAGTGGATGGATTAGTATTTTCCTCCACAATGCCAAACAGCATGCTTGCATTGCCAGGTTTTGACTTTCCATCACCTCTCTCTGTACTGGCACCTCACATCGGAGGACCCGCCTCCCCACTGTCCCCCACCCCAGGGTGTGCCATGCACACTTCCCGTCCCTCCCCCTCCCAATGTCATTATGCCATGACGTCAGGCCCCATCCGTGTTGCCCCTTGACCTCATTAGGCCCTATGGATGCACAGCTGAGCTGGGGGAGCCAGGGTGACTGCCTTTCCTGTACAACATTTGCTTTTGGCGGAGTAAATGACTGATTTCTTTGATGATTTGGTGCTTTGTTTTCCATGCATCTCTCACTAATTCGTTTCCACGCTCTCTGCCGGTTGTCTATACTCAGCTCCTGATATGTTCATTCACACTGGGAGTGTTTTCCCTTCACCTTCTTGACCTGCCCGACCCCCCCCCCCAACCCAGAGACTTCCGACTGCGTGAGTGCCCCACCCCCCACGCTTCCTGTGTGCCTCCTGACTACCCGCCCTCCAGCCTCTGCTCAAATAAGATCTCAGCGAGGTCTTCCCTGACCCCCTCGTTAAGAATTTCATCCCATTCCACATTCCCACCCCGTCACCACCCCCGATTCCCGATGGTGCTGTATTTTTGTCCTGGTTCTCATCTCCATCTAATAAACCATTCATCTCAATTTGCCTTATTTTTCGTTTGTCTCTGCCCTGTCCTGAGGGGAAGCTTTAGGAAAATAGGCACTGTGCTTCTGGGTCTCCGACGGGCACAGTGCTTGGCACACAGCAGATGTCCAGTGGGGGTTGAATGAAGAAGGCAACACCCGTGAGCTGTCTGTCCCGCTCCCTGCATGGGGTGCTGCCCTCTGAGCCCCGCTAACCGCCTCAGCGCTCCTTGCTGCCTCTTTCCTGAGGCTCCTGCCAGCCTGCCGGCTCCAGCTTTCTTCAGCAGGGAGTGGCCTGGTCTCCTCCCTGCCCCATCAGGGAGCACGGCATGGGTGCTGTTGAGGCCAGCTCCAGGCCCTCCTCCCCAGCCGGAGCTAGAGAGCTGAGTTTTCTCCCCACGTGCGCGGCTCTGCCTCCCAGGCCCAGCCCCGGGACGGACTGCTCCTCTGGGAACAGTGGGTTAATTAGCGCTACGGAGCCAGTGCTGGAGCCACCGCCAACCCACTCCTCT
Organism: Tamandua tetradactyla; assembly: GCF_023851605.1. Lineage (NCBI taxonomy): Eukaryota > Metazoa > Chordata > Mammalia > Pilosa > Myrmecophagidae > Tamandua > Tamandua tetradactyla. Next base: position 9,811,466 of record NC_135339.1, read on the forward strand.
GAGGAGCTTTTATCCGGAGGGCAGGATCCTGGGAAGAGTCCTGAGGGGACGCCCAGGTGCGGTAGTGCAGGGGCCATTTGCTCGCTTCCACCGACATTCACTTGGAGATCCATCTGTACCAGGTGCTGTGTAGCGAGCTGGGGTGGGTGCTGGATGCCGCTGGTACTCGCCAAGATGGAGAGAGGGGGCCAGAGAGAGCACGGGCTCTGGAGTGAGACCGGCTGGGTCTAAATCCCAAATGGGCCACCTAACACCTCTGACCTTGGAAGCCTGATGTACCATACCCGTTGGTGCTCCTTGAATGTGGCCCTGTCTCTTGTTCCCAACGCACATAAAGGCAGCAGGCATGTGCCCAGCACCCCCTGTGTGCTGGGTGCTGTGAGGAAGTGGGGGTGATGCTGACCGGCCTCCACTTCCCAGGAACTCACGGTGTGAGGGAGGGGAGGAGGTGGAAGCAACGTGTGAGTTGGGCTGGACAGAGTAATAGAGTAGGACAGAGGGTTCAGATAGGAGGGACCGTGGGACCAGTGCCAGTGGGGTCTCTCCTTACAGGGAGGCCTGTTGTGCTGGAGTCTGAGATTTGGGTTCAGCTTGCAAAAGGAGAGCAGGAGAGGCTCCCCTGAGGGAGTTTGGAGGGCTGGTGGGGTGGGGGGGTTGGTGCTGTGGGCTCTTGAGATGGGAGAGGTGTTGTAGACCCGAAATAGGAGGAGGCACTGGGGACCCCTGAAGTGGGGGAGTGGACTCTTGAGATGGACGGGGTGTTCTGGACCCCTGAGATAGGAAGGGGCATGCCAAGTTTCTAAATAAATGCCAGTCAGGGCTCCCTCAGTTGTACCTGACAAATATCCAGTTCACCCTAGGCGTTGCAGAAAAGGGATTCAGAACATGCTGGACCCAGAGTATCACTTCGGGATCTGCTGGATATCATCCTTCTTCCAGGTTCCCCGAACTCCTCCATCACTCTTCTGCCCTTGGCAAAAATGAGCAGCAGAAAAGACATGGCTCCCTAGCCATTCCAATGGGGGGCGGTGGGGGAAAAAAAAAAAGTTCCTTAGAGGATTCTGATTGGCCCAGCCTGATCATGTGCCCATCCGTAAACCAATCAGCATTACCAGGAAACAGAGGCATCCTGATTGGCCATCTTGGATCATGTGCCTACCCATGAACCAATCAACATTACCAGGGACTGTATACTGATTGGCCAGTGCGGGGAGCTGGGGAGGTGTCACGAGCTTGACCACGTGGAATGTAAGGAAGGATTCGTGAAGGGAATGAGAGAGTCGTTTGCAGAATAAGGTGAATGAGTAAATGCTGTGGTCAGTAGACCACCAGCAGGAGCCCCGGCAGGTCTGGGCTCCCCGTGCCTGGCCAGTTCCCTTGTTTCAGGGCACAGAGCTCAACATTTCCGCCCGGGGGTGGCTGGATGGGTGGGGTAGGATTGTCGAGGTTGGCTCGCTGCCTCCTCCAGTCAGGGGCTTCCGTGGGAGAATGCTGCCTGCCTCCCTTCTTGGAGGAGTGTCTTTGTGGGGGCCCTGCCCTTGGAGGCCCCAAGACGCTGCTGGCCCCCTCCCACCCCCGCCGAGGGGGGCCTGCTGGACTGTCTGGAGGCCTCTCTTGCTGACACAGTCTGGGTTTCTTGGCTGGGCCTGTCAGTCGGTTTGTCCGTCACTCAGCGGAGAGTGGCCTAGGCAGTCAGCCCAGCTGTGTATGTCAGGGTCTTTCTAGAAATGTGTACAGATGAGTGGGTGACACTCACATGAAATGAAACAACTGTCAGGAACAATTTATAGCCACATTCCCATGGAGCCAGGCCTGGTTATGACTCGGCGTGTTGCCTCCTGGCAAATGAGATTTGTCACCTAATCACTGCACTTCAGTAGCTGTTATGACAGCCAGCCCTGGGGCAGGGTTGAGCAGGTTTCCCCCTGGGGCTGCTGGCACCCAGGCGTGGCTCTGGGAGTCAGTTGTGGTGTGGGGCCAGCGTGGTGGAGTGCGGCCCTAGATGTCACAGTGAAGGAGGCCAGGCTGTGGAAATATTCAGATTTCTTCTTTGGCCCGGTCTGGTTGGGGTCTAGAAGAGCCCGTGAGCAAACAGGGTGTACCCAGTGATTCTGCCTCAGGCACTCTGAGGTTCCTGGAGGCTCCTTCCTGTCCCCAAGACATGGTCGGTCTTTGATTACTTTACTAAATCCTTTCTAATGCGTACGTGTGTGATAGGTGTTGGACTCTTGACTAGGGTTACATAATGGGAGATAACTTTCAGGCTCTGCATTTGCCGTTGAGTGCCCATTAGTGCTTTCTGTGTGCGATGTGTATATTTTATTGTAAACACGATGAAAAAACCTCCTTAGACGCAACCTGGTGAAGTCCAGTGGTCACACTTAAGAGACCAACCTAGAGTTGTCCATAACCAGCGCAGACCTTTGACAGAGCATCAGTTAACCTCTGTGTAGTTACTGCCCCACAAAGCCATTTTCTGGAAACACCGAGGTGCCATATGTAAGTTCCCCCATGGAGAGCCTGGTACCCAGGAGGTGCTCAGTAGCTGTTTTTCTTCTCCACTTGGCATAAGGACAAGGCATTCCTGGATGGCTGCAAATCAGCTCGGTGGACCTGACAGTAGCTAGCACACTCAGCTTTTAATGATTGTGGCAATGAAAGCAAAAGTAAGTTGAATTTAAGAGACGGCAAGGAGTGATTCCCCCATGCTCTGCTAAAATGGACTTCATAAATATTCCAGCAGGGCGTCCTGGGTGCTGGACACATCTGCTAGGGCAAAAACTCTGCAAGCACCATCTCATAGCAAAGGGCCACATTCCCGTTCTCATTAGCAGGATGCTCCAATTGGCAGATTTACTTGCCCCATGGCTGACTGGTGGGTGGTAGTGGATTCCACAGGCCCGTGTTCTAGAAGAGGCCAAGGAGAGAGGGTGGTGGGCCTCAGGCTCAGCTCAGCCTCTCAGCCACAGTACACAGTCAGGGAGCCTCCTCTGGAAATTGGGGTCCATGGTGTCCAACCCTGTGTGTGTCTTGAGATAAGAACTTTTATCTCTCTCGCTGTGTCAACAGCACCCAACAGAGGTGAAAGTCAGAATTGGGTTTTGAAGGATGAATAGGAGTTTCTTATGCACACAGAAAAGAAGGACTTTCTAGGCAGATAATGCTCTATTTCCAAAGGCGGTCTGAAAAATTCTGAAGTGTGACATGAACCATAACTGGGCAGGGCATGTGTGAGTATCAGAAAACCCTTCCCACTTGGGCAGGGCAGGTTTGGGATCTGCTTCCTGTACCAGAAGAGATACCAGGAGGGAGGTATGATGCGTGCAGAGGACAAAGGACCGTCTCTGTCTCATCTCCACTCTGAAGAACTAGTTCACTTCGTCCTGACAGTCAGAAGCAGCAGTAAATGAAGGAGATAGAACGTGTTATTTTAATTATATACTCTCACCACCTAATTATGCTTTTAATTGATATGTGAGCAGGTGCTGTGCTCTTCAAAGCAGTTTAAGACAGGCACAGTCCCTGAAAAAGGAGCACAGGTTGTTCTATTCATTAGACAAGCAGATGGATGGGCTGGAGGGGTTGGGAGAGGGCCAGGGGACAGAGGGAGGGGGAAGCTGCCTTTGCCCTGAATGATGCAGGAGGTGAGGGGCCTGCTCTGGATGGGAAAAGCACAGTATGAGAGAGAGGAGGAGAGGGGTGGAAAGAGGTGGCTGGCATCCAATGTTAGGGTGGATTTATTAATTTATTTATTCAGTTGTACTCTCTCAACAAACATTTACTGAGAGCTTGCTGTGAGGCAGGCTCTGTGCTAAATGTAGTGGATTCTAGAATGACCACAGCACAGCTCCTTCACTCAAATTCTCCCAGTTTGTGTATGTGCATGCGTGTGTGTGTGCATATATAGGTGGGTGGGGGATAGCTGTGGAAACAAATCATTACAGTTCTTGGGATAAATGGGAAGTTAAATGTAGAAGAGGCACGGACTATGGGGAAAGCATTACTTGCTGGTAAAGACAGGGAAGGCTTCCTGCAGGACACTCATGTTTGGGTTTTGAAGTATGAATAGGAGTTGACTAGGCTGCCTAAGGTGAAGGAGGGGAGATGGAGGTGGGGTTGGTTTTCTAGGAGGAGTTAGGGAGCAAGGTGGGTGTGCAGGGAGTGCCTAGTGGTTTACTCCCAGGCTAGAGCGTTGGCACGAGGAAGGATCTGGGAAGAGATGTGAGTGGTGGGTGAGTCTCCTGAGGACTGGAACCTATCCTGACGGCACAGAGGAGCCGGGGAAAGATTTGAAGCTGGGGATGATAAGATTTGTGTTTCTAGACGATCGCCTCGGGGGTCATGTGGGTAATGGTCTGGGGAGGTGGGCCTTTCTCAGTGTGGGGGGGTGGGGGTGAGTTAGGAGGGGCTGTGTGAAGGCTGAGGCAGGAGCGTGGAGTACAATCCTGGGTGCTGGAGTGCGGGAAGGGGAGCCCAGCGTGATGGCCATGTCTGGGCCTGGTCCTCTGAGGGACGGGACATCTCTCCTTGAGATAGGGAGTCAGGGAGGTGCAGGGGAGAATGGTGAAGTCAGATTAGACGACTGAGTTTGGGATGCTGGTGGGACCTGTTGGGCGAGATAACCCAGAAGAGTGGGCTGTGCTGGGGGCAGCAGGCAGAGGGTGGAGGCCCGGCAGGGATGAGGCCTGGATTCCTGGAGTGTTAAGGAGGGATCTTAGGGGGTGCTGGCTCATGGGGTCAGTACCCAGGGCAGGGAAGAGGACTTGGACGGGGGCAGGAGGAGAGGCCCCAGCAGCCCCCACTGGAGCTGGAGCTAAGATGAGATGGCCTCTCAGGGGAATTTGAGTTGGGGAGAGGGGACTGGACCCTTTGTGACCCTGTGTTGATGGCTCAGGGTCCTGGGAGGCTCCTGCTCCAGGAATGGGGTGTGGTGAGAGCACAGCTTTCTCATCAGTCACTGGGGTCAGCAACTCCCTCAGGGTCAGGACGGCAAAGTTCTGTCCAAAGGCAGCGTCCTCGCAGTGGTGGGGATAAGTCCACCCGCAAAGGGGACCTGGGGTGCAGCGTTTAAGGAGACAAGAAGAGGAGACCCTGTCCGGCTTCCCAGCCCCTCCCCACTTGCCTTGTTTCTCCCAGCCTCCGGGCCCCGTCCATCTCCGTTCTCTTCCTGGAATGCCTTCTCTCCCCTCTCTGCAGGTCTGCTCTTACCCATCTGTCAGTGGCCTCATCTCCTCCACCAGGAAGTCATCCTGGATTCCACAGGCGTGGGGGAGGGGGCAAGGAGCCACTCTCGGCTTGGGGGGAGGGAAGGCTAGCTTGTGTCATCCCCTTCCAAGGACATGCCAGGGTGCCGGCAGTGGGCCTGTATCTGATTCCTCTCCACCTGGCTGGTGACAGAGGGCCTAGCCCCTGCCTCTCTGGAGAAGAGGCCTCAGATGTGCTTTTGTTGGGTCTCTGTTTTGTGCCAGGCTGACTGGAGGCATTAGGGCATTTAATTCTCAGGACTCCCAGAGTCTTGGGTCCTGCCCCAGGCAATAAGCCTGGGAGAGAAGTGACAGCTGAGTTGGCAACCCAGGCCCCGTGACCCCAAAGTCTGGGCTCTTTCTGTTTTGCGTGTGCCCCTGCTCCTGGGGTCCCGAGGAAAGGCTGCAGGGAGACTGGACGTCTCTGCCTGTGCCCCCCCACCAGCTCTGGAGGCTGATGCAGATGGCAGTTCCTGCCTGGCGGGGGGGCTTTGAAGGGGGCGCTCAACGCTGTGCTGACCCTGGCCCTGTAGTTTGAAATGTGCCGTTGTCCCTGCCCACCCCACCGGGGCTGTTGCCTGAAGCATCTGAGGGCAGGCACTGCTGCTGAACCCTGCTGGGCCTTCCATGGAGTGGAGCTTCACCAGTGGATGAGCCATGGTCCCAGGGTGCGGGGTGTGTGTGTGTGTGATCCTCTGCAGGGTGGGAGACCTGCCAGGGAGGAGTGCCTCCAGCCCCACCCAGGGTTGCCCAGTATGGGAACCAAAGGCTGGAACGTGGAGGGCATTTAAGGAGGCCCTGGGCCTCCGGGCGGCTGGCAGAGCGGTGGTAGTCGTCAGGGCTGGGGTGGGGTTTGAACACACCCTGCAAGGTTGAGTCCAGCTGGTAGGTCAGCCTTGATGGTGGGCATGGCCCTCCAGAGCCTCGCTGGGGGTGCCGACCCCTGGCCCAGCCCCACACTGAGTGCTGGCAGCACGGCCCTCGCTGCACGTCCCATGCAGGGATGTCCCTGGCAGAGGCCTGGTGCCAGCAGTCTGTCCCCCCCTCCAGACCGTCCCCTGCCCTTCTTCTCCTTTGCCTTGCCCTCTGCACCAGGACTGGCAGGGGTGGGAGGCTGACAGTCCTGTTGTCGAGGCCCTCCCAGAATCTGTCCCCTTTGCTGTGTGACCTTGAACTTGTCCTCCAAGCCTCCGAGGCCCAGTCCCCGACCATGACATGGATGTGGTGACCGCCACCTCCCAGGCTGCTGAGCAGCGTTAGGCTTGCTACCTTTTCTGTGTCTGTTTGCCAGGACGCCTCCTTCCCCCTGCATCAGCCTCATCGGGCCTTTGTCATGAGCCATGCTGGCATCAGTCTCCCCCTTCTCCTTTCCCTGGTCATATGGCCTTGCCCAAGGCACAGAACCTCCCAGGCTCTTCCAGGCTTGGCGGCCAAGCAGGGACCCTCCCGGAGACTCCTTGTTGGGTTGTGGTGAGGACAGATGGGGTGACGTGCGAGGCGCTCACTCAGGGCTGGGAGATGGTGCGCCCGTCGCTGTTCTTGTTGAGTATCCAGGGCTCTGCTTCCGGGGGCCCCTCTCGAGCCCTGGGCTGTTGGTGGGCTCACTGGGATGGGGGCTGGAAGAGGAGAAATGTCTCCAGCTCTGGTGCTACTGCCTGTCCTGCTCCTTTCTCTTTAAGGAGCCTCCTGTGCTTGCTTGGAGAGCTCTGGGAAGGCCAGCGAGGGTGGGTGGAGGCAGGGAAGAGGGCGCCTACAACAGAGAAGTGCAGGCACAAATTCCTAGGTGGGAATGGTTAGGTCTGAGCATTTCTTCAGGGAGAGGAACTCCAAAGAAACAGAGATGAGGTGCTACCGGGGGGAGCCCAGTGGCACCCATGAGAGAGGCTCAGGTGTGTCACTGCTGCTGGGACAGCAGGGGCGGGATTTGCTTCCCTGGGCTGGGGTAAGGGGTCCACAGGGCAGAGGCTGGAGGAAGCTGATGGAGGAAGCTGGACCGTCTTCAGGCAGGGAAGGGAGTGGGTCTGGGAGGCTCTTCAGGGGGCAGGCAGTGGGGGAGGAGGGCAGCGCTTGCTGCACTGCTCAGGGGAAGGGGGATGTGGGGGCAGGGCCTGCAGGGGGGCTGCGGAGGTCAGACACAGCCCTGGGGCCTGCCTCGCGGAGGTTAAACTGAATCCTGAAGGCTGAGAGTTGCTGCCATGGGATGCAGCCTGGTACGCTTGCGTAGGAAAGTCAAGGCCGTGGCTCCTTAGGGCGAAATCCTCAGTTGTTCAGCATGTGGGAAGCAAGGAGCTGGAAGGCTGGGCTGAGCAGAGACCCCAGCAGGGCCCTCTCCCTTGGGCCTTTGCAGCTGGGACCTCTGGGTTCCCCCCAGTTAGCTGGTCACGGGATCAAGGCAGGGGTGGGTACAGAAGGTGGCATGCAGGTGTCAAAGGGTCCTTTGGGCCATTCTCTTCTTTCAGATGGGGGAATTTGTTCCCCTCAATCCCACCTGCCCCCTCTCCCCTCTGACCAAGTGGCAGCCACTCCCTTGTCCAAAGCCCTTGCCAAGGCAGGTGGCCCACAGGCTCTGGGTTCCTGGGCATTAGCTGCCTCCCTTCTTCCTGGTTTTGCAGTGACGTCATGTGGTACTTGCCTTCCAATGATGTGGGCTGCAGACATCTGGCTAGTTAGGGACTGGTGGCCATTTGTAACCACAGTACATCCACTTGCCTTGGAGAACCCAGGAAGAGACAGGGGTCCCTGACATGTTGGGGGGCGGTGCTCAGGGACATGGTAGGGTCTACAGCTGGGGGGCAGAGGCTCTAGAGGCAGCCCACTTTTGGTAGCTACAGGGAACAACTTTGTCCTTTGGGTGAGCACTTGCAGGTGGCTGAGCAGGGCTGGGCAGGTGGGGTGTGGTGGGGCCGGGCCGGCCAGGTGAGCTGGGCAGTGCCAGGTGTGCCGGGCAGCCACCATTATTTTCACTTCACTGGGATAGGAGGTACTCACCCATATTTATCTCGGCCACAGATAGGGACTGCTGGGGGGCTGCGGGGGTTTGCCAAGGGATCCGTAGTCCCTGCTTCCTTTCCTTGGCCAACGGTTTGTCTCTCCTCCTGGGGTTCCTTGTCTTTGCTCACCTGCCTTTGTCCCAGGGCTGCTTAGCTTCATCACATGGGCAGGGACTGCTCAACCCTCACAGCCTCTGGGGTCCCCAGTGCACCCTGCATCCCAGGTCCTCAGCTCTATTCACTTGTCGAGTGCTTGACAGCACAGGGAGGCTCCGGGCCCCGCGGCAGGTGGAGGGCTGGAGGATGAGGCTGGCCTGGGTGACAGATGTAAGAAGTGACAAAGGGCATTGTGCAGCGAGGCCTCCAGTCCGGAGCCCCAGAGCTTGCAGCCACACCCGCAGCTCTGAGGCTCCCTCTTCACTCCCTGAGTTGAATTCATATAAGGAAACCATCCCAATGAGAGGATTGGGGCATTGACTGTCTTTACATAAAAGTGTTTCCTGAGGTTTCCTCATTGTGAAAATAATATGTGGGCATCTCAGAAAAACTGGAATGTGTCGAAAAGCACAAGAGAGTAAATGCTGCCAGCGTTCAAACCACACAGACCACGAGTCTTCACGTCTTCCTGCCTTAACACTGCTGAGCTCACATTGCTTGCTCAGTTTTGTCTTCAATCTTGATGCTCTTATTTCTTTTAAATTTCACGAATGATACACAAATGCACCTCACTACAAAAGATTTAAGAAATAATTAAAATAAAAATCCTGTTTCACTCCTCCGAGTCACCCCTGAAATCAGGTTGCCCTCCGCCCTTCCAGACCTCCGTGCCTGCAACATTTACGCACACCCATAATGGAATGCCGAGTTTTGCTTTGTTTTCCCGTGTTCTGAATACGTGATTAGTGTTGACTGTTTGTATTAGATTGTACCTTGTTTTTTTTTTCCCACTCACCGATGTACCTTGATGAGCTTGACCTATAAATCCACCGCATTTTAAACAGAATTTCCTGCCACATTTCCCTGTTAGCGGTTATTTAACAAATTTCCCCCATTAATGGATGTCGAGGCTGTTTTGAATTTCTCTCAACCATAAACGTTTGTGATGAAAGTTTTTATCCATGCCTGCAAGGAGTATGCGTCTTGGTGGATTCCAAGATGTGGAAATGCTTGACTGAATGGCATGCATGTTTAGATTTCAAATAGCTGCTGCCAAATCTCCCTTCTAAAAGGCTGAAGCAGTCTGTACTCTGCCCCCCACGCCGACAATATAAGAAAAGCAAAAGAGCCCCCCTTCCTCTGTTCTTGCCAACACTTGATATGATCAGCCTTTTTTTCCCCAAAGCATCTTGGGATTTATTGGGGCATCACTCTGGTCAAAATGATCAGCGTTTTCATTTTTTGTCAACCTGATGGCCCATGGGTGGTATCTTTGTTTGCATTTCCCTAAGTACTGTTGAGTCTTTTCATACTACTTACGTAACACACGCCATTCTGGCGTTTCTTAATTGTTACTAAAATACTAGCGTTTAATTTATCCAAATAGGGTATTGCAAACACGATTAACAATGCAACACTCAACGAGCCTAATAATGAAACCTTTGAAAGAACAGTATATAGTTGTCTGTGTCTCAATACTGGTGTTAATTTTCTCTTGGTGCCCACGGATGCCAGGGAGGTTGTCTTATGTGGGTTTGCGGCATCTCTTTTTTTTTAATTTCTTTTTACTGCTTGTGTTTGATCTTTAAGATGCTGTTGTCAAAAGGTGGGGCCTTGGGTGGTGAGCAGAGTAAAGCATGCCATCACGGTGGCACTGGGGTGTAGAAAGCTAGCTATATAGCCATGGTTATGGTGACACCCTGGGAACCCCTGAGCCCTGGGCTTTTATGCTGCCCCCCTCCATGTGGGATCCAAAGGAAAAACAGCCCCACACTGTACAATAAAGGATGCCCAACAGCGGCCTTCATCTTCGCAGGATGACTTGCTTCGATGCTTTTGAAGTCAACATTCAAAACAAAACAAAACAAAACAAAACAAAACGTGTGTCGTTGTTTTGGGACCCCACTCTGCTGCCTGTTATGGGGTGACCCGGTGCACGCGTCACTGTCGTCCCCTGGCATGCCCACTGTGGCGGCCCCTGCATCTGCCAGCCCCAGGGCTGTGTTGGTCCTGGGATTTTAGCTTGCTGGTTACCAGGGCCTGGTACTGCTGTCTTCAGTCCTTCATTATGGCCGGCCGTTCTTCTGTTTCTTTTATAAGCCTTGCTTCTTTGTGGTTCTAGATTTTGATTTTAGTCTCATGGTCTAATTTAACTGCCTGCTAATATTTCATGTATTGTTTTTCTCTGATTTCTCAGAGGATGTTCCTGGGGTTCAGATGTTCTTACCCTTCTTCAAACTTTAACATTTGCTTAAGTAAACAAATGCTATAAAAAAATGCGTGCAATGCTCCAAAATGGCCACTAGCTACTTGTTACCTGCCATTGTTGGCAGTTATAAACAACAAGGTGCCTCTGTCATGGGTTCACTGGATCCTTTGAATATGTTAAAGGCAAAAGCTGTCGTCTTCGTAAACTTGACCACCTCTCGGAATCACAGTGCGTCCCTCCATCCGTTTGGGATCTCGTTAATGCTTTCAGTAAAGTTTCACATTTTCTTCACGTGGGTCTTGCACATTTCTTATTCGGTTTACCCCCAGGGATGTTATAGATTTTATTTCTAATAAGAATGAGCTTTCTTCTGGATTACATTTTTTAATTGGAAGTGCTAGTGTACCCGAAAACTATTGGCTTTTGCATATTGATTTTATAGCCCGGGGTTTTGCTGTTCTCTCGTACAAGTTCTAATAGTTTATTAGTTGGTTTTCTTGGAGTTTATAGGTAGTTGCTCATCTTTTCTCCAAACTGTGACAACAGCATCTCCTGTCTTTAACATTTCTTTTTCAGGTGTTATCGCGTTGGCCAGGACAATGGTGAATATTGATGGTGGTCGAAAGTTCTAAAGCTTCACCAGTTAAGAGTGATGCTCGCAGTAGGTGTCTAGCCAATGTGAGCTTTATCAAGTTAGAATAGTTCCTTGCTATCCCTGGTTTACTCGGAATCACTCTACAAAGGGTTCTATTTTGGTCAAACCCAATGCATTTTGATGTACAGTACTCTAAATTCATTGCTGTGTAGTTTTGCATTTCTGCTTTCATTTTCTTTTCAGCCAGCAGTTGTTAAAAAGAATGTTTTAAAATTTCTAAACAGATTTGGGGGAGTTCCTTTTATTATCAGTTCTAATCTTATTGCATTGTACTCAGTTAATCTGCAATGAAAGGACCGAATCGTTTCTCTTGTAGGATTTTACTGAAATTCCCACTGTGAGAGCTGGGTGTGTGTATGTTGAAAAGGCTGTGCTTTTTCTTTGGGTCCTTTGAGGGTGCAGAAGTGAAGGCTGAGAACAAACTCTGGGCCTGGCAGTGTTACATTGGGCATCAGTTTCATTATTGGTAACATGCACATAAACTAGTCCCTACTTATAGGATTGTTGTAGGAATTCAGTTAGTTAATATGTGCAAAGCGCCTAAAACAGAACTTGAAACATAGTAAGTATTTAATAAAATAAATAGCATTAAACAAGCTTTTAGGTGGGATTTGCAAATTACCCATGATACCTTTTTCCTACTGAATCTGAAAGAAAAATGTTGAAGTCACTTTTATGATTGTTGATTGCTTGGTTTTCTCTTTAATTACTGTCAATTTTTGTTTTGTATTATTGTTATTTTTTTGGGTGCATGGTCTGGGAATCGAACCCGGTCTCCTGCATGGAAGCTGAGCATTCTACCACTGAACCACCCCTGCACCCTGTCTTGTATATTTTGGGATTGTAAAAGTTCATACAATTTCACAACTTTCTTATTTTTGCTGTGAGCTGTACCTTTTATCCATATGAAATATTCTTCTCTTCTCTTGAACGTGTTCCGTCTTGAATTCTACTTTGGCTGATCACCTTATTTTCTGGGCTACCTTTTCCTTGGGGTAGTTTTTCTCATCCTATTATCTTTGACCTTTCTGGGCATTTACTTTTGAATCTTTTGTTAAAAAATTATGTAATTAATAAAAAATACCATCTATTGTAGTTTTTATTAGGGGAACTTAGCCTATTTACATATATTGAGATTACTGATAGACATTTTTCTTGCCCCTTTATTTTGCACTTCTTCCTCATTATGCTTTCTTGTATGGTTTTCCTTTCCTGACTCTTGTTCGATTGATTGAGTTTTCTTCGTCCCAGTTTTTGTTCCTTAAAGCAGTGTCCCCAGCAGGGGCCCTGATGTTATTTTTTTGGGGCAGGATGTTCTTTGTGTGGCCACTGTTTGCTGCATTGCAGGACATTGGCGTGCCTGGGCCTGGCTACAAGTGGATACTTCCCTCAACCCGTCAGTGGGACAACCCAACGTGCCCCCCGCTCCATCACCCCTAGTGGGGGACCACCTGCTAGAGGCTCAAAATAATACATCCAATTCCTGTTTTCTAGCTAGGACTTTTGTTTTGAATATTGATCTAAGCTCCTATCTTTCTCTCACCCCACGATCACTCTATTTCCACAAACACATCAAACCTGAGGATGGCTTCCACCCCCAAATCTTCTTACCACTGAAGCGGAATCCACTACTGTTGTAGTGCCAGATTGTAATACCTGGTCATAGACAATAACTGGTTTTATTAATGAGTTTTAAGTTTTTTCTCACTTCCGTATTCCACGTCTTGTTCTTGGATTCGTTTATTTTATTGAGGAAAAATTCACATGACATAAATTCACCCCTTCAACCATTTAAAAACATTTTTTTATTAATTAAAAAAAAAATTACAGGAAAGAAACACAAACATTCCCAACACATACACTCAGCAATTCACAATATCATCACATAGTTGCATATTCATCATCATGATCATATCCCAGAACATTTGCATCAATTCAGAAAAAGAAATAAAAAGACAACAGAAAAATAAAATAAAAACAGGAAAAAAATTTACATGCCATACCTCTTACCCCTCCCTTTCATTGATCACTAGCATTTCAAAGTAAATTTATTTTAACATTTTTCCCCCTATTATTTATTTTTATTCCGTATGTTCTACTCATCTGTTGACAAGGTAGATAAAAGGAACATCAGACACAAGGTTTTCACAGTCACACAGTCACATTGTGAAAGCTATATCATTATACAATCATCATCAAGAAACATGGTTACTGGAACACAGCTCTGCATTTTCAGGCAGTTCCCTCCAGCCTCTCCATTACATCTTTGTTAACAAGGTGACATCTATTTAATGCGTAAGAATAACCTCCAGGATAACCTCTCGACTCTGGTTGGAATCTCTCAGCCATTGACACTTTGTCTCATTTCACTCTTTCCCCTTTTGGTTGAGAAGTTTTTCTCAATCCCTTGATGCTGGGTCTCAGCTCATTCTAGAGTTTTTGTCAATCCCTTGATGCTGAATCTCAGCTCATTCTGGGATTTCTGTCCCATGTTGCCAGGTAGATCCACACCCCTGGGAGTCCTGTCCCACGTAGACAGGGGAAGGGTGGTGAGTTTCCTTGCTGTGTTGGCTCTACATCTGAGCAACAAAAGAGGTTCTCTCAGGGGTGACTGTTAGGCCTAATTTTAAGTAGGCTTGACCTATCCCCTGTGGGATTAAGTTTCATATGAACAAACCCCAAGACTGGGGGCTCAGCCTATAACTTTGGTTGCCCACACCGCTTGTGAGAATATCAAGAATTCAACTTGGGGAAGTTGAGTTTTCCCCCGTTCTCACCATTCCCCAAGGGGACTTTGCAAATACTTTTCCACTCACTGATCAAATCACTCTGGGATTCATCAGGGCATCACCTGGACAAACCAACAAAATCTCTTGTCCTATACAAAGTTCCATGTACTTTTTAAGGTGTTCAACCAACTATCTACATAAGGTATATTAGGAGATGCACTAGTCAAAGTATAAATTTGTGCCAAATAAACATTTCTTGCTTTAGTCTCACACGTAAGTTGAAATTTTAAAATATTAATTACCATCTATTTTCAGCACACTGCAGTAATGACATTCTTTTGTTCTTCCTCATGCAAAAACATTTTAAAAATTTGTACATTTAGTCACTATCATTATACACTCTAGGCATTCCTAGATTATACCATCTCAATCTTTATTGTCTAACTTTCTTTGTGATTTCATTTACGCCCCAGCTCTCCTCCTTCTATCATTCTCATATGCAGCTTCATTCAGTGTTTTAACATAATTGTATGACAGTTAGGTAATATTGTGCTGTCCATTTCTGAGTTTTTATATTCAGTCCTGTTGCACAATCTGTATCCCTTCAGCTCTAATTACCCAATATCTTACCCTATTTCTATCTCCTGATGGTCTCTATTACCAACGAAATATCCCAAGTTTATTCACTGATGTCAGTTCATATCAGTGAGACCATATAGTATTTGTCCTTTTGTTTCTGGTTAATCACACTCAGCATAAAGTCCTTAAGGTCCATTCATGTTGTTACATACTTCATAACTTTATTCTGTCTTACAGCTGCATAATATTCCATCTTATGTAAATGCCACAGTTTGTTTAGCCAACCGTCTAATGTTGATGGACATTTTGGCTGCTTCCATCTCTTGGTAATTGTAAATAATGCTGCTATAAACATTGGTGTGTAAATGTCCATTTGTTTCCTTGCCTTCATGTCCTTTGAATAGAGACAGCATATAGATGGGTCCTGTTATTTAATCCATTCTGCCAGACTATGTCTTTTGATTGGGGAGTTTAATCCATTAACATTCAGTGTTATTACTGCCTGGGTAGTACTTTCTTCTACTATTTTGCCTTCTGGATTTTATATGTCATATCTAATTTTCCTTCTTTTTACCTTTACTCATAGTCTTCCTTTCTACACTCTTCTCCACACCTCTCTCTTCTGTCTTTGTATCTGTCTCTAGTGCTCCCTTTAGTATTTCTTGCAGAGCTGGTCTCTTGGTCACAAATTCTCTCAGTGATTTTTTTGTCTGAAAATGTTTTCATTTCTCCCTCATTTTTGAAGGACAGTTTTGCTGGATATAGAATTCTTGGTTGGCAATTTTTCTCTTTTAATAATTTAAATATATTATCCCACTGTCTTCTCGCCTCCATGGTTTCTGCTGAGAGATCTGCACATAGTCTTATTGGGCTTCCCTTTTATGTGCTGAATTGCTTTTCTCTTGCTGCTTTCAAGATTCTCTCTTTCTCTTTGACCTCTGACATTCTGATTAGTAAATGTCTTGGAGAATGTCTATTTGGATCTATTCTCTTTGGGGTACGCTGCACTTCTTGGATCTGTAATTTTAAGTCTTTCATAAAAGTTGGGAAATTTTCAGTGATAATTTCCTCCATTCGTTTTTCTCCTCCTTTTCCCTTCTCTTCTCCTTCTGGGACACCCACAACATGTATATTCATGCACTTCATACTGTCTTTGAATTCCCTGAGTCCCTGCTCATATTTTTCCATTTTTTCCCCTATATTTTCTTTTTCTTGCCGGATTTCAGATATTCCGTCCTCTGGGTCACTAATCCTATGCTCTGTCTCTTGAAATCTACCATTGTAGGTTTCCATTGTTTTTTTCATCTCTTCTACCTTGCCTTTCATTCCCATAAGTTCTGTGATTTGTTTTTTCAGACTTTCAATTTCTTCTTTTTGTTCTTTCCTTGCCTTCTTTATATCCTCCCTCAATTCATTGATTTGGTTTTTGATGAGGTTTTGCATGTCTGTTCGTATATTCTGAATTAATTGTTTCAGCTCCTGTATGTCATTTGAATTGTTGGTTTGTTCCATTGACTGGGCCCTATCTTCAATTTTCCTAGTGTAATTTGTTATTTTTTGCTGGTGTCTAGGTATTTAATTACCTTAATTAGTTTGTTCTGGAGATTGCTTTCACTTCTTTTACCTAGGATTTTCTTGCTGGATGAATTTGTTGTCTATCTGTTCTTTGACATTCAATTCAGCTTTATCTGGACCTCTGGCTTAAGTTTTGTTTAACAGAGAAGAATTTTTCAGTTCTTGTTTTCTTGTTTCTTGCCCTGCTTGTATGGTGCCTCCACCCCTCCCCACTTAGGAGGGTCTACTTAGATAATATAGACCCCAGCTGAATTTTCCCAGACCAAACTGGCCTCCTATCAGGAGGAAAGAGTCACCTGCATCAGTTTTCCCTGAGGGTGAGACCCAGCAGGTTGAAATACTTTCCTGTGAAGTCTCTGGACTCTGTTTTTCTTATCCTGCCCAGTATGTGGCACTTGTCTGCCTACAGGTCCCACCAGTGTAAGATGATGCAGTACCTTTAACTTTGGTGGACTCTCCCTACTGGGGGCATGGTGGAGACAGAGGAGAGGTTGTAGGCTTGTTTTTTTTTTTTTTTTAATACATGGGCAGGTACCAGGAATCAAACCCAGGTCCTCTGGCATTCCAGGCAAGCATTCTTGCCTGCTGAGCCACCATGGCTTGCCCTGTAGGCTTGTTTTAATGGCTTCAAATTACCAAGCCCTGATGTCTGAATCCCTTGAGGGAGGGATTCCACCTGAGTTGGGCTTCACCCCTCCCCTGGGGAAGGCATAGGCTCCAGACAAGCCCCCAAAAGAGCTCACTTCTGCCTATGCCTGGGGCAGTTGCAGCCTGAGGAGCCCTGCCGCTATATCCAAAGGCAGTCAAGCCTTTGTAGAAACACAGCCACAAAAACCTGTTTCCTTCTTTTTTTTTTTCGCCCTTTTTCCATCAGCCCTGCCCCCTTGGCGCCAGGGCAAAAATGAGCAACCTCTGCTTTGACCAGGTTCACCTAAGTCAAGCTGGGGGCCTATTTTCAGTAGTCAGAATTTGTTAATTAATTCCACAATTGGTGTTTGATTGTGTTCAGTCCCTGCTACTGGTAAAGTTCCTTTCCTTTCCCCTCTGGGAAGCAGCCTGTGGGGGAGAGGCACTGGCCGCTGCAGCTTTGGGAACTCACGGTTCTGTGGGGGCTCGCAGCTGGTCCAGCTGGTCCAGACGGGGGTACGCTGTGTGTCCAGTCACTGATGTGGCCCCAGGAGCTGTTCTGTACTGTTTCTGGTTATTTACTAGTTGTTCTCCCCTTCAACCATTTTTAAAGTGCACAATTCTGAGGCTTCCAGTAAATTTACGATGTTGTGCAGTCATTGCTGCTATCTAGTTTCAGAATATTTTCATCACCCTAAAATAAAGCCAGCACCCATTTCAGCAGTCACTCCTACTCCCCTCTCTCTCACCTTTATGGTAAATCGGTGTTTAACCCTTTGAGGATCTGCCAGACTGTTTTCCAATGCGGATGCACCATTTACATTTCCACAGCAGAGTGTGAGGGTTCTACTTCCCACATTCTCACCAACCCTTGTTATTACTTGACTTTTTTTTTCTTTTGCTTTAAAAAATGGAACTCATTAAGTTGCAAATTTATAGTTCTAAGGCCTTGAAAATGTCCAAATTAAAGGAAGGCTATAAAAATGTCCAAACTAAGGCATCCAGGAAAAGATACCTTGGTTCAAGAAGGCCAATAACATTTGGGGCTTCTCTCTCAGCTGGAAAGGCACATGCTGATGTCTGCCAGCTTTCTCTCCTGGCTTTTTCAGTGGCTTCCCCTGGGGCATTTTCTTTATACATTGCCAGAGTTCTCTTGTTGTGTGGGCGTTGTTGTTTTTTTAATCATCCTTGGAGAAATGTCATTCAGGTTCTTTGCTCATTTTAAAACTGGACTATTTGTCTTTTTATTGTTGAGTTGTAAGAGTTCTTTATATATTCTGGATATGAGTCTCTTATTGAATATGCTGCAAATTTTTTTCCCATTTTGTGGGTTTGTCTCTTTGCTTTCTTGATGTTGACCTTTGAAATGCAAAAGCTTAAAATTTTGATGAAGCCTAACTTATCAGTTTTTTGTTGCTCATATTTTTGGTGTTATACCGAAGAAACCATTTGCTAAATACAAAGTTATGACCCTTTGCTTTAGTTAGCCTTCCCACCTCTGGGTTTTTGTGCTGCTGCCTGGGAGAACTCCTTATCTTAGTTCGCCAGGTCACCAGTGTGCTCTATTCTTCTATTCAGTGCTTTTTTTATACTTTGATGACCAAATGTTTGATTCTCATATCTAATTTATACATTTTTTTTTAATGGATGTGATAGCCTTTCCCACCTCTCCGATTATTCTTATCCTAAAGTATGATTCTGTTTGTTCTGGCACCTCTATATCCTCAGGTGTTAGTTCTTTTAGTTGACTGGTTTGATGAGTCTGTTTCAATGTATAGGTCTTCTTAAATATAAGTGAGTGATTTGGACTGTGCACTCTGTTTCTGCATTTGAAATTTCCTCTTGGCCTGTCTGTGAGGCTGAACCCATCCCCGGCAAAGACTGGGTAGAATGCCTGGCTGCTTTGTCATTAGTACCATATTCTTGGGTTTGGGGTGTGGGGATTTCCCCTCCCCTGCTGCATGTTGGTGCTGCCTGTAGGGCTGCCTGCTTTTGAGAACCAAACTCCCCTACAGCTGCCTTCTGCCTCTGGGCAGGTGCTTTTGCAGTTCTGGCATAGCGGGGAAGGGACTGAGTCTTCTGCTGCCTCTTTCAGGCCCCTGCCCCTCTCACCAGCCACCATCCATGCCTCATTTCCTCGGCCCCTGGCTTGGGGCTGCCACCTTCACAGCAGCCTTTCCTGGTGTGCTTTGGGCTCTGATGCCATTTTCAATCTGAGCCCACTGTTCGTCTGCCTGCCAGGGATGGATTCCTCCTGAATTCTGCCCTCCTCAGAACTACATTCTTCTTTTAGACATTTTACATATCCTTGATGTCATTTCTAAGGTTTTTTTGTTGGAAAGCTGAGGCTGAACGTGTCGCAGGCTGCCGTTTTGATCCAGTCGCTGTCATTTACATGGACTCCCCTGTTCTAGAAGGGATTCTTGAGGCTGCACGCCCTCCCACATAATTAGCGCCATATGGCAATTGTTTCCTGGTCATTAATGTCTCTTTGTAATCACCGTTCTAATAATTGCATAATATTTTTCTAGCATCTAGACCTAACTGACTGAACCGTTGCCCTTTTCTTCCCAACCTGGGACCATAGTAAAGAATGCTGCACGGAGCATCTTGTGCCTGAATCTTAGTGCACATCTGGAACTATTTTCCTAAAGTAGTGTTCTCAGGGAGCAGCTGTGGGTTCTGAAATGCCTGTTCTATCTCCTTCCTCCTGGACTGCCGTCCCGGAGCCTCCCCTCCCCTCTGGCCCCTGCCATGTCCAGGACTAACCATGATCTTCCCACAAGTGGCCTGGCTGTTTCTCCTCACCCTTGTGCAGAAGGCCTTTTCCTGGAGGCTCTGCCATCTCCCTTCGCTCAGTGATTCATCTCAGAGCCACGACCAAGTGAAATAGAATTTCATTCCCAGCAGGGCTGGCCCGAAAGTTGATGCTCATAAACTCACTTTACAGTCATCTATAAACTGAGTTTTCATGCTCGGCCGGCTCTGTTGGCTCTGCCCCTGCCAGCTGTACCGCCGCGGTGGGCTCTGGGCCCCAGCCTGAGGGGAGGCCTTGCCGTGTGCTGTGGCTGTGGGGTGAGTGGGGCCAAGGCTGTTGGGGTGTGTGTGTGCATTATAAACATATAACTGCATTTTTGTGATTTGGTCAGTGAAGCTGCTGTCGGTGACGGACATGGGGAGCTCCTGTTATAGCTGCTTCTCCTGAAGCTTATGCTGGGAGGGAATTTGGTGGGAAAGGAGGAGGGTGGAGGAGGAAGAGGAGAAGCAAGCAGCACCTGTGACATCCTGGGCACCAGCTCCAGCAAACCCTTCTTAAAGCCATCAACAGCCTCTTTGCCCCCTCTCTGTCCTTGCCAGTGACTCCTGACCCCCATAGCACCACCTAGAACCCTTTGGAGGAGCTGTGAAATAGAGGTTAAGGTCCTTGCCCAAAGTCACGATGTGCATTTTGTCCTTTGGGGCAGCTTTGTTTTGCTTTATCTTTTCCTCTGGAGGCCCCTTGTTCCATGGGGTTTGGGGAGCAGGGCAGAGTGAACAGTAGAAAGAGTGCCATCCCGTCCGTCTTTCTCAGGAACCTCCACCTCACCCTCGCAGGCTCAACCTGGGCGGGTCTGAAAGAGGCAGCTGTGCTCAGCCAGCTCAGGACATCTGCCTGCTTTCTTGCCCAGTACAGTGGCTGCCTTAAATGCTGTGCCAGGCCAGGCCAGCTGGGTGTAGTGGACAGAGTTTTTGAAGGGTCCTGGAGACAAGGTGGAGACCAAGAGTGGATTCTTGGTTCTGCAATTCCTTGCTGAGGGACCTGGGGTCAGCTGCTTAACCTCTCTGAGCCTCCGCCGTTGCCATGGTACCACTCACCAGGTGTGGGGAGGTTTGTGGGGGCAGGTATGGCATTCTAGATCCCCTGCTTCTACTCCCAGCACAGCCTCAGAGTGAGCCTTTCCAACCATAAGTCAAAGCAAGCTACTCCTTTGTTTATAACCTGCCATGGCTCCCTATTTCCCTTGGAGTTGAAGCCCATGGGCCAATAGGATCCCTTCCTGTGGTACCTCTTGGGCCTCACCTCCTCTCTCTATCCCTGTGCTCCCTCTGCTCCAGCCACACTGACCACCCATTGTTTCTCAAGTACCCCAGACATGGTCCTACCTCGGGGCCTTTGCACTGCTTTTTCCCTCTACCTGCAGTGCCCTTTCCCAATGGCTTTCCTTCTTATCTTCCCTGAGTATATGTCAGTTTCCCAAGGAGATCTACACTAATTCCTTATCTTAAATTGAACCCCCCTCCAGTCCCAATTTCCCTTTCTCTGCTCTATTTTTGCCATAGAACTTACTACCTATAATGTACCACATATTGCACTTATTTACTTGTTCATTTTTAATACTTCCTCTTCCATTAGCATGGAAGCTCCAAGATAGGGTTCTAAATCTGTTTGATTCTCACATAAACCCATGTGTGTAGAGTTGTGCCTGGTATACAGTAGGCACTCAGTTGAGTAAAAGAATGAGTGAGCGAGAGTGTCTAATAAGTTGTGGCTAGTGTACGGTCTCAGCAAGGGTAGAGACCTCTGCCAAGCCCCCTTCCTCCACCTGCATCCTCAGGCCCAGCTACTGGCTCACAGGTGCTTCTCCATGGGTGGTAGACAGGTAGGTTGTGTTCTTGTGTCCTTCATCCCCTGGGATATCCCCAGGGCATCTGAGATGGGATTTTCCCAGCAGGTGGAGGAGCTGTCTAAGCTTTTACCCCCAGGCTGTCAGCCTGGGCTGCCCCTGGGGTGTCCTACCATGGCAGGGAGAGGAGCCACTGGGACAAACCGCCCTGCTTGACTGCTGATAGGTGAACCTTTCCTAGCCCTGGCTGTCTTCTGTGTGGCAGTGGAGACTGTGACCATATCTGGGTTAAATGCAATGTGCAGAATTAAAGCTGGGCTGGAGATCTGAGTTCTGGGATGAGCACTGCTCCGTTATCAAGAGGGACTTTGGCGGACGGCAGGGGGGCTGGCTCCATAGCTCCTGGGTGTGCCTTGGGCCCCTTACCCCTGCCTCTCCTGCCCTGAGGGTCCCTGCTGTGCCCTGGCTATGCTGCCTTTTGACGGGAAGTGTGACATCATGGGGACAGCCGGCCCCCAGTCTTTCTCATGAGCAAGGTACCCACTGTAAAGAGGGGTCAGGAGTATACTGAAAGACTGGGCCCCTGATGGTCTAAGGTAGAGGCCTGGGGTCCCTGCTGCAGGGGAGGCTGGGAGGAAGCTGCGACCATGAGGATGGTCTGGGGGTGTCTGTTGGGGGTGCCTCTGCCCAGGGTACCTTGGCCCTTGTGGATTGGGCGCTGGGTCCCGCAGTGACTGGGGCACTCAGCACTGGCATTCGACTTACCGAGCCTCTCTGTATCTGCCTGCTCTGAGGAGGTGCTGTGGTTTTCCTTCCTATTCCTGCTTTTTGCACTTGGGGAGCTGACTCGGCCTTTCTGATGGTATAAACCAAATGGACACCCCGGGGGTCCCTTGACCTCCCTGAATCTAGGTCCAAGCCAGAGAAGGGGACCCAACTTGCCCCTCTGGCCCAGTGGCTGGGATAACTGGGTGAGGATCCCTGCACACGGCCTGCCTGCCTCTCCTCGCCATCCGTGCAGGGTGAGGATGCCAGATGGGTGCTCCCAGGAAAGAGGCAGTGTGGAGAATCCATTTTCAGAAGGTGAAATGTAATTGTGGGTGATTGAAAACACCGCCAAGGTATTCGTCATACTTTTTATGAATGCTTCCTCTCTGGGTCATTCACACCACTCTGGGAAACTCACAGGCCCGCAGAGGCTTCTTTGCTCAGAATGGTGCTGGGGGCTCTTGGGTGGTTCAGGCCAGCGGGCAGGAGCAGCCACGTCTGCAGGTACAGCCTCATGCAGAGAGGGAGGCTGATGGGGGGGAGGGGTCCACTGGGCAGGTCGGACCCACACAGATTTCCTGACCCCCAGCCCCTTCCAGCTCCACTGACTCCAGATGACTTGGGCCGGGGTGGTTCTGGGCATCTGCATTTAT
Organism: Tamandua tetradactyla; assembly: GCF_023851605.1. Classification (NCBI taxonomy): domain Eukaryota; kingdom Metazoa; phylum Chordata; class Mammalia; order Pilosa; family Myrmecophagidae; genus Tamandua; species Tamandua tetradactyla. The sequence continues at coordinate 9,834,254 of NC_135339.1, forward strand.
CAGGCCTCCCGGGAGATTCTTGAGCACGCTGAGGTGTGAGAAGCACTGGATTGGAATAAGGTGGTTCGAAACCCAGGCTGCCCCTTTCTCAGAGAGAACAGTGTAAGACCAAGACAGGCATCTTATCTGGATGCTGGACAGGTCAGTTTGGGGCTTGTGCGCTTGTGTGCTTGGAAGGATGCTGGCCTGCTTCTCTGGAGTTCTGGGATGCACACGCTCAGGGTCATTCCAGGTGGGCCGCCCCCTTGCCACTGTGGGAGCTGGCTCCATCTCTGCCTTTGGCCAGCCCTTTCTTGGGTCAAACTTTCCTCAGCCTGCGGGCCTCACGCTGTGCTGTTCCAGTTTGACTTGGGGCAGTTATGACAGTCATCAGTGTCGGGGAAGACCCTGTCATTAGGGTTCATCTCTAGGGACAAGACTGTCTAGGAACAGGGTTGTTACAGCTCTGGAGTGACCTTACGAGTGGATTCTCTTGCAAGTCAGGGCTACAAAATTCCTAACATAGAGTTAACAGCTGGCAGCCCTGGCTGTATGAGAGTGTGTAGAGAAGGTGAGCACAGTCGGGTTCCTGCTTAGTGGTTAAATGTGTAGAAGGTGTGGATGGCCTGGGGGGTTAGAGAGGACTTCCAAGAATGCTTGTGTCCAAATGGGTGAGTGGAGGGCCCCGATATGGATAGGAGCAGGCATGGCTGCCATGTGCCGAGCCTGTGGCTAGTGCTGTTTTGGTGACTCATGGTGTATTCTGTGACTCGTTTGCTGGGTGTTTTAAGAGTAGAGAAATAGAGGTTGGCTGGGCATATGGGTGGGTGGATGGATGGTGGATGGGTGGATGTGTACTTGGATGTATGGATGGGTGGCTGAGGTTGATAGGAGTTAGAAAGATGAGTAGATGATGGATGGATGGATGGTGGGTTGAGTTTATTATGGCTGGCTGGGTCAGTGGGAGAATGGGTAGATGGGTGGATGGCTGGGGCTTGGAGTTGAGTAGATTGACAGATTAATATGTTGGAGGATGGTGATGGCTGGCTGGCTGGGTGGATTCCTTCCATGGATGGGAGCAGGTGGATGGGTGGATGATTGGAGGGATGTATATACGTATAGGTATAGATGGATGAAGGAAAAGGTGAATGGATTGTGGGGTAGGAGATCAGGTGGGTAATGATGCTAAATAATAGAAAATTAAGCTGTAACCAGATATATACAAATGCAGATTCCTTGTGTGACTCAGGCTGTCATTATGGTCCTGAGCGGGGGTTGGGAGAAGTAGTCCCTCCCTCTTTTGGGCCATGCAGATCAGGTTTCTGCCCTGAGAGCCACTGTCCTAACCTATGGTGATGCCTCAGCAGTCCTTGTCTGGTGGGTATGGCTGCCTGGAGTCTGGGAGTGCTGGTGGGATGACACTGTGCCAGGACAGAGTGGAGCTGAGAGAGCTTGGACATGGGTGCCTGGATGATGTGGGATGAGGTTTTCCTCATCGAATCCCAAGCAGGCGTGATGTTAAGCACTTTGCTTTCTTTGTTTTATCTCATGCCACCGAAAGGTGGGTATCGGTCCCCACAGTGGAGGAGACTGAAGTTTGGCAAGGACAGTTGGCTAGTCCAAGGCCATGCCATTTAGCAGAAGCAGAGCCTGGAGTTCCAGCAGAGCCTGGGAGCTCTGAGCTAAGGGGTGTGTTCTAGTTTGCTAGCTGCTGAAATGCAACACGCCAGAGATGGATTGGCTTTTAATAGAAGGGGATTTATTTCACTAGTTCTTCAGAGGAAAGGCAGCTAACTTTCACCTGAGGTTCTTTCTTACGTGGGAAGGCACAGGGTGATCTCTGCTGGCCTTCTCTCCAGGCCTCTGGGTTCCAACAACTTTCCCCGGGATGATTCCTTTCTGCATCTCCAAGGCCTGGGCTGAGCTGCGAGTGCTGAGATGAGGTATGCCGAGCTGCTTTGGGCTGTACTATGTTGTGCTCTCCCATTTTAACACCAGCCAATTAAGTCAAACGTCATTCATTGCAGCAGGCACGCCTCCTAGCCGACTGCAGATGTAATCAACAACAGATGAGGTTCACATGCCCTTGGCTTATGTCCACAGCAACAGAACTAGGCACCTTTACCTGGCCACATTGACTCTTGAATCTAACTACCACAGGGCGTTGGGATCAGACTCCTGCAATGGGTCTGGGGCAGGAGGTCCACTCTGGAAAGGACAGATTGGGCAAGGGTCTATGCAGGTCCCAGGGATGAGTGAACATAAGGGATTTGGTGACTCAGAGTTGAGGTCCTGGGTGCCCTCTCTGGGCTCTGTGCCCACGTGGCCTTTCTCAGGCTCCTGTACTAGGTCTTAGGGGACTGGGCAGGGCTCTGGAATGGTAGCCCCACATTCTGGGCTCAGCATGGAGGGTCCAGGACAGCTGGCACACTAGTGGCTACCACTAGTGGGAGGGGCTGGGAAAGGAGGTGTTGTCTCAAGAGCCAGAGCCAGCCTCATAAGAGGTCAAGGAGTCTTCCTTTACTCACTAACCCTTTATTGCTAAGGACCCCATCTTGCTTTCCTAGATCTGCCAAGAATCATTTCTCAGAACTCCTGGGGCTTCTTTGCCCTTGTTTCTGGGCCAGGTCAGGGATTCTTCTGTAGTGTCCCCAGAGAAGATCCTATAGGCATGAAGCTGGCCCCATCCTCAGGGGCTGGGAAGCTGATAGCCCAAAGGATGGGGTGGAAGGGCCCTTGGTCTCAGGGATCTGAGCCTCCTCCATGCCATGCCACCTGGCTGGGACCACCCTTGGGGCCTGCCACATCCATGCTTATGTGGGCCTTATTTGATGGTAGGCTTCAGGCTAGGGGAGTTGCCACCATCATTTCAGGCCTTGGGCACCTGCTGAAGGCAGCCAGCGCTTGCTCTTGGCTGTGGAGCCTGAGGGGCAGGGAGGTGGGAGCTCAGGAATGAAGAGCTGGAAGCACCCCCCATCCTCCCCGTGTTGGAAGGATGGAGAGAGGGAGCTGGACCTGCACTGTCTTTGGGAAGGAAAGGTAAAGCAGGGAAAAACAGAAAAGTAATTTTAGTGCATTAGGCTAGAGAAGGGAGCGTGTTTACGGATCATTTAGTTTACGGATGGTGATAGGTTAGTGGTTAGATTAGCAGGAAGCCAGTCAGCTCGAAAGGAGCGAATTAATTTATGAGATTGTAAAGGGGAAAATTGTTTGCAAGAAATACAGGGGTTTTATTGTAATAGCATGGAATTTAGCAGAAACAACAAGTGCTGGCAGGCCCAGCTGTCTGTCAGGAAACCTTCCAGCAGCGGCACCAGCCTGGGGCTGAGGGCAGGTGGGAGTAGCGAGACGCCCTGGTGGGGGCTAGAGCTCCGCTGCTACCTGGCTGCCCAGGTGAGGAGAAAGCTGGTCCTGTCCCTTGAATTTCCTGGGCTTCGGGATTGAGTTTTCTGCAGCCCAGGACCCTGGACTGGGTTGGGGGAGGGCTTGGCAACAGGGGGGAATGTCCCTGGATGCCACTTAGTCCTGAGACATCCTTGCACCCTGCCTCAGGGTCATGCTGCACACAGCCTCTCGAGGGAAGACCTCCCTGCCTTGGAGACCTCTGGAAGGAGGATTCTAGGTGTTTCTTTGTGCCCCTATGCCACATCGTGGGGTCCCAGGAAAGGAGACCTTGGGTAGGGGAGCCCAGAAGCTTGTAGAGCCCTCCATTCATTACATGAATGTTTCCTGTGCCCATCCATGTGCCCCAGAAGATGGCCAGGTGGGACCCCAAGAGCTCCAGTTCTGGCCCACGACTTACCGGCTGAGTGAGTGAGCCTCTCGGAACCTCTGTCTCCTCCTCTGTAAACATCTTAAGGTTGTGAAGGTTCCCCGAGAAGATTTATGGTGCCTAGCATGTGGCTGGCACTCAGCAAAGGGACCTGTGGTTACGTGGGAACTGCCCACCTTCTTCCCTGGTCCCCTCCAGAGGAGATGCCTTTTGCCTGGGCTCATTCTTCTGGACTCTGACTGGCTGCTCTGTCCAGTCCTCAGCCTCTCCCTCAGCTCGGAGCCCCTGAGTCCTCTGGCCTGGCGTCCAGTCCCACAGGACCCTTTGGTGCCCTATTGTTCCCCCCGCAGTGGTGGCCACCGTGAATGGCCATTCCTGGGATTCATTTACTTGTCTTTTCCTGTGTTCCCAGACTGTAGGGGCACAATTCTGGGGCACTGTTCACTGTAGACTATGGGAATGGCACCTCCAGGGTTGTGCAAGTGGCAGTCCTGCCAGTACTTAAGAGTTTACACAGGGCTCAGTCCCCCTAGCTGTCTTTGTGCTGTGACCAGGCGTGATTTCCAGGTGAGGAAACGGGTCAGAAAGGTGGGGCGTCCTGCCGAAGCCTCAGGGCTACTGGAGTCGGGATTTGGACCTTTCTGCCACTGCCACCCATCCATGCCCCTGGTCCTTTACCATATGCCTTGGGTCTAGGATGACAAGAGTCGCCCAGATGATTCAGCCCAGGATATCTGCCCCATGGGGACCGGAGTGGGGAGCCCCGTTTCTCCCTCAGGGCCGGCCTCCCGTCCCCTGCACTTGGAATTTGTGCCATGTGCCTCTTGGCTGAGCGCCACCACCGTGCAGCCTCTTTCTGCTGACAGCAGCACTTTTGCAAAGTTCAGACTGCCTGGGCCACTGTTCAGTTAAATGTGGGTGAAAACAAACCAAAACTATCTCCAAATGTTTCCGGGTGGCTTAGCTCCTTCAAGCCCAGATGACATGAGGGTCATTTCACTTTCCTAACCAAAATCCCTCCACCCGGGACAAATTGCTTTCCAGCAGCAAGCTGGAGAAACTACCAGAGAAAAATGCCCCTCGTGGTCCTGGGCCCTGCCCTGAACACACTGTCCCTCTCTTGGTGGAGCTAAAGGCAAGGGCCCCCCGCAGCCCCTCCCAAATGGGCACCCTCACCCTGCCTCAGTGAGCAAAGGAGATGGGCTGGCTTTTGTTTCTCTCCAAGCTGCTGCTCCAAAATGGGATTTCTTGCAACCTGCCTCCAGCAATGGGCGTGAAGGTCTGGTCCCTGCCTCCCCAAGGACATAGAAGGAGGGCACAACTGAGCCATCAGGCTCTGCCTGGGGGCAGGCGTTTGGTAAACTGTTAATTGAAATGGATTGTGAGGCTGCCCGTGAATCTTCAACTTAACTCCTGAACCCTGAACTCAGGTGGGAGGGATGGAGGCGCAGGGAGAGAGAGGGGTCACGGTGTATTTCTTCACTCCGGAAGCCCTGGGTTCTCAGGACCTTGGAAGGTCTGTTGGAACCGACGGGTGTGGTCTGTGGTTAGGTATTTGCCCTGCCCGGTTGAGGAAACAGGAACACCCTCCAGCTTTGGCAGAGGGAAGTTTTGTGGGGCCACACCCCACTATGGGAGCAGGAGTGCGTGTGACACCCATCTGCTGAAACGGGGTCCTCAGCTGCCCCTGGTTCCTCCCGCACTGCTGGTGACGTCATGGACAGAGGACAGGCTGTCCCACCTGGCTGTCTGTGTTTGTACTTACTGGCTGTGTGATTTCAAGGACAGTTCTTAAGCTCTCTGAGCCCCGGTTTCCTCATCGGTAAAGAGGGACTAATACCTGCCCAATTGGCTCTTGGGGGACTGAACAAAATGACGACCTGTGGTGTCTTAGTACCGAACCTGGCACAGAGAGGGGTTCAGCTGGTCCCTCCTCCCTCCCTCTCTCTCCCCTTTCTTGGCTGCCATTCCTCATCTTTTTCCCTGCCACCTCCTTCCCTTCCTCTTCCTCTGTCTTGACCCACGAAGCTCTTTCAGGGTAGATCGACTGGAAATCTGTCGTGCTCACCTTCCTATACCCTCTGCTGTCTGGGACAGAGAGATCTGAGCTCGAAGATAAAAGGCTATTCCTGAGCAGGCTGCTGCACCGTGTTAGTGAAGCCAGCCAGGTTGTAAATTCTTCTGGCTTTGGCTTCTTGAAATCTCCAGAGATAAATGAGGGGACATTTCAGGCTCCTGCAGCCGTAGGGTGCACATGGGAGTCTCTGAGATGGGATGACAGCAGGGCAGCAAGCGTGTCTGCTTGGATCAACCTCTCCTAGAATTACCTGACTGCCTAAACCAGGCATCAGGGTGTGGGAAGCCTGGAGGTTGGGACCCTGTGTCGTCCCATCCCTCCCCAAGATTTGGATGCCTGGGTCCTTCCCAAGGGCCCTGGTGGTCTGATGCATCCACCTGTGACTCGAGTCCTGGGGTGGTGTCAGGCCCAGACTGAGAGCAGATGGAGCCCTGTTATCCACCCCTGCCCACCCAGAACAGGAAGGAGATTGTGGGGGCTGCTCCTGAGCTGCTCTGAGTCAAAGGGAGCCACGAGGTCCATGGTTAAGGGCAGGGGCACTGGGTTCTCAGTCAAGTGACAACAGAGATGCTTTCAAAACTGCACAGATGGTGGAGATGAGGTGGCCTTGGGCCAGCCAGCTTGGACATGAGGGGTGCTGGTGGGCTTGGGCAGACCTGGGGAGATAGAGAGGAGTTGGCCAAGTCCTGGGTGCCCGCAGATCACAGGGGGTGGGTGGAAGGGGGCTACAGACGCTGAGCTCAGGAGGCCCCGGCACCGGAAGGTCTTTCCTGGAGACGGGTGTTGCGGGAAGAGGGCTTCGGCACACCTTTTGTGTGTGCAGTTTCTAAAGACACCTTCTGGGGGGTGTGTGTGTGGTCCTGACCCCCTTTAGGTGGCCTCACTGGGTGGGCTTCCTCTTCCAGGATGGTGTAACCAGCAGACATGCTGCAGGCAATCCAAGTTTCTCCCAAGAGTCACCAGGCAAGCGCTGCTCATCCCAGCCAGGGTTCTTTCTAGGTCGTGGTGTTGCAGGTGGAACATGTGAGACCAGTCGGGCCCCTCTGCTCCTTTACCTGACAGGCAGGCACCCCCAGAACCCCCAAATGCGCAGCCTCCGCGGGCCCTGTTCCTTTCTCATCATGGCCCTACCCCCGAAGCCCTCTTTCTTTGCCCATTACTCAATGCCCTCCAAAGTCTACCTCCACTGAGGTAGCTCTTCTGAGACCAAATGCTGCTCATACTTCACTGACTCTGGCTTGGCTAATTAGCATGAGGAGGCGGCGCCTTCATGGGTCCTGTTGGCTTAAGTCTCAGCTGGACCCTCCTCTTCATTTTGTCCCACTGCAACTATGATTAGAACCCACCTCACTCTCGGGGCCTCAAGAAAATCAATGCCCTGCAGCCTGTGACTTTATAAATCCTAAGTACCATGGCAGGTTCCCCTACTTTCACTAATTTACTATATCCTCTTCCTATTAACCTAAAGTGTAGATATTTCCAAACATAAATAACCAAGCAATTATATCTTCAGAAACCCTCTAACCAAATATATTTTAAATTTTATATACTTAACCTGATGTGTTTTCCTTTTCTAGCACAGTAGATTTCTCTTCTGATCAGTATTACCCCCATAGGAGAGCTTATGACTTGGGAACAAGGTCACTTTTGAGGTTGCATATTTTGTGTTCTTATTCTACTAGTACATTTGAGTGGAGATCCTGCCCCCCTTGTTTCCAGCCCTCTCCCCCGGTTCCTTGGGATGTACAAGAACTGGATAGCCACAGATTCTTGGATCAGGGCCTGGCCACGAAGTCTGGTGGGACCCTGTTCTGGTTCTGGGGATGGACGGACCCGTGGAGACCAGAGGAACTGCTTCTGGGGGCAGGGCTGGGCTGGAAAGGTAAGTGTCTAGAGAGAGCTGTCAAGAGAGGAGCAGGTGGCAGGAGGTGAGGGCAAACCTGGCACCTGGAACCTCGGACAGTAGAATTCACACGGAGATGGCAGCCAGGTGTGGGGATAAAGAATAGTGGTCCCCTCCACCTCCACCCCACTCCCCACCCCCACCTTGGGCAAAGCGCTCTGTAGGTAGGGGCAGGTCAGCACCCTAGACAGCTCCGGGGCCGTGCCTTTTTCATAAGCGCTTCTGAGGCAGAACCCCAGTGACTCTAGAGTTCAGGACCACTGGGGTGCCCTGCCCTCTCCTTGATACTTTTGATTGTTAGGGGATCTTAGATCCTTTTATGGAGACTGGTGCTCAAGAACTTTGGATCTGTGTCAGAGGGGAGGCCTTGTTTTCTAGTCTGGGTAATGGACCACTTTCCATCCTGTTTCCCACTTTTCCCTTTCTCTTGACTATTAGCTTCTGGAACTGGTTCATGGCAGGGACAGGAGAGAGAGACTGGAGGGAACTGGGCCCAGATGCAGGAGGTTTTACCATCGTGGAGACCCTTTGGTTTCTGAGCCTCAGACTTGTACTTGGGAGTTTCTGGATAGTTCCTTTATCTCTCCTTGGGATTGAGAAGTCTTGAGTCAGACAAATGGTGCAAAGTGTGATTAGGAGCTATGCTGACTCTGTGAGAGAAATGTGCTCGGAGGATTATCCGAGCAGCGACCCTTATTCAACTGGCCTTGGCTCAGGAGAACCCCAGAGACCTGGGGGCCCCATTAACACTCACAGCTCCTTTGCAGGAGCCAGGCCCAGAGTAGGGGCCAGCTGGGGCCTGGGGCTCTATCATGAGGTCTCCCCCCAACTCCCTCTGAGACAGCTGGGGTGGAGGACTCTAATTCTCTTTCAAGTTTTGGAGAAGAGGCTGGGACTCCAGCGTCTTTGCCTAAAGACAGGCTTAAAGTGTCCAGTTGGGTAACCCTGAAGGCATTTCTTCCACTTTGAGCCCGAAGGTCAGTTGGAGTTATCATTTCTCATGGCTGGGAGTCTTCTGAGGAAGGACTGCTTCTGAATGTAGTCCAGGTAAATGTTGGGGCGCTGGTCACCCCCCAGGTGAGCGAGCATTTTGAAGTTGTCGGCACTGATTTAAAAACGTGACTTACATGATGTTCTGGAATTGGTTCATGGCAGGGACAGGAGAGAGAGACTGGAGGGAACTGGGCCTAGATGCAGGAAGTTTTACCATCGTTTAACGATATTGTTGCAGTGTCTTTAGAAAGAGGGCTTGCGACCTACCTCCTTGAGCCTCAGTTTCCCTAGCTGCAAAATGGGGATGATGTTGTTGGCTTTGTGGAGTTGTTGCGAAGATTAGAGACAAAGTAGAGAGAGTGATCAGTTGGAGTCTCAGCCCGCTCCTTCTTTTCAGGGAGCCAAGACGTCCTGTGATGCCCCTTTCTGAAATCCCTGGGGGGGGGGGCAGGGGAACACATCTCTCAGGCCCTGGGGGAGTACTGTACCAACATTACCAGTCTCTCATCTCTTTGAAAATTGAAACCTTTAGGGCTAATGGGCACCCCCACTCTCTGCCTTCAGAGGCTGAGCAGAGGGGCCTTTCTGGACAGACGTGTCCCCAACTATGGTGGCCCTGCTCTACTCCTTCCCGCACAGCCTCAGCCCCCACCCCGCCCCTGCCAATGCGACTGTTAGAGACTCCCCTGCTTCCGGGAGGGTGAAGGATGGAGAATGGGAGTGGGATCTGAGAATCGTCAACACCTTTTTCTTTTGAGTTTTACACAGTTATAAAGCCGGGATCCACCCTCAGCCATGCCACTTACAGTTGCTTTAAGAGAAATAAAGAGAGATTTATGCAGTGCACCTCATGGCGGGTGCTGGCCCCGCTTTTCTGCTTGCACCCCCACCCTCCTGACCCATGCAGGGGTCTTGCAGGGGAGGGGGCCTTCTCCCGTGAAGGGGCAGAAGGACACGGCACCCTTTGGCTCTAAAATACTCCTCTAGCCCACGTTTGGATCTGCGAGTGCCCCCCGCCCTCCACCTTGACCTTGGAAAGAGTGCAGCTTTGTGGTATGCCATCCTGGGTTCTGATTTTCATCCCCACGTCCTTGGCAGAGGTGAGTTCCCCTGCCCCTCTTTGAACTGTAGTTTTCTCATCTGCAAAGTGAAGATAATAGTCTGTACCTTATGGGAGTGTTGGAGGTTGACTTTGATAGCAGATATGGCAGGACCAGGAACAGTCCTGGAGCCAAGAGTAAGGCGCCCCTAGTTCTCCCTCCTGGCTTTGGGGATCTCCTGCCTGGAGTCCCGGCTGGGGGCAGCGGCAGGGTCAGAGTTCTGCTGGACTTAGCAGGTGGGTAAAGAAGAAAGCCAGAGGCCTGCTGGGTCCGTGACAGGGGTCCAGGAGCAGGTGGGACCCTCTGTGGGACCACAGCAGCAGAGCTGGGGGTGGGCTCAAGGGAGGCAGCATAAGGGTGGACATGTGGAGCGTGAATTCAGTGCAGGATTCTTTTTGCCCGATGCTTTCCTCATCTGAATCAGGTCCCTGGCTCCTGCCCTGCCTTTATCTTGGTCCATGCTGAGCAGGAGATTTCCGAGTTCTCCAGGAGCAGCTGCCTGAAGTAGCAAGGGGCAGTGAGCATTTTGAAGCAGGTTATTGAGCAGACAGGATAGGTTTGAGGCAGAAAAGTGCAGAGAAGGGAACTGGGGCCTGAGCTCTCGGAACCGCTTTCGGTGCTACTGGGAGCGAGGTAGGAGCAGGGAGGGTCACTCTCTGGGCCAGTGGCTTGTCGGGAAGAGTGCTCGAGAACACTTAGCATTGCGCCTTCCCCCAGCAGTCAGTGGGTGCCCCTCGGGAGCATCCAGCAGGAGGGGGAGGAAATGTTGGAACTAGTGTAACGAGAAGCAATGATCTGAGACTAAATAGGGAAAACTTGTTGGGTCTTTCAAAGGTGAGCGGCAATTAGCCTGGTGACAACTTGCAGAGCTTGGCCTTGGAGGGAGTATCTGGAAAGGTGCCAGGGCAGGTAGGGGATGGGGCTCAGGACAAACCCTGCCTTCTCCTGCCAGCACCTGGGGCCCCTGAACCAGATGGGCTGTTGGTGAGTTGGAGAGAACCCAGAGGCTGTCACCAAATTCCCCACCCCAGCCTGTTACAGTTGGGTGACAGGGAACAATGTAGTATCCATTAAGCAGCTCAGTTTTCTCATTGAGAAAATGGGGCTATAAGACCTCCTGCCTCCTTGGGGTGACGTGAACATATTGAGAAAAACATGTAAGTGTCAACGACTCTCGTGCCTAGTAGGTGGTTGGTGCTCAAGAAAGTAGATTCTCCTCTTGTCTACCCCTTCCCTACTCATCACCCACTTACTGGGCCTAATCTCTGTTTGGTGGGGGGATCATCTGAGCTGAGCAGTACTCTGCCTTTAAAAAAAATAGTTTTAAATTTTTATAAGAGAAGTTGTAAGTTTACAGAAAAATAATCAGAAAATACAGAGTATCCCACATACTCCTTCTTCACCCTTTCCCCTCATTTTTCTTACTGTTAACCCTTTGCATTAGTGTGGTAACTTTGTTATGATTGATGAAAGAATATAATTACAATTGTTCTAGTAGCTGTCATCCATAGTTGACATTAGGGTTCACTGTTTGTATTATACAACCTTATGGTTTTTTTTTTAAATTTTTTAATTCTAGTAACATATATATACAACCTAAAATTTCCCCTTTGAATCACATTCAAGTATATGGTTTGGTGGTGTTAATTACATTCGCAATGTTGTGTTACCATGACCACTATCCACGACCCAAACTTCCCCATCGCCCCAAATAGAAGTTTATACCAATTAAGCATTAACGCCCTGCTCCCACCCCCACCCCGCCCCCTGTAACCTATTGTTTGGTTTGTTAAAGCTTCTGGAATGAAATAGTCCAGAAATGGATTGGTTTTTACAATGGGGATTTATTAGTTTGCAAATTTACAGTCCTAAGACCATGAAAACGTCCCAATTAAGGCATCAACAGGATGATACCTTCTCTGAAGAAAAGCCAATGGCATCTGGGGTACCTCTGTCCCATTGAAAGGCACGTGGCCAGGGTCTGCTGGTCCTTCTCTCCCGGTTCTTTCAACTGGCTTTGGTGGCTTTCTCTCTCAGCTCCTATGGGGCCTTTTTTTTGGCATCTGGGGTGTTTTTCTCTAAGCACCCTCTCTCGGTGTTCCTGCCTCTTATCCTCTCATAAAGAACTCCAGTAAAGGATTAATCCTCACCTTGAATGGGCTGGGGCACATCTCAATTGAAATAACGTAACCAGAAGGTCCCACCCACAACAGGTCTGTACCCACAGGAGTGGATTAAAAGAACATGGCCTGTTCTGGGGTATATAACAGCTTCAAACACCACACCTAGATTCTAGGTCCTGACTTGATGATTTTGCTTATTCTAAATATTTCAGTAAGGTCATGTGGTATTTGTCCTTTTATGTCTGGTTTATTTCACTCAGTGTGGTATCTTCAGGGTTCATCCGTGTTGCTGCATGTATATCAGAACTCCCTTTTTTCCCTCCATTTCTTAATAGAAGTTATAGGTTTACAGAACAATTGCATAAAATACGAAGTTCCCATTTACCACCCTATTGTTGACATCTTATATTAGCATACCTTTTTTACAATTCATGAAAGAACATTTTTATAATTGTACTATTGACAGTTGTCCATCATTTATAATAGTGTTCATTGTGTTGTACAGTCCTATTTAAAAATTTTTTTTCTAGTAACATATATACAACCTAAAATTTCCCCTTTCAACCATATTCACATAATATACTTCAGCACTGCTAATTACATTCACAATAGTGTGCTGACATCGCCACCAATTACCAAAACTTTATGGTCAACCTGAAGAGAAACTGTCCAATTCAGGTATTAACTCCACATCCCCTGTCCTCACCGGATCCTCTGGTAACCTGTATTCTTGATTTTGACTCTATGAGTTTGCTTATTCTAATTATTTCATATCATTGAGGCCATACAATATTTGTTCTTTTGTGTTTGGTTTATTTCAGTCTGCATAATGTCTTCAAGGCTGATCCATGTTGTCATATGTATCAGAACGTCCTTCCTTTTTATGATTGAATAATATTCCATTATATGTTTGTACCACATTTTTTTATTCATTCATCCATTGATGAACATGAGTTGCTTCCATCTTTTGGCAATATTGAATAATGCCACTATAAACATTGATGTGCAAATTCCTGTTTGTGACCCTGCTTTTATTTCTTTTGTTTGTAAACCTAGAAGTGGGATTGTTGGATCATATGGTAATTCTATACTTAACTTTCTGAGGATCTGCCAAACTGTTTTCCACAGTGGATGCACCCGTTTACATTCCCACCAACAATGAATCAGTGTTCCTATTTCTCTGTATCTTCTCCAGCACTTGTAATTTCCATTAAAAACATAGTAACCATTCTCATGGGTGTGAAGTAGTCTCTCATTGTGGTTTTGATTTGCATTTCCTTAGTGGCTAGTGATGTTGAGCATCTTTTCATGTGCTTTTTGACCATTTGTATATCTTATTTGGATAAATGTCTGTTGAAATCTTGTCGTTTTTTTTTTGAATGGGCAGGTACTGGGAAATGAACCCAGGTCTGTGGCATGGCAGGCGAGAATTCTGTCACTGAGCCAACATCACACCATCCTCTTGCCTGTTTTTAAATTGAGTTGCTTGTCTTTTTGTGGTCAAGTTGTAGGATTTCTTTATATATTCTGGATGTTAAATCCTTATTGGATATGTGGTTTGCAGATATTTCCTCCCCATTCAGTGTTATATTTTTACTTTCGTTCTTTTGATGCTCAAAAGTTTAAACTTTTAATGAAGACCTAACCATCCATTTTTCTTTTATTGTTTGTGCTTTTAGTGTAAAGTCTAAGAAACCATTTTTCTAACACAAGGTCCTGATTATGCTTCCCCGTGTTTTATAATTTGGGTTGTTATATTTAGGTCTTTGATCCATTTTGAGTTGATTTTTGTATATGGTGTGAGGTAGGGGTCCACCTTTATGCTTTTACCGATGGATATACAGTTTTTCCAGTACCATTTTGAAGAGACTACTCTTTCTTAATTGAATGGATTTGGCATCCTTGTAAAAAATAAACTGGCCATATAGATATGAGGGTTTATTTCTGAATTCTCAATTAAATTCCATTGGTCTATATGTCTGTCCTTGTGCCAGTATTATGCTGTTTTGATTACTGTGGCTTTGTAATAAGTTTAAAATCAGGATGTGTGAGTCCTTCAACTTTGTTCTTTTTCAAGATGGTTTTGGCTATTCTGGGCCCCTTACTCTTACATATACATTTCTTTTTCATTCAAATGACCTTGATTTATTGGACATAACTGGGAATTTGTGGTGGGTACAAATCATTTCCCCTATGACCACACTGTGCCTTCAATTTCTAATTTCTGTTTTCTAGTCTGATGACACAATTTTGTCCTTGGGTTCCTTCTGAAATTTTACTTTCTTTATCTAAAGTTTAAGAGCATCTATTATTTACCTAGGAAGATTTTTTTCCTTGGTAAATATTTCCTTGTTATGTTTTTCTATAGGTTTTGACTTCACATTTTTTTTTATTGAGATGGGGGTGAGGGTTGATAATACATGAGCTTTTCAATGTAAATAAACTATCAAGGCTTTTCTTTTTTACATTAAGGTTGATATGAAAAGATCAGTGGAAAGAAATAATGTCAAGGTTATGACCTTCTATTCTATCATTTTATGGCTTATAGCAAAATAATCATATAATATCCAGAAGGATGACATTATTTATTCTGTCTTTTCTCATAAGAATTTCTTTCGAAAATACTACTCTACTACAGTCTAGTTCTCTGAATCAACTCATTTTAATTTCAGATTCTTCCGTATACATTTGATGATTGCCTTTTGTATTTTGTCAAAGAAAACAATTGGAATTTTGGTTGGAATTATATTGAATCTGTAAATCTCTTTGGGTATAATTGACGTCTTAACACTGTTTAGCCTTCTAATCCATGAACAGTGAATGTTCTTCTATTTATTTAGGTCTTCTTTAATTCCTTTTAAGCCATGTTTTGTAGGTTTTTGTGTATAAGTCCTTTACATCCCTGTTTAAATTTATTTCTAGATATTTGATTCTTTTGGTTTTTATTGCAAATAAATTTTTTTTCTTGAATTCCTCTTCAAACTGTTTCATTATTAGTTATAGAAACACTGTTGATTTTTGGTGTTGATCTTGTCCCATACCACTTTGCTCAATTTATTAGCTCTAAAAGCTTTGTTACGGATTTTTCAAAATTTGTATATATATACATATACAATTAATGTCATCTGAAAAGATGGAAAGTTTTATGTTTTCATTTCCAGTTTGGGTGACTTTTATTTCTTTTTCCTGCCTTAATGCTCTGGCTGGAATTTCCAGTACATTGTTGAATAACAGTGGTTGACAGTGAACATTCTTGTCTTCTTTCCAGTCTTGGAGGGAAAGTTTTCAGTCTTTCATCATTTGAGTATGAAACTAGTGGTGAGTTTTTTAAAATGTCCTTTATTACACTGAGGAAGTTTCCTTTTATTTCTAGTTTACTAAGTGTTTTTATCAAGAAGGGGTGCTGGATTTTGTCCAATGCCTTTTTCTGCAGCAATTGAGATGATTGTGTGCTTTTTCCTTTGTTTTATTAATGTGATACATTACACTAATTGATTTTCTTATGTTGAGCTGCCTTTGCATACCTGGAATAGATCCCTCTTGATCATGGTTTATAACTCTTGTAATGTACGATTGAATTTTGTATGCTAGTAGTTTCTTGAGGACTTTTGCACCATTATTTATAAAGAACATTTGTAATTTTTTTTGTTTGTGGTATCATTATCTGGTTTTAAGGTGATGTTGACTTTATAGGATGAATTATGGGGTGTACCTCCCCTTCAGTTTTTTGGAAGAATTTGAATAGAATTTGTACTAATTCTTTTGAAATGTTTGATAAAGTTCACCAATGAAGCCATCTAGTCCTGGCCTTTTCTTTTTGGGAGTTTTTTGATGACTGATTCAATCTCTTTACTAGTTATTGGTCTATTGAGATCTTCTGTTTCTTCTTGAGTCAGTATAAGTAGTTATTGTGTTTCTAGGAGTTTGTCCATTTCATTTAAATTATCTAACTTGTTTTGTGTACGGTTGTTCATAGTATCTTCTTAATAATCCTTTTTATATCTGTGGGGTTGTAGTAATATCCCCCTTTCATTTCTGATCTTTCTCACTTGCATAATCTTTGTTTTGTTCTATCAGTCTAGTTAAAGGTTTGTTGATCTTACTGATCTTTTCCAAGAACCCACTTTTGGTTTTATTGATTCTATTTTCTTATTTCATTTATCTCCACTCTAATCTTTATTACTGCCTTCCTTCTGCTTGTTTTAGCTTTGGTTTTCTTTTTCTTGACCCTCCAGTTGTCCAGTTAGGTCTCTATTTGAGGTCTTTCTTCTCTTTTACTGTAAAGTATTTAGAAATGTAAATTTCCCTCTCAGCTCTGCCTTTGCTGCATCCCATAAGGTTTTTTAGGTGCAAATTTAATTTTATTAAACCTTATAATGAATATGGTGGCATATCATTTTCCATTGAGTGACAATTCATTGGCTGGCACATGAACACAGTTCTTCTACTCTACTGTTGGATGAAGTATTCTGTATATGTTTATTAGGTCTACTTGGTTTATGGTATCATTCAAGTCTACTCATTTCTTGTTGGTCTTCTGTCTAGATGTCCTATCCATTATGTAATGTGGTATATCATAGTCTCTTACTATTAATGGAGAACCATCCATTTCTTCCTTCAGATATGTCAATATTTGCTTCATATATTGGGCCCTGCCATAAGATGCATATATATATTTATAATTTTCATGTATTCTTGTTGAATTGACCCTGTTATTGGTATGTGGTAAACTGCTTTGTCTCTCATAACTGTTTTGACTTAAAATCTATTTTATCTGATATGAGTAGAGCTACCCCAGCACTCTTTGGTTACTGTTTGCTTGGAATATTGTTTTCCATTCTTTCACTTTCAAAGTACTTCTGCCTTTCAATTTAAGGTAAGCCTCTTGTAAATAGTATATTGTTGGGTCATGCTTTTAAATCCATGCTGCCAATCTCTGCCATTTGACTGGAGAGTTTAATCCATTTACATTTAAAGTTACTACTGATAATGCAGGAGTTTCTTCTTCCATTTTGCTACTTGGTCTTTGTAAGTTTATACCTGTTTTGTCCCTCAATACTTCCATTAGTGCCTACTTTCATATTTATTTAATTTTTCTGTAGTATACAATATTGAATCCTTTCTCATTTCTTTCTGTATACATTTTTCATACATTTTCTTTGTGGTTACTCTGGAGCTTGTATTTAACATCCTAAATCCATAACAATCATATTTGATTTGATACCAGTGTAACTTCAGTAGCATACCTACACATTGTTCCTCTGCCTCCATCTTTTCGTTATGACATAATATATCTATATACATTGTATGCCCCAAATCATAGATTGATTTTTAATTTTTATGTATTTGCATTTTAGAAACTGTAAGAAGAAAAAGGGGAATTACATACCAAAAAATAAAATATGACAGTGTTGGCATTTATAATCACCCATGTGGCTATCTTAACCTGTGCTCTTTATTTCTTTATAACACTTTGCTCTACCATCTTGTATCCTTTCCTTTTAGTCTGAAGAACTCTCTTTAGTATTGCTCAGAAGACAGTTTTAATAGTGATAAATGCCCTCAGCTTTTGTTTATTTGGAATGTCTTAATATCTCCTTCATTTTTTTTTTGTTTAAATAAAATTTTATTCAAATAACAAAGTTAGACTGGTAAATTTTTAAAATGGGTTAGTGCATCCACCATACTGTTTCAAGCATAAATTGGTATTTCAGCCACTGGTTGACCACGTTTGGAAGCAGTGAAGGAGAGAGATGCTGCTGTGACAAACAAGGCTATTAGAAATTGTGTGGTTCTTCCTGGAGTAAGAAGCTCTGAAACATGTATCATTTTATTAAAAAGGGAGGCTGTTGCACAGCTATCAGCAGTAACCTCAGTCTGCTAAAGGAGTGAAATATAATATTTTAAAGTTTTTTTTCTCCTCCTAGGATAACAGAATTCAGGATATTTGGTAAAATCTAAAAGTTTTTTGTGCCAGTAAATAAATATTTTGATATCTGATTGCTTCCTCTCTTACCAGGATGTTTTGGTTTCCTAAGGACTCTGAAGATTAAATAGTCAAATTTCACTGTAGAAGTACTCCAGAGGAAGGCAGTTCACCTTTAAAAAAGTATTTTAAGGTTAATCTCAATTTTAGGGAAAAAGGGAACTTTTAGGACACTTCTGAATTGAATTTTCTTTTGTGTTCTTTTCATCTGGAATATTGAAATTAGTTCGTCTGAACATTAAGAATGACACATTTGTGAAGAAAATTTCTAGGATTTGATTTGAATTGGTGGGTATATTAGAAGGCAGGTTTTGGAGTCTTTGCATGGTTTCTTTTCTTTCCTTTTTTTTTAAAACAGTTTTATTCACATGCCAAGCAATCTATTGTGAGTGTACAATCAATGGCTCCTGGTATAATCACATAATCATGCATTCACCGCCACAGTCTATATGAGAACAATTTCATTTCTTCTGCAAAGAAATAAGAGAGAGACAAAAAGAGGGCAACCACAGCAAGAATTCCATTTCTCTCCCTTATATTCCCCTATTATTGACATTTAGCTTTGCTGTATGCCTTTGCTACAATTAATGAAAGAATATTACAATATTAATGTTAACTATAGATTCTAGTTTGCATAAATTTTATTTTTTCCATATTCCATCCCATATTCTCTTTTAACATTTTATTGAGAAATCTTCACAACATACAGTCCATCTGCAGTACACAATCAATGGCTCATATTGTCACATAATTGTGTATTCATCACCATGATCATCCTTAGAACATTTGCATCACTCCAGAAAAAGAAATAAAGAGAAAAAAAAATGTACATCCCATACACCTTACCCCTCCCTCTCATTGACCACCAGTATTTCCATCTGCCCAATCTTTTTACCCTTTATTCCCTCGTTATTTATTTATCTTTATCTTTATTTTTACAATCAGTGGCTCACAATATCATCACATAGTTGTGTATTTATCACCATGATCATTTTTTTACAATAAAATTTCAATTTTGTTTAAAAAATATATAATTTACATAGGTTCATATACACATGAAAAATAACAAACTATTAGTGGTAGTTAACTTCTACATGGCTGGCATTTGAAGTCAGAGGAGTATTGACAGTTGGATATAGTTATTAAACTTTTTCTGTCTTTTCTAAATCTTCTACAATTAACTTGTATTATCTTTTTTTTTTTTTTGCATGGACAGGCACCGGGAATTGAACCTTGGGTCCCCAGCATGGCAGGTGAGAACTCTGCCACTGAGCCGCTGTGGCCCGCCCTGTATTATCTTTAAAATAGGGAAGAAAGTTATTAAAATAATACACCATATACTCTCATAGGAGACTAAGTCCAAAATGTGTGTGCTTACTCATTTTCATCTTTATCGTCAAAAGAAAGGAGGCTACTGTTTTTTGTTTGCTTTTGTGAGTTCTTTTGAACTAAGTCCTTTTTATTTATCTCATCTTCATTTGTCGTCTTTTTTGAGCTTGCTGTTAAACCTGAATATTTTTCATCTGAGGGACAGTTGGCTGGTTTTCTATATGTGATCCTTCTTTCAGCTTGAGCTGGTTCTTCATCTGCTCTGGTAGCCTTATACTCTGCTTTAATTTTCATGACTGCTTCAGCTGATGGGTCTCCTTTTTTTAAAACCACACTTGAGGCGGTTCATCTTCTCTGTCGCTGTGACCAGCGTCTTCCTCTGAGAGTTGAGGGGGACTCTCTTCATCTCAACAGTGCGGCCTTCCCTCAAGCCAACCCTTTCCTTGAAGCGAGCCAGAAAACCACTATGATCATTTTTTAGAACATTTGCATCACTCCAGAAAAAGAAATTAAAAGGAAAAAGAAAAAAGCGCATACGTACCATGCCCCTTACTCCTCTCTCTGATTGACCACTAGTATTCCCATCTACCCAATGTATTTTACCCTGTGTCCCCCGTTATTTATTTATTTAATCCATATTTCTTACTCCTTTCCATACCCTGGATATAAGGAGCATCAGACACAAGGTTTTCACAATCACACAGTCACACTGTAAAAGTAGTATCTTTTACAGTCGTCTTCAAGAATCAAGGCTACTGGAATACAGCGCAACGGTTTCAGGTGCTTCCCTCCAGCCATTCCAATACACCATAAACTAAAAAGGGCTATCTATATAATGCATAAGAATAACCTCCAGGATAACCTCTTAACTCTGAAATCTCTCAGCCGCTGAAACTTAATTTTGTCTCATTTCTCTCTTCCCCCTTTTGGTCAAGGAAGCTTTCTCAGCCCATAATGCTGGGTCCTGTCTCATCCCGGGAGTCCTGTCCCATGTTGCCAGGGAGATTTACACCCCTGGGAGTCATGTCCCACGCAGCGGGGTTGGTAATGAGTTCACCTGCTGAGTTGCGTTAGTATCTTCCTCATTTTTGAAAGACATTCTAACTGAATATAAAATTCTTGTTTGGCAATTGTTTTAGTATTTGCATTTTAGTATTTGTCTCACTGCCTTTTTGCCTCCATGGTTTCTGATGAGAAATTAATACTTAATCATATTGAAACTCCCTTTTACACAGCATGTTGCTTTTCTCTTGCAGCTTTTAGAACTCTCTTATTGTCCTTTGCCTTCAACAATTTGACTACTTTGTGTATGGGCATGAGTTTATCCTCTTGGGGTTCCTTGGGATTCTTGAATGTACAGATACTAATTTCTTTAATTACATTTTGGAAGTTTTCTGCCATTGTTTCTTTGAATATTCCTTCTGCCCCTTTCTGTCTTTCTTCTGGTACTTCCATAATGTTTTTATTGGTATGCTTGATGGTGTCTTACAGGTCTCTTAGTTTCTGTTCACTTTCTTTCCTTTTTCTTTGTGCTCCTCAGCCTGAATCACTTAATATATCATATTTTTGATTCACTGATTCTTCTGACAGCTTTGCTCTGCTGTTGAAACCCTCTAGAGAATTTTTCATTATAGTTATTGTGATCTTTAACTCCAGTATTTATGTTTGGTTCCTTTTAAAAATGTCTGTTGAGATTCTCATATGGTTCCTTCATTGTTTCCCTGATACCTTCACTTCTTGTACCTTTTTGTTTTCCTTGATCTCCTTAAGCATATTGGAGATCATCTTTGTTCAGTATGTTTAAAATTGGGACCTCCTTGCTGACGGTTTCTGGATTTTTATCTTGTTCTTCTGAATGGACCATTATTTTTTTGTTTCTTTGTCTTGTAATCTTGATTTTTTTTTTTTGCACTCTGTACTTGTTACTATTTAATGTGTTAATTCTTGAATTTAGTCCTTTAGCTGCTTGTTCCTTAAGTTTGCGTCCAGCTAGTATGATATGACAGAAATTTCCTTGAGTTCCAGGAGCTAAGAAAAGAAACAAACCAACTCAAAAAGCATTCAGTCTCTTCAAATTGGCTCTGCATTGGCTGGTGCTCTCTTTCAGAGTTTAGTCCCTTTCTCAAGAAGATCAGCCTGAGGCAGATGTGAAGGGCAGGGTCTCTCTTTCTTTTTGGAGCCTGTTTCTTGCTTTGGGCTGTGCTTGCTCCTGGTCTTAGGAATTCCCCCAGTAACAGGAATTCACATGACCCTTCTACTCCCTGTGAAATAGACATTCTCCCCCTCCTGGGTGTTCCACTGCCTGAGTTAAAGCAGGTGATTCTTTGTCCCAGGTGGCTTAAACTTAATTGTCTCTTATACTACTTTCGCAGTCTGCAAGCTGCTTCTGCCTGCAGGGCAAGTTCTAGGAGCATGAGCCAGAGATGTGCTTTGTGGTTCAGTCTTTCAAGCTGCCACCTGATAGACGGGCATTGACATAAGTCACCCCAGCATTCGCATGGGGTTGACTGTGAGCCCTCGGGTACAGGGGTGCACAGTGGGGGGTGCAGCTCGCTCCACAGGAAGCCACTGTGCCAATGGGGGAAGGGCCCTAGGTCAGCACGAGTGTTTTCTACCATTTTAAAAGCTGCCTTTTTTTTTGATTTGGCCATCATCCAGTTGCTGGTACCCTTTAACTATTTTCCAGAGCTTTGAGGATGCTGGCTTTGAAAGTTCTTGCTATTTGTTAAAAAATTCTTGGGGATTATCTTACACCACCAGCTGTGCTGACTAGATCTCAATATTGTTGCTCCCCTTTTTGTTCAGAAAAACTCTACAGTGAAGCAAAAGATTCTTTCCTTTTCCTTCTAATCTATTTTTTTTTTTTGCGTGGGCAAGCACTGGGAATTGAACCCCGGTCTCCGGCATGGCAGGTGAGAATTCTGCCACTGAGCCACCATTACACCGCCCACCTTTTAATTTTTATTATGATTTTTTTTTATGTATACAGAGAATTTGAGAGAAGGGTATAATGGACACCCACATATCCATCATCTCGATTTAACAGTTGTTAACATTTTGCTATATTTATATCTCATTTATTTTTTTCTGAAACATTTTCAAGTAAGTTACAGACATCGGGATATTCCATTCCAAAATACTTAAATATGCTTCTCTGAAAAAATTGGGGCATTGTTTTTTCTAGCCACAGTACCATTGTTATACTTAACAAAATAATCGTAATTTCTTCATATAATTGAACACTTAGTCTTTATTCAAATTTCCCTGTTTGCCCCCAGGATATCTCTTACAGCCAAATTGTTTCTGTCAGGCTTTAATCAAGGATGACCCATTGCAACCTGTAGTTATTTCTCCTGAGTTTCTTTTTCTCTACACTAGTTAACATCAGACTTCCTAGTTGCATGCAGATCTCCTGGGGATATGGTTAAAATGCAGGTTCTGATTCAGGGAGTCTGGGGATGGTGCCTGAGAGTCTGTGTTTTAGCACAGCTCTTAAATGCTGCTTCTGATTCTACTGGTTGGTTTTTGGTACATACTGACTTCAGCATGGGTCTAGAACTGCACGCCCCTCCTGCCCCTCTTTCTTTCCTGTGACATGGATCTTGTGGACCATGGACCCCTTGTCCTGTAGAATGCTGCAGCACTTGGATCTGGCCGGTTTCTTCCTTGTGGTGTCATTTCACTCGTTCCTCTACTCTTTGTGCTGCCTGTAAGCTGGAGGTTGCGTCTGGAGGTGAGAGGTGATCCAAGTAAGACATTTTTGGCAGCAATACCTTGTTGGGGGTGCTGCGTGCGTCCTGTTGTATCGTATCGTAGCACATAAGGTATTCCTTCAATTAAGGTGCATATTTGGGGATCAAGTGTCCCTGCCCCCTTGGAATTGTAGACTGATGCTGTGTGGATATTAGTAGATATGTTTGAGGGAGGTGAGGAAAGGATTCATTGGTTGCATCAGATTCCCAAAGAAGTGTTAGAGTGGGAAATAACGCTGGAGGGCTTCTCCAGCCCTCGAGGGATGTCACTGTTGTCTTGCTGACTCTTTCCGTCAGTATCTCCTTGCCCACTGAAGCGCCTTCTGCTGGAAAAGGACCATCACCTCTTGCTGCAGTTGTGTTCAGAAGAGGTGATTTTGCCCCTGTGGAGTGACTCCTAGGGAGGAACTTGCGCACAGGCACTGCCCTTTGTGTCCAGAATCTGCCTGCCAGGCTGGGCTGTGTCCTGCTCACCTGCCCAGGAGGGAGGGAAGCTAAAGGGCAAAGACAGAGCAGTGGAGCTGTGCAGATGGAGGTGAGGCTTTCAACAGAAAAGCTGGTGCTGGGCCGGGAGCCAGGAAGAGTGGGGAGTACAGCTCCAAGGCAGTCGGGGTGAGAGACTCAGAATGGAGGTGGCAAACCACGCCCTGCCTATCAACCTCAACTCTTGGGGTGCGAGGAGCTCCTTAAGGCACTGAAGAGCCCAGGTCCCCAGAAAGGTATTTGCTCTGTTGATTCAGAATAGCCGTTACCCTAAGGGTTGTGAGCAGCTACTCTCTTTAATAATCCTGAGCCCTGTCTTCAGAAAGGTAAAGAGGCTGATTGTGGAATGGGACCCTAGACTTATCGGTGACCACTTGCAACCACTGAGAGAGCAGTGCCTGGGGGCCAGGCAAATGCTGTTCAAAAGCAAGGGGCCAGGTGTGGTGACCCTCTCCTCCTGCAGCTTCTTGGCTCCTGGCTGCCCCTTTCGTCTGCAAGAGGTGGAATACAGCTTGGAATGGTGCTCTGGGTCTGAGGGTTCACCTGCTGGGCAGGGACACTCCTCAAGAAATGGATCTGCCTCAGGTTGAGATATGAACCTGCTTTCCTCTTTTAGAAGTCAGCAGAGCTGGAGAGAAGAGCACGTGTGCTCAGGCTCTGGGGAAAGAATGCTGTATAATTTTATATCGTCATGGCTTAGCTACACACCATTAGCACAACAGGAGGGAAAATGAATGGAAATGAAGGGTGTCAGTGCAGAGATGGATAGATGGGGCTGATTGATTTTGGGTTTGTCTTTAGTGCAATCTGAAGCAGAAAGTCCGTGAGGTGTCCTAAGCCAGGGTCTGGTGGGGTCTCCGGAACCTGTCCCTGCAGCAGTGCCAGCCTGGGCTGCATGGTCCTGGTCACAGGCTGGTGTACCTGCAAGGCTGTCTGTCACCTGCAGCGTGGGCCCCATGGTGAGCCGACCCAGCTGCAGCTTTTCTGCTCCTGTGGGGGTGTGTGTCGCTTTCTTTCTTAAACAAGGATTTGTTCCTTTGCCTGACTTGGAGGGCAGGAAGCCCCTCCAGGGCCTGCATTCAGGTGTAGTGTCTAGGAAGTGGACTAGCAAATAGAGGAGTGGGGAGTGTGTTCCCTACTCTCGTGCAGTGGCTCCATTTCAGCCACTTCACCTAGAGCACCCGGTGGCTCTGTGGTGGAGGTGGGGTGGGAACCCGGCACTCCTGCCCCCGGAGCTCCTGGTCTTCCTGCTGCCAGTGATGCTGTGGGTCTGTCTTCTTCTCTAGTTCTTTCCTCCTGCTCCAGCCTCCCGGGGCTAGATAGCCTCTGGACTCTAAGCCGTTCTCCAGGCAAGGGCAGGGGCTGAGGGAGGGGGATTATCAACTTCACTGGGGCATGACCCAGGCAAATGCTTTGCAGTTCCCAGAGCTTCATTTGAAACCATTTGATGGGCTCTGGTGGGACCTTGGGGACGTCAGTTCTATGTGGCCCTAGGGGTGGTGAGGCATCTGGGGAGCTCCATGCAAGGGATGTTTGTCTCCAGCTGGAGCTGGGGCTGGTACCCCTCCTGGCGGCCGAGCTGGGTCAGGGGTGCTGGCATTTCTGTGGCGGTTGTACTCTGGGCTCTCAAGCATAACTGTCCTCTTGGCCGGTGGGGGTGGCCATGCACCCTAGGAGAGCATCGATGGGCGAGAACTATGCTTGTTGACTTTTGACACTGCATGGGCACTGTTGGGCAAGGACAAGTCCTGGAAATGCTGGTTTTCCACTGAGTCTTTGCAGTCCCCATTAGCCAAGTCTTACTGAGTTCTTATTGTTCACGTGGGGAGGCAGTCCCTGCCCTGTAGGAGGCCCTGTGTAACAGACACAGTGAGGAAGGAGGGAAAAGGGCACAGGCTTTGGATCAAACAGATGTGTTCACCTTACTGGCTGTGTGGCTTTGGGTGGGTGGCTTTCCCTCTCTGAGCTTGTTCCCACATTCCGCACATGGAGGTGACGAGAGTGCCCCGTAAAAGAGTCAGCGTAAAGACGCAGTGGACACTGCCCAGCATGGTGCCTCCTTTGGAGCTAAGCCATGAGCTTCTAGAAGGCAGAGCTCTTGTCTCTTCTCCTGTGCACACTTCTCTGTGCCACCCATGTTTGTCATAAAGTTGGAGGGAATGATGAATGAGTGCCTGGATGAACCGTTACTGATCATCAGACCAACCCTGACCTCCAAAGGCAGTGTAGACAGAATCACTGGCCTCAAGGAACCTCCTCACCTCCCCACCCCCGCCTGAGGCTAGAAGCAGGAGGCGGACGTGCTGGCAACTCTGCCTCTGGGAGAGCTGAAGGTGCTGTGCTGTTGGAATTCATACCAGACCCAGGTGAAGAAGCTCCGAGGAGGTCACGGCCTGGCTGGATCCTGAAAGGTGAGTTTTCCAGGGAGGTGGGGAGGGCATCGCAGACATCCCAGGAGAGTTCTGGGGGCCCCCACAGTCCGGAGTCCTGACTGAGAATGGCCAATGACTGTGACCCTTCACCCCTGCGTATGGTATCTGGAGCTCTGGGAGCAAGTGCCAGGTGAGATTGGCCGCCCAATCTGAGAAGTTCTTCTGTTGCTTTTTAACATAATGCACAAAAATATCATTTATTATATTGGAATAGAAGCTAAAAATAATTCTCTCTAAACCCCGTGGTTCTGTTTTCCTTTTTTTTTTTTTTTAAATTTCCTTCTAGTCCTTGTTGTATGGGCTTATTTTTAATCACAGCCCAACTACAGTTTTGGTTACAGCTTTCTTTATAGTACTGTAAACATTTTTTTTACCGTTGCTACAGAGCTATCGTAATTATCGTTTCAGTGGCTGCATAAATTGACTATTAAGGTGATGTTCTTTAATTTATTTAAATGTCCCCTTTTGTTAGAGGTTTAGATCGTTTTCCATTTCTGGATATTATTAATCATGTAATGTCGAACATCTCCTTGAAGTAGGCTTTTCCTTCTAATGAATTCTTTTCTCTGAAGTAGTGGGATTATTGGGTCAAAGCGTAGGAACATTTTCATGGCACTCACAACAGTAGAGCCAAATTGCCTGCAGGGAGGGTTATTTCCGTTGGCTTCACCGTCAGGTGGGTGAGGCGATCGGTTTTGCCGTAACTTGGTGTGCATTTAGCATTGCAGTTTAAATCCTTTGTTTTTCATTTTTTGCTGCCTTAATAGATGTGAAACGACTCCCTGTCTGATTATTAGAGAGACAGATCCTTTCTCCTCCTGGGTGTTTACTACTGACAGCGCTTTGTAGGTGGATTTTTGGTTTATCCCATTTATCTTTGTCATCTTGAAGTTTTTCGTAATGATTTGTATGAAATCTTTATATTGTAGAGTTAGTAACTCCCTGCCTGACACATTGTTATACCTATTAATTTAGAATAGTTCTGTTTTAGTTATCTTGTTCCTTTTCTACAGAGGTTTTCGAAGTTCATATTATGAATTTTGTTCGTCATTTTATTTGTGCTTTCTTTTATCATCACGAAATTTAAAAAGTGATCACTTCCTCCAAAGACCAGATAAATTACTCCCTTTCTTTTCTGGCTAGACCTTTCTTTCATTTGATTTCTCTGGTTGGCTCTTTAATCTCTTTGGGGTTTATATTTGGTGTGTGGTGTAAGGTATGTTTCTGAATTAATTACTATTCCTAAAAATATCAATTATCAGAGCACAATTTATTAATCAAGAAACCTTTTCCTCATTGTTTTGCTACACCTACTTTGTAATTCATTATTTTCTTTTGTGAGATTGGATCTATTTCTGGAGCTGTAAAATGCAGACCTGTACTTCTATTTTTGGAGCAGTTCTACAGTGCTTTAATTATTATTGCCCTATATATAATATGTTTTTATATTGTTTCCCTTACTCCTTTTCTTTTATAGAATTTTATTTAATATTCTCACCTGTTTATTTTTTAAAATGATTTTAGAATGATTTCATTTAATTCCTTAAAACTATCCTTTTGGGATTTTGTTGGGATTCAATTGCATTACTAAATTAACTTTTGGGGAAATTGACATCTTTATAACATGAAGTCTTCCCATCTGGGAATATGTTATTTTCCTCTGTTTATTCTAGCTGCTTTTATAACCCTCAATAAAGTTTGATAGTTTTCTTTATGTAGGTCATTCGTGTCTCTAGTTAAGTTTATTTCTAAGTAGTTATATTTTTTGTTGCTTCTATGAATGAGAGCTCCCTTTTCAACTCATTTTTTGGGGAACCTGTTTTGAGAATACAGCAGTGAAATAAATAATTTGTGAAAATTATGCCTTTCATTTATCTATATCTGATGGTGACAACTGAAGTATTCATAAATAGGAAGAGAAGTGTTTCAGTTTGCTAAAGCTGCTGAAATGCAATATACCAGAAATGAGTTGACCTTTAACAATGGGGATTTATTAACTTACAAGTTAGAATTCTAAGGCCATGGAAATGATCCAAATTAAAGCATCAGTAAGATACCTTCACTGAGAAAAGGTAGTTGGCATCCAGGGTTCCTCTGTCACCTGGGAAGGTGTCTGCTGGGCCTTCGCTTCCAGGAAAGCCCAAGTTCCATTGCTGTTAGGTCCCTGTGGGTCCTTGCTTGCTTCTCATGGGCACCTCTCTGAGCTCTCTGTGTTCTCTGCGTCTTCTCTTAGCATCTCCAGGATGTCTGTCTCTCTCTCTGCGTCCTCCTTCCCTTTGGTTTCACCTCTCTGCTCTCTGTATCTGTCTCTCTGTGTTTTCTGTCCTTAGTCTCTTCGTAGAGGACTCCAGTAAAAGAATTAAGACCCACCTTGAATGGGTGGGGTCACATCTCCATGGAAACAACTTGATAGAAGGTCCCACCCACAGCACGTCTGTACCCACCAGACTAGATTAAAAGAACATGGCCTTTGCTGGGCTATGTAACAATGTCAAACCAGCACAAGGACTAACTCACCATCTCACTACTTTAACAAGCAAATGGTTTTCATTTTTCTATGATTCCTTCTAGACCTGCCTGTGAACACAGGGACACTGTGCCCAGCTGTAACTGCAGTGATGTCTGGCTGTACATCCCGTTTTCCCTTCTTGCTTCACAGTCTTGCTAATGATCCTGTTTAACGATGAACTGTGGGGCCCGAGGAGTGCGTGGTGTATGTGCATCTGTGTGTGTGTGTGTGTGTGTGTGTGTGTGTGTGTGTGTGAGACAGACTGTGGTGTGGGGTGATTAGCATTGGCCTGGAGGAGCAGCCATTCACAGAAGACCCTGCCTGGATCCTAGGAGGCCTTGCCAGGGCTAGGCTGATCCCCATTCCATCAGCCTCTCTGGAAACAGGAGGAGCAGGGAAGCAGAAGCACTGCATGGAGTAGGAAGGTGGGGGTGGGGTGGGGGAGGTGAGGCTCCACCAGTGAATCCCAACCCACCTCCCCCACGCAGTCCTGATTAGCAGGGTACGTTCCCGATCCCTTTGGCTTTGGGGCCAGGTAGGCACATTGTACATGTCCCCGGTGTGTCCTCCTCCTAGTGTTTACTGGCTGCCTGTCGAATGCTCGTGGGAACTGGGGATATAGAAAAACAAGGCTGGCTCCATCACTGGGCAACACCCCAACCTTCCTGACCCGATGGAGACAGGTGAGCATTGCGTGGACCTGTCTCACTCTCAGTTCATGGCACCAACTTCAGGGGGACACTTACTCCCGCCTGGCCATTGTCTTGCCTTGTTCTAGTCCCTTCATTCTCTCTTTTCCTTTAACCTTCCTGCTCTCTTCATACATCTTCAGCATGTTCTCTCGCACCTCCAGCAGAAGACTCCTTCTATATTTCACTGAGAAAAGGAAAGGAGGCAGAAGAGAACTTTCCTGTGCTTCACGGCCACACCTACCCTCCACCAGAGTCTGGCGCCCTCTGCCCATGCTTCCACCCAGGGCACCCCTCCCTAGGACACTGCGTCCCATCCCCTCTCACTCACTCAAGGACACCTCTCCAGCGATTCTCTCCCTTCTCTGCTTCATCATCACGTGTTCATCTCTCCTGGGTCATTTCCATCCTCTTACAAGTAGGCTGAGATATCTCCAGCCTTAAAAATTCCCTGGCTTGGCCCCACTTCTTCTCCCAGTTCCTGCCTTATTTCCCCCTTCCCTTTACAGAAAAGCTCCTCAAAAGAAGGCTCTGCACTCTGCCCAGTGCCTTTCCCTCCATTCATTCTGGATCCTTCTTCAGTCGATCTTTTGCCTTCATGACTCCATTGGAACTGTCCTCACCAGTGTCCCAGTGACTTCCATGCTGCTTGGTCCAGTGGTTCAACCTCTTCCCCGCCCATTTGAAACAGCTGATCCCCTGTCCCCATTCCTTCACTGTGCTTTGGATAGCAGCCTCCTTTCTCCTATGTCTCTGGCCACTTCTTCCTACTTTCCTTCTCATCTTCCTGACCTCTGAACATTGGGGTGTCCCATGGCTCAGACCTTGACTGTCTTCTCTAGTTACATTCACTTTGTTGATGATTCTGACCCCATACCTTTAAATACCATCTGTACTCCATGGTCTCCCCAATATCGCTTTCTAAACCTGTTTGTCCAGCTGCCTTCTCCACGTGACTCACTAACACGTGCCTTCTCTAACAAGCATGTGCTCCAGCTCCACCGTGCTCACCCCACCCATCCCGTCCACCTGCCACACTTCCAGTTGCTGCTCAGACTCCAAACCTTGGAGTCATCCTCACTTCCTCTTTTCTTCATCTCACAGCAGCACAGCCTTCCAGCTCACCCTTCTTCACTGCCTCCATGGCTGCCACCCTGGCCTGAGCTGCCGTTGTCTCCCCACCCCACATGTTATCAGAATGGCCTTCTGATGGATCTCCTCAACTTTGCCCTCATCCCCTTTAATCTTCTCAACCTGGCAGCCAAAAAACCCTCCGGGGGGCTCCCCATCTTGTCCAGTAAAGCCGGGGTCTTGACAGTGGCCCCTCTGATCTCATGTCCTGTGCTTTCCTTGCTCAATTCTTCCAGATCCCACACCCCAACCCCCCAACTCTTTACTGTCCTCAAACTTGTCCAGCTGCCCCTATTTCTGGAACCCTCCACCTGTGCTCTTCCCAGCTCCCAACTGACTCCTGCCCTCACCGCCCCCCACCCCCGCTGGCCTTGGCTCAAGCATCACCTCCCAAGCTCCTTTCAACATTCCCCCCACTCCCTGCTCTCCCTCCTCTTTCCCCAATTTAGTTTTATCCACAATGGTTCTCACCAACTAATATACCCGAATCTACTTAGCTAATTTTTTATTGTCCGTCACCTTGGCTGGAAAGTAAACTCTGAGAGCTTGAAGATGCTTGCTCAGCGATTGTCGGCCAAGAATGAGTGCTGCTGATGTTTGTTGAATGAATGAATGATGACCGCACACCTCCCCATCTGCATTCCAGTGTGGCCCAGGTGCCTCTTCCCTTCCTAAGCCAAATGAATGACAACACCCTTCCAAGGTCAAAGTCTTCACGTGCTATATACACTTGACGTGCATCGCAGGCTCCCACCTGCTTTTCTTCTCTGGAGGCCTGTCACTTTCTGCTTCCTGGCCCCAGGCCTGGGGCTAGAAACTACCATGTGCTTAGTGGAAAATGCAAAAGAGTTTTGCTGTGAGCACTGGTATGGTGGCTGTTGTTTGAAATGGGATATTTAGAATAATGGTGAGAAAAGGGAAAGTCATTAATAGGTAAGTGGCTCTGTTTCAAGTCCAATGCAGTGGCTCTGCTTTTACCACCCCCCCCCCCAAGACCTTTCTAGTCCTGAGAGGTCCCTCTGGGGCTTTGTCAGTGAGCCTGCTGGGTGGCCTCGGGGGACCAGGGCAGCACCAGGCAGGATGCAGGAAGGGAGGCCACTGCCCCTTCTCCCCGCATGGCTCAGGAGAGAAAGAAGGACTGGCCGCATGGCTGTGGGAACAACTGGGCTTCATGGGGCCTTCCCGCAGCCACCACAAAGGCACACGGGATTCGAGGTGCAGTCAGCAATGCCCCGGGGGCGCTGGGGCCAGTCCTGACCAGGCCTGTGCGAGGCACGAGGGATTGGAGCACATCACAGGCCTCGGTCTGGAAAGCAACAGGGACGCTTTGTAGGCCTGAGGCTTTCGTAGAGCCCTCACTCACCGTGTCTGCTTCCTGTTCATTACTGTCCATCCATCCACCTGCCCAGCCACCCCTTAATGCCCACACTCACGCTCACAGAAGCACCATGTCCCTTGGGGAGAGGCAGAAGGGTGCAGGGTGAAGGGGTGGGGCTGGGGGTGCGGCAGAGCTCTTGGTTGGCTCTGCAAGGGGCGGACACCTGGCAGGGCGAGTTTCCCAGCAAGGCAGTGTGCTTTGCTGTTCCCGAGAACTGAGCCTTTCTTCCCAAGACGGGGACGTGTCCCTGGGACTTGTGCTGTAGGCGGCATGGGGTTCCATTTCCCTGCTGCCTGGGCAACCTGACAGACACTGAAGTGGAGCTTGCAGCTGAGCAGACAAATAGCTCCCTGCAATTCGGGGCAGGGTGGAGGCCCCTCAACTGGTAGGGCCACGTGGGAGGCAGGGCATCAGGGAGGGTGCAGTTTCCTCTGAACCTGCGCCTGGGAGGCCGGCGATCTGCTCTCTGGGTCTGGCTCAGGGAGGCGAGTGGGCCTGTCACCAGGCCCCAGGTGACAGTGACAGGGAGCAGCAGGGAGATGGTCAGACTGGGGAGTCAGAGGGCCTGGGTTCGAGTCTTTTCATGCTCTGGCTGGGTTTTCTCTGCAAACTGGTCTCACGTCGAGGGCTGTGTGTTGAACCGCTGCCACCTGCCCTTGCCCCCGAGACCCTGGCCGTGAGGGTCAGTCTGTGCGCCGAGGGACTCGGGGCGTGGTACCAACATTCGTTGCATGCTATTTTGCTCTGGATTTGGGGGTGAGCTGGATGCAGTTCTCGTTCTCATGGAGCTCCCTGCCCGACGGGGTGATGGCTGTGGAAATGGTCTGTGTGATTGGGGTGTCCGCCATTCACCCAGCCTCGGGAGGAGCAGGTGTCAGGAGGGTTTGCTGGAGGAGGAAGGCCTGAGTCGAGGCCTGAGTGGGGTGAGCAGAGCCTCGTCCTGTGATGCTGGACCAAGGGCAGAGGCGGGGACCCTCTTCCCAGAGGGCTGGGGGGCTGCTGGGGGCGGAGCTGGTGGGGGCCAGTCCTGCTGACCCAGTCTGTCCTTCCCCTGCAGGAGTCAGTCCCGCTTTCCCCGGCTTCCCTCCTTCCAGCCAGCCTCTGATGCTGTCTTCTGGGCCCCGGGCTGGGCCGTGTGGTGGGCTGTGGCCCCTGTGCATGCCCCAGGAAAGCTGGGCAGTGGGGCCTGGGTTCCCTTGTGAGCCTGGCACCTTACCCTCCCTCCACTGGCACCTTCTCTGTCACCCCTAGATCTGTCACTGTGCCTCAGGCGCGTGGGGCTTGGAGTGGCCATCTCGGAGCAGACCGGCCATTGCTTCCATCATCCTCACATGCTGTCCTGTTCCTACGAAACTCTCGGACCTGGCGCCTGTGCTGCTGCCCCTTTTGTGCCTTCCTGGGACTGAGAACTGGCCCGATGGGATTTCATTGCCTCCTTGGGAAGTTTTCTCTCTAAGATTCTACTTTCTGGCCTGGGCCTTGGGTGCAGTGTGGCCTGGTCTCTGTTTCCTCTCGACTACCCAAAAAATGAAGTGTGTGTTCAGTAGCATGGTAGAAAACACCCTTACTTCCTGGTTCACTCCCGCCTCATGAGTCTTCAGCTTCCCACAGCTGTCATTTGCTTCACTCTCATGATGCTACTTCCTGGTTTCCCTGAACACACTGTGGCCTTTCCTGCTTGTTCTCCTGGAATGGATTTTAGCAAATGGCTTGGATGCCTCCTCCTCTGGGGAGCTCCTCAACAGTCTTAGGTTCTGTCACTCCCTCTCCAGTACTCCCAGGGCACTTTGCAGTTCTGCTTTATTTCTAGGATAAATACTGGTTTAGCCATCACTGGCTGTGTTTCTGTCTAGAGGCATGGAGAGCTGTGCTAATCAGGACTCTCTGGTTTTAAGTGACAGAAACCCAAGTTAAGTTGGCTTACATGTAAAGAGGAAAGTTTTTAGCTCATGCAACAGAGTGGTCCAAGCTAGCATGGCAGGATCGAAGGATTAAATATTATCCTCAAGTCTCTTACTCTTGCTTTCTCTTTCTTGCTCCCTCTCTGTGTCTCGCCTCTCCTCTCAATTGGCTTCACTCTCAGGAATACCCTCCCCACATGGCAACAAAGATGACTTTCAGCGGCTCCAGCTTATGTGGTCCTTGGGTGTTCACAAGCAAGGGTCTGATATTTAAAAATAGTAAAGACCCTGGGGATATTGTGTTGGTCCAGCTTGGGTTATCAGCCCACCCCTGAACCAGTCAGGGGGATGGGTCAGCATAGGAGTAGGGGAGGAGCCAGCCCCCCAGAAGTGATGGACCAGGAGTAGTGGTGGGGTGGCTCTGCAGAAGACACTTGGGGAAGGGAGGCTGGGCAGCCCATAGCAGTGGATGATCACCACAAGAGTCAGTAGAGCCTGAAAGGAGAGGCTGGTGGCAATTAGGAGAGTGGATTGATTTGGGTGGGCCTTCTAGGGGCAACATCCTGGGACCCCTGACAAATGGGATGGGAGAGGCTGAGGGAGGAGAGCTTGTGGAATCATTTAGAGAAACAAGCAAGCCTGAAGTGGATTATAAGTCATGGATGGCCTGGCTTGTTGAAGTTGTTTTTTAGGGATTCCCGTTAAGGGAGGTGATGCAAGTGATAACACCAGCGGTGGTCTCGTCAGACCCTCCTCGCTCTCTCATACAGTGGCATGCACTGGTGAGTCCTCTGGTCCTTTGATGTTTCTAGGTTCTTGTTGATCTACATCAGACAGTTGGAAAGTTGGGGATATTTTGGGCCTCACCGTTGGGACTTCTCCCAGCCTGCATGATAGAGTCTATTGTCTAGCCATCTTGTTGACCTTGAGTTACGCGAATCTTATGAGCCTACCTCTTGAGTTTGATGGTGACTCAGCGAGAGGAAGGCTGTGGGAGGCAGGCCAGCAGTGTCCAGGAAAATTCTAGTGGACATCAAGCCTGGGCAGACCAGGTGCAGTGAGATGGGGGAATCCTCCTGCTGACCAGGGAAATAGGATGAGTCAGGGGGAGCCTCCTGCAGTCAGTGCCTTAGCTTGTGCCCCAGGTACCTCGGTGCCTGTGGCTCAGACAGGGGCCCTGCTCTGCACGGAATCCTAAGTTATCTGGCAATTTGCTTGCTGCCATGTTGGCTGCAGTGAAGTTTGAGAAGAATCTGAAGACCGAGGGGCCATTTTGACAAAGCGCTGATATAATCAAGAAGCCTTTCTCTCAGAACGCACCAGAAAGGCCAGTATGGATCGTTCAGCCGGACTTCTTGGTCGTCCTTTGGGGGTACTGAGCAACCTTAGGAGGTACTGTACCTACTGGTGTGGATGTTGGAGCTGGAGGAGGTGACCCTGAAAGTTCTGGAGCTCACCCCACATGAGGTATTGATGCAGGAGGAATATCCTGTTGTCCTGTGGGTACATCCTCTATCCATCCCAACTGAAGCCACCCCTCACCTTCCTGGCAACTTGGGCATCTGGGAAACCTTGGAAAATTCCAGGACAGCAGGAGCTCAAGCAGAAAGCATGTGGTTCAGAATTTGGGTTGGCCTTGTGATGGACCGTCCAAACTAGGACACTTTTGAGAGTGAAAGGTGATGCTATTAATAATTCCACTAACAACGGTGTTGCTGGGCAGACCAGGACATGTGGTCACTGTGCTCCGGAGTCTTTCAGAAGGTCCCATGGGTTGTGGCCAGAGCGGGGAATGCAGGGACCTGAGATGCTGCAGGTTGGCCCCAGCTTCTTGTCCTCAGGAGGCCGTGTGCTCTCCTGGCCTCCCCACACCCCTGGAACCAGGGGGGCTGCATCAAGGGCTGTGTAGATGCCCACTTTCATTTCTTTGGTCTGTTGCAAAAGGCACAAGCAGCCGCTCAACCTTTCATGGAGTGGCAGATGACTGCGTGCCGGGCACAGCATTCGGACCGCTCCCTTCATTGTTGTCTTTACCGTGAGGTGGCACATGGGTTTCAGCTGTGCAGGAGTTAGTCCGCGGCTTGACCTGCAGGAGCTTCCAGGTCCCCAGGAATACCTTGCGGAATTTAGTGACCCTCAAAATTCAAGCTCTTGTATGGCCAGTTTATGTGCTGCCTGGCCCTTGTTTCCTCTCTAGTTTCACTGGCAACTTCTACCTCATCTGGCCCCTATCTATCTATCTATCTATCTATATCTATCTATCTGTCTGTCTGTCTATCTATCTATCTTTCTATCTTTCTATCTATCTATCTATCTATCTATCTATCTATCTATCTATCTATCTATCTATCTATCTATATCTATCTGTCTCTCTGTCTATCTACCTATCTATCTATCTATCTATCATCTATCTTTCATTTATCATCAGTCATCTACCTAATCGCTTTCTCTCTCTCTTTAGCCATCTGTCTAATCCATCTCTCTTTCTAGCATTCATTTTTATCATCTGTCCTCATCATTATCTGTCCTCCTCCTCATCATCATTCTGTTGCCCTGTCTCCCATCTGTCTCTCACCTTATCTCTCTATCTCAGAACAGTGCCTGGCTGGCCATGAGGACTCTGTAAGGGTTAGTGATTATTATTGGTTATTAGTGCTGAAGGCCAAATGATGGGCTGGCGGTGCTGGGTCTCTGCAGGTCCTGGGAGCATGCCCACAGTATGCTGCCCCCGTCTCCCCTCGGACCGTGTCACCCCTAGATCTGACCTGCAGATCCCACAGCCTGGGTTTCCCCTTTGGCAGGGGCCCCGGGTCTGGGCTTCTCTGCATCCTGCTTATTAGAAGCGGCTCCTTTTGTTTGTGACAGGCAGTGGCTGAAGTGTCTCTGGCTGCATCCTCTTTGCGAGTCATTAAGAACGTCACATTGAGTTTAGGTGAGCTTCATCCTGAGTGCTGGGCCCGGGGAGCTCCTGAACACGCCAGCCAGGGCTACTGCTGCTGGTGACAGGAGTCGACTTGGGGACAGGGCATGTGGCCCACGGGGTGTAAGCACCGTCCCGCCGTCCCGCCATCAGCCGTGCTCTGGCCGGGGAAGCGGGGCCTCCCCGGGCTGTGGGTGCAGCTGTGGCTGGTGCTGGGGCACAGAGCTGTCTTTGGGAACACCCTGGGTCCCCCTCCATGCTGGGGAGGGGTGGGGGCGAGGGTGCCCAGACACCAGGCAGCCCTTGCTGCTTTTCCTGTCCTGACTTTGCTGCCTAATGAAAGGAGGACTCGTCGGCCGGTGGGCCCTGGAAGCTGACCCAGCGACAGGCAGGGTTCGGAGAAGCCCAGAGTGCCACAGTGACTTCAGCCTGCTAGCAGCTAGCACGGGCTGTGTTTAGGGGCTCCCCAAGAATGCTTTGGGGGTCTGCACTGTGTGCCGGTTCACCAACTTCCTGGCACACTCTCACTCACTAACTTGTACTTCTTTCTGTCTTCCCATTCAGTAATTCATGCAGCTGCCTCTCTCATCCGTCAGCTCATCCAGAGCCTCTCCATGCAGGCCCTGTGCTAGGACTTGGGCAGTAAATGGTGTCAGATGCAGACTCTGTCCTGAAGGTCCTACCGTGCAGTGGGGAGTGGAGGCCCATGGGCTGGGAGGACAAGGGAGGTTTTCCCAGGGTGAGGGATGGGAGATCAGGGTGGGCTTCTAGAAGGGCCGGACCAGGAGCTCAACTGCTTCCACTGAAGAGGTACGAGACGCTCTTGTTTGGCCATTGAGATGTTCGAAGACCGCATGGCACTATAACAAGCTCTCACGTAGGGTTGTGCGGGTTGTCTGCTGCTGCAACTCAGCACAGATTTCTGACGAATCGTATTCTGGCGATGTTCTGGCACCGTGAGGGGAGGACGCTCTTGGGGATCTGTGCCAAGGTGTTGTGTGTGCAGATGGTCACGCTGCTGGACCGGGGCAGGAAGGAGCCCTTTGGGAGGGTCCTGTGCCAAGTTTGCTGCCAAGTGGTCAGAGGGCCTGAGAGCAGTGCTGACCGCAGGCAGCCCCTAGAATCGCGGTCCTGCTCCCGTGGGGTGAGTGATGGCACGTGATCACAGGTGGGAAACACCTGGATGGAGTAGAGGGGACTCTTTAAGGAACCCTTGGGATAACTGGGAGTGGGGTTAGCAGAGACTGGCTTGGGACTAGAAATGGGGCCCAAATAGAGAGGGGAGGGGGTGGTGGTGCCCTTTCTACCTTGGACAAGGTCAAGGTTCTAGGACCATGATGTGTCCTAAAGGGGGTGGCGGGTGAGGTAGAGACCATGGAGGGAGGAGCTGTGGTTGCTTAGAGCAGGGTGGGTCCTTGGTGTCTGTGACATGGAGACCCTGAGCTGGAGGGGCCTTGAGGGAGAGACCAAAGGAGGCCCCTTTCCTCTCTATGCCCGCCTGGGGCCAAGGCGATGGGCCCAAGAAAAGCATGACCCTGCGAGAGTGCCACCTCAATGCCAGGCATGGATGCGACCCTGCTGCACGCTCCAGTGACCCTTCTGTTCCCATCTCTGTTGTACAGGTTATGACGCAGCCTGTCCCCTGTAATGCAGCACCTGCCGCAGCTGCCTTTCCTTCCGTCCAGGCCCAGCGCTCTGCTCCCACTCCAGCCCCTCTCCTCCTGCTCAGCCCTGGGCTGTTGGCACCTGATGGCCAAGCCTGACTTGTGGCATCTGATTTTGCTGTGGGAGCTGGTGTGGCATGCTGTGACATGGCCTGCAGGGGCCGTGTTTATGCTTCTGGGGCCTGTTCTGAATCACTGGCACTGGTCATGAGTGGGGATGGGGGTAGAGTCTCCTTGGCCCTCACCTTGGCACCCCAGGAAGAGGGGTCACTCTGCAGTGGGAAGGGTGGCCCACAGCTCAGTAGTGGGGAGGTGGTTCCATTTATGGACTCCTGAGCTCTGCTGTGTTCAAAGAGGGGCCTTAGTGACCTCCTCGGCTTGGAGACGGAACCCCAGATTTCTACGTGTCTTGGTGAAGCTGAGGCTGATTAGAAAGAAGGTGGCTGAGCTGCTGGAGGAGCCTCCCCCTGTCACAGCACAGTGATCAGACAGGAGCAGGCTGTGTGTGTGTGTGGGGAGTGGGGGGTGGTGAGGGTGCGTGCATGTGCATGTGGGCAGGCAGACAGCCACAGCCCATTCTAGCCATGTGCCTGAGCCCAGCCCTCTTTTCTCTAATCTGCTTCAGCTAAAATCTGTTCAGCTCTGCCAATCCCTCCCCACCAGCCGGGCGGTAGACATGACCCTGAGTGCACTTGCCACGTGCCATGAGCTAAATGGGAACACAGTGAAAACCCTGGCCTTGAAGGGTTCTGAGTCCTGCCTCCCACTTCCCTGAATATAGCACACATGCAAAGATGACATGGAGGGGTCCAGAGGTCTCCTAACCCAACCTGGGGAGGGGTCTTCAGGGAAGGCTTCATGGAGGTGGTGATGTCTAAGCAGAGCCTTGAAGGATGAGCTGAAGGAACTGGCCAGGTGTACAGGAGGAAGGAGGGCATGCCAAGCCAAAGGAGCTGTGGGAGTGGGGTGGGGGTTTTGCTGGTGTTTTACAGGAAGTTCAAGCAATTTAGTGTGGTGTGGGGGATGGGAGGGTGGGCTGGTAGGCAGATGCCTGAACTTGAAGTGCTTTCTGTGTCTCCCTGAGGAACACAGGGTTTTTTGGTGAGCAAAACCAGGGAGCCACTGAATGGATTTAGGCAGAAGTGTGGCAGGATGAGACTTGCTGTTTGGAAAGGTCCCTTTGGCTGGGGGTGGAGATGGATTGGAGGGCAGGGCTTGGGCAAACATCGAGCTGAGACATGTAGCTGATCTGGGGAGTGGAGAGGGCTCAGGGGATCTTGGGATCTCAGGACCCCAAGGCAGGGCTTGAGACCACTGGAAGGAGGGTGGAGGAGGCTGAGATGCCTGCATGGGAGTGGTGCAAGCCTCACAGGGACTGACTGTGGAGGGAGCAGTTTGTTTGGAGACAGAAGGTTAGTGCTGAGTCTCTTTAGGATGAACCCTCTGCGCCCCTATCCCCCACCCCCCGACTCCTGAATGGGCACCGAATCCTTGCTGAGGACATAACTGGCCGCCCCTGGACCCTGTGCCCAACAGAAGGCTCATGCTTCAAAAGCTCTCCCTGACTCTGGTTTCCCTAACAGGAGGAAGAGAAGGAAAGCTTGAGTCCTGCATGTGATTATCTCCATTTTATAGAAGAGGCAGCTGAGGCCCAAGTTTATGCAAGGACTTGCCCAAGTCCCCCAGCGAGAGAAAGGACATCCAGACCCCCTGCTCTTCCTTGGCTGTTGTGGACAGTAAGGACACTGCCCGAACATCTGCTCTGGGCTGGGATCCCTGTGGGTTCTTGCTGCCCATCTTCCCGTTTTGCCCTCCTCAGCACCTTGCAAAGTAAACATTGTCTTCCAGTTTATCTTTTGGTTTACAGATGCGTTCAGTGGTGAAGGCTCTACGCTCAGGGTCCTAAAGGCTCCAAGTGGCTTTAAGCTCAAGACTCAGGCTCAGGGCTCTAAATGGTGAAGCCACTTGTTTCAAGAGCACATTCTGTAGAAGCAGGATGCTAAACCAAGCGACTTGATGCTGGGTCTGTCTGTGCGTTTATTCACTGGGGTATCCTGTCCTCTGTTGAGTCCGTAGGGGCTGGCATTTACG
This sequence comes from Tamandua tetradactyla, assembly GCF_023851605.1. NCBI lineage: Eukaryota > Metazoa > Chordata > Mammalia > Pilosa > Myrmecophagidae > Tamandua > Tamandua tetradactyla. Next base: position 9,874,466 of record NC_135339.1, read on the forward strand.
CAGGGGCCTTGCAGACAGGGGCACACTCTTTCCTTGGGTAGTGCCCCACTCCTGTTGCAGAACACCTGTGGCGCTGGCAGTGAGGAGTCCTTCTCAGGCCAAAGTTCTCCACCTGGATGCCCAGTTGAATCATCTGAGGAGTTTTTAAAATCCACTCATGCCTGCACCTAATATCTGATGAATTGAAATTGTATTTCTGGAGGTAGGGCATGGGCATCTTTAATTCTGAGAAAAACCTTCCCAGCGAATTCTGATGCCCAGTGAAGGCTTCGGACCACTGGTCCCAGGCCTCAGGGGGCAGGTGTGTGGGCAGCAAGGAGACCCCAAGTACCTACTTCTGTCCAACAGCTGGACATGGCCCTCCTGAGTCTGGAAAATTTCGTGAAGAACAAAATTGCCTTTGGCTGTAGTTCCCCATGCTGAATTTTCAGATGAGTTCCAAACAGGTCTGATTCAGGGCCAATCAATATAAATGACACAGTTTCCCTCCAGTGCAGCACAGCTCTGGTGAAAAATTCATGCAAAGAGCTGGCCCACCTTGCCGGACGCCATACCTGCAACAGCTTCAGCTCTGCTGTGTACCTCGGTTTCTTCTGCAGTCTCAGCAGCTCAGTGCCTAGCATTAGGTAGAGAGGCTCAATAAATGTCGGCTCCCCATCTCCTGCCCTCATTTCCTGGATCTCTTTATCCAAGCGTCTCATTCTCTTCCTCCTTCCAGAGGAAGCAGCTTTCCCCTCTTTCTTCCTTGAAGGTCTGCTTTGCACCAGACTCTGTTGAACGTGCCTTGGGAATTGTAGAGATGAGCCTGATGCAGCCTCTGTCCTCAGAGTTCCCAGTCAAGGCAGGTATCAGAAAAGAAATATATCCCTTAGGGAAAGTGACACTGACTCTAATTGAGGGACAGAGTGCCCTGGGTGCTCAGAGGAAGGGAAGTCCCCCTGGCTGGTAGAATCAGGGAGGGCTTCCTGGAGAAAGAGGCATCTTCAGCTGAGAGCTTGGGAGGATTTGAATTTGCACAGAAGGCGGGTAACTGAGGCTGGAGAAGATGGAGCCATAAGATGGAGAAGACAAGAGTCTTCTTATGGAACCATAAGATGGAGAAGACAAGAGTAGGGATGAGAGAAAGCACTTGGATATTACATGTACCTACAAGAGGAACCATGGGGGATATCTGGGGAAAGTGAGTAAATTTAGCTGGTGGAGAGGGCCGTGGGAAATAAGTTTAGGAAACTAGGTCGGAGGCTAGATTATGGAGTGCTACACAATCTTGGCTTGATTCCATGGGGAGGGCCATGGTAAGAACTTTTGTAAAGTATATGAAGAAAGGAGCAATGGAAAGCAGGGAGAGATGCTCAGCTGCTATCACATTTAGGCAATCCCTATCTTTTAGGTCTTGCTTTTTCTTCATTCATTGCTATTCTGAGTCTCCGTGTCACACTGAAATGCTTGCTGAGATTGCCAGAGTGACTCACCTCCCGAATTGGAAGAGCAAGAAATCGTTGAAGGAGTAGCAAATAGAGGAGGGAGGAGGAGAAGAGAAAATCATTATGGTGGAACTTTTTTTCCACCATATTTTTTGATGGTATTGTGAATTGTATTTTTTAAAAAAATTCAAGTTGTGATTGCTCATCGCTAGTATGTAGATATACAATTGCTGTTCATATATTGCTTTTATATCCAGTAATGTTGCTAAATTCACTTGTTAGTTTTGGTAGCTTTTTTTTGTACCATTGGATTTTCTATATAGATGATCATGTCATCTGTGATTAGACAGTTTTACTATTTCTACATCTGTGAATAGATCGTTTTACTTCTTTCAAATCAGGATGCCTTTTATTTAATTTTCTTGCTTTATTGCAATGGATAGAATTTCTGGTGAGATGTTAAATAGATGTAATGAGAGTGAACATCCTTGCCTTTTTCCTGGTCTTAGGGGAACATTTGCAGTGTTTCACTAAGTATGATTCTAGCTGCAGGTTTTTTATAGATTCCCTTTATGTTGTGAAGAAATTCCCTTCCCTTCCTAGTTTGCTGAGAGTTTTATCAGGAGGAATGCTGGATTTTGCAGATGGCTTTCTGTGTCTATTGAGATGATCACAGGTTTGTGTTTTTATTTTTAGTTTGTTGATATGTGACATTGATTGATTTTCAAATATTAAATTACTGAGATTAAACCTCATTTAGTCATGCTGTATTATCCTTTTTATATAGTTTGCATTTGATTTGGTATTTTTTTTTGCATTTATATTCATAAGAGATATTTGATGTAGTTTATTTTTCTTGTAATGTTTTGGTATCAGGGTAATTTTGGCCACATAGAATGAGTTGGGAACTATTCATTCCTTTAACATTTTCTGGAAGAGTAGAATTGATATTTTTTCTTCATTAAATATTTGATATTACTCACGAATGAATCTGTTTGGGTATACAGTTTTCAATGTTGGAAATTATATTAGTCAGGGTTCTCTAGGGAAACAGAACCAACAGGAGATATCTGTAAATATGAGATTTTATAAAAGTGTTGTGCACAGCTGTGGGAATATAGGAGTTCAGGTTCCATAGGGCAGGCTGTAAGCTGGTAACTCTGATGAAGTTTTTGGTGAATTCCCAAGGAGAAGCTGGCTAACAGAAGAAGAGATGAAAGTTCTCTCTTCTGACTGCTGAAGTCATCACCTCTCCTTTTAGAACCTTCAACTGATTGGACTAAATATCACTCATTGCTGAAGACACTCTCCTTAGTTGATTGTACATGTAATCAACCATAAATGCTGACGAAATATCCCAGCAGTAACAGGACAGTGCTTGCTTGACCAAACAACTGGCCACCGTTACCTGGCCAAGCTGACACATGAACCTAACCATCACAGAAGGTTTTTAATCTGTAAATTCCATTTCTTGAGTAGATATCAGGTCTATTCAAATGATCTCTTTCTTCTTGACTGAGTTTTGGTCAAGAATTAATTAATTTGAGGATTTCCCAAAGATCCTTCCAGAGTTATTGATTTAAAATTTAACTACATTTGTATTTTTTAAGGTTGGTTCTTTTCATCTACGTTATTGAATTTATTGACAAAAAGTTCATAACATTCTCTTATTGTCCTTTTAATATCTTTAGAATCTGCAGTGATGTCACTGCTCGCATTTCTGACATTGGTAATATGTGTCTTCTGCTTATATCCTGATGGGTGTGGGTTGAGATTTATCAATATATTTGAACTTCTAAAAAAGCCAGCTTTGGTTTAAGTGATTTTTCTCCATTGTTTTTGTGTTTTCTTCTTTATTTTTTTCCTCTGATGTTTTGTCCTTCCTTTCTTCTATTTACTTTGGGTAATTTGCTCTTCTTTTAAAGTTTCGTAAGGTGGAAATCTTTCTCCTTTTCTCATATAGTCATTTAGTGCTATGCATTTCCCCTAAGCACTGCTTTAGTGGCATCTCACAAAATTTGATATGTCGTATTTTCATTTTTGTTCCATTTGAATTACTCTCTAATTTCCATTTTGCTTTCATTTTGATTCATGGGTTATTTATAACTGTGTTGCTTAGTTTTAAAGGATTTGAGGATTTCCCAAAGATCCTTCCAGAGTTATTGATTTAAAATTAACTCCATTTGTGGTCAGAAAACATAATTCACAAGTCAAATCCTTTTGTATTTATTGAAACTTGTTTTGTGGTCCAGAACATGCCCTATCTTGATAAATGCTCCATGTGCATGTAAAAAGGATGTGTGTTCTGCTTTTGATGGATAGAGTATCCTATTAAAGATCCTATGCCAATTAAGTTATTTGTTGTGTTTTTCATATCTTGTATATCTTTACCAATTTTCTGCTTGCTTGTTCTATCACTTATTTAGGGAAGAATTTTTAAATATGATTTTAGTTGTGCATTTTTCAAATTCTTCTTGCAGTTCTATTAGTTTTGCTTCATATATTTTGAAGATCTCTTATTAAATGTATAAATGTTTAGAATTTTTAATGTTCTTTTGATGAATTGACACATTCATCTAACTAAATCACCTTCTTTATGTATGGTTATATACTTTACTCTGATATATACCTTTTGTCTGATATTAATATAGCTACTCCAGCTTTCCTTTGATCATGTCAGCCTGGTATATTTTTTCCCATGCTTTTACTTTATATTTAAATCTTGTTTTATATAGGCAGAATATAGTTGTGCTTCTTTTTTTTAAAAAAAAAATCTAACAATCTGTTTTTAATTGGCAGACTTTAGACTATTTATATTCAATGTGATTGTTGGTATAGTTAGGTTTAAATCTATTATCTTGGTATTTTTTCTATTTGTTCTTTCCTCTTTTTGGATTAACTTTGCCTTTTTTTTAATGTTCTGTTATATCTCTTTTGTTTGTTCATTAGCTCTATCTCTTTGTTATCTTAATGGTTGCTTTAACTTATCACAGTTTAACTTCAAATGATAGTACTCCACTTCCTGGGTTATATAAGGACCTTGCAATAGTATTCTTTCATTTTTCTCCTACCCACCTCTGTGCTAATTTGTTGTACATTTTACTTTTACAAATATTATAAAGCTGCACTACATTGCTATTATTTTTGATTAAACAGTCAGTTATATTTCAAAGAAATTTAAATAATAAGGAAAAAACCTTACACATTTCTTCATCTGGTATAATTTTCCTTCTTCCTCAAGGGTTTCCTTTAACATTTCTTGTAGTTACAAGTTATTTGTTATGAATTCTTTCAGTTTTTGTATGTCTTAAATTTTATTTCACCGTTGTTCTTGAAAGACATTTTTGCTGGGTATAGAATTATAGGTTGACTGTTTTTTTTTTTTTTTTCCTTTCGGTACATTAAAGATATTGTTCCACTGTCTTTGCATTGTTTCTGATAAGAAATTTGATGTCATCCTTATCCTTGTTCCTTGTTCCTCTGTTCATAATGTGTCTTATTTTTCTGGCTGCTTTTAAGATTTCCTCTTTACCCTAGTTTGGGCCATTTTGATTATGATGTGCCTTGATGTAGTTTTCTTTTTCATGTCTCCTGTGCTTGGTGTTTGTTGAGATTCTTGGATCTCTGGCTTATAGTTTTTACAAATTTGTAAATCTTTTTTTTTTTTTTTTTTCGCATGGGCAGGCACCAGGAATTAAACCCTGGTGCTCTGGTTTGCTAGCTGCCGGAATGCAATACACCAGAGATGGATTGGCTTTTAATAAAAGGGGATTTATTTTGTTGGTTCTTCAGAGGAAAGGCAGCTAACTTTCCACTGAGGTTCATTCTTATGTGGAAGGCACAGGATGGTCTCTGCTGGTCTTCTCTCTAGGCCCCTGGGTTCCAATAACTTTCCCTGGGGTGACTTCTTTCTGCATCTCCAAAGGTCTGGGCTGAGCTGCAAGTGCTGAGATGAGGAATGCTGAGCTGCTTAGGCTGTGCTATGTTGCATTCTCTCATTTAAGCACCAGCCAATTAAGTCAAACATCACTCATTGCAGCAGACACGCCTCCTAGCTGACTGCAGATGTAATTAGCAACAAATGAGGTTCACGTACCATTGGCTCATGACCTCAGCAACAAGACTAGGTATGCTCACCTGGCCAAGTTGACAACTGAATCTAACTAACACACCTGGTCTCTGATATGGCAGGTAAGAACTCTGCCTGCTGAGCCACCATGGCCTGCCCCAAATCCATAAAATTTTAATCCATTATTTCTTCAAACTTTTCCTTCCCTTCTCCTCTCCTTCTGGGGCTCCAGTTATACATGTATTTGGCTGCTTGAAGTTGTCTGACAGTTCACTCATGCCCTTTTCTTTTTAAAAATTTTCTTTGCTCTATTTCATTTGAGTATTTTCTTGATTGTGTCTTCAAGTCCATTAATCATCAATCTTTTTTTAGTTATGTCTAATCTGATAATCCAATTACATTTTTTTTCATCTCACACATTATAGTTTTCATCTCTAGATTTGTGATTTGGATTTTTTTTATATCTTCCAAAATATACCTTTAAAACATAACTGTCTTAATTTCCTTGTCTACTGATAATAACATCTATGTCAGTTTGGGTTTGGTTTTGGTTGATTGGTATTTCTCTTCATAGTGGTAGCATTTTCCTAATTCTTTATATGCCTGGTGATTTTTTATTGGATTCCACATATCGTAGTGGATGTTTTTGTACTGCTATAAATATTCTTGAGCTTTGTTCTTGGATGCAAACAAATTATTGGACACAGCTTGATCCTTTTGGGTCTTGCTTTTAAGATTTGTTAGGCAGGATGAGAACATTACTACTGGGACTGAGTCCTTCTGTATTCTCTATCCATGTGAATCATGAAGTTTTCTAGTCACTGGAAACAGGCACTGTTCCTGGCCAGGCACAAGTCCCTCAACTCTATGCATGGTTCTTTCCCTGGCTTGGGTAGTTTCCTCACACTTAGCTGAATACTTGAGGGAACCTTTGAAAATCATAGATTTTTCTGTCTCTGGGTGCCTCTTGCTTCTCCCTGGGACTCTGTCCTATGGACTCTGGCCAAACTTGGTCTCCCTGGACTCTCAGCTTTAAATCCTCAACTCAGGACATCCACTGGGCTCTGCTCTCACCCCTTCCTTATGTTTCCCTGGCAACTCCCCCTAGACCCTCAGCTGAGACCATCACTGGGCTCACTAACCTCATTTGTTTTAGCCTCTCAAAACTCACTGTTCTTTGTTGCCTCATGTCTAGTATCTTGAAAACCATTGTTGCATGTATTTTGCATCCTTTTGGTTGATTCAGGCAGGTGGGCAAATCCAGTTCCTTTTATTCCATCTTGATCCAAAGCACAAGTCCAGAATTGTTTTTAATATTGGCAATTTGAGCTCATTTAGTGGTGGAGGAAATGAAGATGGGAGGGGCAGTGGAGAGGAGATAATTGTTGGAGCGAGGTGGCAAGGGACAGTTTAATCCTCTAATCTGCTCTCTGTTAGTACTCTGTGCCAGGCTCCAGTGGGTATCAAGGGGGATAATTCATGCCCCTTGCCCTCAAAAAGCCCATAGCCTGAAGGCTTGGGGGAAGTGCTTTACAGTTGTTTTAATCAGGAGATACAGCTGCTGGGACAAAACAGATGTTTCATGTTTCCAAACTATAAAGAATTAGATTCATTTAAAAACATTTTCATTGAATGCAATGATAAATTCTGTTCTAGGACGGCCTACAATTCAAGTGTAGATTTATTCAACTGTTAAGGCAAGAGGATGGTTAGTTTTGTGAGGAAGCTGGAGGAAGGAGCATGAGATTTGAGGTCAGAGGACCCACATGTGTGCCCCAGGCCTTTCCCCCTAGGGAGCCTTATTGCCTGTGTGTGCAGTATAACGGAGGCAGCTTGCAGGGTTTTTCTAGTGCGCACATGGAAAACATCCACAGTTCCTACTTGTGCAATATGATGGGTGTGTTTTACAGGGTCTTTGGTGGGCACAGGTAAAGCTGTGTGTGTAGTACAACAGAGGCAGCTCGCAGGGTTTTTATGGTGGGCACATGGAAAGCTCACAAGAGCTTAGAAGGTGGTCATCAAACGTGTTTCCTGTGTCTTTGTGCAGAATGAGTCCTTGACTTGCGTCTTTGCCCATTGTGACTCTCTGCTGGGCATCTCCTCACGGGTCCCAAATCTCCAGTCCTTCCTGAGGCAGAGCTTCCCCAGACAGGAGCAGTGGGGTCTGGGCCTATGCACTGCCACCGCACCCCCGCCCCCCCACCGGCCAGGTGGATGGCTGCATTCTGAGATGCCACTTCTGTCTCTTCTGCACAGACCTCTTGTTTGTTAAGAGTCAGGCCATACTCTGAGGTTCCCCTTAGTCTGACAAGTCTGAGGATTTTGCAGGAAGTACCTCCAAGAACTTACTGTAAACCTGCCTCAAAAGTCTCTACTGCTTGGGTAGTTGAGACTGATGTCCTCTGGTTGGAGTCCAAGGGAGGGCCAGCTGAGACCACAGATGAAGACAGGAAGGACTGATGATGGCGAGAGGCATGAAGACAGGAACAAGAGAACTCCCCTTGAACAAGGGGTCAGTGCCAAGCCTGGGTTGGGGGCCCGTAGGTGCCAGAAATGGAACCTTCAAGAATGCTATTTGCCCATGTGTCTGTGGTGGGAGGCAGGGGCATAAACTCGAACTGTGGGCTGGGTGAGTCAGTGAACCCAGCACCCTAGGAGCCTGGAACCTCGCTGTGCCCTGTGAGGGAGAGGGGTGGCTGCACCTGGTACAGCCTGTCCTAAGGTAGCTGGGTCCAGAGCTTAGGCTCAGGCTGGCTTGTCTTTGCCCAGTCCCCAAGGCCACGTGGAGCCAATGGAGGTGCTCGCAGCCATCAGTGATGGAGGAGTCACCCTGCACCGGGCCCTTCACTCTTTCGTCTTGGGACACCCTGGGGGGTAGTGGTGGTGTCACTGTTTCACAGTAAGGAATCCAAGGCTCCCACAGGTGAAGGGCTTTGTCCAAGGTCATAGATGTGGCTTAGCTTGGATTAGAACCGAGTTCTGTTTGCTGTCCCAACTTGGTTCATACCTTACTGTTTCTATTTCTTTTTCAAATGTAACCACATGGTCACTGCTGTTCTTTGAAAGAATCCCACAGTAGGCCTCCTGAGCAAGGCCAGCAGGTGGGTTCAGGGCACCCCAAAGGGTCCTTGAGCCCTGTGCTGGTCTGGACGGGGTGCGGGGAGCCCTTGTCCTCTCACCCCGTGCATCTGTCATAATAGGCTGTCTAACACACAGTGACACACGGCCTCTAGATCAGTCACTCTCTTGCTCACACTTCATGTTCATTGTGAGTGGGGGAGTCTGGCCCCTGTTGCTATCTCCCTCATCCTAGGAACCACAGGGGCTGGTGACACTGGGAGAGGGACAGTGTGGGGAAGCCAGGAGCAACTCCAAAAGGGTCTCCCTGGAATGAGTCCAATCACAGATGCTTACCCGTCATTGGCCAGAGCCTGTTGCATGAGCAGGCCTGACTCAAGAAGATTGGGGGACTCTGTTGGCTGTTGGTGACAATCACACTGTCCATAGTAGCTACTAGTGACATTCAGAAGCCCCCATATGCTCCCTGGGGCCAGGTTTCCTGTCTACTGGAGGGACAGCCACTTCATAAGAAGGGGACGCCTAGGGGTGAGAGGGGGGCTTGCATACCACAGGTTAGCACAGGGCTGGGGTTGCAGAGGAGGGGTGCAGCTGAGCCCAGATTAGAAGGTAAGAAATCCCCAGCATGGGACCAAAAGGAAGGGGGCATTGCATCCTGAGGGGCAGCGCGTGCAAAAGCCCCAATATGGAGGAAGCATGGTGTGCTGAGGGGATGCCCATGGCCTGTCTGTCTCCAGCTCTCTTGGCCTTTTGGGGATGTGGTGGGGAGAAGAGGAGACTGGAGAAGTGGCATCTTTTAGGTCATTGATAGGATGGCCTGTGCTTTCTGCTGCCTCCCTGCCCTGCTGGGCTTTAGGAGGTCTGGCCAGTGGGTGTGGTGAACCTGGGAGAAGGCTGTGCGATGCTGGAAGCTGCCCGTCCTGGGAATCCCAGCAAGGCCTGGCATTCACCAGCCCAGCCTGGGCGGGGCTGCAGGCCCAGGTCTAGACCCTCCTTGCTGGCAGCCCCTGCCGTGCACCCCAGGGAGATGAATCAGCGCCATTCTTCATGAACAAAGGCTCCAGGGTTGCCAGGGAGATGCAGAGGCTGCTGCCTGCACTTCCCGAGATGCAATCTGGCGTCAGGAAGAGATACTCAGCAGCCCTGGGGCCCCCCACCCAACGCAAGGGTCTGTCCGGAGGAGGGCTGCTGGGCTGGGGAGGAGTCTGGTTAAAGGGCTGTGAGCGGCAGCTCTGCCTGGTCACCCGGCGTGGAGCTCCAAGCTTTCTTCTGTCCCCTCGGGGCCTCCTCTTTCTCAAGCTGAAGTTGGGGTGGCCATACCCATCTGGTTGGGTGGGCGAGTTATTGAATGAGGCAACAGCGGGGGAAGCCACTGCATTCACTCATCTCCCCAGTTGGTGTTTGTGGGTGCCCTTTGTGTGCTGAACATAGGGCCTGGGCTGGAATACCCGCAGCCCCGTGGGGCCGGCAGGGTGCTTGCTGGGCACCCAGGATAAGAAAAGGCACTTAATGTTGCTCTCGAGGACAGGAGCTCTGAGGTGGTCGAGCGAGGGTCCCGCCGGGGCTTGAGCATTTCTGGGATGCGGAGAGGTGGGGGTAGGGGTCCCCTTTAGCCTTTCCGAGGATATGTTCTGCACATCTTACCTGGAAAGGGGGTGGGGCTCCTGGGAGGGCCTGAAGCTGCTGTCCTGGCTGGGGATGAGCAGAGGGGCCCAGAGGGGCCGTGGCCAAGTGAAAGCAGCTGCCACTGGCTTTGGGGCCCACCAGGGGACCAAGAGCAGGTGCCACGTGGTCCTTTTCCCGTGTCTCTTAGCAGGCCACTTGCCGGCCCTCAGGGAACAGGCGGGGAGGCCGAGCCGAGCCCCCCTGCCAAGCTGACACCCCGTCTGAGACCTGGGATCCAGGGAGAGGGGGTGGGAAGGCCTCCCTTGGGGAAGGATCCGTTCCATCAGGCCCGATATGTTGACCCTTTTACCCTACCCACTCCACCGTGGATGGGGAGCCTTGGGGGTTCCCAGCTGTGTGGAAATGCTGGGAATCATTCAAGTACATTTTGGGATCAGATATGGTGGTTTGGGAGCTATTGGCAGCCTTTGGGGGTAGTCATAGATGCCACGTGTGAATGCTCAGTGTTTGGGGGGACGTGGGGGTGTGCTTGGGGAGTGTTCTGGTGCAGTTAACGGTGGGGTGCTTCTTGGGGTCATTGGCAGTGAGGCTGGGACTGGGTAGCAGGTCCAGCGGTCATGGCTGGGCTCCCAGCTGTGTCTGGGGCTTAGTGTTGGTGGCGTGTTTGCAGAGGACCCCGGGCAATGCAGCGTGGGGATGGGGTCGGTGGGTCACGGGATTCGTGTCTGCGTTCTGGCGTCTGCTGCTTGTCTCAGGGCCCAGGGGGCAGCTTGGGCTCGGGCAGCATTCCCTGAGCCCCCGAGAGCTGGGCTGGGTGGCAAGGGGAGGCGGCCGGTGGGCATGCAAGGCAGGGAGCTGTGCCGGGGCGGCGGAGAGCAGGGGTGTGGGGCCCGGGCTGCGAAACAGCAGCTTTGCAGCTCCTCGGGGTTATTACCTGCCGTTGTCACCAGGGAGAGTTGCAAAATGAAAATTAACTGTCGGAGAAGATTGATTCGTTTGATGTCTAACCAGGAACAGCCTTTTATTGCTGTAAAATGTTGATTTCCTCTCTTTGCCGCAGACAGGTGAGTCTTGGTGACACTGAAGGAAGATGGGGCCCCCGATGAGAACCCCCAGGAAATGTCGCCAGCAGGGGCCAGCACTCCTGCTTTGCTCCTTTCCAGCCTCAGGAGTGGGGCTCAGTGTCTGATTTCATTTCTGGGGTGAAGAATAAATCTGGGGGCCAGGTTGATGGCGAGACTTGGGGCTCTGGATTCAGAAGCGCCTGAGTTCAAACCTCGGCCCGGCCACTTAGAAGCTTCATGCTACCAGGCAAGCCTCAGGGTTCTCATCTGTGAAATGGGAGGGTTCTTAGCCGCCAAAGCTGGCGCATTGTGCCTGGCACAGGTTACTGTGGGGCCAGGCAGGGGAGTTGGGAGCTCCCTCCTCTTGGAAACTGGGCAGGCTGGCAGCTTAAGAGGGGCGGGTAGCCCACGTGTCCTGGTCTGTGCCCAGAGGGTCTCTCCCTTGCCCATGGTACTTCACTTGCTTAAATGTGGCTTGGAAGAAACGGGCTGGACAAATGCAGGTCTGCCCAGCTTGCCCCAGGCATCCGTGACCAATGGCCATGTTCTGGCCTGGGGGTGCGTGGGGGAGCCTTATGGAGGCCAGGGATGGCCCTCGAGCCTTGGAAGCTGCTGGTCAGCAAAGGGTGCAGCTGGCTGCATGTTGGAGGGGTTTCCTTACGTGTGGGGCCAAGGAGGAAGGGAGGTAGCGCTGAGAGTGATTCAGAGCCGTCTCTGCCCTGCCACCCACCTGCCTCTGTTTCTCTGGAGGGCTGAGGGGCTCCTGTGGGGGGCTCACCTCCTCTCTGGCTGCACATGCACCCTCCACTCCCAGCCACCTCGACAAGAAGTGTGGGTGGTTGGGTCAGCCCTTCGTAGTGAGAGAACATTGTGGAAGTCTGTTCTCTGGGTCACCAGCCGTCCTGGGGGGAGGGGTTTGGGAAGTGAGCCTGGCTGGGGGCACCCCAGAGGGGTGTGGAAATGAACCCAGGCTGGGGCCTGCATCCAGGGCTGTGCGGTAATGCTGGTGGGGAAAAGCAGGGCCCCACGCCCCCCCCCCCTCAGTCTGGTTTCCAGCCTGTGGGGGCAGGTTGCAGACTTCAGTCCTGGGGGAGGTGGTTCAGGGATCAAGAGAGGACAGACAGGGAGTTCTGGCAAGTTTCCAGGCTAAGGAGGCAGGCGCTGCAGAGAACCAGAGGATCAAAGGAGGTGACAGATGAAGGGCACGTGATCTAGGAGTCATCAGACTCTGGGGTGGGAGGTTGTTGGAGTCTGAGGGGCTCATGGGGTTTCCCCTGCTGGTGGGCTGAGCCCTCAGCGGCCTGCTCTGGGGAGGGGTGGGGCTGCAGCTGCAGGGATGGAGAGGGAGGTCCAGGGCCAATCACTGTTCTTGGTTCAGCCCTAACCTGGCGTTAGGTAGACCCCCACTGAGAATGGGCAGACCGAGGCCTCCAGCTGCAAAAGCAACTTAACCACAGGTGGGCAGCCTGCATTCTGCTCCCAGCTCTGCCGAGAACTTGCCGAGGACCCTGGACGAGTTCCCTTGCCCTCTCTGGTTTTCAGTTGGTAAGCTGCAAAAAATGCAAGCCTTGGGCTAGAGAAAAGGCCTTTCAAACATTGGAAAGCAGTGGGACCCTTTGTTGAAGTGAAATCTCCCATGACACCCTTACCGAGGGGAGGCTCAGCATTCTGCCAGCCTCCCCTGTACTCGCAGGAAACTTTTCGAGACCCAAGGTCTCTTCCACTCCTGACTTACAAGTTGCCCTGGATTTTTAAAACTATGCGTTTTAAACCTACTCCTATTGAATACCTGAGATGCTCCAGCCATTGCCCTGTGCACTTTACAAATACTAACTCATTCAATTCTCACAACAAGCTGTGGAGGGAGGTAGGAAAACTAAGGCAAGGAGAGGTGAAGTGACATCTCCCGGTCACCCAGCTAGGGAAGTGGCTGAGCCAGGACCCCGACCCAGGCAGGTGGATCTGGCATTGGGCTTTCCCCACTTTTTGCTGCCTATAGATTATAGCAGAGGAGGTGGCTCCTTCTGCTGGAACATGACTCAGGGACTGTCACCTGCCATCGTTGCATGCTTGGACCCCTGGCGGTCTCTGGAGAGGTGTCCCATGGGGCTTGGAAGTCAGGAGAGCTGGGAGGGACTGGGTCGCCTGCCGATGGCTTCTCAGTTTCACAGCTGGGACCACCGAGGCCCCCGACGCCAAAGCCGACCATATAATGCATTGTCACATGCGCGGGGTGGGGGTAGGAAATTGAATGCAGGAGGTTCTCCGCCAGGCACACACTCTAACCACCAAATATATTTAAGCAGATAAAATACAGGGGGTGTAATGTCAGATTAATGGATAAATAACCGTTCTGGCTTTTGGCACGATGGTGGGGAACGGCAGTGAGAAGCCTCATTATATGCGGCACTGCCTCACGCTCCAACCCCAGCACCCGGGCCCGCGAACAGAGCATTAAATTGTTGGAAATGGCTCCCCTTCAGTCGCAGAACAAAGATGTTTTCTCCAGAATCAATCGAGTCCGTCTCAGCGCGCAGAGCCCTGTTTCCCACAAACGCAGCCTGTGCTTGGAGCGCAACGCGCTGGGGGAGGGCTGGCGGCCGGGCCTGGGAACGGGGCATCGGGGGGCCCGGGGGCCGCTTGGGGCCGCTTCCTGGGGCTTCTGGATCCCAGGACTCTCTGTGGCCAGTCCTCAGAGGTTCTGCAGGGAACCAGCAAACTTTGCAGTCCTGAGAGCAATGCAGGACGAACCCCTGGAGGACGGCGCTGCGGTTAGCTCATTGGAGAGCCCGTGGGTATCGTGGTCAGGGCTCCCGGCTTCGTCTTGCAACACCCCTGGGTTTGCACCGTGGCAGTGACCTGGGGAGAATGTTCTCTCCTAACGCGGCCATGAGAAGTCGTCCTGAGATAAGGCACCCAATACAGAATGAGGCGTGGAGGACCTGGGACACGCCCACTCTGCCAACCTCGGGGGCGGAGCCACGGGGCGGTTACCTAGACTCCGCCCCCGTCAGCATGCTTTCAGGCCCGAGGCAAGGCGAGGCGGGCGTGGCTGGGCTGGGCTGGGCGGGGCGGGGCGGGGTGGGGGTAGGGCGCGGGGACCCAGGACGCTATACTGTGCTGGGCTGGACGGTAGGATCCAGGCTCCTCTGGGTGGCAGGGGTGGGGTGGGGGGACCCTGGCAAGCCCCTGACTAGGTGGGAATGAGAATCTAGGAGGGGAGTTCAGCTTTGCCTTGGAAGCCTTGGGCTTAGTGGGCACAGGGCCCAGAGAGGCTGCTCCAGAGCAGCCCTTTCCCTGTTCTCCTTCCTCCTGCATCCAGTGGGACCTTGAAAAGAGCACAGGTTTTGGAGCACTAGTTGCCTCACTGCTGTCACCTCCTGGCTGTGTTACCCTTGGAAAATTGCTTCACCTCTCTGAGCCTGTTTCGCCATCTGCAGAGGGAGGAATAATGCTCCCAGAAGGGCGTTTGAGGGTGCAGGGTCTGGAGCGTGGTAGCTTCTTGGACAGTGAAGTGGAAGAGAAGTTGTTCATCCTGCCTGTCTGTAGCAAATATTTACAGAGAACCCACAGTGGGCAGGAACCCGGGCTGGTCTCCAGAGATGCAGTGGCAGTTGGCTGGGGAGCAGGACTGGCCTGTGAGTGCTGTCCAGGTGCCTCTACACCTACGTGTTCCTCTGTGCCACCTTTTCATGCCACCCAGGACCTGCGAGGGTGGCTGACCTGAGTTTCTGTTGCCTCCAGCAGGAGCTGCCTTGAAGGGGTGGGCTGCTTCCACCTTGCTCTGCCTTTTCCCTCCCTCTCCATGCCTCCTCCCTCCTCACCATGTTCCACCAGAGTTTTCTCACTGATCGATCCAGCCTAGGGGTTGGAAAGGAAAGTGTGGAAAATGTCTTAGGCTTGGTCTTGGTCAGATGAAGTCTCTGGCAGGTCCCACAGAACCCAGATCCCTAATCGTTGGTGCAGTGTCTTCTCACGTGCAGCAGGCACCCTCCAGGGTCTGGGGTCTCAGACTGAACAGAGCAGAGGCGGTCACTGTCCTCACAGAGCTTCTGGTCTCCTGACTGATCACAATTACTGAGCGCTTTCTGAGAGCGTGCCAGGCTCTGTACTAAGTGCTGTTCTCATTTTATCTTCTCCACAAGATGGACAGGCAGGAGGTGAGGGCAGCTTTGAACTCCATCTCCTTCCCATACCAACAGGATTCTTCCTGTGTGCTCTCCTCTCCCAGGGTCCTGTAAGCACTGCCAGAGCAGCTGCAAAGAAACTGTGGTGCCTCCTCCTTGGGCCACGGACAGAGGTGGGCTTAAACTTTCCTCTATAACCTCACAGTTGCATAAGAATTAGTCTGAGCCTCAGTTTCCTTCCTCATCCATGCAATTGGGGTAATAACTATCTACCTCCCAGGGCTGCTGGAGGAAGCCCACTTGCCCAGCACCTGGATGTCGTGGGATCTCACCCAGTGCCTCTGGGTGTTTTGAGTCCTTTCAGGGGGAGACCCTAGTCCCCTGCTGTCCCCAAGCGTCTCCCCACGCTCCTATTCTAGAAGCATGTGTTTGGGAACCCAGGAGCCATCTCCTCAGGTGCTCCTCCGTCTCTCACCTGCTGGGCCTTTGTTTAGCACCAAATTAAAGCTGAAGCAGAAGACGCAAAACATTTCTCCCATTGTGAGTGAGCCTTGGCCAGTAATTGTGCAGTCCGGCTGTGGGGCTCCCTGGGGAGACGCACTTTCCATCACTGTCGCTGTCTCATTGCAGTCATGGCATCCACAACCAGACACCGCGGGCGAAGTGGGATTGACCACTGATTTTCCACTTTGCAGAGCAGGGGCCTTTGCCCAGCTCATTGCCTGGGCTCAGCTCCTAGCAGCCCTGCCTGGGCGCCTCTGTCTTGGACTCTCACTGCGACATTGAGCTCCTGGAGACCCAGCAATGGCCAGGCTGAACTGGGTTCTCGGGAACTTTAAAGGAACTTATTGAGAAAGTGACGTGGCACACTCCTGGATTCTGAAATTGACACCGTCCCTTGCTGGGTGACCTTGGGAAACTTCCCTAACTTCTCTGAGCCTGAGTTTTGTCATGTCTAAATGGGGATGATACTGGTACCCACTGGCTGGGGCGGGTTGAAGGACTGTAGAAGTGCTATCTTAGCCTGGAGCGTTGTGCCTGGCACAGAGTCAGTGCTTAGCAGGGCAGGCTCCAGAATGATGAGAGGTCCCATGGGAGATGCCTGAGTTCCCTGTTCAGGTGAAAGCAGAGACAGCGGCGTAGGAGAGGACAGGTGGTGGCTGCCAGACCATTCCTGCAGTGTTCCGTGGGTGAGGGTGGCCCAGGCTCTCAGTTGTGTCAGGACCAGGCGGGTACTGCCTCCCACCGGCCACACGGATGAGAGGCCGTGGTTGGGGCTGGATGCATGCTGGTGCCTTAATACACAGTGAGAAACAGCTGCCTGGGCTGTTGGGTGCTCTCCCCTGTGAGAAAATCCCAGTGGGAGGGAATTCTCAGGTGCCTTTTGGTGAGCCAGGCTATCAGGCACAGGCACTTCCCACATCCGTCTCCACCAGCGGGCCCACCCGCCATGGGGCCCGCCCCCACCCATCAGCCCTGGGGGCTCGCTCTGGGAAGAGGGTGAGGCCTGGCCTCTAACTGGCCTCGTCTCTCCTCCACTTCCCTTATTGAACTCCTTGCATTCCTTCCTCTCCTCCTGTCTCTGCTTTCCTCTCTCTCTTTCTACCCCCATATAATCACGTGAGTGCATGCACACACACAGTCTCCTACATGCACACAGAAGCACACAAGTGCACACGTTAGCATGCACACACACACAGACACACATGCGTAAGGATGGGACTTCAGCTAGAAAGAATGGGGGAAGACCAGCTTGACGACATTTGAACTAAATCTTTTCTGTTTTGAAACATTCAGATTCTCTCCTCCCCCAAAGAATAATTCAGAGACATTTAGTTATCTGCACAAATTGTTTACACATACGCAAATACACACACAAGGGAGGACAGTCATTAGACTGTTGACAGTGAACATGGGTAGAAACAGACTCTAGGAGAGAGAGAGAGGGGAGAGAAGACTGCAGCAGACTGCCTTCCCTGTCTTTCACTTTTGGGGTAAGCTGTTGAGCCTGACACCGAGCAGAGCTAAGAGGGGAGCTGGGACCATCTGCCTTGGGGCAGGGGCTGGTCATCAGAGGAAACAGTGACGCTCTGTGGATTCTCCCAAAGCTTTGTCAGCAGAGCTGCGGAACGCATGTCAGACTGTCCGTTTGTCCTCTGGCTTCTAACTGCCCTCCTCTCTGAGTTCCCGGGTTGCTTCCAGACCATTCCCGCAATGTCCCATAGGTGGGGGTGGTCTGTCCACCCATCGGCACCCACCTACATGAGCCCCTCTCTGTAGTTTTCATCTGAGGATCTTCTTTCTCTCTTTTTTTTTAAATTTAAACATTATCCAATCAAGTAACTAAGCACTAATTTCGGTGTTATACATTTTTCCTTAGACAGGTTGTATCCTTTTGATTTCCAATCTCAGTTCTCTGTTCAGTTCCAAGAACATTTCTGCTGAGTTTCTGAAGATGTTATCATCTGTGTTGCAGTCTTCTCTGGGAGCCATTGCCCCTGTGATTGGGTTCTTCAAGCATTTTACCTTGCATTTGTCATCTTTTCCATTATTCTGTGATCTGGATGTGGGTGGCAGGTTGCCTGATTGTTCAAAATATCCGCTGCTTCTCTCTGTGGGAGGGTTCCCTGGCCTGCCCTGGAGATGTACTGGGCAAGTGGCTTGCTAGGGCCAATGAAATAGGGGTGAAAGTGACTGTTGCCTCTTCTGGCCAGACAGTTTAAGAGCCATCACATGGTTCCGTGTTAGTTTTGCCGTCTGTCGAAACAGTCAGAGAGAGAGAGAGAGAGAGAGAGAGAGAGAGAGAGAGAGAGAGAGAGAGAGAGAAACTATTCCATCAGCCTGGAATAAAACCAGAACTGCAATAATCATGTAGTGTGAAGGGAAAGTAACCTTTTGTTAATTTAAGCCACTGGGATTTTGGGGTTGCTTGTTATGACAGTATATCTGGTTGCTTGTTATGACAGTATATCTTAGCTTAAGCTACTAATACAGTATGCCTCTCAAATGTATTTTCTGTTTCACTGATCTAAGTTTGGGGAAGTGCCAGTGCTGTTCGTTATTGCTTCCAACAAGTGGCTTTATTGGAACCATAGAGATTTTAATTTTGTTTTGAAGTCTATTTAATTGATGTATTATTGTTTTATCTTTGAAAATAACTGTTTTTTTTTCCAAAAATCTTTTTGATGTTCCACATGTAGATAATTTTAGCATTGGGTATTCCTCTGAAATGGTACTGCTTTCTTTATTTCCCCCCTCATTGAACTGTATTGACCCCAAATGATTGCTTTTATTTATTTATTTAACTGCATTTGTTTAGTCATTCATCTGTGAGTTTTCTCTGTTGCTCCTTTCTGAGACGCTTGGTCACTAGGTGGGGTAGAAAGTGAAGTTGTGAGACTGGGGTCGGGGGAGCAGGATATGTGCAGAATTCATCCCTGGAGCCTGGTCGAAGGTAGGAAATGCGTATTTTGCCCGTTCCTGTAGGTGCAGTTGAAGATTCTCTTTGTTTCAGTGGATTGCAGGAGTGTTTTAATTGGATTAGAGGGAGTGAGTCCTTGGCACTGCTCCCCAAGCTTTATCTTCCTGGAGCTAATCTTTTTAGGTGTCTGGCACTGGCTCTTCTATGAACTTCACGCTTGGCCTGCCTCTTCGCAGGCTGTCTCGGTTTCTCACAGCCGTTCTTCCTGATGGGTTTCTGTGTCCTGGACACCCAGCCTGGCCGTCTGCTTTCCTTGCTGTACCACCGTTTCCACCGGACATGGAGCCCCAGAAGAAGCTCAGCTTTCAGCTGACACCTGGTCTGTTCGGTGGGGCACTGACCCTCCTCATATTGGGTTAATTCAGCCAGGTGGCCACATCAACCTGCTGGCTCATGATAGGTATAGAGGTGACCTAAGCCAAGTCAATGAGCTTCTCATTGCCTCTTCCCCACCTGTTCTGCCTTCAGTCTTCTCAACATCCAGGCCTGGAACTTGTCCTCTATATGTGTTGGGCTCTGTTTCACTGAATATGGTCCATTCTTCCAGATGGCCAAGATAATTTGGTGGCCAAGCACTGCCATTCAGTGCAGTGGCTGTCCTTGGAGCGGCGTCAGTGGCCGTTGATGTTCTCCACCGAGTCTCTCGTCAGCATGGTGTCCAGCCCGCTCTGAGAACTGAGCCCTAAGAAATACCACTAGACACTTTTTCCAGGTTGTTTTGAGTCCTCTGACTTTGGATCTGGTTAATTCAATCTCTGAATGCATCCAGTTGCACTAGCACAGCCCACTTCTGAGAAGACTATGCTAAAATCCAGCTCTGTATCAAAACCTAAGGTGCTGATTCTGCAGGGGGAGTGTTCAGTGTTTGGCAGGTAGCAGCTCACACGTTCCAAAGGGCAATTGGACTGAGTTGAATGAAGAGACTATTTCATGTGTGTAGGCAGAGCTGGAGGAGCAGCTGGGATAGCTTAGGGAGCTGCCCCATCCTGGGCCTCACGGGGCAGAGGCAAGGCTGGAGGTAGGGGTGGTGTAACTGAACCCAAGAGAAGGATGCTGCGGGCAGAGGGGGCCACAAGTGGGGCCCAGTTCAGCCCTCCCATCTCTTGCTGATGCCTTCTGGTGGCTGAGGCCAGGGAGAAGCTTTAGTCAAGGGAGCCTGGAGCTGTAGACCCCAGAGGCGACGAGGGAGTCCCAAGCTGCAGACCCCAGAGTCCAGCCTCTCAGACCACACAGCACAGGAATTGGGAGGTGCAGACAGAATAAACCACTCTCCAGGTGTGACTGTGATGAATGTGCTTCCATGAAAATACTCCCTGGCATGTATCCATGTATGATGCCCTGCCCAGTTCCGTATGAATCCCCCAAACGGTGCAAATTATGTATTTGTTCAGGGTGTCTGGAGAGAGAGCTTCTCTCTCTCTGCTGTCACTTGTGGATCCTCTTACCAGAAGGTGCAGTCCTGGGGACATGATGACATTGAAATCATCTTGGTAAATTACATACTCGTGGGAGCTAGCAGGGCCATTCCTGGTTGGAGGAGAGTTCCTGTCCCTGCCAGGGATGCGATCTCAGGCCAGCACAAGGCAGAAGAGCAGGCAGAGCTCCTAGAGTGAGAGGGACTGGGTGAGCAGTCTTTGCCCAGGGCTTTCCTGAGCAGGACACGCAGGCAGGGCTCACACAGCCACACCTGTGGGACCCAAAGAACTGCGTCACCTTCTGAGGAGCTGGACAGACTGCTCTGGAAGGGAAGGAGGGGGCTGTGATCTGAACCATCCAGGTGTCATCTTCAGGAGCTTTGTTTACCAGTTGCCAAGGGCATCCCGGGGAGGAGGTGAGGAGGGGCGGAGGTTGGGGATGCTGCAGCTTTAGAAGTCAGGGCAGATTGTGTAGGACACAAGGGGGTGAGATAGAGTGTGTGCTGGGCGGGTGCAGTGGAGGCAAGGCCTCATGGGACCCTGGCTTGAGTCCCTCTGTCCTCCCAGCCCACCCTCCTCATGCACAGATGATTGGGCATAGCCAATTTCTCCGGCTGCAATGTCCAGGTCTTTGTCTAATAAGGGACTCTCGTGGAGCCGGTGCTGAGGACACCCTGGGATGTCAAGTTGGGCAGTGTGGGGCACCTCGGAGGCCCGAGGCTGGACAGGGCAGTTTGTGAGGCAGAAGGGAGAAGGTCCTCCCGGGCTGGAGATGCTCAGAGCCAGCCAGGCGTGCACACGGACTGCCAAGAGGCTCAGCCCCAAGGGTGGAAAGCACAGGGCAGCCTCCCCCAAGGGAGTGTGTGTGTGTGTGTGTGTGTGTGTGTGTGTGTGTGTGTGTGTGTGCGCGTGAAGGGGGCCAGTGTTGGAACTAGGCCTTGAGGTATAGAGTCAATTTGCTGTGATGATTCTTTAAAAAAACAAATGCAATAAGGTTATATGACAGTATCGTTGATAGAGAAAGAAAAAAGAAACCAGTGCCTTGGTCCCTGCATCCCACGCCGTACCAGCACTGCGTTTTGGTCTATTTCTTTGCAGGCCTTTCTCACGTATTTGTGAGGGCCCGGGGCGGGGAGGGCAGGGGTGGCGAGGTGGCATTCAGGTGGAATGGTGGGCACACGGGAGCAGGAGATGTGGCGGGAGAGGGTCAGGGCCCCAGGTCCTCGGGGCCTGGGCTCAGATGTGACCGTGGTCAACCCTGGTATGTGTGGCATGGCCGGCCCCAGGTGCTGGGCCTTCCCTGGACTTTCCCTGCTCCACGCAGTTGTCTTTCAGGGAGATAATGAGCAGCTTCTAGGTGGCTCCGGCTGGCTCCGGTGCCCCTGGGCTCTGTGGGTTCCCTGGTGACTGGGACGTGTGCAGCCAGGTACCCGGGGCAGTCAGCATGAGGGAGAAGTATCTGGGCAGGAGAAGCCCATCACTGCTGCTTGCCATTTTTGGCAAGAGTTCTGGACCCAAGGCTTAAGAGAATACTCACCAGTTGTTCGGGGCCCAGTACCTAGTGTGTGAACGTGTATGAATGATAACAAAGCAATTTGCACTGATCATTGAAGGAGGAATCCAGCTGGGTGGCTGTTGGGCCCCAAGCAGGGTGATGGGTAGTCTTAGGCCTTGGGTGGGTCTCCTGGCAGCACAGCTGGAGCCTGCCCTGGTCCCACCTGCCATTCTGTAGCAGCATGTCAGAGCCCAGAGCATAGTTCTCAGCTGCATGTTAGAGTCATCCCGGTGCTTATAAAACATTAATGCCAGGACCCCCACTTTGTGGGTGCAAACCGGATATTAGGAGTTTTGACAGCTCCCCGGTGTTTCTAAAGAGCAGCCACAATTGAGCTGTGGAGACAACTGCACTCATTAGCAGTGGTTCTCAAATGTCATCGTGCGCTAGAATCATCCGAAAGACTTGTATTTTCTTTTTGCATGGACAGGCTCCGGAAATTGAACTCCGGTCTCTGGCATGGCAGGCAAGAATTTCGCCACTGAGCCACTGTTGCCAGCCCCTGGGAGACTTGTATTTTCCCATCACTGTTCATAGTGGCATTATTCACAATTGTCAAAAGATGGAGGCAACCCAAGAACCCATCAACAGATGACCGGGTTAACAAATGTGGTATGCACACTCAGTGGAGTATTACTCAGCTCTGAAAAGGAATGAGGTTCTGCTGCATGCTACAACATGCATGAACCCTGGAAAGATCATATTGTGTAAAATAAACCAGGCACAACGAGGACGAATATTGTATGATTCCACTTATATGCAACACCTAGAATATATAGATTCATAGAGACAGAAAGAAGATTACGGGGTACCAGGGGCCCAGGATGGGGGAATGGGGAATTATTGCTTAATGGGTACAGAGTTTTTGTTTGTGTGATGGAAAAGTTTTGGTAATAGATGGTGGTGATGGTAGCACAAGGTTGTGCATGAAATTCACACCAGTGAATTTTACACTTGAAAGTGATTAAAATGGGAAGATTTGGATTATACATATGGTAGCACAATAAAAAGTAAAAAAAAATCCGGTTTTCAGGCTTCCCTCCCACCTCCCGAAAAAATGTTACTGATTCTTTAGGTTTGGGATGAGGCCTGAGAATCTGCCTTGCAGATAACTAGCTAGGTGGTGCTGCTGATGTTGGCCTGAGGACCACACTTTGAGAACCACTGGCCTGGAAGATGGTGATGGGGGAAAATCCTGGTACTCCAAGGTGGTGAGGGAAGGTGATGGCCGTGGGGAGGGCAGGTGCTGGGTGACACTCGTGGGTGGTAGAAGATGGTGAGGGAAGAGGTTGTCTGTCACAGGTTGTAAGTGACGGTATTAATTGCTACCCAGTGGTAGGGAAAGGTGTTTACTATCACACAGACAGGTGGTGAGGAAAGGTGTTGGCTGACACAGGTGGTGCCAGCTGATTTCTGGTAATGAGGACAGCTGGTAGCTGTATGAATAGGTGGCAAAGGCAGGTGCTGGCTGTCACAGGTGGTAAGTGAAGGTGTCAGTGTTCCCAGATGGTGAAGAAAGCTTTGGCTTTATGAATAGGTGGTTAAGGGTAGTGCTTGTTACGGGTGGTGAGGGAAGAAGGTGTTAGATTATCAGGTAGTGAGGAAAGCTGTTGGCCATCACACACCTGAGATAAAGAAAGACGTTGCTTTGTCGTAAGTACAAAGTAAAGTGTTGTTGTACAGGTGGAGAGGGAAGGGACTGGCTGTTACAGGTGGAAAGGAAGGTGCTGTTGGTTACAGGTGACGATGACTGATGAACAGAAGTCATCAGTGGCTACCAGCTGGTGAGAAAAGCTGTTGGCGATGCATATATGAAGTGAGCGAAGGGCTTGCCTTGTCATGGGTGGTGAGGGGAGGTGGAGACCTTTCTAGGTGGAAAGGAAAGGTGGTGGCTCTTCTGGTTGTTTTATGGGGGTGTCAGCCCCATTTTCCACTGAAGCTGAAGTTGCTCATGAGTCCCCGATTCCTTGCGTGCCCCCCCATTTCCCTTTATCTGATGCCCTGGGACCTTGGCCTGCTTGTTCTTCCACGTTCCAGCTTAGAGGGGTCTGAGACAGCCAAGGGGCTTCCCGGACTCTTTTGGGGTGGGTGCTTTCCTTACCCTCGGAGGGAGGGGCGTGGCAGTTGGGCTGGGAAGCAGCAGTGTGGGGGCTCTGTGGTGGGGGAATGCTTTGCACAATAGCTATAAATAATGCATCTGCCACAGAACGATGCCCCAGGAAGCCAGAATTTCCCGGTGCACACTCGGGAGGCGCATTTCAATGCAGGAGTGGGCGGGAAGCACATTCTCATCTCTGTCTTTTATCATCAGCTTCCAATCGAGAATCACAGCAGCCCATGTCCTGGGGCCTTTGGGGAAACAATTCTCAGAAGAGCAGGCTGCTGAGATGCAGTGATTTGGAGCCCAGTCTTTGGAGATGGCAACATGTAGAGGAGCGGAATCTTGGGTGTTGGGGGGAGGGGGAGCTGTCAGTCTAGCTGCGTCTAATGTCTCTTGTTTCTATAGCTACAGTAAATGCAATTACCAGAGAGTAACCCTTTGCAGATTTCATTGTAACCCTAGATAGCTAATGACATTTACTGGATTTCCAGCAACCTGGGACAAAATGCTCATTTTGAATTTAACACGAGTAATGCCATTTTCTATCTTAGTTAAGTACTTTGTGTCATAAAAGAGTTATCTGCACAGAGCCCCTGGTCCTGTCAGTAAACATATTACAAATATTATCACCACTTATTTTCGGGATAAAAGATGTGGAGAAGGCCTGGAGAAATGCTCCTCCTTTCCATTTATGACTTCGCTTCGAGGCTCAGCAAATTCGGCGTGAAATCATTGTGGAGGTAATTCAGACTGTGCACCAATATCTCACAGCCCCTGGAGACGGCTGTGCTTTCTCAGGAAGCACAAGCTTGGAAATCCATCCTTCCACCGCCCGGCCACAGGAGGTGTGAGGTGGTGTCACTTGGCCACCAACAAAGCTGACAACTGCTGAGCGTCTTTGGTCTGGGAAAATGGAAGGCGTTCGTTGTCTGTGGCTTGCTATGGAGAGAACACATTTCCTCTCTGTTCCTGGAGACTTATAAAATTTCACACTATATTAGTCAGGGTTCTCTGGAGATAAAGAACCAATAGGAGAGATCTGTAAATATGAGATTTATAAAGGCGTCTCACGCAACTGTGGGAATTGAAGAGTTCAAAATCCGTAGGGCAGGCTGTAACGCTGGCAGCTCCAATGAAGGGTCTGGATGAACTCCGCAGGTGAGGCTCATGGAAGAGTCTCTTTTCATCCTTAAAAACCTCCGAAATGATTGGATTTCCTCATTTGTAGGAGATACGCCTTGGTTGATCGCAGATATAATTAGCCACAACTGCAATCAACCGAGTGATGATTTAATACACCCGCCTTCCGGTATATCAGCCAGCCACACAGCGGTCAGGCCAGTGCTTGCCTGACCAGTCATTTGGACATCATCACTTGGCCAAGTTGATGCCAGAATCTAACCATCATATACACCAAAGTAGTGCTGGTGTCAAACCACGTGTTCATTCGCTTGTCCGTGTATTCGTGCACCTGGCAGATCCGCTCACACGGACCCATAAATAATTACCATGGTGCACTTGGGTGAGCCAGTAGATGGGATTGTGTGTGTGTGTGTGTGTGTGTGTGTGCGTGTGTGTGCACAGAGTGAAGAGGGGCACAAACTGCGGGGGAGGTCCAGGAAGGCCCCTGGGGAAGGTGACATTCTGCTAAGGTCAGGGTCGTCGGGACAGGGCAGGCTGAGGCTGAAGGAAGATGCTTTTTGGGGGAAGTTCAGTGTGTCTGGCTGGACAAGGACTTCCCTCAGCTCTGTTCTGCCTCCGATTGGGCACCATCCCAGCTTCTGAGGGCCATGGGATGGTGAGAAGGGCCCTAGAGGACCTTGGATCAGCCAGACCTGCCTCTGTCCCTGGCTCTGCCACCTACCAGTGCAGTGACTTCAGGTCAGGACAGAGCCTTGTTTCCTCCTACTTCCCTGTGGGACTGGCCATGAAGACGGCAGGGACCATATGTCATACGTATGAAGTTCCAGTCATGTCTGGACTGGGCGGGCCCTTTTCCCTCCATTGCTTCTCAGTGGGTATGGAATACCCCAGCACTGGGTGGGGTGGGGTCTTAGACTTGTGGCCAGACAGGGGAAGCCACTGTGTGAACATGGGCAAATGTCATTGCAAGAACAAGGCTGGGGGGCCAGAGCACGGAGCAGAGCATGCAGAACCACTCTCCTCTGGTTCAGGAGAGTGGGCAGGCTCATGAATGAGGAGGTGACTTCAAACTGGGACTGTAGGGTGGAAGGGCCAAGGTGGGTGGGGAGGAGGACTGGGGCTTCCTAGGCTGGAGTCAACATGATCCCAGAATGGCAAGAGATGGGGTGGCAGAGATGGAAGGTGGAGGGCGGGGAGAAAAGGTGAGGTTGTGAATGTCAGCCTTTATGAGCCTGGGCTCTATTCTTTGGGCGATGGGGAGCTCTTGGAGGTGTTTGAGCAGGAGCGAGACATGGCTGCTGCTGAGCCTTGCGGATATTCAGTTGGCAGCATTGCAAGAAGGTGAGGTGGGGTGCAGAGAGGCCAGGGAGAGACACCCAGTTAGAGGGGAAGGGGGAGAAGGTCATGGCTAAAGTGATGCTCAGTGTCTCCCTGAGTGGGACGCAGAGGGGCTGCCTGAGCAAGGCTTCCCTTCATGGGGGTAGGAGAGGGGCGGGAAATGGAGGTCAGGATGGGTGGGAGATGAATGGAGGGGGAGGGTGGCAGGAGAGGAGCCTTGGGGACAGGCAAAACCCCCAAGGACGGTTGGGCAGGGGGAGTGGACACATAGTCAGGTGTTTAGGTGGATTTGTCTGGTATCAGAGGTAGGAGGCAGGGCGGGGTGGGGGCCCAGGGTGGGTCCAGTGGAGACTGACTCAACCCCAGAGGGGTCTTCAAAGGTAGGGGCCTGCAGAGTGGGCCTGATGGTGAGCCTGGGGTCAGTTTTGGCTTGTGGACAGCCAATGCTGGTCCCTCCAGCCCTCCGAGCCCCAACCCCAGGGTGCAGATTCCCTGCGGAGCCCTCCACTCCCTTCACCTCCTAAGACATAAGGGAGGGGGCCTCTCCAGGGAGAGGTGAGATGGTTTTTCGGGCCTCGTGGCCGTTAGAGGGGGAAGATGTTTGGGGGCAGGAGGGCTTTCCTGGCGCCCTTGTAGGTGGTCCCGCACCAGAATCAGGACGGGTCTCAGTGCCCCCTGGGCTGCACACAGCTCCTGCAGAGAGGCGGCAGGTGGCGGAGAGCCCAGGGCTTTCTGCCTGTGGGCATGGGAGGGCTGGCGAGACCCAGGGTTCTTCGGGATCGGCCATGGGACAGAGCCGCTGAGCTGATTTGCCTTCTCCAGCTCCTTGACAGCTGGTGGCGGTTGGAATCACCATGCCTGTCTTCAGCATGGGGGTGCTGAGGCCCCCCAGGTAGCACTTTTGTCAAGGTTACGAACCAGCTCTGGAAGGAGCCCTCTCTCCCAGGTCTGCTCTTTCGAAAGCTCATGGGTGTTTTGTTGACTTATGTTAATATTGTCGTTGGTGTTTTAACCGTTCTGAGCAGCAGCCCCCTCCCTGTGCCCTCAGATTGGTTCCGTAGACCTGTCAGAATGTGGGCACCCGTCTGGGGTAGAGCCCAGTAGGACTGTGGGTGGCCCCATGGGAGGGGCCTGCGCCTCGGGCACCACCAGCCTTCTGTGTGTGTGAGTGTGAGTGTGAGTGTGTGTGTGTGTGTGTGTGTGTGTGTGAAGGTGACTCGCTGCTGGCAGAGGCTACTTCGTTAGACACTCTCTTCGTCATCTGAAAACTGTCTCCCTGCTTTGCAGAAGGGGCTTGTAGGTTATTGGAAAGGAATTTAATAAGCAAGGACAGGAGAATAAATTCCAGGGGAAGTAGGAGGCATTCCAGGGGCGGGCAGCTCCCTCTTTTGGCAGCCCCAGGCCTGAGAACTCAACTCCTCAAGGTCCAGAAACGGGTCCAGATGGAGGTCTAGACCTCAGGCCCTGCAGCCTCCTCTTCTGCTCAGAGGAGAAGCTCCAGCTCCGTCCAAGCTGCTGCCCCCCTCACCAGTCTGGAACTGACTCTTGGACGATGCCTCTTGACTGCCCAGCAGTGTGGGTTCTCAATGGCACCTGCTAATCACACACCTCTGAGGAAGGTGTGTGGGGATTTGGTTGTCAGATGGTTAGTCATATTCCAGGTCTGCCTGGAGGGCCTCAGACAGACGGACATGGGTATTAACAAGTGCACCAGGTATGTGGCAGGGCCTGGTATGGGCCTTCCCCACTGTTTCTCAGCCTGGTGTACTGTGTCAGCTCCTAAAAGAGGTCCCCCTGGGGCACCAGGCCTTTAAGGGTGGAGCCCTGCCCCATCATCCTTCCCATGCAGGGCCTGGTGCTCCCAGATTTTCTCACTTTGGAGAGAAACCTACAGGTCTGGTCAACCAGTCATGGCCACTATTGGCAAGCCCCAGGGCCCCTCTTCCTGGGCTGTTGCCCTTGGAAATGGTGCCCAGCCAACCTTTTGGTTTGAAATGGCTGACTGGGTCTCTTTTTCGTGGTCTGAAAGTTTATCAACAATATGCACCTATCTATCCACCCACCCATCCATCCATCCGTCCATCCATCCATCCATCCATCCATCCATCCATCCATCCATTCACCCATCCATCCCTCCACCCACCCACCCATTCATCCACCCACCCTCCCAGCCACTCATCCATCCATCTACCCACACATCCAACTATCCTCTAATTCATCCCTACATCAGTCTGTCCCTCTATCCATCTACCCACGCACCCATCTATCCATGCATCCATGCATCCATGCATCCATCCATCCATCCATCCATCCATCCATCCATCCATTCACCCACCTACTCACCCATCCATCCAACTAACAAATACTTGTTGACATTGTGCCGGGCACCAGGGACACAAAGATAGATGAGACTTGCCTTCAGTTAGAGAGTTGACCCCTTTCCTCATGTATCCCTCACTATCTCACAGGGTTGTTGTGAGGCTTTTACTAGGTGTTACAAGGGTGTCACAGGACTCAGCAAGCACCCCAAGGGCTCTGAACCTGGGAATAATCATCACCCTGATGATTGTTGAAGGCAGTAGGAGCTGGGGCTAGCTGAGGCACATGGGAGCCAGGGCTGGCTGGGGGCAGGGTCTGGGTGGAGCCCAGCTTTGGCGAGGCAGGCTAGGGTGAGGACACCAGGACCTGGAGTGAGCTTTTGGGTCGCATCATCCCACGTGGCAGGCAGGACATGAGGAAGATGAGGTGGGAACTCTTGGTGGGGGGAGTGGACGTGGGGGCAGGATGTCCTGTGGAGTGGTAGCCCAGTGTCCCTGGGAGGAGTAGGGGCCTGCGGGTGGGGGGACTGTGAACTGGATGTGGGGATGGGGTCTGGATTGATGGGGGTGCTGGCAAGGGCTGCTCTAGCCTCTGTCACCCCGTATCACACTCCACAGAGCTGTGAGCTGCCGCACAGTGGTGATTGTGTTTGGGCAGCTGAGAGCGGGCGGAAGTCATTGTCAGGAGCTCCCCTGTTTGCTTGTCCTGGTGGTAGCCGGTACCAAGTCCCTGCCCATGCCTCTTCTCTCGGTTACCAGACACACCTTCAGCTATCACCAAAGAGACCCTGGGAGAACAGAGGAGAGGTGTCCATGCCAGTCCCAGCGAGCCCAGGTGGGCTGTGACCTCAGAGGAGCCTTTGGCTTTACTTGTGCAATGTCTTGGGCATCACACGGCAGGGCAGGTGAGGAGAGGCATGGCCGAGGGAGAGCAGTCACCTCCCTTCTAGGCTGGCTTGGTTCTGGCCAGGGCCTGGTGACCTCAGTTTGGCTCTAGTCCCTCGCTGGTGGTGTCATTGGCCTTTTGCCCCTTGGGCCACCAGGGTTGAGTGACAGAGCCCCTGTGTTCCTTCCTGGCCCTGCCTTGCATCTTCTTGAGCCATTGTGACTTTGGGTATTGGGGTCTGGTCCACGCTTGTCTTCTGAGTTGATTCCCCGCTGACAGTAGCGCCTACGTAGGTCTGTGAGGGAAATCAATGCAGGGACGAAGGTGCAGTGCCTTGGGAAAGAATGCAGTTCCAAAGTTGGAGTGGAGATTGTGAAAGGTTAACTAGTCCACTTCATACCTGCTGATATGGACACCCTGTGGTCACTGGGGGGCAGCCATGTGGGCAGCAGCAGGCCTCCCCTTAGGTCTGGGGTGTCCAATGGGAATGGGTGGGTGGGTGGGCTTGTAGCTCATCTCCATGCTTCTCCTCCCCAACTGGGGAAGGAACTGTGTGTGTGTACGTGTGCGTGTGTGCTTTGCATATATGTGAGTATGCCTGTGCGTATGTGAGCGTGTTTGTTAGTGTGCATGCGCGTGTGCTTGTGGGTGCTGTGTGTTTGTGCATGTGTGTGCAAGTGTGTGCCTGTATGTGTTTGTGGGTGCTTGTGCATGTGTGTGTGAATGTGGACATAAGTATGCCTCCAGGGCTTCAGGGACCACCCTTAAGTGCTCACCCGTCACTTTACCCTCCTGACGGCCACCCGCTGTGGACAGCATCCTCAGAAATTGTCACTTTGGGTTTCGATGCCTTCTTTATTTTAAGGTCACCGGAGAAAGGAGGTGCCTTTAGTATCCCGAAATATTGGCCATGAATAGTAAGATTAAAACTGAGGGTCATAGTCATGACAACAGTGATGATGGTGATGCTGAGCCTTTGCAGGCCGTCAGCACCCTGGTGGGCGTGATTGACTGTCAGAGGGGTGGGTGCTTCCCTTAGTCCCATGGGGAGGGGGCAGGTGCTGGCGTGTGAGGGCCCAGGGTGGGAGCTCCTGGTTTCCCAGGACACTGGGTGGGCGGGTCCTGGCATGGGCCTCCTTGCCCAGGGGGTTTCAGTGCCAGCCCTTGACCTGGCAGGTGGGTGATGTCTCCACTCCCTTCCCTTGGGCCGAGCAGCCCCAAGAGTCCACCGGAGAAGCTTCCAGATATTGGGAGCTGGGCCCGAGCCTGTGAGCGTGCAAGGAGCCAGGCCAGGCTACTGCACCTGAGGCCTGCTGCCATCGGCCCGGGAAGAGAATGGGAAAAATGAAAACAATGAATCAATGAGACGGGGGTTTAATTACCCTGGATAGCACCAAGGCTCCAATTTCGGGCTCGGGTGTTCCCTTTAATTTGGGGTGTTTAAATATTTACCTGGAATGGAGGAGAAAAAAACTCTTCTGGGCTGCAAGGCTACTCTGGCAGCAATGCTTTGAGAAATTCATTAAACCACAGTTAATTGGGGGATGAAAGATACATATATAGCTCATTAGTTCAACCCACATAATTTACATCCCGGAGGATAGCCAAGTATTAGCTCAGCCCAGGCTCTCGGAAGTGATGTCTTGAAGCACAACCTCTCACCGTGGCTGCCTCTTGGGGTCTGGGGGGGCTGGGAAAGGGGGGCCCGGCTGCCCTCTGCCCTCCATCTCTCCCTTCGTTCATCTAGGGAGAGGGTGAGGCGCCTGGGGGACTCGTCACCCCTCCTTTTGGCAGCCAGGCTGGCTGTGCACTGCCTGCCAGGTGATTAACGGGGCGGCGGGTGGGGCTCGCTGCGGCCCTGCTCGGCATAATGGTGCGGCATCTGAGCACGTTTTAAGCTGCACTGAATCCAGTTCCTGGATCGGTGCATTATCCCTGATTTATTCTGTATCAATGGCAGAAATCAGGGCTCGAGCAGCAAATCCATGCATCTCTTATCAGAACAGTAGTTCTAGTTCTGGCCCCTGCCTGGGCCTCTGAAGGGGGTTGGGGCTGTGGCTGCTTTGACCCCGCTGAGCCCCCTTGCGCCCCCCTTGGGCACCCAGCTGGCAGCTGATTCTGACCCCTTACAGGGCTGCTCCCCTAGACTCCTCCTTCCCAGTCGGACCCATTAGTGGGTGACTGGGATTGCAGAGGGTTCTCGTGCTGTTGTCACTGTCTCTTGGTAGAGAATGTGGTGGTGGGAGAAGAGTTGGTGGGAAGGTGTGGGGAGAGTTGGTGGGATATGGGGCTGGTTTAGAAACATTTTCTGCCCTGGCCTCACCGCCTGTCCTCACTCTGATTGTGCTTCCAACTGGGAAAGAGCAACAAGGAGAAGGGAGCTCTGTGTGTGTGTGTGCGCATGTAGATGTGTTTGTGTGTGCTGCAAGTGTGCTTGTGCATGTGTGTTCATGTGCACATGAGTGCATGCATGTGTTTTGTATGTGCTGAGTGTGTGCATGTGTGAGTTTGTGCATACATGCATGTTTGTGTGCATTGAGTGTATTTCTGTGCGTGTGCACGTGTATTTGTGCATGCTTGTGCATGTGTATACGTGAGTGTATCTACATGTGTGCATGTGTGTATGTGTGTGTGTGTCTGTGGCATGTGCTGTGCAGGCCGGGAAGGTTGGATGAGACTCCCTGAGGCCTGGGGCAGCTCCAGATAGCTTGTACTGCTGCTGCAGGTGAGCAAAGGGTGACTGTGGCACTTTGGGCAAGCTATTTGCATCTCTGAGCCTCAGTTTCCTCATCTATAAACTGACAACAATAATCTCTAGCTCAGAGGCTATTTGTACTGTCATTTTTGCTACTTCACCTTTGCGTTCAGGCTCCTCATTTGTCTCCCAGGGTGGTGTGATTTGCTGGTGTGGTTGTCAGCACCTGGCCAATAGGACCAGGCCAGCAAATGGGGATAGGGATAAGGAGACAGAGTCTGGCAGTGCTTGGCTCCCCCCAGGCCTGGGATGGGGCTCAAGAAGTTACCCAGACCTGCAAAGCCTTCATCTGCAGGCCCAGAAACCCCCAAGCTTAGTGACTGGCTCCAGTGAGCTCCATCTGTGAAGCACAGGTGTTTTTTTGGTGCTGGTGTGGGGATTGCATGCCCATTCCTGATGGTGCCAGACCTGTGCCAGTTTCCCTGATACCAAACACTGCCATCTACTAACACCTCCGTCACAGCCACCTCACCACCACCACTTGGCCATCACCTTCACCTCCAGCACCACCATCACCACCATCACTACCATCACCACCATCACCACCTGTACCACCACCACCACCTCAGCCACCACCACCTCCACCACCACCAGCACCACCTGCACCACCACCACCACCACCACTTCAACTACTGCCTGCACCACCACTACCTGTACCACCACCACCACCACCACCACCACCACCACCACCACTTCAACTACTGCCTGCACCACCACTACCTGTACCACCACCACCTCCACCACCTGCACCACCACCTCCACCACCTGCACCACCACCTCCACCACCTGCACCACCACCACCACCACCACCTCCACCACCACCACCACTACCACCTCCACCACCACCACCACCACCTCTACCACCTGAACCACCACCACCACCACCACCTCCACCACCACCACCACCACCACCTCCACCACCACCACCACCACCACCTCCACCTCCACCTCCACCACCACCACCACCACCTCTACCACCTGAACCACCACCACCACCACCACCTCCACCACCACCACCACCACCACCTCCACCACCACCACTACCACCACCTCAACCACCACCACCACCACCACCACCACCTCCACCTCCACCACCACCACCACCACTTCAACCACCACCACCACCACCACCACCACCACCACCACCACTTCAACCACCACCACCACCACCACCACCACTTCAACTACTGCCTGCACCACCACTACCTGCACCACCACCACCACCACCTGCACCACCACCACCACCACCACTTCAACTACTGCCTGCACCACCACTACCTGCACCACCACCACCACTACCTGCACCACCACCTCCACCACCTGCACCACCACCACCTCCACCACCACCACCACCACCACCTCAACCACCACCACCACCACCACCTCCACCTCCACCACCACCACCACCACTTCAACCACCACCACCACCACCACCACCACCACCACCACCACCACCACTTCAACTACTGCCTTCACCACCACTACCTGCACCACCACCACCACCACCTGCACCACCACCACCACCACCACTTCAACTACTGCCTGCACCACCACTACCTGCACCACCACCACCACTACCTGCACCACCACCTCCACCACCTGCACCACCACCACCACCACCACCATCACCTCAGCCACCACCACCTCCACCACCACCAGCACCACCTGCACCACCACCACCACCACCACTTCAACTACTGCCCGCACCACCACTACCTGCACCACCACCACCACCACCTGCACCACCACCTCCACCACCTGCACCACCACCTCCACCACCACCACCACCTCCACACTACCACCTCCATCACCACCAGCACCATCTGCACCACCACCACTTCAACCATCACCATCACCACCACCACCTGCACCACCTTCACCATCACCCCCACCATCACTTGCACCACTACTGCTTCTACCACCATGGCAGTAGCAATGGCACCAATGGTTCTCACTGATGGGCATTATGCTGTTAAAGTGAAACTGGAATTGCCTTCTTGCACAAGTCCTCGGGAGTGGATGCTCTCATGACCCCTGTTTTACCAAGGAGGAAGCTGGGGCACAGGGATAGTAGGCATGGTCCCATGGGTGAGGTCAATGGGGCTGGGTGGGGGGCTGAGTGAAGGTGAGGCTGTGGCTGGGGGCTTGGCAGTCAGGGTCTGATCCCTGCAGCCCCACTCACCATGCTACTTATTAGTGTGACTATGGGCAAGTCACCTCATCTGTGACCTGTGGCAACATTGCTAGAAGAGGATCAATGCCGTTATGGAAGAAAAGCCCTTAGAAGTTTATCTGGCACCCATAGAGCCATTGGGTGGGGTGGGGTGGGGTGCCTGGGCCAGTTGTTGAGGTCTGGCACTGGCCTGGAGAGGGCTCCAGATGGACTAGGGCTTGGCTTGCCAGTCCCCCCCAGTCTTGTCAGCTGTCTCACCCATGTCTTTCTGCCACAGTGTTCTGAGTGAGCCTGAGCCAGGGAGCCAAGGCCAGTCAGGCTGGGAGCTCCAGTGGGGCAACCCACAATCTGCAGCAGCTCTGGAGGCTGCCGTACACTGCCTTCTAGAGTTGTCTCCAGGCTTGGCTCCCCAGGGCTCCTTTGGGCTGTCTTGTCCCAAACGCTCCATATTCCATCTCCCAAAATGAACTGTAGTTCCCTGACCACCGCCCCCCTCCTATCCCTTTCCCCCATCTCTGGGTCCTCTTATGGGGCATCCCGTCTGTCTGTCTGGGATGCTGGACCCTATTTTTCAGTTGGTGAGCCCAACTCAGCCCTCAGGGCTCAGCTCACACTTTCAGGAAACCCCAGCCCCTGCCAGGCAGTCATTGCTTCCTTCAGTCTCTGCTCTGTTGCCAGAATCTGGCACAGGGCATGGTACACGTTCAGCAAATAATTGTGTAATTAGCACACAGTCCTCTAATGGATCTGCTTCACATCTCTGTCACCTCCTCCCCGTGAGCCCCACCGAGGCGGGCTCTTCCCTGAGGTTGGGGTTTGCTTGCTCGGAGGTCCCGGGATACAGAGGAGGTGCTTACTAAAGATTTGCTAGACTCAGCCAAAGGTCATCCCCCTCCCCAGGCACCGATGCCCCCTCCCCCTCCCTGGCCTAGGTTGGGGCCCCTGACGGGACATCCATGTGCTGGGCAGGTCACCCTTGGGCAGCCAGCTGAGGTTTGCCCCAGCAGGTCTTTGGGTAAGAACTTGCACTTGAGCACACTCATAACAAATTAATTCTGTTGTGGAATTCAGGCTCATTCCCATTACTGGTTTTTGAGAAAATTAAATATCTTGATATTTGCAATAATTAATTGAACAGAAAAGTGGAGATCGCTATGCAAACGACTGGGCTGAAGCCCACAGTTTTAACTCCCATGGTCTGGGGCTTGTGAAGGCGAGTCCTGCTGGAGGGGAGGTGGGCCAGCCAAGGCGGAAGTTCCTGGGCATTTATGGGGGAGGAAGGGCTGATAGGGGCACTGCTCTGAGGGTGGGGCCTGCCCCTGGCCGTGGGGAGCCCCATAAAGACACCTCACGCTGAACCAGCCTGGGATGGAAGGGTCCCAGTGGCCAGGGCCAGCCAGAGGGTGGGGCTGGGGCCTGTTTTGGGGAAGGACTGGGGCAGCATCACTGCAGGGAGGATCGTGTTAACAAGAGACACCAAGGCCAGTGCCAGGAGGGCAGGGCACAAGCGGGCAGGAGCCCAGAGTGAGGGGAGAACAGAAATCATGGCCATTGGCTGGGGATGCCCAGAGTGGGGCAAGCTGAGAGGTGGAGAAGGTGAAGCCAGGGCTCAGAGCCAAGGTTGAGGGTGGTGAAGATGTGAATGACTTCTTGTCTATTGGGCATCTGGGACCTTGGACACCTTATGGAAGGGTAGACAGCCACCATCTACTTCAGCTGGGTGCTGGGTGGTTTCATCTCTCCAGGGCCCTGTTGCCTGAAATGCAGCATCAGACTGGGTCTCACCGGGTGGTTTTATAAAGAGATGACGGCGGGTTTGTAAAGAGATGACGGCTACTCCACCTGCAGGACTTGGGATGCTGGAAGGGCCTTCTTTGGGGGCTCTCACTTGGCCAGCCTGTGTGGTTTGGAGATGCCCTGGGGAAGGAAAGACAATTCACACCCTTCCAGGTGGGAATCCTTGCTTCAGATCCGCCTCTCCTGCTGTTCTGTGCTTTGGGCTCCCTGATTTCCATCCATTGCTTCTGGACAAGAAGAGCTGAGGATGCCGCAGCATGGAAACTCCTACCCTCATCCTTGTGCATCTGGCAGGTAGAGAATCCTGACCTGGCACAAGCTCAGAGCTGCTGAGAGCATCTGCAGCTCCTGCCTCTGCTTGAACTCTCCACTTGGTCAGCACAGTCCGCAGGGGGCCACTGGGGTTGTCAGAAGGCCTTTCCTCCCCTGGAGCTGAAATCTGCTTCTCGTGGGTCCTGCAAGTGTCCCTCTAATGAAGGCACAGGGTTTGGGCCTCTGGTCACTCACATCCAGTCCCTAGAGTCTCACTCAGGACCTTCCTCCACCTGCAGCCATCTCTGCCCTCTCCTCTGTGCACCCCTGCTCTGTCCCATTGGTTACATGGCTCCTTGGTGCCTCTGTGGGTCAGGCCCCATTCTGGGCAAGGACCCTGCTCCCAGAAGCTCAGGTCCCGGCAGGAGGGTGCACTTGGCCGGGGAAGGGGTGCAGTGTGCATTGTGATGTAGACCTATGGGCCAAAACCCAGGTGGCTTGAGCCAGCTCTCCCCAGCTAAGGGCTTTAGGAATGAGACCCGTTCTGAGTCTCAATCTCTGTTTCTGGAAATGGGATACTGTCACCTGCTCCCAGGGTGGTGGTGAGGGCAGTGTGCAGGGCCCATGCCACAGCCCCTCACAGAAGGGTTCATCTTTCATGGACCCCCTTCTCTTGTTCATTTCTGTAAACTCTGGTTTCCTCTGGGCTGGGGGACTTTCAGGGGAGGAGGTGCAGGGAACTGTGCCATGCTGGCCAGCAGGTGAAATTGAAAATTCTTTATGAATGGGTCTTACAGAAGTGCCCCAGGGGCTTCAGGATGGCACCAAAGTGTGCCGCTCCTCCCCGGGCGTGATGAAATATGCCATGTGCCTTGGCTCACGCCATCCCCTCTGCCTGGGTATCTTATTGCCTTCCCTTGGTGACAGCCCATGCCATTGAGGGCGGGCTCCCCAAGAAGTGCTCAGCCCTGTGTCTTGTCCTCTCAGGACCTGGGCTGGTGCCGCTGGGGGCAGATGAAGGCTTTCTTTGCCTGCAGAGTTGACCTGCAGAGTTGAAGGCAGAGACCACACAGGCTCTGACTTCCAGGGTGGGGTGGGGTGCAAATGGTGATGGTCACCAAAGGCCTACTGTGTGCTTGAGGACTTTACACATACCATATCTGCTCATTTCTACAACGTGGCAAGGCAGTGAGGACAAGTTCCATTTGCAGATGAAGAAATTGAGGGGTTGAAATACTGCCTACGAGAAAATATTTGTAAACCACCTATCTGATACCGGACTTGTATCCAGGACACATAAAGAACTCTCATAGCTCAATAATAAGAAGACAAACCCAAAGTGAAATGGGAAACGGATTTGAATAGATTCCTCTCCAAAGGAGATCTACAGATTGCAAATAAGCACATAAAAAGATGCTCAATGTCATTTGCTGTCAGGGAAATGCAAATCAAAACCACAATGAGATGGCACTATGCACCTGCCAGGATGGCTCAAATAAAAAAGACGGACAGTAATAAGCATTGCGAGGATGTGGAACGACTGGAACCTGAAAATGCTGCTGGCAGGAATATACAACAGTGCAGCAATGTTGGAAAACAGTTGAACAGTTTCTTAAAAATTTAAACATATACTTAACCGTACAACTCAGCAAATTCATGCCTAGGAATTGACTGCAGAGAAATGAGAACATATGTTATACAGAGACCTCAGTCTTAGTTTGCTAGAGCTGCTATGACAAATACCACACCATGAGTTGGCCTGCAGTTTGGAGTTTAAAAGTGCAAAGTCAAGGTGTGGGCAAGGCCATGCTTCCTCCTGGAGTCAGGAGCCTTTTGGTGATGACAGCCCTTTATATGGCAACCTGTCTCTTCTCTCTGGCCTCTTCCAATTTTTCCTGAATGCATCTGAATTTCCTCTGTTATGTCTCGGTCATATGGATTGAGGCTCATCCTGGTACAGTGTGGCCATGCCGTAACTGATTATATCTCCCAGAGGCCCTATTTACAGTGGGTTCTGCCCACAGGAATGTGGATTAAGGCATGAATGCATTTTGTGGGGGACATGACTCAGTCTGCAACAAACTGTTCACAACAGTGTCATTTGTAATAGCCCCAAACTGAAACAACCCGAATGTCCATCAACTGGTGAATCAATTAACAAAATTTGCTTTGCCTATTCAGCAGACTATTACTCAGCAATAAAAAGGAATGAACAACTAATAAGAGCTACAACACTGATGAACCTCAAAATCAGAATTTTAAGTGAAACCAGACACCAAAAGACTCCAGTGTTGTATGATTCCAATTTATGTGAAATTTCCAGAAAGGACAAAACTGCACACACAGGAGGCAGATTAGTGTTTGACTGGGGCTGGAGGTGGAAGCTGGGGTTGACTGCAGACAGGCAGGAGGAAGCTTTATGGAGGTGATGGAGGGTCTAAAACCAGATAGTGGTGATGAGTGAACAACTGTAAAAATTTGCTAAAACAAACAAACAAAAAGCCACCAAAAAATTGCACACTTAAAATGGGTAAATTTCATGGTATATAAGTTATGCCTCAATAAAGCTGCAGAAAACCCCCACAAAACAACTTGCTGAGACCATACTGTTGGTAAATGAGAGCCTGTGGCCTCGCCCCATGCTACCCAGGTAGAGACAGAGAGATCAGCCTTGGGCAAGAGGAGAGACATCTCTGCCCTGGGGAGGGGTGGGGAGCCCCAGGTGAAGGTGTGGTTAAGTTTGGCATTGGACGGGGACCTGGGAAGCTGAGGGCCTGGATTTTCAGGGAATATATGTGTGTGTGCATGTGTTGGGGCATGAGAGTGGTGGGACCAGGGTAAGAGTGAAAGGTTTGCCTATGAGGTCTGGCTTTAAGGCAAGGGGGCTGAGTGGCTCTTGCAGCCTCAGGCCCCCCTTGGAAAAGCATATGTGCATGCATGTGAGCGGAGCTGTTTTCTCTCCTCCATCCCGCCTCCCTCCCTTGGAGGTTTCTCTACCTCTATTGATTTGCCCAGTGGGTCCACTATTCATGCATCTGCAAGTAGCCAGCACAATGCTTTTCCCTGTGGACTGCATCTTGGCTCATTAAAGAAGCCCTCAGCAACCTGGGTCTCTAGAACGCCTTGGATTTTACTGATGGGCCCAGAGTCGGCTCCACCAGCTGCACTCTCACTCTCCTGTTCCTGTTGTTGTCATTCCAAAGTTGAAGACAAACTTTGTATTTGTTGCCTAAATATTTATGGACTACTGCTGGGGTCAGAGGACAAGGGCAGCAAGTGAAATTAAAGATTTACATTGCAATGCCACATTGAGTGGGTAGGTGGGTGCACGGGCTTCGGCTTGTCTTCTGGATTGCTCAGAGAAGAGGGTTCTCATTTTTCTTCCAAGAAGCTTAGTTTTTATATATTTTGGGAGGCAAATGCATGAAATTTTCATCTGTTGCTTCACGTTGCGTCTTCATAAGTTGTTGGTTACTAAGCAGCAGTCAGGCTGGAGGTGTGCAGACGTTTCTGTGTGTTGGGGTGGACACCTGGGGATTTAGGAGAAAACAATTACTTTGGTTTGCCATCAGGCCTCTGCTTGGCTTTTATTCCATGGCCCTATTGGGGAAGACGGCCTGTTTTATAGTGTGGGGAGCTGAGGCCCTTGTGAGATTCTGGTGGGGAGCGGAAGTGCAGGATTGTGGAGAGTCTCGACAAATCTGCTGGTGCCTAGTCTGGGGTGATTTCAGAATGTGGAGGGAAGGGAGGCTGGTGCCTTACTTCTGGACCACTCAAGAAACAAGGAGAGAAGGGGCACCCTGAAAGGGATCATCGAAGAGGGGTTAATGAACAGACTTTACAAAAGTGTGGGCAAGACTAAGGCAACCAACTAAGATCCATCCAAGTGTCCTAGCAAGCTCGTGGAGCTGTTACCACCCCTAGTGCTGAAAGAGCAGTGGCTGGAAAGCAGGAATGCAGCCATAGTCCACCCAGCGAGGAGGGAGCCAGAGCAATAAACACCCTCACCTCTCCCCTCCCCACCCTCTAATCTCATTCCTGTGTCTTCCACTGGCCAAATCCCAAGGGAAACCAGAGGGCAAGGAAGTCTGGTGATGCCATCCACTGAGGTCAGCCTTCTCGAGCAGAGTGTGGAGCTGCAGGGGCCAGTGATCTCGGGTCAGATTTCCTAGTAGCAGAGTCTGGGGCAGGGATTGGAGTATGGGTGATTTATTGAGGGAAACAGGTTAGAAAAAGAGAAGGAGCCAAGCAAGGATGTGGTATCCCATAAAATCTAGCCTGTCCTAGAGACACTGGAACAAAGGGCCAACCTCTTTGAGCGCCGTGACTGGCGGTCCTTGGCTGTGAGCTGCCCTGGGCATGGGAGTGGGCCATACCTTCAAGGCAAGGTGCACCTCCTTAGCTGGGGACAGTCGGATGGAGAAGGGGACAGCTCCCTAACACTCAGAGCAGCTGGGATGGGGTGCACTCTCCTATAAGGAGATCAGGGTGGGCTGCTAAGCACCTACTGCACAATCAGAGAGCATTCTCCAAGTCCACAGCATATGGCTTAGGAAGAATGGATGTCAATTAAGAGGGGCAGAAACCCAGCCCCTTACTTCCCAGCCATCTCATCTGGGTAATTAACCTGAGTGCCACTTTTCTCAGAAGTTGTACCAAACTGGGCTGAGCTAAATGTAACAGAACCAGAGCTTCCCTAGCTGATAGATCTCCCTCTCAAGGTGGCCAGAACTGCTAAGCTCTCACTCAGACACTCCTGTCTGCCACTTAGGTTGGTTGTTGCTTCTCACCCACTTGCCATGGACAGAGATGCTACCATGTCCCATGAAAGTCTGGCTTAAGCACTCCTTGTAGTTATCCTGAGAAATTACCCTGAAGGGTTCCTGCTAGTGAAGTATTTTAGATGAGGATATTTGTCAGAGCCAAGCATTAATAATCAGTGCTGCATTTTTTTTTCAATTAGGGGAGCCACATAAATGTGGTCACTCAAACTTTTTAACTCTCTGGAAAGCTGGAAGTTGCAAGCCACTCGGCTGTGGAAAAGTGTCGGGCTAATCAGTTCCATTCACATGCAAAGCACTCGCTTAGCTGAGTTCATCAAAATTCAGTCGTTTCTTAAAAAAAAATATTTATAGACTTCCACTCCCTGCGAAGTACTGCAAGGGAGACAGATAGTGAAAAATATAAAGTGTTAATGCCCTGAAAGAAAGCCTGTCTCTGAGCCCTGCTAAGTGCTCCCTATTCTTTGAGAAAAATGTAAAAGTGGGCATTTATACTAGAGCAGCTTCTCCTTCTCTCTACTAAACTCTTTCCCTCTGCTTATTCCAACTGCTTCTCGATGTCTCTCTCC
Organism: Tamandua tetradactyla; assembly: GCF_023851605.1. Classification (NCBI taxonomy): domain Eukaryota; kingdom Metazoa; phylum Chordata; class Mammalia; order Pilosa; family Myrmecophagidae; genus Tamandua; species Tamandua tetradactyla. The sequence continues at coordinate 9,916,418 of NC_135339.1, forward strand.
TTCAAAGTCTGGTCTGATATATCTGAGTGGCAATGGTAGTCATTGCAGGGGGAGAAGCCTGGATGTATCCAGTCCTGGCTTAGCCGTGCCCAGCCTTGTGCCAGGTCTCAGATGTGTAAAACATTGAATTACATCAACTCTGTCCCTGTTACAGGGAGTGGAAAACTGAGGCTCAGTGAGATGCCGAGTGACAGTCAGCTTGAGAACCTCAATATGTTTGTTCCTGAAGGAGTCAGATTCCAGAGCATGTGGAACTGGAGTTGCTCAGCCCTTTCCACATGACCCCTATCCAATGGGCGCTCTATTACTTGGGGGTGTGTCCTGAGAAATTCTCCCGAGGAGTTAATTCCCCTCAATCGCTGTGTTTTTGTACAAAACAGGGAAGCTGAGATGCAGGCTCTCCTGTACCCTTTTCTCCATCCTTCCTTCACTCTCTAACAGGGTGCCTCCATCCTGGGGAGGGAGAAACAGTGGTAGTGCAGGTACATGGTGGGGTTTACAGTGCATTGCCCACTCGTACTCTCTCCCTCACTCCACAAGCATTATTTGTTGAGTTTGTTCTGTGCACCAGCCATGGGGCATCGTGGTAAGAGAACCTAGAACACCTGGTAAGGCAGACTGGGAAACCTGCACTACTGTGCAGGGTTTGCCGGTGAGGAAATGAAGATGGGGGTCTTTAAGCACAGTGGGTGGGCAAACAGTAGGTGCTGGTCAACATCAGGTATTTTATGACACCCATGGATAATAGCTTCTCGCCCTTGGCAAATGGCCTTCCTCACTGACACCTTCCTTGGTAGTGAATACCCTTCTGAGACAGAGTCAGAAAGGTTATTCTTCCTATTTGTCAAGCAAAGAAACCGAGACCTAGAGAGTTACCTTGGCTCCAGTTGTGTTATTCATGCAAAGCTTCTGATGTGTTCCTTGGACACCCACTTGGAGATGGTCTTTTGTGGGCAGTTGTCAAGTGGGAGAATGGTTGGGCGTTAGGAGCTCTGTCACTGCCTTGGTCATTCCACCCTGACGGCTGGACCAGGGTCATGCATGCAGAGCTGGGGCCTCTTTCCTGGGTGCAGACAGAAGGGCTATGTCCTGAGCCCTTGGAGATGGGTGAGATTAAGAGGGTGTCTCTGACACACCAGGAAGTAGCCTGGACCCTTTCTGCCACTCTCCCAGGAGATACACTCTTCAGATTTCCAGGTAGATGAGCTGTGGCAAGCCAACTATTTCCATTTGGAATTTGAAATTGATTGTGGACAACTTTGACATGTGTGTCTCCTGCTATTTGCAAAGTATGAATTGCAGGCCCCTTCTGGAAGCTTGGCTGGGCAGGCAGCATTCTCCTCCATCCCCAGCCATTACCACTGATTTCTGGGTTGGCTGGACCAGGGTTGTGTTTAAAGACCTTGGAAAAGGCCCCATGCTGAGAGGCTCAGGCCTCAGGAAAGTCTGAGGGAAACTGGATGGCAGCTTGGCCAGAAGTGGAGTCACCTGGGGCCTGTCATTGTTCACCCCTTAGAGCACAGATGTGGGTATGTGCCACTCGTATACCAATTCATAGGCCATCTGTCGGGCCCCTTCCTGCCAGCTCTGGGTGGGGGATGAATAAATAGCTTAGACATGGCCCTGCTTCAAGGAGCAAACAGACCACAGTAGGAGGCATTTCTAGGGACACAGAGGAGGGACCTGGGGGGAAATCAGGGAAGAATTCCCAGAGGAGGTAATCACTTAGCAAATTCTTAAAGTATGAATTGGAGTTGATAGGGGCCAGGGGAGAGTTCTGCAAATATAGGAAACAGGATATGCAAAGTTACAGTGTTGCGATGTGCTGCCCTGTCATCTTACATCCTGTACCCTAGTAGCTCCTAGAAGGTGTGAGGCTCCCAGCACCAAGGGAAACCAAGGGCAGCACAAGAATTATTGGTATGCTTGCCCCTACTTGTAGACTCATTCCTTCTTCTGTGAAATGGAGCTCATGAAAAAGTTTCCTGAAGGGTGGTTGTGAGCATGACAAGGGTCAAGTGGGGACAAGTAGTGGCCTCTCTCCTCTTCCGTTCTTGGTATTGTTACTTCCTTAACTGGGGTGGGGTGGGGTGAGCAGAGATTCTGGGATGGGGCAGGAACTTTAGGGTGAGGCCAGGCAGAGTTGGTCTCCTGGTTTAGAGAGCTGTGACAGGCAGGGCTTTGCCAGGGGTCAGTTTGGAGGGGATGGGGTGAGGGCACCACAGGCAGGGGCCTGAGGTTGAGGTCAGGAGTTGGGGCATCTGTCATGCTCTGATCCTGGAGGGGGAATCCCTTTGTCTCTTGCTGTGGCAGAGTGATCGAGATGCTATCCTTTGGTTTTGAAGAGACCTTATTCCAATACAAGAAGGCCTTAAAGATCATTCCTCTTAGTGTTGAGTTGGTTGTCAGGTGAGTGAAAGAGGAGAGGGGAGACCCATGAGCCTATTTCTGAGAGTTTAGAGTTCACCCAGCTCCCTTGAGGGTGTGTGGTCTCCTGGGGTCTCCAGGCTTTGCTCTGGGCTGCAGCTCCTGGGACTCTGTCGTCCTTGTTGGGCATTGGGGACCCAGTAGAGTGACTTTGCTTCTGGCCTTGGCTGAGTCTCTCATATGGTGCTGACACCTGGAAGCCCTGAGTTTCCCGGCCAGGGTGTCAGGTGGAATTAACTGGCAGCAGGGCCAGGTGGGTGTTGATTGAGGCTGATTGCTGGGAGGCAGCGTCTGCAGGCTGCACAGAGCTATTTCCAGCCACTCCAATTGTATCAAGGAGGTTTAATCCTTCTAAGTGCTTTTGTGCTCTGGCAGCTTGGAGTGAGGGTGGGGTGCCAAGGCCAGAGCAAGGTCAGACTTCCCCTGGTAATCAGCATTCCCCTCTCCATCATCCGTCCACTTATCCACCCACCTATCCATCCATCCATTCATCCATCCACCAACCACCCACCTACCTAACTATCCATCCATCTACCTACCTATTCATCTGTCTCCCTACCCACCTACCCATCCATCCATCCATCTACTCATCCAGCTACCTACCCACTTACCCAGCCACACACATTCACATACACACACACACACACAAACACACATCCATCCATCTATCCATCTTTCTGTCATTCTTTCACTCATTCATTCCCTCCCTTAGTGTTTACTATGTATTTCCCACATGCCTATACTATCTTGGGACCCCAGATCCGGGCACAAGTGAGGCATGCCTGGCCCCTCCAGAAGCTCACAGTCTCACAGTGAGACAGTAAGTGAGTGTGCATTGATAGAGGCAAGCTTAGTCATTGAAGGAACACCTGGCCCATCTTGAAAGGTGATTCCTGCTTGAGCTGTGTCATGGGGGCTGAGCAGGGACTTCACTGTTATACCAGGACTGGGAATTGGTCTGACAGTCATCCATATAGAGGGCCCAGCGTGGGTGAAGGCTCAGAGGTATGAGGAAGGGTCACAAGGAACAGGAAGTGATCTATGTGACAGGTGAGGGGCTGAGGACAGGAGTTAGGAGAGACTAGAGAGCTGGGCAAGTTTCATCCAATGAGGGTCTTATCAAACATCTACCAAGGCCAGGTCTTGGAGTGGCTGGTCCTGTGGGGATGGGAACTCCTAGTATTTTTTTGTTTTGTTTCAGTGCGTGTGGTTTGTGTGTGGTGTGTATATGTTGTGTGTTGTGTTATGCAGTTTGTTGTGTTTTTGGAGACAGGAAGGTGGAAGAAAGAACATGAGTTTCTGTTTGGGAGCTTGGACACTGGAGTCCCTCATTCCAGATGAGCTCAGTAAGGAGCTCAGAATCACTTCAGGTTTTGAGCCAGCCCTTGCCTCAGTGCGGGCTTGCTGGTCGACCTGCCCTGCCAAAGGCCCACCCTTCACTTCAGCTTCTGCTGTCCTCCGACCTCCTTTTCTTGACCCCACTGTTTACCTTGGGCTTCTCTTTCTCCAGGCCCCAGGAAGCTCTCAGGCCTCCTCCCCAGTGGAAAATAGCTGTGGTTAGAGCAGGAGGCTGCACCGAGGTCCAGGGGAAGCCAGGGAAGGTACAACATAGATGCACCCCACTCTCCTAGGCAATTCCATGTGCATCTGGGGCTGCTGCTTTCTCTGAGCTGAATATGCACAGCTCAGGGTGTGCTCCTTCTCCAGTAGATGTTTGATAATGCAGAGAAGGATAAACTGTGGGGTGTGATGCCTGCGCTGGCAGGGCACCCGGCATCAGATCAGGGAGAACGGCAAGGCCAGGCACAGTAATTCTCCACGGTTGTCTTGAGGTGACCTTTGGCAGCTCAGCTTTCTAATTAGCGTGTGCAAGCTGGATGAGCTCAGGGAGGGCCTGCATCTGGTCAAGGGGGCTGCTTCTCAGCTGAGCTTGTTCCTGGAGTTGCTTCTGGAGGGAGCAGAGAGGAGGCTGGGCCTTGACTCGGTTGCTGCCCTCTCTTCCTGTGAACATCCTGCCATTCTGAGAAGCACACACACACACACACAGTGCGAGAGAGTGTGCTGGGGTGGCCTCTGCCTCCTGCTCCAAAGACTGTCTCAGGAAGGCGGCTCTCCTAGTGGCTTTGCATGTATGTAAAACCTGCACGTGTGTGGTCTGTATGTGTATTGTGTGGTGTGCATGTGGCATGCAATCTGGTATGTGTTGTATATGTTGTGTGTTTGTGTGTGGTATGTGTTGTCTGCGATGTTTGTGTGTGGTATGTTTTGTGTGTTTGTGTGGTGTGTTTGTGTATATTGTGTGTGCAGTGTGGTATGTGTTGTGTGTGATATTGCTGTGTGTGTTGTGTTTTGTGTGTGTGGTGTGTGTGGTATGTTTGTATGTGTATGGTGTGTTTGCTGTGTATTGCTTGGTGTGTGTGGTGTTTGTGTGTGTTGTATATATGTTGTGTGTGTTGTGCTTATGGTGTATTTGTATTGTTGTGGCATGCTTGTGGTGAGTGTGGTTTGTGTGTGGTGTGTATATGTTGTATGGTACGTTGTGTGTTGTGTTGTGCAGTGTGTTGTGTGGTAAGTTGTAGTGCTCAGGATAAGCAGGAAGGAGGCACAACAGATCCACAGGGGCAGACAGACCCCCTCTTGCCAGGCCTCTCCTGGAAGGCCTCTCATTATCATCTTTTTTTGTCACTCTCTTCTTACTCCTCATGCTTCTGCCCTGCCCTGTGTCCCATCAGTCCCCTGCCCACCCACCACAGGGTCTTGATGACTTCATCAGGCAACCTTAAGTAAACCAGGTTTAAGTAACTCCAAAGCCCCAAGGAGTGGGTCCCCATGGGCCCCCAGGTCTGTCACATGGGATGGTGGATCCATGGGGCCCCAAGATTTGACTGAAGGCTGACCCTTGTGCACACACAATCACAATGTTTACTGATTACGCATCAACTTTATGTCATTATGAACTTCTATATCAGGGGTAATAAAAGTACAAATGTAGGAGCCATTTTTGAAAATTAAAAAAGGTCCTGTGACTGAAAGGAGTGGGGAGACCTCCAAACCATATGGACAAAAGCTTAGCAGATCTTTCTCTTGCTCTCCCTCTATGGGACCCGGCAGCGTGGGGCGCCTTGGTCTTCTTGTTACCCCTCCAGGGAAGGTGCTTGGGTGGGTGTTGCCTGATGTGCCCATGGCGGGGCCATAGCTGGGACCCCTGCACCCCCAATGCATCTTTCAGAACTGGTTGTCTTCCAGTCGTCAGCCCTCCTTCCCTGCTGAAAAATATGCTTCGAAGAGTGCAAATTGCAGTAAGCAATATATAGTCCTCATCTGAATATGATTATGCTTAAATACTATAAATATTCTGATTCTCAGCCTCGAGTTGTGCTTCCCTTGGTGTTACATCCTTTTAAAAACCACTGGAGAAGTCAGCCATTTAAGGCAAAAAAGGATTAGCTCCCTTCCGGGCAGCTACCTCTGCTGCCATGGCCCCAAGAAATGCGAGTGGAGGCAGCGAGTCATGAAGACAGCTCTGGCTGGAATCTTACTGTTGTGTGACCTTTGGACCCTCAGACCTGTCACCGAGCTCCCCTGGGCCTCAGTTTCTATCTCGTACAGTGCTGATAGTTGTGGTGCCTACTTACCGGAGTCCCTGAGAAGAGTCAATGGCATGCTGTCTTTGAAACTTGCTCAGTTCACTGCTGGGCCTGGGAAGGGACTGGGAAATGTACCTTCCTTTCCTTCTCTGCCCAGGGTCCTCACCTAGAACGCTGCAGCCGAGTTCTTTTAGGCAAAATCAGTACTTTCTATGTGAAACGAATTCTTAGCATCTCGGCTTGGTCTGATCCTGTGATTTCATTCACTCATTTAGCAAACATGCCCCAGGCACCTGTGCCTTGGGGACTGAAGTGATCTCAACAGGCTCCCTGACCTCCCGTAGGTCATAATCCGGTGGTGGAGACAGAGGGTCAGAATAAGTGACAGTGCTTCCGTCCCCTTAGCCGGCCAGCAGCATCCTCCTTCAGTCAGTGCTGTTAGGGTCAAAATAGATCCAGAAAGTGGACATGTGGCCTTGAGTGTGTACGGCATGTTGGAGGGGAGTTTCTAGAGGGTGGAGGTCTTGGGAGTCCAGGAGGGGGTAGGAAGCGAGGAAAACTAGAGCCCAGTCAGTGGGGGCATGTGCCCAGAGTGAGTGCAGGAAGGTCTCCTTTCTCCACTGTTACTTAGAGTATTGGCTTCTCTTGCTAATCATCAGCTGCTAATGGTTCTTGGTCTTCACTTGCAGAGTCCATGCCTTCACCAGCTCGTTCTGTCTTTGACACTGGTTCTGGATCTTCACTGCTGATTCATGTTCTTCACCTGCTGGTTCTTGGTCATTAGCTGCTGGTTCTCGGTCTTGACCCACTGGCTCTGTGTCTTTATTTTCTGGTTCTTGGTCTTGACCTGCTGGTTCTTGGTGACCACTTGTGTTGCTTTGTGGATTGGAAATAGCAGGGCCTGTGGAGTCAATTTTGCTTGGGTTTGAACTCAGGCTCCCTTTCCTGCTTGTTGCCTTGGACAAGTGACTTTTCCTCTCTGTTCCTCGCTGTCCTGGTCTGAGAAGTGACCTCGGAATTGTTAGGCAGACAATCAGGGAAAGCGGCCAGGCACATGAAGTTAAATACCTCCCTTGGCCTGTCTTGCCTGCAGCATCATTGTGTTTGTGATGGGTCCCAGCGGAGGTTGTCACTTGCTGCCTGTGGCACCTCAGTGGACCTTGGAGAGCAGACCGAGGTCTGCCCTTTTCCGCGGGCCTCTGGGAGGTGGTGCACCTGCCTGGAGCTGAGCTGGGCTGCCCTTCACTGGAGTGAGAGGTCACCATGTAGAGGGGAGCCGGTGCTGAGCAGCACAGAGTCCAATCCAATATCTTCAGAACCTCCAGGGATCTTCCCAGCCCAATCCCCTTGGGGCTCCATGGTCCGGGGTGGATGAGAGAGCTGCCCACACAGGCAGGAGAACTCATCTTTTGCCCAGGGCAGCAGTGTTTCTGCACACTGTGGGGTGTCTGCATGTGAGCTGGCTTGTTGTCCAGAAGGGGTTGTTTGCTCTGAGTGTGGGAGCTCTGTGCCAAGTGGGCTCCCCCACCATGGCCTCGGAGAGAATCATGACATGCTTCTGGCCTGTGCAGGATGCAACATGATGGCCCGTAATGGCTTAGCATGTGCCCCATGTGCTCAGGTCACCTCCACCCATCCTCCTGGCTCTAGACTGGGGCTGGGGATCTGGGTACTTGTGGCCTCTTCCAAGGCCTGACCTCCCGCTTGCCTCCACTGTGCTTCTTGCTCTGGCTGGCTCTACCCCTATTTCTGCAATGATCCTGGCCCCACATGCCCTGTTCCTGCCAGGGTGAGAGGAGTCCCTGGCTGTAGACGTCTCAGGGCCTCTTTCCTAAAGGCAAGCTCTGAGCAGGCCTCACCTCTGCTCAGCAACACTTCAATGCTCCCTGGTCAAAACAGAGCCCCTCAGTTGAGCATCAGAGTCCTCTGCTGCGAACGCCACCGTCCCACTATATCCCTCTCTCCCCAGTGTGGGTTGAGCTCCGGCTGGTAGTTACACATCCACAGATGCCATGGGACCCAGCTCTGGCTCCCACAGGATTGATACCCTGGGTTGCCCTCCTTTGGGCCCCCTTTTTATCTAGGTCCTTGCCCAGCATCAGCCCCACTGTCCAACGGGAAACCCTGTTGCTACCCAGGCCACAGAGACTGCCTGCCCTGTGCCTCCTACCTGACATCCCCTGTGAGCCCACCTGATGGCCACTATGAAGTCCCCTGTGGGCTCTCCTGATGTCTCTGTGGGTCATCCTGATACCCTCTGTGGGCCATCCTGACATCCCCTATGGACCATCCTGACAACCCCCATGGGACACTCTGATGTCCTCCGTGAGCCCTCCTGATGTCCCCCATGGGCCCTCCTGATGTCCCCTGTGGGCCCTCCTGATGTCCCCTGTGGGCCCTCCTGATGTCCCTTGTGAACCCTCCTGATGTCCCCTGTGGGCCCTTCTGATGTCCCCTGTGGGCCCTCCTGATATCCCCTGTGGGCCCTTCTGATGTCCCCTATGAGCCCTCCTGATGCCCCCCGAGGTCCATCCTGATGTCCCCCCATGGGCTACCCTGACATCCCCTGGAGGCCATTCTGATGCTCCCTGTGGGTCATGAACTATCCCAGCTCTTGCCCGGGTTCTCTGTAGACCATGTGTGTCCTGGCCCGGGGCATGTCTTCAGCGTTTCTCTGTTCCCAGCGTGAAAAGGCCTCCAACTGGGTATATAGTAGGGACTTGGAGATATTAGTGGTGGGCTCCAGGAGCAAGTGTGATTACCTGGCTCCCAAAGCATCTTCTTGGCACTTAATGGGCCGTGCACCCCCATCCTGTGGGTGGGCACCAACCCTTCAGTATTGGAGTCAGAATTGGTGGCCTGATGGACTGGGGTCTCCACTGGGTCTCTGGGGCCTCCTCTTCTCAAAGGGGTGGGCTTCAGGCCCAAGCCTCAGTCCTGCTCCCAACAGGGACTGACCAGCACAGAGGGCTGGATGGGCTCAACTCCAAGCTGCCTTGGGCTGTGGGAGGGAGTATGTGCTGGCACCCCTGTGGGAAGAGGCCTGTTGCCTGATGTTGAGCTGCTGAGAGCAGCCTCCCATTGTGTCCCAGCGATGGCAGGAGGGGCAGAGCCACAATAGGTCCCTGCAGCACTCTCCACATTGTCACCTGCTGCCCAAGGTGCTGTGGGCATCCAACCCCAGGCTGGGTGCTAGGAACAGAGAGGTGAGCCAGTGCTGGCCTCTGCTCTTTGGGAACTCAGTCTAGGGGGTGACAGAGACCCACAAACAATGAGACTGTTCATACTGCCACTGTGTGTAAGTCAGAGATTTGGAAGCCTCTAAATCCCTGCTGTGTACCTTGAGCCCGGGGATACCTCCTGGAAATCAGGCCGTGCTGAAGAACTAATGAAGTCAAGGTCCCAGAGGGGCAGAATGGAGACATTCGCTCACCTCTAGTTTTTTCTGATGGTGCTGCTGGCTGAAAGATGACACTTGTTCCTGCTGCATAAATCCCTGGGGTTGGGAGAGACTGGAGAGTCCTAGGCTCAGCAGGCAGGCACCCACACACTTGTCAGCTCCTGTCTGAGCCTTGGGGTGGACCCGGGGCCAGGAGACAGGAGCTCTTGCTGTGTGTGCACCAAGCATTGTTCTAAGCTCTTTATATGAATAAGCTCATTCATTCCTCAGGACAACCCTGCAGTGGGGACCTGAGGCTCATGGAGGTTGAGTGACTTGCCCAAGGGTACACAGTTCTAACAGTAGGCCTGCTTCTCTCCTGGGCCACAGCTCTCTGGGTTTGAACCCAGGCTCCCCTCACCTTGGGCCTCTACCTCTGTTCCTCTGGTCAATATGAGGTAGTATGGCCCACATCCCAGGGAGACCACGGCGTGCAGTCATTAAGTGAATGGCCTGGCATGATGGTTCGTGAAAGGTCTCCCTTCCTCTTCTCCCACTGGATGGAGGTGCTCCAGGGCCATTCTCCACCCCACCCCCAAGAAAAAACTAGAGGTGAGCGAATGTCTCCATTCTGCCCCTCTGGGACCTTGACTTCATTAGTTCTTCAGCACGGCCTGATTTCCAGGAGGTATCCCCGGGCTCAAGGTACACAGCAGGGATTTAGAGGCTTCCAAATCTCTTCCAAGAACTGTCCCAACCCCAGCCTGCCCTGGTTGGGGCTACACAGAGGTGCCCTATGTCCTTCTCGTATCCCTTTCTCTTTGTCTGTGTCCAGGGAACAGTAGAATCCCTGAGGTCATCCTGTGCAGCCTGGGCATCTGTCACTGCCCTCTCTGAGCCACATCCTGCTTCATAATCACTACCCTGTGGAACCAGAAATTTTCAAATCTGGCTGCTTGGCTGTGCCTTCCCTTGCCAGCTCCAAGACAGCACTTTTACCTCTGCTCAGGTCATCACCATCTTTTCTCACTTGTAATCCATCCCATCTTCTTGGACAGAATGAGATGAAATGAGTTGCCCAGGACCCGCTGGCTCATCCATGCAGGCATTGGGTTCTGAGCCAAATCTAGGACCAAATCCAGCCCCTTCACTTGGACAAGGCAGAATTTCCCATTCTCTCGTTCCTGACCCAAGTCCTGATTCTCTGGATTCCTCATTGTTTTAATTTCTCAGCTGCTAAAGCAAATACCATATAATGAGTTGGCTTAAACAATGTGGATTTAGCATAATGGTTTTGAAGCTAGGAGAAGTCCAAAGTCTAGGTGTCAGTAAGGCTATGGTTTCTCCCTGAAGAATGGCATTCTGGGTCTGGCTGCTATCCAATCCTTGATCCTTGGCTTTTCTGTCACATGGCAATGCATGTCGTGTCCTTGTCTCCTTTCTCTTCTGAGTTCCATTGACTTCCAGTTCTTGCTCCCATGGCTTCTCTCTCTCTCTCTCTCTCTCTCTGTGTCTGAATTTCATCCTGTTTATAATGGACCATAGTCATCTGGATTAAAGCCCAACCTGATTGGGGCCACACCTTAACTGAAGTGACAGTTTGAGGAAGTCCTGGTTACAATGGGCCAACACCACCAGAATGTGGACCGAACCAAGAATATGTCTACACTGGCATACAGAATTTAATCCACGGCACTCTTTTACCAGTAGCACTGGTATTTCAAATTACCTCCTTAGTGCCTGTGTATCTGAGCTTCCACCTCTTCATTCATTCAGCCAGCATTCCCTGAACATCTCTGAAGCAGGCCCTGTGTATGGAGATTCAGTCCCTCTTCCTGGGACCTTTAATGATTAAGCATTAATGGTAGAACATCGATAGACCTGTGCTAGGATAGAGCACTCGGGGATCTGGAGGAAAAGGAATGATTAATTTTGCCTGCAAGGGGGAAGTCAAGGAAAGTTCTGTAGAAGAAGAGACATTTGGGATGGATATTGGGGGATGAGCAGGACTTTGAAGGCTGAGAAGAGGAGGAAGGGCTTTTCAGGAAAAGGGACTAGCATGTGCAGAGTTGTAGTAGGACAGGCATGGTGGCGTGGACAGAGAGCATGGGGCTTGTGAAGTTGGAAGATAGCCTGGTGCCATATTGTGTTGTGAGGAGAGGGCTGGGGGTAATGCACAGATTGTATTTTGACCTCAGGTAGTGGAGAGCATGGCAGGTATGTCAGCAGCAGAGGCAAGTCTGTAGAGTGGAGGAAGAAGAGGTTGGAGTTTGGTAGACCAGTTGGCTGATGAGAGACACTGGTGGGATATAGGGGGTAGCTGTGGGGACACGAATATTCAGAGGCAGGGCAAAGAGGGCGCTCTAAATGCTGAGGGGTTGACAGAGTGAGGACTTGCAGGCACCCAGGAAGGAACAGTCAGGGTTGGAGCTCTGAGAATGAGTGTTTCAGGGAGGTCCCCTGATACTTGGCTGCTTTCGAGGTTCTCCGAGGTGATCTGCCGTGCGGGCGTCCCTGGGACCCGTCACTGTCCTGATTTCACTTTCACAGTGTAGGCTTCTGAGTGAATCCTGGGCCCAGGAGCCTGCCGTTCCATTGGCGGAGCAGTAAAAGTCATTAACGAGGAGCTGGAGAGCTATAAATAAGCGCGTGCGTTCCCACCCAGTGTTTCCTGTGTTTCCAATCTGCAGGCGCAGGGAATCAGTTTTGATTCATTAATTGGCAGAGGGATGAGGCCCCAGAGAGCAGCATGGTGCCGCCAGCTCTCTTTTCCCCTCCCACGTTGGCTCCGGGTGCTCCGTCTGGACCAGCCCCCTTGTCTACAGTCCATCTTCTAATGGGACTCTTCTGCTCAGCCTGCTAGACCAAGCCTGGGGCCAAAGGGGCTTCCTAGCCCAAGGGGAGAGGTGCAGATGAGACACTTAGAGGCAAGAAGGAGTGACACCTACCACATACCTTGGGGCCCAATCCCTGGGCTCTGGCTTACCTGAAACATCATCACTTCCTTCCTCATTGTCCCCTTGGCTCTTTCAAGTTCTCAGTGAAACCCTCCTTGGAGTGGAGATTCAGCTTTGTAAGAAGCTCCCCTACTTTGATTCATGATCATGGGATAATGGAGGCAGAGACTGGAGCCAAGAAATGCCAAGGGTCTCCAGCAGGCCCCAGAAGCTAGGTGGAGGCAGGAAAGGGTCTCCCCTTTGTCTCTGTGTCCAAATTGGGGCCCACCCTTATCTTCACCAGTCACATATTCAAAGACCCTATTTCTAAATACTAAGACTGGGGTTAGGACTGGAACAAGCCTTTTTGGAGGGACACAGTCTGACCCGTCAAAATCACCCTGCCATATGGCTTCTGGTCTAATCTATGAAGAATGAAGCAGGGTCATTGGTTGCCTTGAGGGAAGCCCGGGAGGTCTGAGGAAGACGTGGAAGTGAGGCGGTGGACCAGGGAAGGGCATGAGCGGCAGCACAGAGGGATCTGTTGAGGCTGGTGACCAGGACTCCGCAAGTGTCCCTGAGTCTCTGAGTGTGGCTCTCCCCAGGACTCTCCGCTGCTTGCTGATGGGTGCCGGGAAGGGGGTGATGACATGCTGACCTGCTGTGGTTGGCCTGGTTGGGATTTTGAGCGGCTGCACCAAGGAAGGCGAGAGAGGCATGTGAGGCATGGACGGGGTCAGCGACGGGGAGATAGCCACGAGGGGTGGGGCCCCTGAACTGGGCAAGGAGGGAGGAAGATGAGGGACAGGAGATGGGATTGCAGCTCTTGGGGGAAGTTGAAGGGCAGGTGAGAGGTTACTTAAGCAAATATTCTGAAGAACATTATGCTGGTCAAAGGCTGGTCCTGTGTTTGGCAGGGGGAGGCAGAGCCCTTTGGGATGCCTTCGATGGTGGGTGTGGGGAAGGGGTGGGCACCCGCAGGGAGGCCAGCCCTCTGTGCCACCCACCCTTTACTTGCCTTCTACAGCCCTGCCACCCACCCCCACCCCCCATTTTATGGCTTTGTTTACCCTTCCAATGTCTTAATAAAACATGAAAAAAAAATTTATTCTCCAAAGATCAATAATTTACTGTGAGTTATGACAATAGTAAATTTGGTCAATTATTCATTGCCTATAAAGTATTTATAAATGCTACCTTAATTTAAAGCATTGGCCATCAGAATTCAGATATTAATAAGGCCAATGTCAGTTTAAAGGAGGAGAGGAAGGTCACTGATAACGAGAGTGGCCAGGGGAGGGTGAGTGGCCGTGACTGTTAGAGGCAAGATGACTGGAGCAGGTGATAGTTCCAGGAGCCTGTGATGCAGGAGCAGCCCTTGGGAGGACAGAGGGGCTCAGGTCCTTGGAGCTGGCCTGCTGGACTCCCTCGGACAGAGGCCGTTCCTTCCCGGGCAGGGCTGGGCTGAGCCCAGGTCTTCCCCGAGCTCTCTTTCCCTTTGACTGCAGCTCACCTACCTGCTAAAGGCTGATGGGGGCTTGCCAGGCATCTCTGAGGCAGGGGCCCCCTATGCCTTGTCCATCCAGAAAAATCCATTAAAAGTTAACACACGAGCTGCTGGTGGAGGGGGCTTGTGGTCTCAGGGTAGCAGGGGCCACGCAAGCTGCTCTTGTCTATGTCGGGACCTGGTCTGGTCTTCCAGGAAAGGTGAGTGTGGGTGTGCCTGGGTAATAATGCTTTCAGGACCCTCTGAGCCTGTGCTGGCAGTGGTCGGGCATAGTGAGCAGGTGGCCTCGGCAGGAACTGTGCTTCTCTTCTACCACAAGCCTTCTTGGGTATCACTTCCCCCAGCCTTGGCCGGAGGATTTTCCAGAAATCCCGGTAGGGGTGGAGAAGATAGATCCATAGTGGAGCTCAGAATGAATCTCAGTGTCTCTGGGCACTTGCCTCCAACATTCACCTGCAGGCCTTGAGTGACCAAATGAGCCACAGGTTTGCCTTTGATGGAGCTTTCCTGGCTTCCCGCTTGGTTACAGCTTCCCTGGGAGCTGCACTTATCGTGGAGCCACCCTAGGAACTTCTATGCAGGGAATGGGTTGGGTAGTGCCGATTGCAGAATTCCAGCCTCTGTCCCCTGCTAACCATTGTCTCTTCCCAGGGCTGGTGTAAAGGGGCCTGGTGGTCTGGTTTGGCTACCCTTTTTGTCCTCTTGCTGCCTGACCTTGGCCAGGCTCCCAGCTCTCTCTGGGCTTCCGTGTTCCCACAGGGACCTGAGGTACACCAGATCAGCTGGATGCTAACATACTCCCCAGGGGAAGCTGCTGGGGATGTGATTGTGGGGGCCACATCTGGGAACGTTGGCTGAGCCTCCAGGTCCTCTCATCTGGGCCAGGCCCTGAGCTCTGGAAGCATCCTTCCTCCCAATTCCTGGGAAGCTATGGGTGGGCCCCTGAAACCTTGGCAAAGACCTGGTGCTCCCCTGGGTCCTGGAACCTGGGTAACAGCGTTTGAAGCTGCCCCTTATGGTTCATCTCTACCTCCCTGCTTTCCCAGGTGGTGAGTCATTCTGCAGGGGCCTCATCAAACCATCAGGCTTGCATTGTTGTAATCAGGAGAGAGAGAGATCAGCTTCAGGACCATATGATATTGGAGGCAGAGAATTATAACAAAAGCTGTTAGCTTCCAGCAAGCCGCGAAAACACCCTCTGAGCACCAAGCTGGAGAGGCAAACGGCAGCGGTGCTACAAGCCGGGTGACCTGACATGCACTTTACATACAGAGATCTTTCATGGAAAGCACACGGTGGCCCTGCGAAGTGGGTGCCATCACCTTTATTTGACAGCAAAGGAAACAGGCCCAGAGAGAGAGAGAGAGAGAGAGAGAGAGAGAGCCCATCAGTCGCCCGAGGCCCCACGGTGCACCCACAACAGGCTGCGACCCCCGCTGATGCTCAGGAGGGGGCGTCTCCCTTTGCACCCTGTCTGCATCTCTGTTGTGTAACGTCCTGCCCCAGCGATGATCATCCCACCTTGATTAAGTTAATAGCTGATATGGCTTTGATCTGATGTATTTTGATCTTATTATTTCCATGTTAGGAGCCTCCAAATAACCATCATTTCTGTGGTGCCCCAATTAGCAGGCCATTCACAACGGATTGGAAATTGACTTGCACCAGCCTCTCCATTAGCGCCTGGGAGAGGCTTCCAGCTTTAATTACCGGCACTGCTGGCAGAGGCCCACAGCTTGGGGAAATCTGGGAATGGGGTGTGGTGACGATGGGGGTAGGGGTGGGAACAGGGTGGGGGGAAGGAGCTCAGGGGTGTGGTGTGAAGGGCGGTCAGCTGTGCCCATCCTCAGGTGACAGCAGCAGGGATGAAATTGCTCTTGATTGAAGCACCAAGTGTTTCCTAATATCCCAGGCATGGCTTTGATGCAGACGTTGCAGTGATGGGGGAGGCTGGGATGTCTAAGGAAAGGGGCGGAGAGCGACATTTATTTAGCATCTGTTCCATGCACGGTCCGTGTTCTATGTCAGTGCTCCCATGGGCGAGGCCAGGTGGGTTCGTATCCCCTTTTTCTAGAAAACAGAGGCTTGGAAGGGAAACGTGCCCACGGCCACACAGCTACTGACCAGAGGAGCTGCTGCCGGAACTGAGGTCAGTGAATTCCAGCACTCTTTCTGCCTCCTGCCCATTGTGCCCCTGATGAGGCCAGGCCCCCCCTGAGCCCCTGCCCAGCCAGGCACTGCCTCGTCCCCAAGCACATCCCCTGCTGTTTGGCCTCAGTGTCTGTCCACACTGTTCCCTGCCCTCCCCCATCTCTGCATATCTAAACCCGCGTGATGGTTAATTTTATGTGTCAACTTGGCTAAGTTTCAGTGTCCAATTGTTCAGTTCAGCACTTGCCTAGGTATGGCTTTGAGGTCTTTTGTAGATGGGATTGACATCTATACGCAGTTGACTTTGTGAGGCTTGCCCTTGATTGCGTGGGTGGGTTTCATCCGATCAGTTGGAGGCCGTAAGAACAAAAGACAGAGAGTTGCATAAAAAGAAATTCTGCCTCCAGACTACACCATGTGCCCTTCTCTGAGTTTCCAACCTGTTGGCCTCCCCCATGGATTTTGAACTCAAGACTACAATACCACTCTAATTAGAACTTCCAGTCTGCCTGACCTCAGACTTGTCAGCTCCAGACTATCTCTATCTGTTTGTCTTTCTATCAGTCTGTTTGTCTGTCTGCCCATCCATCCATCCATCCATCATCTATCTAGCCATCCACCCACACATATATTTTGTTGGTTCTGTTTCTCCAGAGCACCTTTACTAATACAATCCATTTTTTCCTTTGAGGCCCTGACTCCAATTCTATGACAGTTCCCTCCACCCCCATCCCCCGTGAGCCCCAGGGAGCTCCTCTCTCCTTTCTTATGGGCCTCAGCAAGCCCGCCCTGTGCTGGGTGAGACCGCGTTGTGGGGTCTGTCTTTTCCATAGATCCTTAAAAGAGTGGCCTGTGGCCATTCTGCTCTGTGTTCCAATAGTGCTCAGCGTAGGAGTTTGTGCATAATGGGTGTGCTGTGTGCACGCATGAAACGTAGGGTAGGGAAGGACCCAGCAGCACTGAGCACTTGTTGAGGGCCTGGCCCTGCACTGGGTGCCCATGAGAAGGTCATGCTCTAACTGATGAAGACACTGAGGTTCAGAGAGGCTCACTGCTTTCAGAGCCCAGTGGAGTGAGCAGCATCAGGGCTCACAGTCAGGAGTTAGGTGATGACCTGGGGCAGCAGGTAGGCTGGGCCATGCCGAGTGGTAGTGACAGCGATGCCGCTGTGATGACTTGTCTTCACCATCACAGAACCTTTGCTTCTAGTGTTGTCTCTTGCCTTTTACACGGGCCTGCTTTTTTACCTGTGAATGTATAATTTCCAGCCCTGGTTTTCACTTAACCCACATCCTAAGTGTTTTTACACTTAAGTGGCATTGTGGAAAGGAATTGGGCAGTGTTCCAGGCCAGCCCTGCCTCTGTAGGGTTGCAGGGCCCCATATCCTCGTTGTCTGTAAAATGGAGACAGTATCGTCCACTCCCCATGGATGTCATGAGAACAAATGTATAGACAGTGCAGGACACAGAGAAAATCCTCCCAGAATAGTCATTCCTCCTACATAGCTTATCTAGCGTTGGTGAATTTTCCCCCTTTTCTAGAGACACTGAAGATTCATGACAAGAGCGTTTGGCAAGATAGAGATAAGACGGAAAACCTCTTCTAGGCTTCTTACTGAGATATAGTCCCTTTGAACATTTTTGCTATATTTGCTTCTAGTCTTTCTGGCCAGTGTGTTGATTTTTATTTAATTGGTATCATAAAACACATACAACTTTGTATTATTTTCACATAACTTTTTTTATGATGAGCGCTTTTCCATGCTGTTGGAGTACCTTTATAAATAGGTTTAAAGGCATTTCCATAGCCACTCACCTATTAGGATCTTTTAGATTATTCATGATATTTCAAGAGTATAGGTGAGTATCCACTGATAGTTTTTGGATCAAACACGTTTCCCCTGGTTTGGATAGACGGTCACAGTGGAATCGCTGATCTGACAGCATGGCGGTGTTGAGGCCTCCACCAGGCTTCGCCGACAGCACGTGTTGGGTATGGGACATATCCCAGGGCTCGATGTCGAGTAACAGAGCCAGGCACAAGCGACGTAAGGGAGGGCTGTGATGGGGGAGTGCAGGGTGCCGTGGGAACACATGACGAGGAGCCCTTCGTGGGTCTTGTGCCCAGGGAATGCCCCGGGAGAATGTCGAGTCTGAGCCTTGGGGCTTGCTGTGCCAGGGCTGCTAGAGCAAAAGACCACAGGCTGGTCGATTTAAACAGAAATTTATTGTCTGGGTTTTGTAAGCTGGAGGTCCCAAATCAAGGTATCAGCAGGCCATGCCGTCTCCAGTTTGCAGCCTTCTGGTGGTGGCTTAATCTCTGCCTCTGTCATCTGGCCATCTGTCCCCTCCTGTCTCCTCCTCTGCCTCTTCCTCCTCTCTCCAGGCTTTTACTGACTGCCTGCATCCGAATTTCCTTCGCTTATAAGGACTTCGGGCATACTGGATTAAACCCTCTCTGATCCAATTGGGCCTCCTCATAGTAGGATCTTCAAAGGTCCTATTTACAATTGGGTTCATACCCACAGGAGCAGGAGTTCGGGCTTGAACGTCGCTGGGGGTTAGGATTGATCCCCAAAGACTCATGTGATCGATTCAAGGGGCTGAAAGGTGGGCATTTGGCTGGACCATGGGGGAGAGGAGGATGGGGAGGAGCATGAGGCTGCAGGTCCCAGGAGCGTGGGAGGCATCCTGTGGAGCTTTTCTTTATCCTCAAGGGAGCACCCAACCAAAGGGCCTTAAACAGGAGCGTGACACGATTGGATTTCTGTTGAGGACTTGCCTTGTGCAGCAGGCATGGGACGGGGCCGGAGCATTTGGGTGCTTGCATGGGAGTTCCCGAGAGAGACCTCACCGTCTCTTGTTTACCCACCCCCACCGCCTCACCTTGCACTGGGAGCCTGAGGGTTCAGCAGGGAGAGCTGCCGGGCATTTCAGTGTCTAGTCCTGCTCTGGCTCGTTTTTGAGCAAGATGGGTGTCCCCACGTGGGATACAGTGAGCTCGTGGACAGGCCTTCCTGTCCCTGCGCCTTCCCGTCCTCCCCCTGCCCTCCAGAGCTGGGGTGCTTCCCCTGCACCTCCTCTTCTTTCCTGGCCTTGTCTGAGACCTTACACAAACCCTGGGGCTCTCCGCCGCCAGAACTGCGTCGAAGTGGTTCAGAAGTCTGCCGTGAGCTGCAGATGGCCTGCTGACGTTCCCAGGCTGTGTTTTGAAACTGCATCTGCTTTGCCCCGTTTCTGCCCCCACGGAAGGCATTCTTAATAAACGTTTGCCTCAAAACCCGTGCAGTGGATTGCAGTGCCGGGGGAGGTGGGTCTCTCTGTTAATCAGGCGGATGCCCGGAAGGTGAAGGGGTGCGGCTAAAAGGGGCGGCCTGCACGGTCACTGGGTGCCCTCAAAGGACGGCCCCGAGTATGTCAACCCTGGAGGGGGCCGCCAGCGCCAGAGTCTCCCGCGCCCACCGTGACCGCCTCTGCTGCAGGAGCACCTGCTTT
Source organism: Tamandua tetradactyla (assembly GCF_023851605.1). NCBI lineage: Eukaryota > Metazoa > Chordata > Mammalia > Pilosa > Myrmecophagidae > Tamandua > Tamandua tetradactyla. The sequence continues at coordinate 9,935,900 of NC_135339.1, forward strand.
TGTTATTGTCAAGTGTATTGACAACATTGTCGAGTGGATTATTTTGAATAATCATGGGCTTCTGGGCTTCTGGAACCAACTGCTTCCTCTGGGGCTTGACCTACTATTTTTATGATGTGAATCAAGTGGAGTTGGTTAGAAAGCCTAAGGCTTCTGTCTTCTTCTTTTGGCCTGCAATCAGGGGTCTTGTGGATTAAGCAGCTCCCCTGGCTTCCCGATGTAATTCATTCCCTTCATTTTTCCCTCTCTCTTTTTTTTCCCCCCGGATGCATGATCTGGGAATCGATCCCGCGTCTCCAACGTGAAAGGTGGGCATTCTAACCACTGAACTATCCGTACACCCGAAACAGTCCCTTCATTTTAAGTCAGTTGAGTTCAGCCAGCAATGGTAGGGTACACAGTGTATTGTTGGGGAGACACAGATACCCAAATGCACCCTCTGCTCCTGAGGGTCCGAGACCAAAGCCGGAAGCAGGGCGGCTAATTCAGCAGCTCCGTTTGGGTATGGAGCCGAGGGCAAAGGCTTTACCCTTCTGAAGCTCCACGCCTGTGTCCTCATCTGTTAAATGGGCGCAAGGAGGTGAGGCCCGGCTTTCGGTGAGACTCATGGGAGGGCACGTCTCGGTCCGGGATGGATCCTTAGCCCTGGGGGTGGGGGGTGGGGGAGGCAGCGACCCTCAATGCCCCTGGCGTGCGCTGTCCCCATCCTGACCGCCCCCTTTCTCTCCCCGCCTCTTTCCAGCCTGTGACCTCATGACGCAGGGGATCTTGGCGTTGGTCACATCCACGGGCTGTGCGTCCGCCAACGCTCTGCAGTCGCTCACCGACGCCATGCACATCCCGCACCTCTTCGTGCAGCGCAACCCGGGGGGCTCGCCCCGCACCGCCTGCCACCTGAACCCCAGCCCCGACGGCGAGGCCTACACGCTGGCCTCGAGGCCCCCCGTGCGCCTCAACGACGTCATGCTCAAGCTGGTGACGGAGCTGCGCTGGCAGAAGTTCGTCATGTTCTATGACAGCGAGTACGGTGAGTGGGGCGGCCGGGGCCCGAGGGGGGGGCATCGACGTGCCCGACGCTTTGGTCGGCTGAGCGACTCCCCACCCCCACCCCCACTGCGGTCTGCGGCTAGGTAGGCCCCGGGTGGGAGCCCCAACCTTGAGCTCTGTGAGTTGGGGCACAGCTGCGTAAACACATCCACAGGCCGCCACTAGAGTTGCCTGGCAACACCCCCTTAGCAGGACAGCTGAAGTTGGAATCATCTTGGAGTTTTCCATACAATATAAATAAACTGCTGGCAGGGTCTTGCCAGGCTGTGGACAGGCAGCAGCAGGGCCGGCCGGGGAGGTCCTCCAGACCTCCCCTCAGAGATTTCCCTAAAGTTGCCCAGCTTTCCTGCCTCCTCTGGCCCTGATCTGCCTGCAGTTGCAGGATCTCACACCAGGGCAGAGGTTGGCAGGAGCAGTGGGGAAGGTTAGAAATGGCTGGGACAGGCCCTGAGAGTCTCGGGACCCTGCTGGGGTTGGGGGGTCCAGGAGCTTTGTGGGCATGGCTGGGCACGGCTGTCCACGGCCTCTTTGAAACCCCCCTAGATGGAAAACTGTAATTTGCTTGCAAATAAACTACAAAAATGGGTGAGAACTAGCTTCTGATTTTCTTCTGTCTGCTCTGTGAAAACAGATCAGTCGTAGGCATGAGATAACATGGTTTCCACCTTATGTGGTTTTTTTTTTAACTTTGTTTTGACACCATTGGGATTCACATGCGATTAGGAGGAATAATTCTGAGCACTCCCATGTGCCTTTCACCCAGCTTCCCTAGTGGTAACAGCTCACATAACTCCAGTGCAATAGCACAGCCAGGGTTGGACACGGATACCATCCCAGCGCCTCCTCCAGGTTTCACCAGCTTTACATGCATGTGTGTTTTTGGTTCTACGCAATTTTGTAACGTGGATTCACGTAACCGTCACCACAGTCAAGATACAGAACGATTCCCTCGCGAGGGACACTCATGCCACTCTTTGATTGGCACGGCTGCCTGTGTTGTGTGTTTTTGAAGGGTGTGGGGGGTCTGGTGAGGGTTGACAGCCACCTGCCTGGGGCTAGGATGGAATGGGGTGGGCCCTCGGAAGTCCCACTTTGTCTCTGGGTGAAATGATTCCTCTGCCAAGAATGTAACTAAGAAAAGAAATCAGCATATGTTTGCATTTGCCTAAATACTCTGCCTCTCTAAGGCTGGGATGTTGTCCTCCGCTCTTGAGCAAATATGCTGTTTGGAGTCTTCCAGGAAGAATTGAAAGAGCAAATAGGGGCTGTGCTGAAATAAAGATGAGATGGTGGCGAGGACAAGGGAGGCTGGAGGCTCCAGGGACTGGAATGGGACTCTGGCCAGGATTGGCCTCTCCCTCTCTCCCCTGCCTCTGGCTCCATCCCTTGCCCTGGGGGTGAGCTGGAGAGCTTGTCCCAGCCCTGGGGTGCCCACAGTGATCGCCCAGGTGCTCGATCTGCCCTGGAAAACCCTTTAGGAGGTGCCCAGGCTGCCCTGTGGCCGGGCCCTTTGGGGAGGTGTGGACCCTGCCAGGGCTGGAGGATGCTGTGGGCTCAAGCATCTGCAGGCCTGCCCCGTCCCGCTTTCTCCAGCACTTTTGTTTGCATTCTGCTCTGGTCTCTGGACTCCCTTCAAGCCTTGGTGTCCATAAGACCTGGGAGGTGGCCTTGGTGGGAGCCTCAAGCCCCAAGGAAGGCAGGTGCTCAGCTCTCCAGCCCCCACTTCTCCCCATCTGGGCTGCTGTGATTCTTGCAGAACTCAGTAACACTGAGGACACTTGATCAAACCCCGTTTTTCTCTCTTCTTATTGCACCCCTTGCCCCGACGGTGGGCAATGATCAAATCCCCAAGGAAAGGCCTCCCTCCTCTCCACTTGTCTGCAGCCTCTTCCCTTTCCATGTAGGCCTGTTTCTTTGGGTCCATGCTTTCACAGATGCACAACTTTTCCTTCCAGACCCTGCTCTCGGCTTGTCTGCATACACTCGTCAGTGTTAGGCTTGGATTAATCCTGGAATCCCACAGTACTAAGAGCTGAGAGTTCTGAAAAGTCCAGGACAGTGTCCTGCTGGGCACAGTGCTGGGCTCAGAGTATGCACTCAAGAAATATTCACTGTGCAGATGAAGAGACTGATTTATAAGGACACGGAGTTTTCAAACAATTTTCACATAAGACAAAGGAGAATGGGGGAGAAAGGCAAGGGCACTGGATAGACTTGCCTTCTGAGTCTGAGACAGGACAGATACTTCATTCTTCAGACACACTACCCTGTCCCCCTTCTGTCCTATCTCACCCAGAACCTCCAATCAAACCAAAAGACACATTCTTCTTTCCTGATGTGGATACATTTGCCACTTTTGTTGAGGTTGAAGTTGGTTTTCCATCAGACTGACCTCTATCCATAATTCCATTAAGGTTCAGAATGACAAATAGCTTACATCTGAAGGTGGGGGGTGGAGGCATCCTTGAGTGCTGTGTTGAGAAAGATTCTGAGGCTGCATGTGGGCTCTGCGGTGGAAAGTGCTGTGGTCCCTCTTTGATGGTTCCATGGAGCAGGAGGGGGCCTAACAGTGTGCCTGCCCTGTTGGCTGATTCTGCTCTGGAGGATGGAGGCAAATCAAGCACCTCATTCGTCTCATACAGGGCTGTGAAATCAGGTGCTCGGGTGCTCCCCAGGCTCCTGACACAGCTGGCTTAGGCTTTCTGGAAGACAGCATTTCTTTTACTGGATTCTGTGCAGGACTGCCTACCTTTCCTGTCCTGGTCATTGGCCTCCTAATTTGAAAATCTTTGAGGCCAAGTTCCTGCCCCAATGCATTCTCTTTAAAATTTGAGCTACCCCAGCTCCTGCAGCTTGCCTGGCTGTGCCCCTCAGGTACAGCCTGTTTTCCAAAACGCCCCATGTTAGGTGTGCCGAGGCCATTGCCACTCATGTGGGGTTTGATGTGGCACATACTGCCCCGCCCTCCTGAGCATGCTTGCTGTGGCCTGAGTGCCACCGGTGGGTTGACCAGGCTGGTATGGCCAAGACAAATGGTGCCTATAAACCCCCAGGGTCCCACTCACTGCAACACTAGCTACAGATGAGCCCAATTAAAAACCAAATAAGAAGGTCTTATTCCTTCCAAAATCAAACAGAAGTGGCCTGGGGATATGGCAACTCTTTCTCTCTTTTGTGATGCTGATCTGCAAGTAACTTTGCATACTTTCTTTCATCCAAGCCACCCCACAGCTCCTGGAGGTGGGATTATTGTTACACTTTAGGGATGCTGAACAGGAGGCTCAGAGAGCTTCTTTTTGACTTTAAGTCCCGTGCATTTAACCAAGGCGCTATTCTATTCCTGTGATTTGGGTCTTGCTAGATTCCAGTTTCTCCTTCCTATTCCCAGCCAAGCAGAGTTGATGCCAAGAAGGAGGGAGGGTGGTTTGGAATGGAGTTGGCCTGGGCTTGTGCCATCAGTCTCGTTAGTGAACGTCATTCCCAGGGTCCCTCTCTTGCTGGGGACGCCTGGCACAAGGCGTATCTCTTCCTCACATACCTTTCATCCTTCCTGAAATCCAGTTGTCCTGCCCTGGGCATTTGCATCTGGAGTCAGGGATCAGAGCCCCAAAAGCGCTGGGCACCAAGACAGAACCTGGCAGAGTGGTGAGAGAGGAGTTTGTATGTCTATGGGTTTACAAATGGCAAGATATGCCATTTGGTAAAATTCCATCGAATATACTTGTATGGTTGTTGTGACAGCGAAAGGAAACATACAAGAGAAGCTGACATTTGGGAGAGAAAATCTGCAACATTAAAATACCAAAAGTTTGGATCATATAGAGCAGAGAACTTTCTGGTTTGCCACTTCAGATGCTGAGATATTCATGTGTGTATGTGTTTGGGCCAGGGTAGTGGCGGGGGGGGGGGGGGAGGTTGCTCATAGTTGAAGCTACAATTTTCCCACAGTGAATACATTGGATGAGGGTTGTAGTTTTGATGGGATCTTAGAAATCATTGACTCATTCATTCAGCAAATACTCACTGAGCCCTTACCACGGATCATTTTACCAGGGATTTATTTTAGGTGAGAACACAGATGAGTGGGGTAATTAGGCTCAGATCTCACTGGAACTGGGATTTGAACCCAGGGCTCCAGCTTTCTTTGCTGCTTCGCTTCTCTGAAATTTGCTTGTCTCCTCCATGCCTCTGGGACAACTTGTAGGCCTGGGATGGGTTGGAAGTTGGGATTCCACAGAAACCAAGGTACACCAATGGCCGTTATCTATTTGTACTGTTTTTACAATTATTTAAAAAAGTGAAAAATGATACTTGGAATGCACATAGAATGGATATGTCCAGTTAAAGTAATAAGAACGACAATGAAATTTCAGGAACTCATATTCAGTTTCCTTTTTTTGGGGGGTGGGGGATGAATGGTCTGGGAATTGAACCCGGGTTTCCCACATGGAAGGTGAGCATTCTACCACTGAACCACCCGTCCATCCCTGCTATTAGTTTTAAAAAGTGTGAAGAAACCCCTTGTGCACCTCACCCTGATGATGTCTTTTTCCCCCACCATGGGGACAGAGCCACTATCCCTAATTACGTTCACAAATCTTTGCTTTTCTATAATAGTTTTATCACTTAAGCATGGACCCTAAAATACATAGTTTCGATTGTCCTATTTTTGAACTTTTTTTGCACATGGAATAACACTGTTTGAATTCTCCTCTTTTTTTAATTCAGCATTATTGTTTTGAGAGTCATCTACTGTATATGGTAGGTAGAATCAATCAATTTTACAGCTGCATAGTACATTCTGATTTCTTCATTAATTTTGTTGTTAATGGGCATATGGACTGTTGCCAGGTTTTTGCGATCACAAATAATGCTGATAAGAACATTCTTGTATTTGTCTTTTGGTTGTTCATGTACGTGAGTTTTGTTTTTTTTTTTTAGAACAGCACATTTAAAACTTTTAATTACAACTCACTGTGTTCCAAGCTGTGTGGGGATATAAATAAGTCTGGGATGTGTCCTATATTGTCCGACAGTTGTTCTAATGCTGTACTTTGTTGCCAGAGGATCACACTGAGGACATGGGAGCATGTTCTAGAATGCAGAGCCAACTCTTAATCCTGGGACCAATATATATATATTTTTAAGCAGTTTTATTAAGATATTGAGATATAATTTACATACCAGATTATTTGCATTTACAGCATACAATTCAGTAGTTTTTAGTGTCCTCATGGTTATGCACCAGTCATCACCACCTCATTTTTGAACATTTTCATCATCCCAAAAGGAAATTCTGTGCACAAACCGTTACCTTACTATGATTTCAGATAACAGTCTCCTCGTGACACATGAGGTTGAGCATCTATCTCTTCATTGCTTTATGGGCTATTTTTCCCCTTCTTCTACGAAACACCTTGTTTTAGTTTCCTGGCTGCTAAAACAAATACTGTGCGGTGGGTTGGCTTAGCGACGGGAATTTCTTGGCTGGTGGTTTCAGAGGCTAGAAGGCTTGCATCCTCCTGGGGCCAGCATCTTCTGGTGGGCTGGCAATCCTTGAGATTCCTTGGTTTCTCCCAGCACATGACGATGCACATGGCAGCGTCTTCTCCGGGTCCCGTTGACTTCTGGCTGCTGTCCCTGGTTTCTCTCTCTGTCTCACGTTCACTCTGCATAGAAAGGACTCCAGTATTCCGGATTAAAGCCGCACCTGATTCAGTCCGGCCCCACCTTAACTGAAGTCACATCTCGAAGAGATCCTATTTACTTTGAGCCCATGCCCTCCTGAGTGTGCGTCAAGACTAAGAACTTGCCAAATTGCGGGATGCAATGAAGTCCCCAACGTGCCTATTTATAGTTTAATTTTTTTTTTTTTTTTTAAGAGAGAGGGAGGAAGGGAAGGAAAGACAGAGAAGGAAGGAAGGAAGGGAGGAAGAAAGGGAAACATCTTGTTTTATTATATTTTGTTTGGTTGTTTGTTTTTTTTTACATGGGCTGGGGCCGGGAATCGAACCGGGGTCCTCCGGCATAGCAGGCAAGCACTCTTGCCCGCTGAGCCACCGCGGCCCGCCCTAATTTTTTTTTTTAATCGGGACTTTTCCTTTGCAGTCGGAACATAAGCATGGCAGATGTCTTTTTTTTTTTTTTTTTTTAAGTACATATAAATTTACTTTATTCTTTTTTTTTTGCAGCTTCATTCAGTATTTTAACAAAATTACATTACAATTAGGTAGTATTGTGCTGTCCATTTTTGAGTTTTTGTATCTAGTCCTGTTGCACAGTCTGTATCCCTTCAGCTGCAATTACCCATTATCTTACCCTATTTCTAGCTCCTGATGGTCTCTGTTACCAATGACATATCCCAAGTTTATTCTCGAATGTCGGTTCACATCAGTGGGACCATACAGTATTTGTCCTTTAGTTTTTGGCTAGACTCACTCAGCATAATGTTCCAGATGTCTTTTTTTGGTTAGCGGCTGGTCTTGATGAACACAAGTTTCTTACTATATTGTAGTCAAAATGTGTTAATGCCTTTCTATTAGCTCATTTTCTTGTCTTTAGAAATCCTTCCGTATCTAAATGTCATGAAGATGGTCTTCTGAAACCCTGAGAGCAGGTGTCGTCCACCTGGCTAGGGGCTCACGCCAGTCCCGTCGCAGCGCACGCCTGGTCCTGGGGCCAGCCTACCTGTCCCTGTGACTGCTCCCTGACAGCCCGCCCCCTGCCCTGGCCCCGCCCCCCTCGGTTCTGGCCTCGGGACTGATCTCATTCTTGGTGGTGGTTAAAGAAGGGACACACGCAAAGCCATGGCATCGTGTTTAGGGAAGGTGTCCCAGGGGAGGCGACCTTTAAGGGGGGGGGTCTAATGGCTGAGTAGGAATCGAGAGGTGGAAGGGCCTGGGAAAGCAGAATAGCATCTCGGGCAGAGGAAAGAACATGCTGGAAGGCCTGGAGGCAGTAGAGTAGGATCCTAGTGGCTGGACTGTGGGCAGCGGGCATGGGTGAGACTGGAGGAAACATGGGCATTGCAGGCACGAGAGGCTTCACTGGTGAGCTCAGCATCCCCACAAACCTGGGGGGGCCACATCTTTCCTTCCTGGGGTGGTGCCTTTGGGCTCCATTCCTCATGCCGAGTCCAGAGACCAGATGGCAAGTAGAAGAGAGCAGGGCTTGAACTTCCCAGCAGCACCAGGCTTCTTGCTGGAAAGGAACAGCCCCCGTCTCTCCATCCCTCTATCCCACTCATGCTTTACCTGCACCAGCTCGCGACATCCTCACAGCAACCCTGGGTGGGGTGAGGGTTATACTATCTCCGCTTTATCAGTGAGGAAACTGAGACTCAGAATGGTAAAGGGACTCGTTCCACTCATGCAGGTGGCGAGAGAGGGGCTTGGACAGATCTGATTCCCAAAGCCCAGGTTTCCCAGCTCTGCTTGCACCCGCTCGCAGGGCTTGTGACAAATCCTTGGAGAGCAATCCCCGCAGCCAGGCTCTCCTTAAGGTGTGAGGATTTACTGTAGCATTGTTTGTTACAGCAGCAATTGGCACTGAGCTCAATGTCCATCTCCAGCAAATTGGTTACATATTATGTACATTTAATGGCAAACTATTGCTCTTTGTGTACTCAGAGGCAGCAGTTCCAAAGCACACAGAGTACCCGTAAGGTGGAGTAGTGAAGTGAGAGCAGGGGCGCTGTGTGCTTATGTCAGAGCCAGCTTAGACATGTGCATATTTGGGCAGACACATATATTCTCTGTAAGGAAATGCTGTTTGTGGGAGGGAAACATAGTGACTTGGGAAAGTGATGGGAGATGTATTTTTTTTCGCTGCATAATTTTTTGCACCTTTTGAGTTTCACATTGAGTATGAAAAATAAATAAGTAAATAAATAAGTAAAGGCGGCTTGCCGATTCCTTGCTCCCACCTACTTATGGTCTGTGGTGACCTCTCTGAGCTCTGGGTCCTCACCCTTGGAACACAGGTGCTAATGCCTGAGACACAGCAGGAAGCATGCAGGGGAGTAGCTGGCTGGTGGTGTGTGGTCTACGTAATAATAATGAACCGTGTGTGGGGATCAGGAGCTGCTGGGTCAGCCTTCTTGCCTCACAGGGATGGGGTTGTGGGCATGGGGAAGCTTTGGTAGAGTCCGGGTGCAGGAGCTGTGCTGGTTGCCCCTGCCCCTGGCTCAGGGTTATCCTTGGGGAGACTGTGGAGAATCATGGTTAGGGGGTCTGGGCTCTGGAACCATCTGCCTGGGTTGAATCCCAGCTCTGTTGCTCTAGCTGTGTGACTTTGGGCCATTCACCCGCCCTCTCTGGGCAGCCGTCTCTTCATTTGGAAAATGGGGCTCAAATAATCATCTCTGCCTGATATGGTCGATGTGTGGATTAAATGACTTAATAAAAGCTTAACCAGTGCCTGGCTCATGGTAAACTCTCAGCTGGACTGACATGCCCGGTAACTGCATCCAGCTGCAATCCCACTGCTAATTCCTCTCTCCTTACCGCTAAATTGGGGCATCCCAGACCGGCCTGTGCTGCAGCCTGGACTGTCCGTTACATGCATTCCAGGATGCAGGGAGATCTGGGGAGTCAGCTCCGTCAACTGCAGGAGAGGCTGCCTGAACCTCCTGGGCTGCTCCCGAAGGATCGGATGAGCTGTCACCCAGTCTGACCTGGCCAGCCTGACCCAGTCTCAGCAAATCTCCACCAGCCATTGGACCGCGCCTTCCTAAAGTAAAACTTCCCAGAAGAAATAGAACGGGCAGGATAGATGCTACTTTAATCGACACCCCGTACGGGAAGCGTCTCCTTTACAGCCCGCCTCCGGCAAGGCAGGGACAGCAGGCTGAGCCATGCCATGAGCAGTCTCATTCATAAGGCCGGTGGTATCATTACGGCATTAGTTTAAATTGAAGTAATAAATACTTTTTCCAGATGGAATGAGTAAGTGAGTGTAATTGCTAAGAAACCTACAAAGAAGAAGTTCAACAATAACTTTAACGGGACTCGTGTTTTGGGTTTTGTTCTTCTAATTACAAAGCAGCTGTACTTCAGGGCATGTTAATTACAGCGTTGGCTGGAAGATGAAAGTTCATTAACTCTGAAGTGTCCTCACCCTTCCGTTGGATTCCAGAGCGTGTCTTGGAAGTGAAGAGCTGCCCGATGCAGCCATGGAGAGAGGGCAGGAGAGCCAGGGCTTGCTGGCTCCCGCACGTGCCGTGGTGTGGCTGGGTCCCCCGTGAGTCTCGGGAGCAAGACCTCGGCAGGTCCTGTGTTTTCCTCTCCCACAACTTGTTGCAGGGTGCCCTTGGAAGTCCAAAGTGGGCCACCGTGTCAAGCTCCTGCTGCCGTTGCCTGTCCAGATCTTTTGCTGTCCTCCTTCCCCACCCCCACCCCCGCACCCCTGCCAAGGAGGAGGTTTTGTTGTTAAATACCAGAATTCCGGGACTGGTGCCCAGGACGTGTGGCCCCACACCTCTGGGAGGAGTTTCCGTCCAAATGGGCTCATCCCCTCCTTTCTTTGTGAAATGAGATATCCTGTCTCATCAGTCTTTTTTGAACACCCTCCCACTCTCCCATGAGGGCGAGCCCACTCTTTCCTGATAGCATCTAGGGGTGTTAGGAAAGTGCCTTCTGTTTTTACAAGTCAAGTGTATTGAGGTATAACCAACACACACTAAAATGCACTCCTTTGACCTGTATCACGGGATGCAGGCACCGGTGTAGCTGCTGACCCGTCGAGGTAGAACATTGCCAGTTATAGCGAGCTCTTCATTTTGTGCGAAAGGAAGCTACAGGCCGACTGTCCTTGGCCTGTATCCCTTTGCAGCGGCCAGGAGGCACGGAGGGCAGGACACCCCCATGGCTGCCTCTCTGCCCTACGAGGGTTCCCACGGACCTGGAGCTGAAGGATCAGTCTGTGGCAGGGAGAGAGGGAGCAGGACAGGGAGCGGCAGATGGGAAGGATTGCAGGGAGGCAGGGAAAACCTTTGACAGCCAGGGCTGGGGCTCGGACTGAACCCTGGGCCATCTGCTTGCTCTCCAGAGAGGGCTCCACTTCCTTTGCCAAGAACATCTTTGGGAGTCGGTATTGGGGTAGGTATGAGCACAGGTGTCAGGATCAGAAAGGTCCCTTCTCTGCTGCTTGCTGTAACCTGGCAAGCTCCGAACCCCCGGCCTGGAAGACAGGGCTGACAGCACCTCCCCACAGGTTCTGGGGCTGAGCCCAGCATTTAGTAAGTGCTCAGCACACAGTGGCTGGGTGAGAGCCTTTTCCTTTAAAAGTATTCCTCTGCCTCTTGCAAAGGGAGCCAGCTTATGCCACGGGCTCTGAAGAAGTCTCTTTTGGTGTCCTGGGAAGTGGGTGTCTGCTTGCCTGTGGCCGGGCTCTGACTTGTCCAGGAGGAGACAGGGGCCTGGCGGAGGCCTGTGGGATCGTACTGTCTCCTGTGCCTAGAGACCGGCTCTTCAACAGCTTTAGGAACATCCTTCCCTATGAGAGTTTTAGAGAGGCAGAGAGCCTGTGGGAGCACCACAAGGCATTTCCTTATGAAGTGTCCTGCAGGAAACTCAGACATGAATCCAGAAATTCCCTGTGCCCTCACAGCTTTCCACTTGTAGGGGCACAGCAGCCTCAGTCCTTACAATGGTCCATCACAGTTTGCACACTGTTATCTCCTCTCCTCCTCCCTGATGTATTTGATGTTCCCTTCCAGCTCCTTACTGCTCCATGAACATGAGCATGTGTGGCATGGTCTGATCTCAGGACCTTTGCATGGGCTGTCCCCCCTGTCTGGGACACTCTTCCCCCAGGAATCTGCATGGCTGCTTCCTTGACTTTAGCTCTTTGCTTCAATCCCATCCATCCTGCGGGGCCTTCCCTCACCACCTCATTTAAAAATGGAGCTCCATTTACTTTTGATACTTCCTCTCTCTATTCCTTGCTTTTGTTGTTTCATTGGATTTATTACTTATTTTTTAAATACCTCTTCCCCTACCTAGAATGGGAGTCCCACTCAGGGAGGAGTTTTTGTCTGTTTCGTTAAATGGTGCTGTATCCCCAGTACTTACAATAATGCCTGGAACATAATATGCACTCAATGAATATTGGGCGAATGAATGAATGAATCTATATTTTGCGGCATTTCATTATCCATTTATTCTTAGAGGAAGCACTTTTTTTTTTTAATTTGAAATTTTAAATAACAACTGTAAAGCAGAGTATGAAGACGTCATGATGTTGATGACAAAGCTGCAACCCTCCTCTACTCCCTCTAGGGAACCCATGTATTCGGCTTGGGGTGTCTCCATCTGCACTCCCCTCTTTGACAGGTGTGTAAGGTGTGTACACCAGTCAGTGTGACAAGAGCCAGGGCTTGACGGCACTGGAGATGGGCCCCATCCTTGAGAAAGTTCTCACAGCTTCCTGGCAGCAGCAACCTCAACATCTGGGTTTGTGTCACGGGGTGATGGCAGCTGTGGCTGCTGAGGTTTTGAGATGTACCTGGTCTCAGTTGAAGGCTTGGGTTCAGTTCCTGGCTCTGCTCTTTTTTTTGTTTTTAAATACTTTTATTGAGAAACCTTTACACACTTGCATTCCAGACATGGTGTACACTCACTGGCTCACAGTATCATCCCATAGTTGTATATTCATCGCCACGATAATTTCTGGCTCTGCCTTTTAAAATGTTCCTCCAGGCATATGCATGATGCTTTCTGATCCTTAGTTTTCTCATTTTGATAGTGAGGATAATAAAACTGCCTACCTCAGACATTTCTTGTGAGGTTGAAATGAAATGATGGATTTGAAAATGGTTGCGTTCCGTGTGGTCCTAGACCTTCTCTCATTTGTCTTCTTCTTCTTTAGTACCCAAGACAGTGCCAGGCATCTGAGCCTCCGGGTGGAATGCTGGTCGACCTGCCATGGGCATCCGGCAGCTTAAAGCTGGGGACACAGAGGGCTTTGGATTGCAGCTGGGATTAAGGAGGGCTTTGCTGGGTTGAGGTGGGAGGAAGAAAACGTGGTGTAGAAAACACCAGAGTGTGAAACGGCATGGCATGTTGGAGAAGAAGGGGACTTCTGGAGGGTCAGCAGCGTAGGCCATGAGCTGAGAGGTGATAGAAGGCATCTGTGACCCTGGCAACCTGGCCAGAGGAACCGTGGCAGTTGGAGCTTGGAATCCACATTGGTTTCCTCTCCTTTGATGTGAGGTGTGAGCTCTGACATGTGAGGCTTACCATTTGCTGGGAACATTATCCTCATTTCTGGTGAGGGATGCTCAAGAATGGAGACCTGTCCTCTTTGGTTGCATTTCCCTGGAATACTAAAAGGATTAGATTGCCTGTATTGGCTAACTGATTCCCCATTGCAAGCCTGGCAGTTTGATTTTGGTGACTGCTACCCAGAACATGTTTCCCTTGGAAGGCTCTGGGAGTGGGAGCCAGTTACTTAGGATCAGAGGATGTGGGCCATGCTTGGATGTCATGTCCAACAGCATATCTCTCTCAAGGCCTGCGTGTCTCCACTTCCTGATGGAAGCCATCCTCATATCTGCCTGCTAGGTGAGCCTCTGCTGTGGGTGTTTGCCTGCACCTGCCTGGAGCCAGACCCCCCCCGTGAGCCTGGGCACGTCATCCTTTCATTTTGGTTGAGTTATCCTGAGTTGTGTTGTCTACCTGTTTGTTAATTTGTTTGTTTATTTCATGTGCACATCCACTGAAGATTTGTAGAGGCTTCTGAGGATCCTCGTAGAGGCAATAAGGTTAAGAAAGCAGCAGAAATAGAAAAATCAAGATGCAGGCTGGGCAGATGTGTGGCTGGGAGGGCAGTGAGGGTGGCTGTGATTGCTTTTTCCTAGCAGCCAGAGTGGAACTGGAAGGGGCCAAGAGTTCTCCTGGGCAAGGGTGGACCAAGCTTCTCCCAGTGCTCGAAGGAATCCCCCTGAGGGACCTTCTCTGTGCAGGGGAGACGGAAGGGCAGCGAGGATGGCAACCCCTGCTCAACATTAAAGTAAATGCACAACAGCTTCTGTTCGCTGTTTCTCATTCAAGCACAGCCCTCTGGCTGTGTGATGTTGTTTCACCTGGACTGGAACTCACAGCTCCCGGAGGTGTGCAGGGACAGGATTGCCCCTACGAGAGCTTCCTCTGGGCTTGGAAGAGGTCATGGAAGATGACACTTGGGCTAGGGTTGTGCATTCCAGCCTTCATTGGAGAGGGAGTTTCCTAGTCCATCCAGTCCAGTTCGCTGGGACAGATGTCCTCGTGGAGCAAGTCGCTATGAAGTGTGCCATGGGAGAAAGGGCTCAGGCACAGCAGAAACTTTCAGCAAATGACCATGTCATTACTTACAAGGCACAAAGGGTCCAAAAAGGCAGGGAGAAGAGCCTGTCATGGCTGGTCTCTTGGAGAGGCCAACTGCTCAGGTCAGGGTGTGTGGATGGTAGCTCTGCACAGCTCACTTCCCATAGGATAAGAGGGACAAATCTGTGCCGCCCAAGGGCAGGCTGTTTTATACCCCTTGCTGGTGGGGGGGCTGCCCCTGAGAGTTCCTGCCCTGAAAGCAGTTCTTAGTGCTTGTTCCTGGTTTCGGGATTAAGGTATGATCAGGCCCCTCCTTATGCTTCAAGATGGAGGCATATTGAAACATCTGCACGCAATAGAAAAGGAGCAGGGAGGTAGGTGAGGGCTCACTTCTCAGTTCCAGGTGCAGTGGGAGGCCTTGGGGAGTTTAGAAAGGAAGTCTTGGGCTTTGCTTCATTGGCCTCAAAGGGACAGTGGCCAGGCAAGCGACTGCTCAAGGCAGGCCTTTCGTGGTGGTGAGTCCTGATGTGGTGGGGAGGGCTAGGCAGGGGGAGGGCCATGCAGGGGGGTGCTGGGAGAAGGGCAGGGTGTGGGGGAGCCAGAAAGCGGGGATCTTCCAGGAGCCGTGCCTGGTTGGAGTCTCAGGAACAGGGACCGGGGTACCCGGCCCAGCAGCCCGAGGGGCTGCACCGAATTCTAAGGCCATGGGAAGTTTCCTTGTGTTTTCTTGCTTTGAACTTATTTTTTATTATACGAAGGCAAACACGAAATGATTCTGGGCTTGTTGAAAAAGATTAAAACCTCAGACATTTCAGGTGAAAAGTGTAAGTTCCCCTTTAGTGCCCTCCCACCTCCCTCCTCTCTCCCAACTCCCCAGCTGCCTCTCCAGAGGCAAGTAAAGCCCTTTCCTGGGCCGGGCCCCCCCCCCCCCCCCCATGCACATGCATACATTCACCTGCGCTAGTCAGTGCTTCTCAGAAACAGAAATGGAAGCATACCGCATGGATTGTCTTGTGCTGTTTTTTCACTTTAGATGCCTGGAAGCTTCCACTCCATGTCATCCTGGTTGGTTCTATCTCATTCTCTTTAGCTTTTGCAGGACATTCCGACAGTGGGTGGCCTATGGGTTTTATTATCCATTTCCCTATTTAGGTGGCTTCCGTTTTGTTTGTTTGTTTGTTTGTTTGCATTTCTGCTGTTACAAACACAGCTGTAACTCATGCCCTCGAATATGCATCTTTTGTGTGTCCTTGTAAATATTCCTGTGGGATGGGCTGCAGGGGACGTTGTGTCCCCAGATTGGGAAACTAGAAAGATGGTGGTGAGGTGCCAGGTACCAAGATGAGGCAGAGGCTGGTGAGAAGTGTTTTGGAGGGAGACAGACCCTGTTATGATCCTGTGTTTCCCCCATGACTTGGAGGAAGATAAATTCCTGGGTGCCGTGTTGCTGAGAGGAAGTGTGATGAAGCAGAGAGTCAGGGACAAAACTCAGAATGAGGGAACCGGAGGAAGTGGAGCAAGGATCTTCAGTCAGCAGTGGCTTCTGAGAGAAAGAATATGAGAACTGAGTCAAGTGCCGCTTGATGGGAGTGATGAGGAAGTAGGGGTGGGAAGTAGCAGACGAGGAAGTGGCTGATGGGTGGGACACGGCCAAGCCGACATGACTTCAGAGAAGAGTGATGTGGAGGCCTCAGGAGGAGTGGCTGATGGACTGGGGCTGTTTGCTTTAAGTGGGTGAATGGCCAAGATGGGCAGAGGGGTCAGGCCTGCTCTCTGTGGCCACAGGACCACGACTTTGACTTAAAGGATAGGTGGTCCAGGGAGTCACCTGTTCAATGTTGCAAAGGTCAGAGCTGGTGTGAGTCAGATGAAGCTGGACCCATCCCCAGGGAGTCCCTGGAGGGCACTGCGGCAGGAAGAGTCCGTAGCCCTACCCCACCTCCCAAGAGAAGGGGGCTTCTTTGGGTGACTTCTTGTTAGGAGCCAAAGAATCTCACTAAAGACCTCAGCTTTGTCTCTCCAGAACTGAAAACCATTGGGTTGAGCTTTAGTTGCTGATTGTCTTAATTAGCAGGGGCTGCTACGACAAATACAGCAGACTGACGTGGCTCAACACCCAGCATGTGTTGTCTCTGGAAGTCTGGAATCAAGGTACTTGCAAGACCATGTTTTCTCCTTGAATCCTGCAGTGTGCTGCCACTGGCTGTCCGCCATCCTCTGGGCTCCGTGGTGGTCCCCCTGCCGCCCTCCGTGTGGCCATCTCTCCCTCCTTGTGACTGCTCTTCTGGTTTCTGCTGATGTCCAGCTCCTGGGCCCTGAGGCCACCTCCCACTCACTGTGTCCGAATTTCTCCTGCTTATAAAGGCCTCGGATGATCTGGATTGAGGCCACCCTGATTCAGCTAGGCCACACCTGAGCTAAAATCAGCATCTTCCAAGGTGCTGTTCGCACATGAGTTCAGAAGTTCAGATGTGTGGGATCGTGGACGCAGCTCACCAAGATGCGTTTTGAAGGGCGCATGATTCATTCTTTTCCATGGATGGAAGCCGAGTGTTGGAAGGAAGAAGGAAGAGATAAAGTAATTATTGTGTGTCACTCCCTGCTGTGAGTGGTCCTTACTCATCGTCCCCTCATCGCGGCTGGCTGGGTGTGAGCACCCCCCCCCCCCCCCCCGTGGTCTGGGACTCTCAGGCTCGGGGAACTTTCATCTGTGAGTGGAGATGGACCTTTCAAAGCCCTGTTCTCCTGACAGCTGCGCCCTGCCCCACCCTCCAAGTGTGCTCGGGGCACAGTGCTCTTGGCACGAGGGGGTTGCAGGACAGCCTCCTGGGAGGGCCCATCGTCAGGAGGGCTCTGGGGACCAGGAGACATTTTCTGACTGCTCCACTCCCCTCGTCCCTCTGGGCTCTCCTGACAGGCATACGTGCGTGCCCTTCACACACACACACTCACAGGGGAATGCACAGCAGATCCTGAGGCCCAGTCCTATCTGGGAAACTGCCTCCTCATTGGAGCCTTTAAGGATTTCCTTTCTGAGACTGTGACAGCTCAGGGGCATTGTCACAAATGTAGGGCTGAAGGGGATGTCACCTGCTGGTCTGTATCTGTGCCTCATACTGCCTGTAGCCTGGGAACTTCCTGCTTTGCTCTTGGAGGGTGTGGGAGGGGAGCTGAGTCTCTTGGGAGCTTCTGTGTGTGTGTGTGTGCTGTAAGTTTGCCTTTGTTCATGTGTGTTTGTGTTATATGCTTCCATGTGCTAATGTGCATGTGCTGTAGGTTTGTATGTATTTGTGTGTGTGCATGCTGTGTAGCTTTCCATGTGCCTCTGTGTGTGCTATAGATTTCCATGTGCTTGTGTATATGTGCTACAGTTTTGTGTTCACATGTGTGTGTGTAAGTATGCAAGTGTGTGTGCTGTAGGTCTGTGTGCTTTCGTGTGTTCATGCCCGGAGATCTGGAAGCTTACACGCACACTTGCACACACACACACGTACACACAGTGCATGCTTGCACACTCATGCACATGCACACACACACCAGCACGCATACACACACATCTCTGGTGCCCGTGGTGATTAAAGTCAGAGGCGCAGATGAATGGAGGCCACGCTAGCCGTGAATCTTGCTAACAGTCACCAGGAAAGATCAATAAATTTGCCTCCAAGTCAGCACAAGGCTTCCCTAGAGGCCTAGGGCAACTCAAGGTGAAATTCTTCCTGCAGCCTTCTGGTTTCCTGGCCAGCACAGGGACGTACGCTCCAGACCTGCTGGCCAGAGAGGGGCACGTCAGGGCCAGTTGTGGTGCCGGCGAGAGGGGCTGGGGGGAAGCCTTCCTCCCAAAGGCTCCCACCCCATTAGACCCCCCCAGTTTCTGCTGTGCCATTGGTCAGAGGCTCTGGCTGAAATTCAGGCTGGGGCCGTGGTGAGGGGGCGGCGTTCACACAAAGGGCCCTAGCTCAGGACAGCAGGCGTCTAGGCAGTGAGAGGGGAGAAGGGAGAAGTCTCCTGGCTGGAATGGAGACTGCACCATCTCCCCAGCCCCAGGCCCAGTGACAGCATGGAGGAGGCTGAAGACAGCTGGGGGTGGGGGTGGGGTAGAGGGGATGGAGGTATTTACACCAGGGGAATGGGCATATACTACGTACCAGGGCTTTTGGTTCAGGAAGCCGGTTTAGTGTCCCGCCACCCGTCTCCCTTTCAAGGTATTTATTTGTTGCCTGGGGGTGGGGGGTGGGGGCAAGGTGGCCCCCCAGAGGGTAACCCAGGGGCAGAATTTCAGCTGAAGGGAAGGCAGGCGGTGGGGGCTGGTCACAGAAAGGTTTAGGGGCTAGGGGATTTGGGAAGATGGAGTAAAGGCTGTCCAGGAGGGGGACGGTCTGAGTTCAGAAAATCACGGAGTCAGGAGTATACGCAGCATTTGCAAAGCTCTGAGACTGGGGAGGCGTGAGAAGTAAAGTTAGGTATGTGTGTGGGTAGAAAGGGGCCTGGAGAACCAGGTTGGAAGTTTGGACTTTAGCCTGGAGGGTGTGGTTCTTCATGGCGGGGACTATATTGTACCCCTCCTGCCCAAGGCACATTTGGTTATATCTGGACACATTTTGGGTGTCACAACTGAGTGGGGGGCCAAGTGTCGGTGGCGTTTACTGGTAGAGGTCAGGGCAGCTGTTAAACATCCCATACCCCCCAGAGCGGCCCCCATACTCCCCCAAGGCAGCCCCCACGACAAGGAGTTTTCTGGCTCCAAATGTTCATAGTCCCCAGGAAAGAAAGTTCTTCTGTAGGCAATAGGGGGCTATTGAAGGGTCATGACTGGGGATATAGAAAGTTGTATTTTTCATGCAGTCTGTGGAGTGGATTGGAAGTGTGCGTGGTATGTGTGTGTGTGTGTGTTCGTGTGTTCAGAGTGGCAATGGTGGGTTCAAGGAGACTGCATGTGTGGGAAGCAGAAAAGGGTTGTTTCAGGACTTCTGGGGGGTGACCATGAGACCATTGAGGAGGGGGCAAGGGGAGGCTCCTTGCAGCAGGCCATGACTTGGGAGCAGGCTGATTGGAGGAGGGGAAAAAGGTGGGCCTCAGATGCCCCCCCACAGGCCCTGCTGCCTGCCTGGAAGGACAGTGGCCCCGTCAACCCAGAGAATGGTGAGGGGATAGGTGGGGAGCCCAGGTTCAGCCATGGATTTCCAGGATTCTAGAATGTTCAAGCCTCAGAAAGGATCTTGTCCCACCCTCTGTCTCTTCAGTGGAGAGAAAGGAGGTCTGGAAAGACCTCAGCAAGGGACCTCAAATGCCTGTGGGATTTGACAGCAGGAAAATACTGGTGAGGTAGATCTGGAGAGTTGAAAATAGGTATTTTGCAAAGAAGTCTGTTGACTGCTTTCCTGGGCTTGGCCAACGTGGCTGTGCCTCTTGTCTCCATGTGCTAGACATGGGTACTCCCATGATTCAACTGCCTCTGCCACTTCCCTAGCTGGACCACTCTGACCCTCAGTTTCCTCATCTGTACAATGGAGATAACACTAGTACTTACCTCATATCGTTGTCAGTGAATTTGGTGAGATAATTGAAGTGCCTAGCACAGGCCCTGGCACATTTGGGGTGCTCGAAAGCGGTGGGTGCTCCTCTTTATTTCTCAGCAGTGGTGGGTTAGGGATTAGGGTGGGAGCAGGGGAAATATGTGTCCCGCAGGCACAGGAGTCCCTTGATGGGGAGGGGGCAGTTAAATGCTTGTCCCCATCCTCAGTCTATGCCTCAGCACACAGGCTCTGCCTCCTTCAGGAAGTGGACTGCTGTTGCAGGACTTAGAGTGCTCAGGGGGGCGTGAGGGCAGGGAAAGCCAGGCCTAAGAGGTGTCTTTCTCGTGGCTGCAGCTGCGGTTTTCTGGCTGGACTGGTTTGCAGGGACTGAACTGGACTTTTCCCTGGAAGGAGGCAGGGCCTGAGCCCACGGTGGCCTGGTCACAGTGGGGTCCGGAGGACTCACCTGCCCTCGGCCCCCTGCAGGAGGGCCCTCAGCCTGGTGCAGGGACAGGGGTGGGGTTGGTGGCTACAGACCTGGGTCAAATCCACGCAGCTCTTCTGCTGTCTGTTTTGGTGCCCTTGGATTAATTTAATCTCCCATCTGTGCAACCAGGTATCGAGGTATCGATGGATAACTCACTGCGTGTCGTGGGGGGGAGGGCATTGGCAGCTTTGCCGCCCTGTTAAGGTGGCTCAGTCTCTGTGGTTCCCTCCTCATCCCCTTCCCTCCCCGCCTCAGGCCAGCGCCCCGACCCCAACAAGCTCTCCCTGACACCCCATGCTATCCCTCAGCTGAGCGATAAAATGAGAGATTTGGCTGCTTCCTAAAAAATAAATTAGTTTCTCAGGGCGTGAGAATGTCTATTTCCATGTCGTAAAAATGGAAACAGTACTGAAGTATTCGAGGTTGAAATCTAAAGTTCTGCTTTGAACATTCCATCAAACTCAGCTCCCTCCCCTTCCCCAGGGCACCACCAATATTTTTTTGAGTCGTCTCCTGGGCTCTGGGAGAAGATATTCACAGCTTCCTGTATTGTGTGTGTGTGTGTGTGTGTGTGTGTGTGTGTGCGCTGCTTACTTGTTCTCTCTGCCGTGCATGTTATTTGAGTGTGTAGTTGTCACTCATTCATTACTTTGTGCGTGTGTATTATAAGTACTTATTATTGTAACTACTTATTGAGGGTTTGTCCTACTAATGGCCTGCAAAAGGACCAGCAGGGCAAGGCGAGAGCCTGGAGGCCTGAGTCTCCACCTGGCCCCCGTCACCCACCTGCTGTCACTTTACCTGGTTGCTGTCACCCACACGCCGCCACTCACCCACCGCCATCAACCATCAAGCCCTTCTTTTCAGACTCATTTCTCTTCCACCGGTCAGGGCTGGGGATAGTCTCGGGGACTCTGACATTTCTACCTGAGTGTCTTAGGTGGCAGCTGCAGAGTCTCCTTAAGACATGGGTGGTGAGGGCTTCTCCTGGAATCATTCCCCCCACGCAGCTGCAGTATGGAAATGAGCCAATAACGGTCAATTCTGTGGGCATGTGAGCTCCAGGCTCAGCTCAACTTGAGCAGGTGTGTTGCCTCCTGTGCTATAAATACCTCCCCTGGAACTAGGGCAGGCCCGGGAGTTATCCCGGGGCTTCTCAGCACTTCTGCAGCTGACAGGAGCATCACCGTTCTGCCTGGGGCTCCCTGGTTCTCTGGCTGCTCCCTAGAGCTCACAGTTTCTGACCTGGTTCAGCGTTGTGCCCCTTGGATGTATTTGTTAAATCTCTCGCAACCCTGTGAGGAGAATGCAATTAGCAAGCAGCGCAGGATGGTGCTCTGTGCAGTTCACATCCTAGCTCCGCCTGTTCTAACCAACATGAACTTGAGTAAAGGACTCCAGCTCTCTCTGTCTGATTGCTTGTAGGCATTGAAGCCACAGCCTTTCCCTGAGGTTTGGAAGAGCTAGCATGCAGGTAGCACTTAGCGCCTGACACAGAGAACATGCTTTTTCTTTTGGCATTATTATCAACCTCATTTTGTCAATGATGAAACTGAAGCTCGGGGAGTTGAGTAATCTGTTGGAGGTCACAGGAGCAGGGACGGACAGAGAGGGAAGTCAGACTCTGAAGACCATGCTTTTCCTATAACTGCCCACCGAACTCCATGTCCTCTGAGGATCTGTTAAACAAAGATCAAATGCTAAGGTAAAAGTTGGAAAGGAGCCTGGTGTGGCATTTTCTTAGCTCTTCTCTGGGATGCCCACCCAGCCTGTTGGTGTCCTGGCAAACCTGCCTTTCGGTCCTTGGTTCCTCCAGGTTGTACCTCCAGAGCTGAACCAAGGAACAGGAGGTTCTGCTCAGGTGTTAGTCTCTGCACCTCAGCTTGCTTCTCTCTAAGTGAGTTGTCATGTGGCTGCATCTCTCTCTGTGCATGGTGGCTGTGGGGGTACTTATTACGTGGCTCAAGCAGGCACTTGGTGTGATTGCTTGTCATGGGGAATGGGAAGGAAAGAAACACTAACCGAACCACCATTATGTCCCAGCTATTGAGCTTGATGTTTTTTTAAAAAATGATCTCATTTAACTATCCAAACAGCCCTGTAAATTAAGGATTTTTGGACCCATTGCTCAGTTGGGAAAACTGCATTTCAGGCAGGCTAATTAACAAGACCAAGGTCAGCCAGCCAGAAAGTTGGGAGAACTGATGGTTATGTGACTTTAAGTTCCATTGCCCCTTACAAAAGTGGAAAGTCCTCAAGTCAGTTACTCCAGCTTCCACTTAAGATACTAGAAAAAGGAGAGGAAATAAACTCCCAAATGAGCAGAAGAAAGGAAATACTACATACCAGGATTGAAAACAGAAAAACAGGAAATAGAATAAATGAAACCAAAAGCCAGCCCTTCTGAAGATCAGTGCAACTGATAAACTTCTAGCCAGACTGATTAGGACAAAAGAAAAGAAAGCAGACAGATTACCAATATCGAGAACGAGAGAGGTGACACCACTACAGATTCTATAGGTATTATGATAATAAGGCTATTGTGGAGAAACTTTATGACAATAAATTTGACAATTAAACTGAAATGGACAATTCCTTGAAAGACAAAAACTATTAAAACTCACTCAAAGAGAAGCAGAACATCTGAACAGCCCTGTATCTATTAAAGAAATTGAATTTTTGGTTAGGAAAAAAACCTCTGAGCAAGATAACTTCCAGTCCAGATGGCTTCACTATTGAATTCTATCAAACATTTAAGGAAAAGATATTACCGATTTCACATGAACTCTTCCAGAAAATTGAAGAAGAGGGAATGCTTTCAGATCTACTTTATGAGGCCAGAGTTACCCTGATACCAAAAGAGATAAAAGCCTTATAAGGAAATCATAGACCGATATCCTCCTTAAACAAAAGTACTCACAGAAATAAACCTCAACAAAATATTAGTAACAATATGTAAAAAGCATACTTCATCAAGAGCAGTGGGGCTTAGCCCAGCCATGCAAAGTTGGTTTCATATTTGAGATCAATTAATGTAATTTACAATAATTACAGACTAAAAAGGAAAATCTGTACAGTAATGTTGCAGAGGAGACATTTGACAAAGTCCAGCATCTGAATGCATTAAAACTCACAGCAGACTAGACGGATAGAAGAAAACATCCTCAACCTTAAAAAGGGCATGTCTGAACAGCCTACAGCTAACATGATATTTCATGATAAAGGATGGAATACTTTCCCCTTAAATTCGGGAACAAGATGCCACCCAATCTCTCACCCCATCTGTTCAACATTTTACTTGAGGTCCTTGCCAGTGTGATTAGGCAAGTAAAAGAAATAAAAGGCATCCAGATCAGAAAGGCAAAGCTAACACTGTTTTTATTTACTGAAGACATGGTCATCTTGTGCAAAATACCATGGGATTTACAAATAAGTACTCTAATTAGTGAGTTTAGTGATATTGCAGGACAAAAAAAATCAATATAAAAACCCATTGTATCTATATACTAGCGATGGACAGCTAAAATAAAAATAAAAAGAATACTATTTACAGTAGCATCAAAATATGAAATACTTAGGGATAAACTTGACAAAAGCATGCAAGACCTGTACATTGAAAACTACAAAACATTGTTGAGGGAAATTAAAGATGACCTAAATAAATGAAAGATACACTCTGTTCATGAATTGAACTGTTAAAATATCTGTTCTCAAACTAATCAATGGATTCACCACAGTACCAATAAAAATGACAGCGTGTTTTATGTTTTTTTTGGGGGGTGGGTGGATAGAAATTGACAAGCAGATTCTAAAATTCACATGGAAGTAAAAAGTACCTAGAATAATCAAAACAACTTTGGAAGAAGAAATGGAAAAATAAAACTGGAAGACCGACACTGTCAGATTTCAATACTTATTAAGAGGCTCTAGTGTGTATTTGGCATAAACGTAGACAAATGGATGGGTGGAACAGAGTAGAGAATCCAGAAACAGAGTCCCACATATATAGGCAACTGATTTCCAGCAGAGGTGCAATGGATAGTCTTTTTTTTTTTATGTATATATATTTTTTTATTAATTAACGGAAAAAAAAGAAATTAACCCAACATTTAGAAATCATACCATTCTACATATGCAATCAGTAGTTCTTAACATCATCACATAGATGCATGATCATCGTTTCTTAGTACATTTGCATCGGTTTAGAGGAACTAGCAGCACAACAGAAAAAGATATAGAATGTTAATATAGAGAAAAGAAATAAAAGTAATAATAATAGTAAAACAAAACAAAACAAAACAAAACCTGTAGCTCAGATGCAGCTTCATTCAGTGTTTTAACATGATTACTTTACACTTAGGTATTATTGTGCTGTCCATTTTTGAGTTTTTGTATCTAGTCCTGTTGCACAGTCTGTATCCCTTCAGCTCCAATTACCCATTATCTTACCCTGTTTCTAACTCCTGCTGGACTCTGTTACCAATGACATATTCCAAGTTTATTCTCGAATGTCGGTTCACATCAGTGGGACCATACAGTATTTGTCCTTTAGTTTTTGGCTGGACTCACTCAGCATAATGTTCTCTAGGTCCATCCATGTTATTACATGCTTCATAAGTTTATCTTGTCTTAAAGCTGCATAGTATTCCATCGTATGTATATACCATGGATAGTCTTTTTAACAAATGGTGCTGGAACAATTAAATATCTACGTGCAAAAAAATATGTTTCAATCCATACTGACCATGCCAAACATCAGTGAGAATATGAGCCAGCTAGAATTGTTATATACTGCTGGTGTGAGTGTTAAATAGCACTACTTCTTGGAGAAGAATTTTGCAGTTTTTCAAAAACATTTAACACATTATCTACCAAATGACCCAGCCATTCCACTTCTATATTTGACCAAGAGAAATAAAAGACTTGTACATGTATGTCCATAGCAGCATAATTTATTTAATCCCAAATTGGAAACAACTGAAATGGTCCATGACCACAGTGGTGCATCTTAACAATGGAATACTACTCAACAATGAAATGGAATCGACTGTCAGTGTACATTGCAATTTGGATGAATCTCAAAATAATTATGCTGAGTGGAAGGAATCAGACAAAAAAGAGTGCGTGCTGTATGACTCCACTTATATAAACCTCTAGAAAATACAAACAACTTTATAGTGGCAGAAAGTGCATCAGTGATTGCCTGGGGAGGGGCACCAGGAGAGGGAGGAAAAGACGATGGAGGGGCATGAGGAAATTTAGGGGCTTGTGTGTGTGATGGCTGTGTTCTCTATCTTGAATATGGCGGTGGCTTCATGGGTATAAGCATACATCCAAATGTATTAAATTGTACACTGTGATATGTGCAATTTATGGTGTGTCAATTATGCTCCAATAAAGCTGTTAAACAAATTCCATTGCCTTTTCCTGATCCCATGCTGCCTGTCAAAGGGACTCTATTTCCATGCCAAAGAAACCATCATGCCTGACTTCATTCAAACGATTGCGTATCCCTGATGGTTTCCGAAGACGTGTTGGTTTGATAATCCATCTGTGTAGCATCTACCCCGTGAGTGAGGCGTGCTGGCTGGGATTCCTGTCACACGCAGGAGAGAAAGGGCGGAGCAGGCAGGATAATGTTCTATCCGGGGCTGGGAATGCAATGAGCGATTTCAACTAAATTGTCCTTGAAATGCACTACACAGGAAGCTCAGCGAACTGCGATCCTGTAGAAGCTGACATCACGGGTTCTCATCTGAATGTTATAATTTTCTTCCTTCATCAACATGCTGCATTAGGGTTTATTAATCAACTTGTTGGCCCATCGGAAGCCATCAGGTGGGCACAGACGAGCTTGTCGATTCTGGAACTGCAGCCGGGAGACGCTAGTTCGATGGACTGAGACACAGGGTCATTAGCATGCTGGAGACGCAGGCCCCTGCACTCACTGTAGAGCAGTTTGTTCCTTTCCACAAAGAAATTCATTAGCGACAATCAATGACGGGCAATGTGGAGACTCCCCCATCACTGCCTCACATCTCAGCGGCCCGGAGTCACCCCTTCTTTGGGCGAGAGGCTTATCGGCCATCAACTTCATCAGCACATGAACTTCTGGAAGCCCCTTCAGACCCAGGAGTTCTCTGCCTCCCACCATCTCCCTTCGTTCTCCACGGCCGGGGAGACGGGCTGACACTCAGCTCTGGAACTCTGCTTCTGTGGAGATTGATTGCATAATTGATGTGGGGCTCTGGGGAGGGGTGGGGTTGAAGTTTCTGAGTCAGGGTTTTAAAAGGTGCATTTCACGTTGTGGGATTTATCCCCTGCTGGTTCAGTGACAATGGGAGCAAGGCCAAGGCAAGTTTGCTGGACTCTTTTGGTTCCTAGGCATGAAGTTATAAATCCATTTACTCATCCAACAAGCATTTATTGTATGTGTCTGCATATCAGGCTCTGTTCTAGGCACTGGGAATTCACAAAGAATGAGGCAAAGTTTCTGCCCTCATGGAATTTACAGTCTGCTATAGGAGTCAATGAATAAGAAACAAGTAAGGGATAAACAAGCCAAATACCAATAAGTAATTAATTATTCATAACTATTTTTTATTAGTTAATGCACAACATCGATATGACCCTGTTCTAGTTTGCTAGCTGCCAGAATGCAATATACCAGAAACAGAATGGCTTTTAAAAAGGGGAATTTAGTAAGTTACTGGTTTACAGTTCTAAGGCCGAGAAAATGTCCCAATTAAAATAAGTCTATAGAAATGTCCTATCAAAGGCATTCAGGGAAAGATACCTTGGTTCAAGAAGGCCAGTGAAGTTCAAAGTTTCTCTCTCAAGTGAGAAGGCAGCTGGTGAACACAGTCAGAGTTTCTCTCATCTGGAAGGGCACATGGCGAACATGGTGTCATCTGCTAGCTTCTTCTCCTGGCTTCCTGTTTCATGAAGCTCCCCGGGAGGCATTTTCCTTCTTCATCTCCGAGGGTCGCTGGCTGGTGCACTCTGCTTCTCGTGGCTATGTCATTCTGCTCTGCTCTTTCTGAGTCGCTCATTCTCCAAAATGTTTCCTCTTTTATAGAACTCCAGAAACTTATCAAGCCCCACCCCAGTGGGTGGAGACATGTCGTCACCTAATCCAGCCCCCAACCACTCTTGATTAAATCACATCTCCAGGGAGATGATCTGATTACAGTTTCAAACATACAGTATTGAATAGGGATTTAGATTAAAACATGGCTTTTCTGGGGGACATACATCCTTTCAAACCAGCACAGACCCCTTTTTGGGAGGGTGTTTCCTGGGTTCATTGATCTCATAAGTTCCTTGAAATTGTTTGGGAAAGTGTGTGTGTGTGTATGTGTTTTGGTTTGCTAAAGCTGAGGAAATGCAATATGGCAGCAATGGTTGGGTTTTGCAGTGGGAGTTTATTAAATTACAAGTTTACAATTCTGAGGCCATGAAAATATCCAACTCAAGGATACCTGGACTCCTCTATCACAGGGCAGTGCACATGGCCAGCACCTGCTGATCCTTCTCTCCTGGGTTTCATTGCTTCAGCTTCTGGCTCCTCCGTCTTTTTTTCTCTGAGTTCCTCTGGGGGTCTTTCCCCCCCACCTTTTATCCTTTTTTAAAGGACTCCAGTAAGAAGATTAAGACCCACCTTGAATGGGCTAGGTCACATCTCAATTGAAATAACCTAATCAAATGGTCCCACCCACAACACGTCTGCACCCACAGGGGTGGTTTAAAAGAACACAGCCTTTTCTGGGGCACCTAATAGCTCTAAACTACCATAATGTGCATGCTTGTGTTTTTACTTCTGCTCTGAGGAAAGTCCGTAGTTTTCACCAGATGCCGAAAGCAAGGGTGGACCCATGATTCTAGGCTACCAATCGCCTCCCATCCCGGTGGGTACAGATGCCCTGTTCCTAGCCCCATGACAATCGTCCCCCATTTGTCTCTCTCTGCCAGCTCCCCCCCCCCCCCCCAGAGTGGCCTTTGTTCCTTTATTCTCCTGGGCTCATGTCTATTCACAATGGATGCTTGGTCCTTCCCTGGCTTTCTCAACAAGGTGGTAACAGCCCTGCCCCTGTCCTAGCTTGTCCCCTGCAATCATGAAAATAGGGGTCTCTGTGTACCATGGATGCCTGGTCCCTGGGGGCCATGGCTTCAGGGGCAGCTGCACGGGGACCAGCCAGGCCCTGCCACATCCAGCCTGGCTATAAGCTCTCCAAGGCGAAGACTGCAGTGGAGGGGCTCACAAACAAGAACAGTGGGGCTGAGGTTTGGGCTACCCCAGGGGACGTGTCCTGCTTCTGGCACCTCTGCTGGGAAATGAGATGGAAGCTAAAAGAATCATTCTGGGCATCCAGTAGACCATTGACCCCATGCTGGGAGTTGTGGAGCAGCCTCAGGGCTCTCTGCAGTCACACCGCCAACGTTAGCACTTCTGTTTTCTCTCCACCCACCCAAGCATCATCTCTTAGGCTTTTAGCAGCTCGGACAGAGAGTCATACCATGTGCAAAGAGATGGCTCACCAGTGCTGAGCCTCTTGCCAGCCCCTGGCCTGTGTACATGAGATGGACATCTGTGGCCATGTGTTCATTGCCTTTGGGTTGTTGTTGGTGTGGGTGACAACAGAGTGGCTCCTACTTGATTCCAGGGTCCCCCCTCATCCAGGGCACATTTCACCTGTGTGAGTCACAGCTTGAACTTCTCTTGGCTCGAGGGTCCCAGGGAACTGTGGGCTATCTGCTACCACCTGGTGCTTGTATCTCGGAACATTTTCTTTGTAAAAAATGTCCACAGGATCCGAGAGATGGTGAAGGGCATTTTAATCTTATTTTGTTTTAGTAAAAGAGTGCTGCTCAGGCAGGTGGAGCCAGGGTGTGTGTGCATGCAGCTCACGGGTGTCTGGTGCCAAGGGCCAGACAGTGCTCAGAAACCTTGCCTTTTCTGTGTTAGCCCGTTCAACAGAGCCCTCTCAAGGAGCCTATTGGGCATCATGCCTGTGCCGTGTGTGCTGCCTTTGCATACTCTGGGCACATCCTTGTGCATGGACTGTGTATCTCAGTGGCTTGGGGCTGGGCACAGTTGCCCTCTGCATAGCCAGCACCGAAGTGAGGACCCCACACCTTGCCATTGAGGCCTCCAGTAGGTTAGCCAGCCCTGAGGTTCTCAGGTCCCTACTGGAGCCTGTGGCCTTTCATGTCTGGCCCTGGGTCCCTCCAGCCCATCTCAGGAGAGCCTGCTACTGTTTGGGTCACAGATTCAGAGGACATGCAGGGCCCAATTCCTGTCTGCAGGTGGTAGGCAGGGGCCATTAAGGTGCCCTCTTCCTGCCTGCAGCCCATTCAGAGATGGTGCCTTTTGGTGAACAAGCCCTGGAATATGTGAGAGAAGTCATGGGGTTGGATGCATTTGGGCTTTCTCCCTTACAAAGCATCCCTCTACCTCATCCTAGCTCAAGGCAGTGAGGACGTGGGGCTGGTGACCATGGTCCCCCAAATGGTCTTTCCCCTTGGCCCTAGGACCCAATAGCTGTACTCAGTAGACCATGGTTCTTGGGATGGTTGGCTTGTGGTCATGATGGGGCCCTCTGAGCACAGCTTTTGGGATCTCAGAGTTGCTTTCCTTGCAGAGAATCAGGCTACCATGGAAAGCTCACTGGTCAGACCTGCCCAAGCATGACCTTGGGGAGCCATTTGGGCTTGCTGTGCCTTAGTCTGCTTGGCCAGTAAAATACTCTGAGGGGAGTGGGGGAGGAGGTCACAGAGCAGACCTCATCTCCCCCACAGGACCCTGGGCATAATGCCCACCATGGCTCTCTGCAGTTTCCTTTGCTTGTGACCAGCTGGATCCTCCTTCTACCTGGGCCACCACCCGTGGAGGGGGGAGCCCCTCTCTTTTTCTAGCTCTGCTCCTGCTCTGCTCTGCTTCTGGGCCCCAGATGCTGGGCTCTGCCTCTGCTTCTGGGTTGACAGAGCTCCATTTTCTCAGTGGTGTCCTGGCCTTTCTTAAGAGAGTCAAAATCTCCTCTGTGAGTCTTTCTAGTTCCAGACCCTGGGCCCATCCCCCCTGTTGTGTATGAGGAGGACATGCATTGTGAGTCCACTCCTCCGGCTTTTTTGGGAGAATGACTGCTTTTTTGGGGGTGGTGGGTGGGCAGTTGGATGACTTCACTGTCCTCTGGGGAGAATCAAGTTGTGGCTTTTCATTGTCTGACCTCTCTTCACCAACATGGTTGAAATTCTGTAGAACATTTATTCATTGGTTTTCACCCTACTCTTTCTTGGCCAAGAGGGCCATTTAGGGTTGTTGATAAGTGATGAACCTGTTTGTGTAGGCTAGGGCCCCTTTGACTGGGATTTTGACTCCATTTGGTGAACCTTGGCTACTCAAGAACTTCCAACAGATGGAAAGACACTGTCCCATGGACAGTTGGAGTAGTGACTGGGGGGCCCATGGAGAAGAAGAATTTAAGGTATCTTGGGACCTCCCCCAAATCCCATCATCTGCCAAGAGCAAATGAAATCCAGTTATAGTATGGATCTCCACCTGTATGTTGTATCACCTTGCACAAGTAAGTTACCTTTCTGAGCCTTGTATACTCACTTGAAAGCTGAGGATGAATGTGAATTCTTCTGGGGTTGTGGTGAGGCATAAGAGTTAGCCTAGGGGAGGAGGCTCAGTGTACCATCTGGCTCCTGGGAGAGCTCAGGAGAGGATAGAGGGGCTGGGGAGGGGGGAGAGCTGTCTCCCATGGCTGGTGGGCAGGGGAGGTGACAGGCTGCCAGACTTGCCTTGCTAGTCTGCTTTTCACGTGTTGCTGGTTGAGAAGCAAGGAACTAGCTGGGCTGTTCTTTGGACATGTGCATGCAATGTGCCCCGATGGGAGGTCTCCTGGCTTTGCCCTGTGAGCTGAACCCACCGTCTTTTGTATGCAGTCCTGGAGGGAGTTTCTTTGCCCTCAGAGTGAAGATTGAGTCTGGAGATTGGTGGGCACCCCACCTTGACCTGATGGCTGTAACCCCCATGAGGTTTTCCACCACAACCTTAGCTCGGGCCAGTCTGGGGTTTTTGATGACACAGGCCTGAGAGCAAACCAGAACCCCCTCCTTTGCAGTGTTTGCCCCCCAAAGGCCTAACCAATGTTCCCATCTCCAAGCTGCAGGGGATATTCTCCTGATCAGAAAATCTGGCTGTGGCATTGACTTTGGGAGTCTTGGCGCTTAATGGTGCCACTCAGAACTCTACAGGGGGAGAAATCGTCTGCTGGGAGACAGGGTGGGTTGGGACAGGGTAGAGGAAACAGGCTTTTAGAGTTGGAAAGGGTCAGTAAGATCTGGAGCTGCCTCCCGAGGTCAAAAGCAGGGCCTGAGTGGCTGCTGACCGTAAGGAGCCTATGTACAGAGCACAGTTTCTGGAGAATGATAAACGGTGGGGAGGTGACAGCTGGTGGTCGGCTGCAGGTGTGTGGGACTGTGTCTTGAGTCTGTCCTCTTGGCGGTTGGCTGAAGACCCTCTTGGGCCCCGCAGCCATAGCCAAATGGCCCGTGGGCTTTGATCCTGGAGTCGGGGATGGGGGTGGGGAATGTGTGAATAGTTCGGATTTTCTCAGCTGTGGCTTGGGGCCCATTTGCCACACGTCAATTCACTTTGCCCTAGAGAGACTCACTGAATAGCCAGTTTGCTGCATGACTGAAAATGTTTTCCAAGTTTTGGTTTTACACCAGCCCTCATCTCTGCCCCTGTATCTTCCTCCACCGTGCCTCTCTGCTGCTATTTTCTATGCCAAGAGGTAAGCAGGGGAAAGTTCAGGAACGCTGTCATGGGCAGAGGAAGGGGTGACATGGATATAAAATTTAGAAAAAGTCTTCAGCCGTTTGGTGAATTGGCTAATCAATGAGCAAATTAGCCTTTGGGAAACAAGTGGTTTTTGTGACTTGGCTTTCTTGGTCTCCCAGAGAACTGGTCACTCAGTGACTTTGTCGTTCAGGGCAGTGATGTTGGAGATTTCATTTTCATTGAGTTGACCTGATTTCTGAAGTGAAACCTTAGCACGGAAGTTTACGGGAAGGCAGAGTCCTCCTCACCTTAGAGCTCACACCTCACCTCTTGCGGTCTCAAGGTACTTACGGGGGCCATGTTGTTATGGGGGGTGGTGTCGTAGGGTCCTCACCAAAGGTAGCTGCTGGAGAGGTGTGGGTTGGACTAGAGACTCCCTCCCTTTCTCCCTGTTTGTCTCTCCCCTACCTCTCTCTCTTTCATACACACACGTACATGTGCACACACACACAACATACACCCACAGTGGTGCTGCCTGAAGCCCCCAAAGGAGAAGCAAGTTGGATGTTGGGCTGTTTTTCCCACGGGGTGGCTCAGAAAACAGCCATAATTGGAGGGAGTAAGGGAAAGACAATGCACTGTAATTAGTCTAAATAATCCTTCTTGCTGAGTTGTTAGAGGCAAATAAATTATGTGGGAGCAGATGCAGCCTTTCCCTTCCTTGGGTTTTCTTATTGTTTTGGAAGCACTTCAACCTGATGGAAGGGCTCACCTCTCTCCTCAGGGGGGACCCCTGTGTGTGGCCTATCTTTGCTGCCATGGAGGTAAGACCCCACTCAGGGACATGAGTGGAAGATGTGCCAGGCTCTGCCTGTGATTTTCCTGTGGATGACGTACTGGAGGCATCACTCCTCCTCCACATCTGGTCCCCTCCTGTCTTGGTTGGGGACAGCCCCTCATCAGGGGTGATGCTCCTTACTTGCTCTCAAGTTCTCAGCACACTGATTTCCAGTTCTTTCCAAACATCCTTGAATCTACCCTTTCTCCACTCACTGTTACAGACGCTCATAATTTCTTACCTATTATGAAGCAACCTGCCAGCGTATCCTGCCTCCAGAAATCCACCCTCATGGGTACCAAAGAGGGACTTGGAGACAAGTGAAATTCCAGCCTGAAGACCTTCCTTGGCTCTCCATTGCCTCAGGATCAAGCTCAAGCTCTATGGCATGACATCCAAGACTCTTCCTGCCGCATCGCCTTCCTTCCTCTCAAGTATCATCTTCTGATACTCTGTCCCTGCGACTTGATTCCCCAGCTACACCACTCTCATTTCCCAGAGCATGCGTGGACCACTGCCTGCTCCTGGCCCCCTTCTTCAGACCCCAGTGTCTTTGCATCTGCTGGCCTTCCTGCCTGGAATGCTTCCCTTTCACCTCCTGCTGCTGGTGAACTTAAGGGGCCTTCACGGCACAGCTCAGATAACATCTTCTCTATTCCTTTAGATAATATTAGACATACCTTTTTCCAGTGCTATGTCTGTTCTTCCTTTTTATTTTTCAGTAATTATTGTTCATCTGATTCTTCTTCTTCTAACACTATGCTATTATCCATCTATTTCTACATCCTACTTTCCTCTACCCCCTTTCCCAGGCTGTGGCTTTTGAAGGAAGGGACTGTGCTTTAATCATTCCATCAGACCCGGGAGTGGGGCAAATAACTGGTCCTCAAGAATGGTGCCCATTTCCTCTCATTAACCCATTCACAAGTGTTCATCAAACACCAACCATGTGCCAGACAACGCTCCATACCCTGGGGATACAGCAATGAATCTGACCTAGTGGAGGGAGCGGGACAACAAAGAAAGAAGCAAGGATATGGGTCAGAACCAGCAAAGGAGATGGGGAGGCTCCATTTGCAAAGTAGGAGGAGAAGCAGGTGGAGGAGGGTGGAATGGACCTCAGTAAGTGCTGCTGGGAGGTCAAGTGAGAAGAGGGGTGGGAGTTTCCATTGGGCTGACCATCTTGGAGGACTTTGGGGTCCTTGATGAGAGCTGATGTAATGGGCTGGTGGAGCTACAGCCTTTTGGAAGTATGCTTCAGAGGGAAGGGAAGAGAGAAAGTAGAGCCCATAGAAGTCTCATTGTTGAGGGAGCAGAGGCATGGGGTGGTTTCTGGAAGAGGACCTGGTGTCAAAGGAGGGATTTTATGTTTTTATGAAGATGAGAGCTGTGATGGTATGACTGTGTCCTGATGGAATGGCCCTGCAGAGAGCATGCTGTATAATGGAGAGGAAGAGAAGTTGGGAGAAGGACCTCCTGAGTTGGCGATAGAGGAGGCTCAGATGTCCAGGACCCTCATGGCATTATTGAGGGTAGTGAGGTGTGCCTCATCTGGCCTCTCCCAGCCGCCGCTGATGACTCTTCTCTAGAGAGACCTGGCCCTCCCCACTTTTTTTTTTTGAGTGTTGTGGCCATCACAGCCAGGATGCCCATGCACCCACAGGGCAGGATGGGGCAGTGACTGGTCCCAACAGTGGGACCAGTGGGGGGGTGGCCACAGAGCAGTCAGAGCGGTTTGGGGGAAGGCTGCTGCGTGCTGAGGGGGGCTGAGAAGAAGCGGGGTGTCAGGTTTCTGCATGGTGGGGGGATCACAGATGGCTGGGCTGGTTGGGGCTGTTACAGGGCTGAGACCAAGGCTGTGTTCAGGCCTCCAGCCTCAGCCAAGGAAGGCCGAAACAATGGAGCAGAAGGGGCGCCCGGGGCTTCAGGAGCTGGGCAGCAGTGCACGGGACAGGCCGGGCATTAGGCAGGGGAGCCCAGGGTAGGAGTGCTACGGTCAGAAGTGGGGCGCAATGTGGGGACCAGGCCGGTGCTCACTCATGAGATCAAAGTGGGTAAGGGCATGGTGGGGAAGGGGGCCCACGGACATTCTTTTTATGGACCGGATTCCTCTGTATATTATGTATTCACTTGTCCATTCATTCAGCAAATAGGACTTGCATCTCATCTGTTCTTCACTGAGACAGACGTTGTCCGTGTTTTATAGATGGGGAACCGGGGCTCAGAGAAGTTAAATAGTGTTCCTAAGGTCCTATAGCTGCTCAGTGCTGGAAACAGCTCAGCCTCCTGCTTCGTCTGATGCTCCAAGCCAGGGGGACTTGAGCTGAGGTATTGGGTGGAGGCACCTTGAATGCTTGCAGGTGGTACAGAATGGACTGTGGACCTGGACAGGTACATGCGTGTGTGTGTGTGTGTGTGCGTGCGCGCTTTGGGGTGGCTCCAGCCAGGGGAGAGGAGGGATGCAAGACCAGAGCACGTGCGGAAGGAAGCCCTGTCTTGCCTCAGTTCTTTGGGCCATGCACATCCAAATCCAGGCTGGTGGCTGGCATGGAGGTCTAAGATGTGGGCTGTGAAACCTGCAGCCTGCAGCCCCGTCCTGCCCACCTTGAAAACCCTGACATGCTCCCACTCTCCAGGCAGGGCCGAGGAGGTGGCCCTGGGCCGGCGCCAGGGCACTTTCGTCCTCTTCTGGAACTCACTGTCCCAGGGCCAGCTGCTCCCCTGTGTGCCGCCCTGCCTGGGACCCTTTGCTGCCCACAGTCAGAGTTCGTGGGGTCAAGCTCAACAACGGAGTTTGCGTTCCTCGTGCCTGCAGCTTTTGGCTTCCTCTGGGGCTGCGTCTCCCTGGCAGGACGGCCTGGGATGCCTCTCGTGGATGGGAGGCTGGATTGTTCTCCAGGAAGCATTTATTGAGTGCCTCCTCCATGGAAAACCCTGTGCCTGAAACTGCAGATTCTTTATCTTATTTATCCAATCCTTACAAGGACCTGTGAGGCAGGTCATCGCCCACAGACCTTCCAGAACCTTCTCTTTGAACCATTAGTTCTTATTGGGTTGTCCTGGACTGACGTGTCTAAAGTCATTAATGTGTTTGCTTGTGGACAAAGTGAAGACCATTCCTGACAGCCTGAGACAGTGTAGTAAGATGACAGTGGCTGGGCAGGGACTGGACATGCTCCCTGGACTCTAGTGTGGTCCCGAATGCTGTGTGCAGAGGGCAGGACGTGGGGGAAGAAGGTGTTTGTGGTAGAAGGAATAGTGTGAATCAAAACTTAGAGACTTGTGTGTGTGTGGTGTGTCCTTGTCCAGAAATGGCTGCTGCTCTCAGCCACGCCCAGCCACGCCCAGAACATGCAGCTCTGCTCTGTGCTCAACCTGTATCTACCACCAGTGTGGGTGCATGTGTGTGTGTGTGCACGCATGTGTGCGTGTGTGTGTGTGCAGCAACCAGGAAGGTGTCTATGCTTCCTCATCCATCTGTATCTATTGGTGTATTGATTTGTCCACCTGAATCCACCATTTACTTATCACTGTATCTTCAGTGCTTGGCAGAGAAGCTGGTTTAGCCCCCTCTGCACTCGATTCACACTCACGGATTCCATGGCACCTCCACTTCGTGCCCGCCATTGCCCTGTTAATGGGAAACCTCACCACGGGTCAGTTGGTTCTTACCTTGAACAGGGACCCCCATTCTCACATAAGGTACCCCAGACTCTGACCCCCTGGTCAGGGGTCTTCTGAACATGGAGTGTGGTTAAGGGGGAGCAGTCTGTGGGGAAGGGGCACCTCTGAATCCCTTTCTCTCTGCTCCCTTGATCCTCTCTTCCCTGCACCCTCGTTTTCTTTTTTAGTTTCATTCTGCCTTCCCTCTCACCTTCCCCCAGGCTGGACCTATCTAGAGAATCTCAGAAGGGAAAAATGGAAAAAAAACTGGCCCTGAATCTGTTCAAACTTAGGTAAGCGGTTTTTTTTTTTTTTTTTGAGTCTTTTTTCCCCTCCTGCTTCAGCGGGGGCAGGGGAGTGGAGCAGGGGGCCCTTGGGAGTGAGCCAGTGAGAAAAGGGGAGAGAAACACATAGAGAACAACCAGACTCACACTTGGAGACATTGTATCTGTATCTGTCTACCATCAGTCTATATTTATACTTGTAGTTATATTTATACCTATCTCTATCTCTAACCCTGTATCATCAAATTTATATCTACCTGTACCTTTATTTATGCCAGCTGTATCTGAATCTTTATGCATATCATTTCTTTACCTCTCTGTATACCCGTACCCACCCTTATCCCTTACCCATACAAATGCCCCCATACACACACATATCTTTATTTAACTTTTCATGATTCTCAAAGGTCTGTGGACTGTTCACTGCCTTGGAAGAGAAAAAAGAGACAAAGGAGGAAAGTGTAGACTAAAAGTGACTTAAGAGATGCATCAAGTGCTTGGGTATATGTACGGATTTATCAGATTCCTGATTTGAAAAAACTGTAAGAAGAAGAAAGCATTTAGCAGATTGTTGGGAAATTTGCATACTGACTGGATATCAGAAGACATTAAGGGTTCTGTTGATTGATTGGTGTGCTTGCGGTATTGTGTTTATGTTAAAAAAGTTCCTTGCCTTTTATAGCTGCACAGTGAAATATTTGTGTGTGCAATTATACGATATTGGAGATTTTCTTCAAAATGATTTGGGGATAGGTGAGGTATAGATGACGAGGGTTGAAGCTGGGTGACAGATACATGGGAGGACACTGTGCTCTTTTGAATGTTTGTAATTTTCCATAATAAAAGTAAAATAAAATCATATATTGGCACTGTTCTCTAATTATTCAAGGAATAATGTTTGCTGTTTTTCTTAGGTTTTATGCCTTAACTTTTCTGAAGTCTTAGATGCTGTTATCACTTACTGTCCAGAGAGAGGAGAGGAGCAGATGGCAGAATGAATGGATAAATATCGAGCAAATATTAATGAGAACAGGAAACGATCAGTCAGTTTTCCTGGACAGCTTGCTTTTTTCTCTGGGTACTTTTGCAAAATTACATGCCTGTAATATAGTCTTTTTTTTTTTTTTGCTAGAAAATGATTCAGACAATGGGATTAAATAGGCCAGGACTTTACAGTGGGAGGTTTTCAGAGGCTCGAGGGTGGGCTCTGGAGTGGCACTGCCTGGCTCTGCCCCTTAGTAATTCTCTGACCTTGGGTAGCGATGCTTGTAAAACGAGGATAAAAATGACACCAGCTGTGTACCCATGAGTGGGATACTTTTCAGGCATAAAAAAGGAGTGAAGTACTGACACATGCTATATACAACCTGGATGGACCTTGAAAATATCATTCTAAGTGAAATAAGCCTGTCACGAAGGGCCACCAGCTGTGTGGTCCTGTTTTTGTGAAGTGTCCCGACTAGCCAAATCTGTGGGGACAGAGAGTCGATCAGTGGTTGCCAGGGGCTGATGGGTGATTCGGGGGACAGGGAGTGATGTCTGCTAATGGGCACAAGGTTTATTGGGGGTGGGGGGGTGGGATGAGGGCGTGTTCTAAAATTAGATCATGGTGTTATCTGCACAATTCTGAATGTATGAAAAACCATTGAATTGTATGTTTAAATTGAATACTTCTGTGGCATGTAAACTCGATCTCAATGAAGCTGCCTATATCAGAGGACTGAGAAAAGGATTACACAAACCCCTGCATGCAAAGAGTTTAGGGGGACCTGCTACCGCCCAGAGTGGAGCCTGGCTGTCAGCTTACAATCGATTGCTTTTCCATTCCTGCGATATGTTTGATTGACAGCTATTGGTGGACATTGATCTTTCTAGTAACTTCTCTCTGATTCATAGTTTGAGACATTTGAAGACTGTAGGGTATATAATTCTGGGTGCTTTACTAAAATCATTGCGGAGAACATGTTCCTCTAGCATTTACTTCCCGTAATGTTTAATATGCAACCTGCTGTGAGAACTCCGGAAATGAGTGATTCAGGTGAAGGGATTGAATGCTGGTCTGCAATTAAAAGCAGTTGCCTTCAAAGCAGGCCTAAAGGCGATTATTCATCTCTCATCACTTTTTTTTTCTTTTAAATATAAAATCTCTCTCCAAATAGCTTGAAAATGCTTCGGACAGTCTATAATACGACATTTTTCTTGCACAATTCTGCACCCCCCACCCTGAATTCTTCTCTCCTTTGACCGGTTTTCCATGTACATATTTCTCACTGTGGTGGTTCGGGTTCTGGAAATTATGTGAGCATTGGAGTCTTGTTAACAACTTTCACTTTTTAGATTCTCACCTCCATTAACAAATATAAAGCTAATTAGTAGCTAATCTAATTGATTCACCATCTCCTAATTTATCTTGCGTCCTTCAATAATTCCTTAATTGGCTAAAATGCCGTGAGAGAATGAGTGAGTGAGCTGACCTACAGAGAGACAGAGAACTGGCCTTGAGGTTTCGGATTTCCATTCCTTTCAGGTTTCCAGCTTGCAAACCCACTCCCTGGACTCAGAGGCAGATGGTCTGAGCAACTCTGGTGCCCAGGCTCCTTCACTAGTCCTTTGAGTGTGAGATGAGTGAGCATCGTCTTTAACTTACACCCTTGTTGCCCAGGCAGGGCCAAAGCATGCTCCCACGGGACTGCTGTGGTTCTCAGACTAGCCTGCATGTTGGAAACGTGGGGCGTTTCAAACAATCCTGATACCTGGGTCCCACCTCCAGAGACTCCGATGTAATTGATGCAAGGTATGGCCTGCGCCGCACGGTTCTTAGAAGCTTCTGGATGACTCTAACATTCAGCTGAGCTTGAGAACCACTGCCTCAGGGAGAAGACACTTTGGCCAAGAGGTTGCGATCTAAAGGCAGGGAAAATCAAGAATACTAAATTAGGGGGCGCATAGACAGAGAAGGTAAACATTTTTCTTGCTTGTGTGTAGAGGCAAACCTGTGAGTACACATGCTATTTTAAACTGTTTGGCATTCTACTTAAAATAGATGGGAAACACGGGTCCAATCATCCATTCAGCTTTTAGAACATGCACCAAAATAGCATTGCTTCTGCTCCTACACATCCCGTGCAGAACCCTTCCTCCTTTGTCAACCAGGCATGGCAGCGATTGTCCTCTGGTGTTGGGAGTGTGTGTGCATGCACGGATGGTAGTAGAGAGGTTTTTCTCAGCCACAGACCCTTGCAGAATGTGTCTCTGTGCTTTGCCTATCCCCAGGGATGCAAGAGCCTGCATCTTCCTGGAAACCGAGCAGATCCACCAGGGAGGAGAAAAGGGACATTGATTGAAGGACAGGGTGCAGGAGGGGATGGGAGCTCACATTTTCCCAGGGGGGCCCTGGAGACTGGCCCTGGGCTAGGTCTTTTGCACGACTTGTCTTGCATGCTCCTCAAAACCAGGCTCAGATGGGGAGGGTTGGAGTAGCTCCACTTTATAGGGGAGTACACTGAGGCTGGAGGGGGGTGAAAGGGATGTGTTCAAGGTCACATGGGTGGTGTGTGGCAGAGCTGGGATAAGAAGGCATGTCAGCTTGCTCATGGGGCAGGGATCCTTCTCTACACACATCGGCGAGTTCTGCCTTGGACGCCCTCACCTGCTTTTGGGTGAGTTGGTGAAAAACCCAATCCTTTGGGCCAGGCCAGCAGAGCTCTCTGCATGCCGGCTGGGATCCCCGTGAGTCCTGGACTTGCTCAGCATCTTTCCTGGAAGAAGTAGCATGGGAATGTGCTTTCGTTAAGGCTGGTGGGAAAGGCCTGTCTCTGAGAATGCCTGGTGGTGGTGATTTGGAATCAGAAGGGCAAGTGTCTGGTGACCTCTCCTGAGCCCCCTCTCTTGCCTCCCCTGCATCCCACCACCTCCCACTGAGGTTGAGCAATGGGACAAATGAGATGATGTGCCTGGCAGAAGAGGGCTTCTCAGAAGCAACATGCTGAGCTGCCTGGGAGGCTGCGGGCTGTTCCAGCAGCAAATCCCTGGGGCTGGGGCATCTTTGGGGGGGTCGCTCCAGCAAGGTGTGGTGGAGCTCTGCGTCCAGACCTGGGAACATCCTCTGAGGACTCCTGGGCTGAACTGGCTATTGGGGCTGCCTTCGCCAGGGCCTGCCCTCCACTTGGGGCGGCTGCTATCACTGTGCCACGGTGACTCCCTCCCCCTGGTGCACCAGGGTCTGGGTCTGAGTCTCTCTCCCTAGTGGCCATGTTCTCAGCTTGGATCACTGCGGGGAAGTGGCTTTGTGCTCATGCTTTGCTTATTGCATGTGGTGACCATCCCATTTTATCCTTGGCCGTGTACCCTCTGCCATCCCCACTGTGGAACTAGCAAATTTGGGTCCCCTGGTCAGAGGAGTGCTGAAAGTGGCTCGGCCCAGCTGGCTTCCTAATTCCATGCTCAGTGACATCAAGTTGGTAACTTGAAATCAAGCACAGTAGAAATATTTACACCAAGGAAATTGGCAAATGCTACAATTCTGGGCTTTATTTTTCCTTGCAGAGAAGTTGTTAATCATTTTCCAGCATGCTGCCATCTCAGGGGCTGTAGATGGCTGGATAAGCCCAATGGTCTTTCAATCCACTCCCCAACTACCTGGGCCCGGGGCCATTGCAGAACCGAATACTTAACTTTCTCGGAATGCTGCTTCCCAAGGCTTCTCGCAGCCTTTTGATCTCCTGTGACTAAATCCACATGTCTAACTCAAGTTTTTTTTATTGCAGCCCAGGCCTAGCTCTTGTTCTGCTCCTGGGTTGGCAGAGGTCATTGCACTAAAGACCCCTCTCGTGTCAGAGTCTCATGCCAGGACTCCCCACAGCCCCATGCATCCAGGCAGAAGTCATGTTAGGATGGGAGTGTGGGGCTGGCTAGAGCCATGGGCCTGCTCTTCTCCTTCTAGCTTGATTTCCTTGCTCCCCCAGGCCCGGCTCAACCCACAGAGCCCAGAAACACGTCTTGATCTGCGGCATCTTCCTGAGTAGCAGTGCCTCCCTAAGTGCCTTGGCACCACCCACAGGAAGAAGTGGAGGGTGTTAGAAAAAGGTCTTTCTAGAGTAGGTATTTGTGCTAGTTTGCAAGCTGCTGGAATGTGATATACCTGAAATAGAATGGCTTTAAAAAGGGGGAATTTATTAAGTTGCAAGTTTACAGTTCTAAGGCCATGAAAATGTCCAAACTAAGGCCAGGCTATAAGAGTGTCCAAATTAAGGCATCCAGGGAAAGATAACTCTTGGTTCTAGAAGACGAGTGATGTTTGGGGTTTCTCTCTCAGCTGGAAAGGCACATGGGGATGTCTGCTAGCTTTCTCTCTAGGAATCTTCAATGGCTTCCCTGGGGTTCTGTCTATTTTGTTGGCTAACGTCCCATCAGTATGACATGCGCCTCTTTGGAGTGCAGTGGAAGCTGCTGTGCCATCTGGATCTATGGGGGTGGGGATGGGTAAGTGAAGCTCACTTTGGAACCCAGGTCCCACTGAATGTGAATTCCTGCATCTGTCACTTCTTGATGGCCTGCAACGCAAGCCCTCCTGTGGCCTGCAGTAGATGCTGCCTGTGCTTCTTCCTGGTCTAAGGCAGTGTGTGGGGTGGGTTCTCACCTAATCTTTGGGAATAAAGGAAGGGATGACTCTGGCCTTACTCTCAACCCCAACTCCAATACTCATCCTTGCCCTGGTCCCAGGCCTAACCCTAAACCACTGTGTCACCAGCCACAAGGAGGAGGGACCTTGACCCCTGGGTTCTACCCTGGCTTGTATTCTCCCTACTTCTCCTAGTCTGCCGGAAGCCAGCAAAGAATGCCACCACCCTTCCCTTTGATTCTGAAGAGCCACTGCACCTTCTTTTCCTTTTCCTCCTCGATCTATCTTGGACTTGGTTCTATATGCAGGAAAAAGTCTATTCTAGAAATTTCCTCAACACAGCTTTAACCAGAGCAACACAAGAACCCACCAATGTTTTGACATGAAAATTCCTCTTTACTTTGCCTCAGATATTATTGTTCTCCAGAGTTCCCTGGCCCACCCCGTTCCCTAGGAGAGAAGGAAATTTGCACTGAGAGCAAACTTTCAGGATCACAGGTTGCTTTTTTTCTTTTTTTTTTGCATGGGCAGGCACTGGGAATTGAACCCAGTTTTCTGGCATGGCAGGCAGGAACTCTGCCTGCTGAGCCACCGTGGCCTATCCACAGATAACTTTTTCCTCCCCTTCCTATTGGATATTGTGAGGGCTGGTGGAAACCTGCA
This sequence comes from Tamandua tetradactyla, assembly GCF_023851605.1. Lineage (NCBI taxonomy): Eukaryota > Metazoa > Chordata > Mammalia > Pilosa > Myrmecophagidae > Tamandua > Tamandua tetradactyla. The sequence continues at coordinate 9,979,107 of NC_135339.1, forward strand.
GTGGTTGCTCTGTGGTCCTCTGTCCTGGTCAGGGGCACACAGAGGCCAGCTGAGGACGTCCCTAGCCCTGGTGGGGCTCCCCAGAATTCCGACCCTCCCCAATGCCCTTTCATTTCAGCTCTCTGTTCTTCGCTCCACCCTTCCGGTTTCTGGGCTCTGCTAGTCCTTTGCCTTTGGTCTGTGAGTATCCAAACACTTTTCAACCAACACTGCCCACGCTCTGAGGCTGGGCCCCCAACTCTCATCCTCTAGCCCTCAGCTCCCAGGGGGGAATGCCTAATTGGGTTGGATTGGAAGGAGTGGTTTCTCTCTAGCCCTTAAGGAACCACGCTCCATGTCTCTGTCTCCATGCTTCTGTTAGTCAGAATGCCCATCTCCACATGTGTCCTGGCCATCCCGTCCTCTAAACCTCACCATGAAGTCATTTTCTTGGGAAGCCCTCCCTGGTCCTTCTGACCAGCTACACTTTGCCCTGATTTAATTGTAATTTAACTGTTGGTTGAGTGATAACCAGTTTAACTACACATCTGTCTTGTTCACTGTGCTAGGGGAGGGCAAGGAATCCCCCTCTCTGCCTGGCACATGCTCAGTTGATATTTGTTCTATGCATGAATGAATGAATGAATGAATGAATGGAGGACCTCCGTGCCTGAGCTTTCCGATGCTGGCTAGATGGGGTGGGGGGAAACACTCCAGGCTCTGGTATCCAAGGAGTCTCCATTCTGAGCCTCCTCCCTCCTGGTTCCCAGGCTGCTGTTCCAGGCCGCTGGGCTGGAGCCTCCTCCAGATTTTGTCCTTTAAAACTCATTGATTTTTGTGCTGACTTTTACAGTACAAATGTCATCGTTAGATAAAATAATTGAGGTGGGTAATCTATTCACTGAGCCCACGCTGCCCCCTTCCTGCCTTGCCCGGCCTGTGCAGCCAGCCAAAGCGCTGCCGGGGGTTGTCCCCCCAACTGGCGCTCATCTCTGCTTCAGGGATGGAGGCCAACCGGGGTGAGTGGGATCTGGTGGTGTGGGGGGGCCTCAGGGGGTAGGCTGTCCTCTGCTGGACCAGTGGCTTCGGTCTAGGGGACAGGATACTTGCTAAATATCCAAGTTCGTGTTTTTAAAATCTGCCTTCCAGACAAAGCTACTAGTCAACTTTGCCAGATTATTTGCCATTTTAAAACAAAGATCACTTTCCTTCCAGTCTGTAATGATACATGCCTCATTTCTGTCTAGAACCTGGTCAGAGGTATCTTTAGAGTCCACATTTCTACCGACAGTCTCTTCAAAGCATTCCAGGCCTTCTCTATCAAACTCCTCACAACTCCTCCAAAATCTTCCCCTTATCCATTTAAAAAGCTGTTGCAGCATGTTTGGTATTTACAAACCGCAGCAGCATCCCACTTTCAGTACCAAAATCTGTTCTAGTTTGCTAACTGCCGGAATGCAGTATACCAGAAATGGAACAGCTTTTAAAAAGGGGAATTTAGTAAGTTGCAAGCTAACAGTTTTTAGGCCATGGAAATGTCCCAATTAATGGAAGCCTATAGAAATATCCAAGCTAAGGCATCCAGGGAAAGACACCTTGATCTAAGAAGGCCAATGAAGTTCAGGGTTTCTCTCTCAACTGGAAAGGCACATGGTGAACACAGCGTCATCTGCTAGCTTCCTCTCCATCTCCCAGAGAGACGTTTTCCTTCTTCATTTCCAAAAGTCGCTGGCTGGTGGACTCTCTGCTTCGTGGTGCTGCAGCATTCTCTGCTCTTTCAGATTCCCTTGCTTTCTTCAAAATATTTCCTCTTTTATAGAATTCCAGTAAACTAATCAAGACCCACCTGAATGGGTGGAGACATGTCTCCCCCAATCCAGTTTAACAACCACTCTTGATTGAGTCACATCTCCAGGGGATAATCTAATTACAGTTTCAAATATACAGTACTAAATAGGGATTAGAAGAAGTGGCTGCCTTAACAAATGGGATTAGGATTAAAACATGGCTTTTCTAAGGTACATACATCCTTTCAAACTGGTACATTGACACTTTGCATTTGTTATAGCTGAAAGAATATTAAAATAAGGCTATTAACTATATTCATAGTTTGCATTAGATGTATTTTTTCCATATACCACCCTATTATTAACACCTTGTAATAATGTTGTACATTTGTTGTAATTCATGAAAGAACATTCTTATAGTTGTACTATTAACTCAGTCCATTGTCCACAGTAGGGCTCACTGTGTTATACAATCCCATGCTTTATCCTCTAACTTTCCTTCAAGTCACACACACGACCCCAAACTTCCCCTTTCAGCCACATTGACATGCATAATTCAGTGCTATACATTACACTCACAATGACATGCTACCAGCCACCACCATCCATTTCCAAACCTTTACCATCAGCCTAAATAGAAATTCTGCACAATGTAAGCATTGGCTCTCATTCTCTGCCCCAGCCCATCCCCTGCATTGGCACCTTTCGGCACATTTCTTAAGGATGCTCTGTTAAACTGGGGATGAATATGAGAGCAGGAACCTGACATTCTGGATAAAAACATTGGTCGGATCACCGGACTGTGAGCGGCAGAGATGAGGGGTCAGAGGTTGAGACCTTTGAGCCCTGCCCCAACCCTTTCCCCGCCATGTTGGACCCTGGTGCCTCTCTGGCTCAGAGTTAGGGTCAAGAGCTCAGTGTGGGGAGGCTGAGGCCGGGCAGTGTTGGTCTGGCGAGATGGATGGATGTACGTCTCTGATGCCAGGCCAAGGGCTGAGGAGGTTAGCTGGGAGAGTCCCAGCTCCTGAATCTACTTCATTTCCTCCCCTTCTCTCCTTGGGTAGCAGGGAGGGACCCCGATATGGATGTAGAGAAGGAACGCTGAGGAGGGGTTGAGTTGGATGGCTGCCATCTTGCCTGGGTTCATAGACTATCCTGCCTTCACGACCTCCTTAAAGAGACTGAGCACAGCTGGGGTTGGCCGGCTTGGTTCTTGGTGGGGCAAGCTGCCCAGGTACACTTGGTAGCCATCCTCACAGCTCTCCTGGGTCTGGGAACGTGAGGTTCCCTAGGGCTTAGCAGGGACAGTGATGGCAGTCCCATGACGTGGCCCTCTCCCTGCTCTGCTTTTGGGGCACTTCCTTCCGTGATGGCCAGGGTAGTGCCCACCCACAGCCCCCGAAGGGCGTGGGGACCGAAATGAGTAAATGGCTATTACTAGCCCCCCATCCATTTGTTTAACATTTCATTTTAACTAGAAGTAAAATATCCACCCCGGAAGCCCCAGCCAGGCCCACTGCGGGTTGTGTGCTTTGCCCCCCTCACCCCCACAGCTGACTCCGTCCCCAGAATACGCCTGGCTTCAGCCAGCCACCACGAGCTCTTCCTGTGCGACTGCCAGTGTTTCCCTCCTGCGAACAGAGTGTGACAATTGGAAGTTATTAGAAAATAAAACACCCTTGTTTCTCTGTCTTTGCTATTGATTTGGTTTGAGCAGGAGAAGCTGGATGTAGCTTCTGTTTTATTTTCCTCTCTTGTTCCAAGTGGATAGAGATGTTGGCATCAATCTTCCCCACCCCCAGCTCTCTCTGTGATTCAGTCACTCAGTGATCACATGGGCTGCTGCTAAGCCTTGTTGTGTGGGCAGGGCAGCCAGCACACCTGCACTGCCACCCGTGCCCCATGCCCTGCCAGGAGCCAGGGTGGCTGAGTCGAGAGCTTTGTGGCTTCTTGGGCAGGGTGATTTCTGACCAGTGATGGGGATCCAAACCAGCAGTACTCCACGTCCCAGAGAAGCTCCCTCACAGGATCCAGCCTCAGCTCTTGAGATTACTTCCTTGCTCAGCACCCTCTCTGAGCCTCAGTGATCTCATCTGTGTAATGGGCACTTGAAGGGGAAGCACACATCAACCTCAGGCCACAGCCTGGCAAGGCGTGAGAGCTTCACAGGTGCATGTTCTCTTCCCGCAGCACCTTTCCTAGCTGAGCTTCTCAGACCAACTCACCTCTCCATGTTTCCCGACCCCCTTGTAGACCACCCACCTTTGAGGCTTCAGAGATCCCAGCATCAAAGTCCCAAATTTCTCAAGCAACATGAGTGTGCTAGGATTGCCAAATGTGGCCCAGTATTTGCTTGTTTCCCCATGCTGCCTCTTAGTAAAGTGTGGCTACCCCTCTCCTGGTTCTCTGCATTCCCAGAGTCTGGTGGCCAGGGTGAGGCACTGTTTGTGTGGCCGTGCCTTTTTGGGGGTTGTGCATAGTGCAGCCTGCCTGCCATTGCTAGCTGTGCCAGTTGAGAAGTGGGAGGCCCAGAACAGATACACAGCTTTCCCAAGAGCAGCTGGGCAAACATTTCTCAGCAAGAACATCTTAGTTCTTGAGGCTTGAGGGGAACACGCAAGCAGATGTCAGGAGATTGATGCAGGCTTTCGGCCTCAAAGAATAAGGATGCCTTGTTTCCCAGTATGTTGAGCACATGCTCAGAGGATGTGCTATACCATCCTAAGAAAGCAGCTTTTCAGCTGCACTCACCTGGATTCCAGTCCTTGCTTCACCACTTACACCTTTGTGACCCTGGGCCAGTTGCTTCACCTCTCTGAGCCTCGGCTTACTGATCTGTAAAGATGGATGTACCACTCCCCTCAAGAAGGGTTGCTAAGAGGCCTAAGTGAGATGGACTATGGTCTCTGGCCAATGGAGGGCCTTCAGTGCATGCTGGTGGCTTCTTCTTCCTGTAATGCTGGGGTGTGTGTGGTGGTGCTGGGGTTTGAGCTCCTCTCTATTCCACATGTCATGAGCAGACCCAGTGAAAATGTGACCATTGGTAGGTTCCTGGCTCCTGGCTGCCCAGCTGCTCTCTGGGTCCTTTGTTGGCCTCCTTATTCCTCTCCCCTCAGAACATAGAAGACAGGTATCCACACTTCTTCCCTGGTGGCATGATTGTATCTGATTCTTAACATCCTTGACTGACAGGGCCAGGGTTGGTCCATAGGACATGCTCCTGCTGAGAGGGAAGGAGCAGTGTAGATGGTCCAAATGGAGTTTGGAATTCCAAGGAGTTGAGACTGAATGCAAGCTTTGGAAGAGAGGGAGGACAGGTCCAACACAGTGGCCACTTGCAGGGTTTCTCAGCTCTCAGACAGGGACTTGGGCAAGACGAGCCATGGTATGCATGAACGATGGTCCCATTTTAGGACCCATTTAGGGATTGGTATCCTGGAGATATGGGATGGACAAGCTTTTGATTGTTGGCTGACACAACGATGATGGCGACGATGGTGGTGATGATGGTGAGATAGCTGTTTCAGCTCTAACTGTGTGGTAGGTACTGATCTACCTGGTTTGCATAGATCCTTCAGTTCTCATAAGAATCCTGAGGTTGGGGCTATCATTACCGTCGTTTTATAGATGAGCAGCAGAGGCAGAGATGGATTAGGCCAATTGTCCAAGGTCAGGTTGTGGGTAAGGGGCAGCGCCAGTGCTGGACCCAGGCTGACATGATGACCATGCTGGTCTCATAAGCAGGAGAGGCAGTCATGCTGGGTAAGGGGTGCCCTGGGGGACAGACAGGGCTCTCGCCTAGCACCATGTAGTTGAAATATAATGTGGACCATATAAGAAAAAAGAAACATGGGGAAATTAATTTAAGAACATGCTTTATTTGTTGTCATTTCAACCTGTAATCAATGTAAAAAATTATTATTGAAATATTTTACATTCTTTTGGTCCATACCAAGTCTTTGGAATTTGGCATCTATTTTGCGCTGTCTGTGTATCTTAATTTGGATGAGCTCCTTTTTTAAGTGCCCCGTAGCCATATGTGCTGCAATACTGAACAGGTCAGGAGCCCCAGCCTCTGTCCTCTCGTGGCTCACAGCCCGACCAGAGGAGACAGATCTTTCCGGTTTTTTTCTTCTGGTCTCCCACCCAGATTCCTAGCTTGGTCCCCGGTGTCTACTGACTTCTCCACCCCCTTGGCCTTGGCCCTCTAGCTCCTCCCTCCAAAGAGATAGAAAACTATTTGGGTGTGTGACTTCACATTGGGGGCTCTTTCTGCCTGACTCTCTCAGGGAGGGGCTAGATTTGAGTCCTAAGGAAGGAGAGAATTTTGCAAGGTCAGGAGTAGTGGGGGAAGGGGGGGAGGTACCAGCAAAAGCCAGAATGGGTGTAGGTGTGTCCATTGCTTTGTTGGGGTCTGAGGCAGATGAGCCTGGAGTGGGGATTTCTGATGGTGTCATCTTAGCTGTCATTAACTGGTGTCCTCTTGTGTGCCTGACACTGTGTACCACATTCTCACACTTCCCTGTCCCACAGAGGTCATTTCCCTTATTATTATAGTAAGATGTTTATTTTAATGACATATGCAACTTGAAATTTCCCCCTTTAGCCATATTCAGATATATAATGTAGTGGTGTTTCCTTTATTATCTTTTTTTTTTTCTTTTTTTACATGGGCAGGCACCAGGAATCGAACCCGGGTCCTCGGGCATGGCAGGCAAGCACTCTTACCTGCTGAGCCACCGTGGCCTGCCCTCCTTTATTATCTTAATTGATGTTTTCTTGGTAAGGAAACCGAGGTGCAGAGAAGTTAGAGTCACCTCAGCCGATGACCGTGGAGCCGAAGCTGAGGCCCAAGGCTGTCTTGGTCTTCAGCCCTTCCACCCTGTTGCGGAGCTCAGAGTCACACTAAGGAATCTGAACTTTATTCTGCAGGGGTCTGGGAGAACGTGAGGCTTGTGAGCCACAGTGTAGCATGGTGGAAACACTGGTGGGGGTGACGAGTGTGGCTGAAGGGAAATTGTTGGGACAGCATCCTGGCATGAGATGACACACTGGAAGATGCCGAGAATTCTCATTGTGTTTGAGAGGCCCCTTGGGACACCTGTGACTGCTCAGGTTGTTCCGGTACCATGCTTCAGGGGGCTCCAGCATCCTTCTGGAGGAGACACCCAGCCAGTCTCAGAGAGCAGCTGGGAAGAGTGAACTGAGACACCTGCCCTTATGATCGGCAAGCAGCACGCCCACGGCCCGTCAGCTGTGGGCGGTGTCAATGTTGCTTCTACTAATGAATGATAATTGCGGAGCGGATGGTGGCACAGTCTATGCTTGCTATTGCATTTGCTTTTATCAATTGGGTCGATTCCAAGATTTCTTCACAGTTCCCTCACTTTCACTTCCTGGCCTTCCCGAGTCTTCTTTCTTCCATGGAGTCAGCAGAGGTGGCCAAGAGCTAGACCACTGGGAAGTGTCCCAGGCTCTCGGCTGCCTGTGGGAGGGTGTCCTGCAGGTGGTCATCATCTAGTGGTGCTTTTTTTTAATTGTAAAATGGAACATATATACAGAGCAAAGAAAGTAAAAAGCAGTAATTTTTTTTTTTTTGCATGGGCAAGCACTGGGAATCGAAAAAAAGCAATAATTTTTAGAGCATACTTCAACAAGTAGTTACAGGACAGATCTCAGAGTTCATCATGGGCTACCGTTCTGCAATCTCAGATTCTTCCTTTCAGCTGCTCCTAGTCACTAGAAGCTAGAGGGAATATTAATATAGTAATTCAGCATTCACGCTCATCTATCAAATCCTATTCTCTCTGTTATACCTCCTCCTTCTCCTTTGATCTTTCCCCCAATCTATAAGGATCTTTGGGCAATGCCCATTCTGACTTTTTTCATGTTGAGAAGGGGTGTCGACACTAGAGGATAGGAGGATATAATTAATTGATAGTCTTGGAGAGACTGGTCTTTCTGGGCCTCAGGACCCATCTGACCCAGGAACCCTCCTGGAATTATGGGTTCTAGAAAAGCAAACTTAGTGCACACAACCCTATAGAGCCTCAGTTCGAGTCCTAGGTGTTTTCAAGAGTCAACAGGAGTGATGTTGGTTGGGTTTTAGCAGACCATGGCAACTAGCCTTATCTAACTGAAGCTTGCATAAGAGAAGCCTCCAGAATAGCCTCTCAACTCCATTTTATCTCTCTTGGCCACTCATGCTTTATTTCATTACACTTCTTTCCCCCCACTTAGTCCGGAAGGCATTGTCCATGCCACGGTGCCTGAACCAGACTCAGCCCTGGGAGCCATGCCCCATGCCACCAGGGAGACCCTCACCCCTGAATGTCATGTCCCATGCAAGGGGGAGGGCAACTACTATCCTTGCAGAGTTGGGTCTAGAGTGAGAGAGCAACATCTGAGCAACAAAGAGGTTTCCTGGAACCAACTCTTAGGCCTTGGCATGGGTAGTCTTAGCTTCTTCTTCACAGAAACAAGCTTCAAAAGGACAAGCCTCAAAATCAAGGGCTTCGCCCATTTTACTGGGAATCTGCAATGGTTGGGAGGGTACCTGGGCCTTCCCAGATGGGAAAGGTCATAATTCCGTATATGTTTATATTTTTCCTTTGAACCCTCAAGGAACTCCACCAGCACCTCCCAATGATCAGCCTACCACAGTCTGAGAATTATCCTGACATTATACCAAGCTATGCAGAACTACAGGGCCTCATTTCCGCTCTGGGGCCCCAGAGTCTGGGTCATTCAAATGAATTATCCAGACAGGTTGATTTAGATTATGTATTGCAGAAAATCTAGGTTCTAGACATAATAAACCTCTCTGCTTTTGGTCCCACACAGTAGGTGAAGGTCTCAAATACATGCACTATCCTCTTTTACCTTTATACTGATTTACCTTGGACCCCATTTGGCTTCATTTTTAACTCTAATTGAGGCTTGATTTCCTCGTTGGTCTATTATTATTCTAACTGCTATTATTTAATGTTATTTAACTGCTATTATTAATGGCTTTGCTAACCTTCAGGACTGCAGCACACCATCTCTGGGTCACAGGTGTCACAGACTTACTCAGAGTCCCAGGGAAATGCCAGCTGATACACATATTGCTCAGCGTCTTAGAACCAGAAATACATTTACAACTTCAGACTAAGTGTGGCTGCTATAAGGACTTATAATCTAGGCTCCAATTTTCTTATGAGTATTTTCTGAGAGAAACCTTAGCATATTTGTTCTTTTGTTTCTGGCTTATTTTGCACAATTTTGTCCCCAAGGTTTATTCGTTCAGTGCATGCCTCTCAACGTTGTTCATATCCTAAGCCATCATACAAGTGTATCACAGTTCACCATTTTGCTTCTCAGTCATTGTACCCTTCGGCTCCCTCCGTCTATTGGGCATTATGGATAATGTCCAAAATAAACAATCCATGTCTTACAATAGCCTCACTTGGTTGTACAATCAGCAGCACTCTCAAACCAGTGGTGCTTTAAGAAGAAAAAATGATTGAGCATGGAAGACCTTGACCATCTGCCTGTCCTTGGGCTCTACACTGGGTTCCTTGAGGGATCTCCCGCATGTCTGTACTGTCAGGCAGTTTGATCTTGCAGGACGTGGGATCCTGCCCAGATCTGTATGCTGAGCCAGAGATTTCAGAGGCTTCAGGACGCTTGGACTCAGGGCAAACTGCCCTTTTTCCAGCTCAGCAGGAACCAGTGGTATCTGGGAAAGAAGGCAGAGGTTCTCATGGCCACTGTATGTGGTGAGTTTTCCAGCAAGAAGTAGGGTTCAGTACCTAGAATCTTCTTGCATCTTCTCCTCCTTCCTTTCTGTATCAAAGTACCCAGCCTTGCTTACTAGCAATGTGGCTAGCACTAATATTTATGGACTTCCAATTCCTTATCCAGAAAATAGGGGTGAGGACTGAGAGCAGCTATGCTCCATTCCTGCTGACTGGCCAACATCCATTGTGGTTGGGTTGATGTCCTTGCTGTGCTGCTTGTATATATTTTGACTGTCATCTTTGACACAATGGGTAATGAGCCAACTCCCCCAGTTCTCATCCTCTGGTCTGTTTGGGGGTCTTGAGCCTCAGATGAGTTTCTCTGTTTTTTTTGTCCTGCTTAAGCTCCTTCCCATTTATTCCTACATCCATACAGAGGCAAGAAAGAAGCAACATTGTCCCTCTTTCCTACCTCTTCTCGAAGCTCCTACTCCTTCATCCTATCTTCTGTTACAGCCAGGGCATTGAAAATGTCATCTATATTTACTGCCCTTACTGCCTCCTCAAAGACATTCTTTTTAACCCCTTTCCCTGGGCTTTCCCATTTGTCACTCCAGTGAAGTGTTTTGAGGACCTCATCTTTGTATGTGGGACAGACAGTGTGTCTTTGTGGGCTCAGTGATCTTGGCTCCCTTGTTTCCCTGAAATGCTCTCCTCTCCTTCCTTGGAGACACTTATCTTCTCCACTATCATTCCCTGGATCCTGTCTCCAGCCCTCATCTTCCTTGCCCCATATCTCTTCCTGGGCCATCTCATTCATACTTTTGGCTTCAGTTATTTCTTCTGTGCTGGAGATTCCCCAAACTACATCTTCAGCTTTGACCTTATTCAGTTCCAAATTTTCAAAAACCCAAATAGCACTCATGGCTCCCTTCCCAGGCTTGGTCTTCATCTTTTGTTTCATGTTTCCACTACCACCCCACCTTCACGCTACTGGAGATCCCGTTTAGAAACCTCCAAGTCATCCTAGACTCCTTCTTCTTCCACACCCTCCATCCAGTCAGCCAATAAGATTTGTCCACCCTGCCCCCTGAGGTCCTCTCATCCTTTCTCACCTCCTCTTCCCAATGCCCCGACCTTGGTGTCTGACTTCCATCTTCTTTGGCCTGGTCTACTGAAGCATCTCCTTCATCCACTTCTCCCATCCTAGCCTTGTTTATGTCCCTCCCCAACTTTAGGGGGTTCTCTTTAGTGCAAAGCTGTCATTCTGGCCTTTGAGACTTTTCATGATCTGGTATTAACACATTCTAGAAGTCTCTTCAGACATTCTGTTCCCCATCTGCTGCCACTCATTGTAAGTCACACGATTTCTTGCTTCTGTAATTTGCTCTTACATCTCTCTTTTGGCTTTAGATGCCAGAAGCCCAACTTCAGTTACCTTAGCTGAAGGACCAGAGGGGCCTATGCCTCTGGGATGGTTGAACCAGGAACTTGAGTATGGCTAAAGTGTCCCCCATCATCTTTTTCCTTGTTTCCTCCATCTGAGTATTGGCTGATTCCTTCAGACTTGCTTTTCCTACATGGCAAAGGATGTGGCAGCTCTCAACTCCCTGGCTTCTCATCGCGAGATTTGTCGTGAGAAGGCAATCCCTTTTCTCCTACTTCCAGTTTGAAAAAATCCAGGAAGGATTCTGATTGGTCTGGCCTGGATCATGTGCCATCTCCTGGATCAGTGTAGGCGGTGTGCTACAGATGGCAGTCCCCACTAGAACTGCAAGATCATAATAGAACAAGGAGATACTCCCCCAAACAAGGGCAGGGAGTTGTTCCCAGAAGAAGAGGACTACACTTAGTTGACAGAATGCTATGCTTCTACTGCCTCTCCCTTCTTCCCTTCCCCTACCTCTTCCATGAAGGAGAGGCATTCCTAATACTTTCCAAGCATTTTGCATGTGCCTCTAATATAGTTTGTAAGTTTGCTGCTTGATGCAGATAGTTCTGCGACTGATCCCTCCACCAGCCTGCAAGCTCTGTGCTCAGTGCTAGTGCTGGCTCATCTCTACAGGCTTCCGGGGCCAGCAGAGTGCCTGGTGCAAGGCACATGCTCAGTGTATGGATGTTTCTTTCCTTTTTTATCTGCTCATGTGCTATTTTCCAATTCCCACTTTCACAGGTATTTTCACATTTGTTGTTTTCATTTGTTAACTGTTCATCAAGCTCCCACTACATTGGAAACACCTGCCATGCACTATTTCACTGACTCCTGGCATCAACTCCTCAAAATAGCTATTATTATTCTTGTCTTCGAGATGTGGGTGTTGATGCATAGAAAGGTCTAAAGCGACTTGCCCCAGGTCACAAAGCTTGGAGTGGCTGAGCTGCATTTCAAACCCAGGCCATTTGGTTCCAGACTTCGGTGGTCCCCACTGCTGCACAATCCCCCTGGGTTTTACTTGGGCAGTCAACAAACGTTTGTGAAGTGCCCGCAGTGTGCCAAAATCTGTTCTGGGTTCTTGGGAGACGGTGGGAGGGAAGATCTGTAGGACAGACCCATCAAGCAGATCAGTCTAGGAGATGAGACACATTGTGAAGAAGGTGGAGAGTGGGTTGTGGTGGAGTCACAGGCAGGGGTGGATTGGGGCTGCCCGGGAGCCCAGCAAGGTCCCTCTGAGGAAGCGACGTTGCTTGATAACAAAATGCAGAAAAACCCAAATCTGGGGAAGAGCTTTACAAGCAGAGGGAGCAGTCAGGGTGAAACCCCTGCAGTGGAAATGAGCTTGGAGTGTCCACAAAGCAGGAGCAAGAGCAGGCTGCCTTGGGTGTGGTGAGTGAGGGGGCACGAAACAGCGGGCATTGGAGTGAGTCGGATCACGCCACACAAAACCTCTTAGGTCATAGGTGAGGAGCTGGAATGTATTTCTAAGCTCTCTGTGAAACCACTGGTGGATTTTTAAGCAGGGGAGAGACCTGGTTTGATTCTTGCTTAGAGAAATCTCTTTTTTTTTTTTTTTTGTGGGGTTGTGATCAGGTAGGAGAGCATGAGTAGAAGTAGCAGGATCAGCTAGGAGCTGTCAGGAAAGTCTGGAGGGGGATGTGGATAGCTCGTACCTGGAGGAGGCAGCAGTGGTGATGGGGAGAAGAGTTTAGATTTAGGGCACCTTTTGGATTAGAAGTGAGGAGTGAGGAAAAGGGGGGACTCAAGGAAGGCTCTCCGGCTTTTGACCAGCATAGCCAGGTGGTTGGTGCTGCTGATGGTGGGAGCAGAGCTGATTGGGGGTTGACATGAGAATTCTGTTTGGGCTGGGCTGAGATGGGAAATGTCTATGTCCAAGTAGATAGGTGGGTCTGAAAATCCTGGCAGAGTCTAAGGTAGCACTATTAATGAGGTCTACATGGCGTTTGAAGCTGCAGGATTGGGCGATGCCATTTAGGGGAGAGAAGAGGCTGGCCAGGGCCCTGGAGGGGCTAGATGCTGACTTCTAGAAGCAGAGCCTGATGGAAACTGCCTGGGTAGCCGTTTAACTCATGGCTGTGGGCCTTGTGGCTACACAGCCATTACCTATGAGCGTTCTCTCTCCCTTTCCTCCCTCTGGGGTCTTGGGGCCAGAAGACAGGCTGGTCCTTACTTCTGAAGTCCTGATTCTGCCTCATTGTAAAGATGTAAAGTGAGGAATCTATAATTCGAGATGGGGCAGTGGATTGAATGTGTCCCCCCAAAAGACATGCCGAAGACTTAACCCCCTGGACCTGTGAAGGTGGGCTTACTTATAAGTAGGATCCTAGAAGATATTATCTGTTGAGATGATCCTACCTGGTTCAGGATGAGCCTGAATCCAGACTGACTGGCATCCTTATAAGGAGAGGAAATTTTGGCACAGACAGAGAGACAAGAGACCGAGATGGCCATGTGACAGAGGCAGGGGTTGAGTAACGTCTCTACTAGCCAAGGAATGGCATGGGTTGCCGGCCACCCACCAGGACTCAGGACAGACACACAGAACAATTCTCCCCTTTAAGAGGAAGAGGGGTTCAAGAACATGGGTCATTACTATAGCGAAGTTGACATTTGTAATGACTTTCTTCTTGATATTTTGAGAACCTTCACAGTTTCAAAAGCTAATCAAGTGGTATTTAAAAGTTAGCATTTAATATTTAGAATTTAAGAAGCTCTGATTTATATCTAGGTTTATAGATATAGGATAAGATACTAGACTCAAATTTGTTTTCACAGTAATAATTTTGAATGTTAATGGACTAAACTCTCTAATTAAAAGGCACAGATTGCCAAAGTGGATTAAATAATATGATCCATGTGTATGCTGCTCACAAGAGATTTATCTTAGACCCAAGGATACAAAGATTGCAAGTGAAAAGATGGAAATAGATGCTCTATGTGAGCTGAAACCAAAAGAAAGCACAAGCAGCTATAGTAATATTAGATTAAATAGATTTTAAATGTTTATCATAAGACATTAGATTTTCATGTTCATTGTAAAAACATTTGTATCTTTAAATTTTCTTGAAATCAAAAATTGAAAATGTTCAGTAACATACGTCATTACTGGAGCAAAGTTGATGTTTCTAATAACTTTCTGCTTGATATTTTGAGAATGTATTTAGTTTTGGTAGTGAATCAAATGGTATTTAAGTTAGTGTTTAATATTGAGAATTTAAGAAATGCTGATAACTATCAAGATTTTTCTCTTGTTCGCCTTAATTTTAAATTGGTTTATGTAACTTACTGTACAAACACAGGCTTTATAATGATTATATTTTGTTTGCTATGACAGAAAATAAAGTGTATGGGGCCCTGCTGACATCTTGACTTCTAGCTTCCAGAATTGTGAAACAACACATTTCTGTGGCTTAAGCCAACTGGTTTTGGGTACCAGGTGAGGGCAGCCCTGGCAGCCTAAGATTAAGATATCAGATAAACTATCACTTCCTGGGTCTCCTCTCCTCCTGGGTCCAGCCTCTGCTTCCGGGAGGAGAATGCGATCAGAGATTGGGCTGGACCTTGCCTCTGTGGGGCTGGGGGCCTTTGCCCCACCCATCAGCTTGACGTGCCCACCCTTGAAGTCTTTGCCCCTGCTCTCATTGCACCTGAACTTTCTCCTGCTTTCCCCAAGCCGGCACCTGGTCCACCTGTGGGATCCTTGGCTGAGCCTCCCTGCCTCGGGGATTCAGGACTCTCCTCCCTGCTCTCCATCCCACCCTCCTCCAGGAGAGAGCTGGAGAACTATTAACCTGTCTCCGCACTTACTGCTGATGGATACAGTCATGGAAAGGGCAGAAGAGTGGCGATGAGAACGGGGAACTTTGGCCAGAGCGTTAGATGCCCCCCGCGGCCCCAGGAAGCTGTGCCAACGCACAGGCAATTGGATCTCTCTTTTCTCGCGGTGACAGGGCTTGTGATGAACCGCTCGTATTTCATCCGTAACGGAGTTTTATTACTGCTCCAGGAGGGTAGGATTAATTCTGAATGCTTTCTGGGGTGCTCATTTCCTTCTAAACTGGAAATCACTGCAATCGCAATGAAAACTCTGACTCGGAGTCAGAATGTGCATCTCCAATGGCTCTCGCGAAGTTGGTGGAAAAGGCAGCTGTGGGTGATGAAAGAGCCCATTCGGGGGCCCTGGGGGAGGCCACGTGACTGCTGCTGAGAACGGACAGTCTGACGATGTTGCATGGAGCCGTTGGCCCCCGGGGGGCAGCTTGGTCCCAGGGCTACAGAAAGCAGTCCTTGGCCTTCAGCCAGCCGTACTGCCCATAACGCTGGCCTGGTAAGAGTTGGAGGAGTACGGGTCTCTGTTTGATTATTGTTTTCTGGGAGGGTGAAAGGGCTTCAGGTAAGGAGGGTCATCTGTGTGGCAGTCATGTCTCTGGATATCCGCAAGGCTAAGGGCAGGGGCTCTGACCTGAGACTAACTTGAACCCTGGCTCTTGCACCGATTTCTCTGAGACTCAGTCTGCCATCCGTAAAATGGGGATGACACTAGAACTGCCCCTCTGGAATGGCCAGGCTGAGTCAAAGAGGTGGGAATGCCCAGGGCTCAGCACAGTGCCTGTTGCACTTGTCAGGGTCTCTTCCGTGGCATCCCTGCCCAGAGCGCAAAGTATATGCACTCAGCTACTGCAGACCCCATCCTCAGCTTGCAGGATCTAGTCCCAGCCTGGGCTTCTGCATCAATGCAGTAGGGCCTTCCTCAACTTTAACTTAAACCTCCTGAAAGAGAACTGAAAGGTTTGGGAGGCGAAAGGGTGAGAAAGAAGGAAGGTAGACCGAGAAGTTTAAAGCAGGCGGGTTTATTCCGGGGCAGAGCTCACCTAACCCAATAGGGAGAGAGGTGAGTCTGCCCCTGGGTGATGGTGTGGGCAGTTTTTAAGCAAGCGGGTCAGGTGATGTGAGGAAGGGGCGGTCCTCCGGAAGTCAGGTGTCCGGAAGGGGTGGTTCCGGAAGTTATGTTGGGAGGTGCGACACAGCCTCCGCAGCTCCAGTTGCGGTGCCCTTCCCAGTTCCCCCCACGCAGCAAGAACCATCTTTCATTGCGTAATGCAAACACCTTCCCCACGTAGATTTTTTTGAGTTGCTACTCTATGACCGGCTCCATGCTTGGGTTGTGGATATGCAAAGCACTCGGGGGTGCTGACCACCGGACCCACGACCAGAGACAGTAGGTGCTGCTGTTGGGATGAGCGTCTCAGATATCCAGATCTTCCCAGCATCAGAGAGAAGTCATCAGCCTCCTGGACACTGTGCTGTGGCCCTTGGGGCTTCCATGGACTGTTGTGGTCTTTCTTCCAAGGCAGCGGGGTGGGGTGGGGCACAGCCACCTGGCTTAGCCACTGTTCCTTGAGCTGTGGAACCCTGGAACTCAGGTTCCTTCTCTGAAATTAGGAGTAAGAAATCTGCCCTCCTAGGTTGCTGAGAGCATGTGTGCGGGCACACACAGAGCAGGTGCTCCATACAGGGGCTCTCGCAACCCTGCTCCCCGGGGCTCCCCCGTCGCCAGCCGGAGACACTGCCCTTGGGGGCAGAAGGCACGGACTTGTCTCTGGCAGCCCAAGTGCTTACTGCTGAGGCCTTGATCATGCCATTAGTCCAGTTGTCTGCATTCTCCTCGGAGCCCTAAAGCAGCTCTGGCATTTCCAGGGCCTTCTGGTGGCTGCTGACGGATGGCACTGCAGTCCAGCCTCTCTTGGGGTGGGCTCGGGCCGGTGGGAGGATGTGATCAATCAGCTCCGAGGATGGTATTTGGGGAAGGAATGTTCAAATTATATTCCAGAACTATACCCTGGCTACCCTGGCTTTCACCCTGTGCCCCATCTGTAATCCGGCCGAAGGGTTATGGGGGACGTGGCTAAGTTCTGATGGATGGCCTGGCAGTTCATTAAGCCTGCGGAGGCTGGCAGAGCGATTTCTTAATTAATATAGATGTGGGTTTAATTTTGTGATTTAGCAGACATGTTCAGATGCCCGGGTTTGCTCCCAGCGTGGCCTGGCTACCCAGCTGGGGATCCAGCTACATCACTGTGTCCTTGCAGAGTTCTGCCCCTGCTGACACCCCACCCAGATGTGAATGATCTCTGCCACCTCTTTGCTTTCCAGTGATCGAAGGGAGGCATGGAGCCTCTGTCTCCAAGGACACGGGGGGAAGCAGTGTAGGCTCCTTTTTGGGGCATCAGCTCCCTGTGGCCAGTGGAGGGGGTGGAGAGAGGGGAGCGGGTGTGCAATGACTTCAGCTGGTAGCAGCCTGCGCTGTCCTTCCCAGGGGGTGCGTGTAGTTTCTGACCATCTGGGTGAAGGGAAGGGAGAGGAAATGCCGGTGTGTGTAAAAGAAGGAGAGTGTATGTGTGTGTGTGTGTGCTTGATTGTGAGTGTGTGTATGTGTGTGTGTTGAGTGTCAGTACCCATGAGTGTGTGTGAGTATGTGGGTATGAGAAGCATGAGCATGCGAGTCCACCTGTGTGTGTGTGTGTGTGTGTGTGTGTGTGTGTGTGTGAATAGGTATGAGTATGTCAGCAGTACTAAGCTGGTAAATGTTTGACAACCTGCTCTCCAAAAAATAAATCGCCTTGATTGTAGCGTTTGCTTCCCCCCTGGTTGATTTTGAGCCACTTGATGTCAGAGCATGGAGGTGGTGGAAGGAGCCTGGGAGCTCGCCAATATACGGTCTTGCCGTACAGATACGAGGCATGAGCAGTCTTGAGAGCTCAGAAAGTAGTAAAAGGTAGCAAAATAATTGGGAAGTGATGAGTTTTGAGTATTTATCCATTATGTTTTTAATATGATTTGATAGTTTATATAATTTAATTGATAGTGGCTGTCTTTAGTAACCAGCTGCAAAATTCCTGAAAATTTCACAGTAGGCTCTCATGAGCTGGTACAGCTGGCTCCGGAATGCAAATGTAAGAGTGAATGTGAGTATATGAGTGTGTTCAAAATACGGGTGTGTGTTCGTGTGAGTGAATGTGGGTATGGATTTGGATGTGTACATGCGTATGTGTGAAGATGTGAGTATGCAAGTGACTGTGTATATGTGTGTGAATGTGTAAGTACGCACACGTGTGTGTGCGTGCACGTGGGTGAATGTGTGAGTATGCAGGTGAGTAAGCACATGTGTACGAATGTGAGCTATGCAAGTGAGTGAGGATGTGTGTGCACGTGGGTGAATTTGTGAGTATGCAGGTGAGTAAGCACATGTGTGCGAATGTGAGCTATGCAAGTGAGTGAGTATGTGTGTGCATGTGTGTGTGTGAATATGTGAGTGTGCAGGTGAGTGAGCATGTGTGTGCACGCATCGGGTGGAGGAGGGGAGGTGTTCTTTTGCTCTGGCATCAGGCCTGGGCTGAGCCATCATCTCCCAGGGCTGAGTGTCTCCGGCCGCTACCTCTCTGCCTAGTTCCTGTCCCTTGTCCTTGTTTGCTGTCCTCTGGCCCTGGGTCTCCATTGCTTGCTCCATCCTTGCTTTGCTCTAAGATGGGGAAGGACCCTCCTATCCACTCCAGTGCCCCCACCCCGTTCAGGGTCCTACCTGGGCCCTGGCTCTGGTTTCCCTCAACCCTGGCCTTGGCCCTCCAGGCCGCACCCCCTACAGAACTGCCAAACTAACTTTTCAAAATCAAACCCCCTTTCCCCGCCCAGGGAGCATCCATGCTGCTGGGCCTCCTTCGGTGCCTTCGTGGTCTGCACTGCCCGGGGCTCCAGCCTTATCCGCTGGACACCACGGAAACCCCTTCCTCACGCCTGCTCGTTTACCCTGAGGGATGCCCACCCATCTGCCTGCCTGGCTCCTTGGGCCCATCCCCAGGGTCCTTTAGCAGGGGGCCCAGCCCTCCTCCCTCCCACCATGCCCATGGTGCCCTCTGAGACAGAGAGAGTTGTCCCTAGACCTCTCTTCTGCTGTGGGATCCTTGAGGGCAGCAGTGTGTTCCAGGATGTGCTCGTGCTGAGCTGGGAGAGACCCCGTGGGCTCTTCTCTGTGGAGGTGAACTGAGGAAGGGGGCCTTGGGGGATGGCCTAGTTGAGTCCCATGGTGTGGCCTAGGTCCCTGCTTGGGTTGACAGGGCCTCTTCAAAGGCAGGTGTTTTTAATGAAACCAATGACGCCCAAGTAAAATTCCAAAGAGTAATTATGTAAATTAAATACATAAGTTAAAAAACATTTGCTAGGAGGTCAAGGGAAGCTGCAGGGGCTGAGGGTCTCAGGAGGGGAAGGTCCCGGCAGGTGGGGGGTGGTGGCCGCAGGAGAGGGCAGGGCCCGCTGTTTCTGAGCCTCTCCAGGAGCTTTGCCCCCTCCTGGGTGTTTTGTGTATAGCATCCTGTCCGCCCCTCCCAATAGTCCTATGAACAGAAGTCCATCTGCCCATTTTACAGACGTGGCAACTGAGGCTTGGACAGGGTAAGGGTTGTGCCCAGGCCGGGGACAGAACGTGGGTGAGCCCATCTCCCATGTGTCAGGTCCTAAAGCCCATGCTCCTTCTCAGAACCTACAGCAGGGCAGCAGCTGCTCCAAGCACCTGGGCTACAGACATATAGCAAGGCCAGGGGGGTGTGGCCTGGGCAGGGCGCGTTGAGGGAAGCGGGGCATGGGAGGAGAAGAGGCAGGGGGCGCCCTGGGGCCTGGGTGAAGAGGAAGGTGTACTGGGCATGGGCAGGAGGGAGCGCTAGGCTGGCGTGGACCGAGAAGAGGGAGGAGTGTGTGTGGGGGAGTGTGAAGCGCATGGGGGTTGAGGCTTGGGCAGGGTGATTGCACACCCGGGACTCACCCACGGCAGAGCCTTGGTTTACCTCGGGAGGGGTGCCTGGCGGCCTGCAGCCACATACCCTGGTTTTGGCTTCCTGGAAGACCAGCCCCCACCCTTCCTTCTGTCCTACTGCTTTTTCGCGAATTCCAGGACTATCAACCAAGCTATCCTCCGGGGTGGGGCACACCATTCCCCTCACACCCAAACAGAACCACCAGCCGCCTCCCCAAACGGTCCCTTGGGCCCCACGCAGCCTTCGAGCCTGATATTCCCTTTGACCTGGAATCTTCTCCCCTCCTTCGTCCACCTAGAAAATGTCTCTCCATCCTGCAAGACCCAGCTCCTGAACTGCACCCTGCAAAGTCTTCTCTGAAGACTTTTCCTTCTCAGACAAACGCTGTATGTACTTCCCACTTTTCCTGGTACCTGCCTGGAGTATTGCTTGCTGGTCTGCTTTCCTTTCGGTTGCTTGAAGATGGGACAATGTCTGCTCCTTCTCTTTAGCATCCAAGACAGGGCACACCGTGGTTTGGGCACCAGGCAGGCACAGGTGTGAGCAGTGAGGCGCCCAGTGGGGCCAGTCCCACAGCCTTGCCAGTGGCGGGGCAGGCAGGGGTACAGGGACTGGGGAGCCTCAGATGCACCCGAGGGTCAGGAAAGCGTGCTGGGTGGGGCAAGTCAGGAGTGGGGGCAGCAGACAGCGTCCCTGAGCCAATCTAGACAAGTCTGCAGGAGTGAAACTGGGGATGCAGGGTTGCTTCCAAGACCCCACACTCAGAGTTGCTCTTTCCAGGAACGTGGGCTTTTCCTTAGAGTGATAATTTACAGCCCTAATGAAGACGCTGCATTTCACAGGGTAATGCCAGTTATTAATACTGATTGTAAATTAACCGCTGCTAATGGCATGCATCAGAATTTCATCTTCTTGCCATTTTTTTGGAGGGGGGTGGGGATGGGTACGTGGTCTGGGAATCGAACCTGGGTCTCCTGCATGGAAGGCGAGCCTTCTACCACTGAACATCTTGCCATTCTTAAAAGCTCGGCTCCTGCACTTGACAAGTGGACTGTGTGGTCTCTCTGGAGCTGTTTGGCGTGGCCACTCAGTAGACCTGGGATGAGGTGAGGGAGGCTGATGTCTTGGTGTAGCAGCGAGGGCAGAGCCTTTGATAGATCTGAGTTTGAATCCCTGCTCTGCTACTTGCAGGCTGGCTGTTCTGAGCTGCTAGCATGTCTGTGAAATAGGTGTCATCTGGTAATTCCCTTTTGCTCGAAGCTTTGGTGAGGGGCATGGGCAGGTGTGTGTCTGCACATGGTGGAAGGGACCTGCTTCCCTTCCTTCCCCGGTACCTTGGACTCCTTGGCTGGATGTGGGGGAATTGTTCTGGCTCCGGAGTCAGAGGACCTGGGCTCCAATCTCATTCCTACTTTTCACTGGCTGGATGGACCTTACACCAGTCATTATGCTCTCTTTGCCTCTATAGTCTCACCTGGAAAATGGGGGAGCAGCAGTTCTTATCTCATCAGGTTGTCCTGGGAAGTAACTGAGGCCATATATGCAGAGTTCTTACATCATGCCTGGGACAGAGCCAGATCTCAATAAGAACTTGTGTTATGATTGCGTCATCCTTTTAGCTTGTGGCATTGGTCCAGCAGTGCCATGGGAGATAGGTCATCTAGGTAGGCCATTCACAAAATAGCAAAGCTCCTTGGAAATTCAAACATGGCTGTTTGGGGTGAACATTGGCCTTGGAATCTTTCAAAATTAGAGAGAAATCCAGTAGAGCATCCTTAGCTCTCATCTAGAACTTAGGTCATTGCTCTTGTTAACTGTGTGGAATCAGTAGAGGGACTCAAATTATCTGGTCTTCACTTTTCTCATCTGTGAAACTAAAGCATTCATTGTAAGAAAAACAATGAATGCTTTAGTTTCCTGGCTGCTGAAGCAAATACCATGCAATGGGTCAGCTTAATGGAATTTAATGGCACAAGGTTTTGAGGCTAGGAGAAGTCCAAAATTAAGGCGTCATTGAGGTGATGCTTTCTCCCAGAAGACTGGCATTCTGGAGCTGGCTGCTGGCGATCCTTGGTCCTTGGCTTTTCTTCCACATAGCAGCGCACATGGTGACCTCTCCTGGCCTCGCAGGGTTCCATTGATTTCCGGCTTCTTCCTTTGGCTTTCTCTCATGTGTCTGTATTTCATTCCACTTATAAAGGATTCCGGTAATAGGGTTAGGACCCATCCTGGGTCATACTTCATCTTAACTGAAGTAGCCTTATCAAAAGGCCCTATTTACAATAGGGTCACACCTACAGGAATGGATTTAAGAACATATATTTTTTCTGGGGTACATAGCTCCAAGCCACTGCGGCGTCTAAACATCCAGCAGCTCGGCGCAAAGGGATCTGGCTTCCTACCTTCTGGGAACCAGAACCTCTCTGGGGCTGGAGGTGGGTCTCGTTGGCAGGAGGGGTCTAAGGAGCGGAAGGTCTTGCGCCCTTCCTTTGGGACCATTTGGAGGCCCTCTGGGTGCAGGAAAGAACCCTGAGGAAATGCCAGTCTACTTCCTCATCCTGAAAAAAAATACATCAGAAGCTAGAGGACTTTGAAAATCGTCCCTCTGAATCTTGGAGAAAGAACTGCTAAAACCAAAACCAAATACCCTATAAGTGAAAGGTGATGGGTGCATCAAACTTTATTTGTGAAAATTCTAAGAATTATTAGCATATTACGTATTCTTTAAAAATATGATCTTAGTTGACTAAAGGGAATTGCAAATCAAAGTGACTATTTATTGCAATGGGAATAAGGGACCTGCCAGATTACAAAAAATATTGAAGGAGCCAGACATTTGAAACATGAGAGACAGCAGTAGATAAATACTGTGGAATTTTAATCCAAATACTGGAACCCAACTCAGAACAGAAGTTGGTGAAGAATTATTTTATAAACCCATTTTCATCATAACATGTGTAAAATGCAAATTCTGATCATTATGTAAATTAGTTACTCGGTGTAATTTACTTAATTCAAAGCACTTAATGCAGCGTGGTATGTTTTTTCCAAAGTGCCAGAGCAGACGTTTATTTTAAATTGTTTTTAATCTTGATCTTCCAGCCTGATTATTTAAAATGTTTTTCCCTTGTGTTTATTATTTTTTTTAATGGAAAGGAACAGAGCTTGGTGAGAAATGAAATATGTTATGAACAGCCGAAGCCCTCCCTTGTAAGGTCTCCAGAGAAGGGGGCGTGGGGATGGTTCACATGCGGGTACCTGAGTCTGGAAGGACACGCGCGGGTGTGGACGGATGCCCCCTGTAGACGCACCCACCAGGAATTATCTGGCAACGTATTTCCTTTGTAAAGTCTCATGGCTGGATCTGAAGCCTGTTGGAGCAGGAGGCTCCTGGGTGTTTTCTGCTCCTGTTATGGGCAGAAATTAGTTCTCTTTCTCAGAGTATTTTCAATGACCCACCGTCCCGGACCTTCAGCCACTTTGAAACGTTGGAATTCCCATCACGGCACAAGGGAGAGCTGACCTTTTTAGTCTCCTATTGTGCCATCTGTGTGTGGGGTTGGCGCCTCCCTTCTTGATAAGTCTCTGGAACAAGAGGGAGGATTTGCTCACTTGGGAGCCCCCCCTTGGGGACTCAGAAGCCTGGGAGGGGGCTGCTGGCTGAGCACAGGCTGTGCTTGGCGTTGGCTGTCATGGGTGCCCCTGGCTGCAGGAGCGCCGGGTGCGCATGGGGTGGGGTGGGGGGTGGGGAGCCCCGTGCAGATGGAGGGACTGGGCTGGGAGGGGTGTGGGGTAGGATCAGAACCCACAGCCCTGGGGGAGAGGGGTCCCCAGGTCAGCGTCTTGTGAGCTACCCCCTGAACTCGGCCTGGCCAGGTCGCCATGGGAAAGGTTGGGTCAGCTTTCGGGGGCCAGGAGTGCCACTCTGGAGGACGCTGAGAGCTAGGTAGGCTGTGACTGTGTCCTAGGACAGAGGCGGCCTCCCTCTCAGGCAAGACCCCCTCTGTGAGAAGGATCGGAGCAGGGTGCTGTGCTGCTGAGGGTGGGGAGACCCCACCTGAGGGTCTTCCTGCTCCCCTGAAGCCAGCTTTTGCCTGAGCCCTGGGGGGTGGGTGTGCATGCTCTGGGGCTGGGGTGGGGGGTGAGCTACACCTCCGTGACAGGGAGGGGCCCGGCTTGTACGTTCTGTGGATGGGCTGGATGGGCCACGGTCGGCGCTGCTCCTCCATGTGCTGAGCTCATGGGAGCCTTGTCTGTGCCTGCCTTTCTCCCAGAGATGTCCTCTATACGGCTTCATGGGTCAGCTGCAGTGCGTCAGTTCATTCATGCAGTGTGGTCTGCTGAGTGCCTGGAGGTGTGCCTCAGGGAGTGACCAAGAAATGGCAGGAGGAGCTGTGGTCAAGTGGCGGGGTCAGTCTTGCCTGAGGATGGGGAGCTCCTTGAGGACAGGGCTGGGAAGTTTTAAAAGCCTGCGGCTCTGATGCCCAGCACAGGTCCTGGCCTAAAACAGTGCTCAGGACATACCTGCAGATGGAAGGAAGGAAGAGAAGGAGGGAGGAGTGGAGGGAAACACATAGCTGGGCAGCTGAGATGTGGAGAGAAAAGGGGTCAAACGGATTCTGGGCAGAGGGAAGTGGCATTACTTTTGATTCGTACCACAGGCAGGAGGGGTTTGAGATGCCCTCTCCCCTACAGAAAGATCCAGCTTCCATCACAGCCTGTTTCTTTTTAATTTTTTTTTTTGTATGCTGTATTACAAGGGTCACATTTCATTCTTTTTCCATGTGAGTATCCCGTTATTGCGGCACCATTTGTTGAAATTTTGTTTGGTCTTTTCTTTCTTTCTTTGCTTGTTTTTTTCGGGAGGTGCATGGGCCAGGAGTCGAACCCAGGTCTTTCCACATGGCAGGCAAGAATTCTACCACTGAGCTACCTTGCACTCCACACGCCGCCCTCCAGAACCTGTTTTTGCAGCTGCCCCTTGCCTATGACAAAGACGGTGACATTTTGAGTTGGTGGTGGGGAGGGGAGTGGGCAGGAAAGGAGAAGTGCTTGGACAGAGGTCTTGAGAATGAACTTGAATTATGGGTAAACTACATCTGGGAAGAAATTCAAAGCGTATCTTTGGAGGCCAAATAAGAGAAAAAGAAAAAGTCCATAGACTCAAAGTTGGGTTTCAGCCTTTGGAAAACTTTCCAATAATCCTCCAACACTTCTGACTGTGAACTCCTGGCTGTGAGGCGGCCGCCTTCATACATATATATGTTCATTACAGATGGTAAAATATTCTTTATAAGTACTATCTGTGCTGGGGCCTTTCTTGGAAATTGGAAATAGTAGGGGAAGCAATTTGAAATGTGTTCTTTCGTTCCGATTGCTTTTCAGGAAGAAAGTATTTAAAATACCCAGTGACTCTGATTATTTTTCCAGGAGTGGGGGAGCACTCACAGCTATAACCTTAAATTAACCGCGCCCCCCCCCCCCAAAAAGCTTTTGCCTGGCTTCCTGTTTTCACCTGGGAGACCTTTGCATCACTTGGATACGTGTTCATTGTGTGGTTACTGGCATTGGGCTACGCTGACCTTCAGGCTGAATCTTGCTTTGGTTCAGTTGAGTCCTACACGCTTTTACTGCCCCGAGGCTGTGCTGAGGCCCTGGAACCCAGGAATTGGATAGAAAAATGAGGTTGACCTGGCCCCTGCTTCTCGTGGACACTAATTGTTCTATTTGATGAGGGCATTGATTACTTCTGATTAGAAGCATCTGACGTGGTCTTGTGGGCAGGTGTATTAACAGGTCTTGATGGCGGGATAGGACCTTCAAATTGGGAACATCCAGGCAAAGGGATGTGTGTATGTGTGTGTGTGGGGGGTGGGAGTGGGGGGTTGTCTAGGGAAGGGCGAAGAGCTAATTTCCTTGGAGCACAGGTTGCATAGTTGCTGGTGGTAGTTGAGGAGATGGCAGGACAAAAATAAAAACAAAGAGAACCCTGGGGCCGGAGACTCTCTTAGGCATCAGGCTGAGAGGTATGGAGTTTGGTTTGTGTACAGTAGTGAAGTCTCCGGAAGGCTTTGTTTGCTCCTCATTGATTGATTGATGCTTTTCAGGGCATCAGCGTCTTGGCCTCTTTTCCGTAGTCTTGGGTGTTGGTCCAGAGTTCTAGGGGAAGGAGCAGACATGCACTTTAGAGAGAGCATTCTGCTGGAATGCATTGGAGGCTGGATGCCGAGGTCAGGGGGACTTCGGAGGACACTTGTGGCATTCCAGGGAGGGGACCACGGAGCTGGGAAAGGACAGTGGAGGTGGCTTTGGGGAGGTGAATGCGGAGTAAGCGTCAGATGTGGGTGTGCGTGGTGTTGTCTTTCTTGGATCCCGACCGACGGGCAGCAGCAGGGACTTGAAGGTGAGCATGATGGGGCGTGCCAGCAGAAAGCACAGAACAGGCTGAGGAGGTGCGCGGGGGGCTTAAGGAATGGTGTCTTAGTTTGCCTGAGCTGCCATGACAAGTTCCACTCAGTGGAATTTATTAGCTTAGACACCAGGAATTTATTAGCTCATGGTTTTGAATCCTAGAATTCCAAAATCAACGTCGGCGAGATTGTGCTTTCTCTCCCCAATTTTTGCTGATCTGGTGCTGGCTGTGGCAGCCCTTGGGGTCCCCTGGCTCGTACCTCTGCCACCATGGCGATGTCCTCTCCTCTCTTGCTTCTGTGATTTCCGGGTTCCCTTTTAAGGCCTCCAGTAACACACCCTCCTTTGGTTGGGCCACACCTTAATAAAAGTAACATCTTCAGAAGGTCCTATTTACAATGGGTTCACACCCACAGGGGTGCAATTAAGAACAGGTGTGCATTGGGGTACAGAATTCAGTCGGCCGCAGGAGGAGGCTGGGGAGCAGGTGGGAGCAGGAGGGCCGCCTTCGCAGGGACCGTTCCTGGCCCCTCGCGCCCAGCATCTCCCTCCACCAGTGCACTCACCCTGTTGGAAATTCTCTTGTCTTCCATTTGTTTGTTTGTCCTGGCCTGTTCTCTAGCCCCTGCAATGTGAGTTCCATGACAGCAGGAAGGGCTCGTGGACCTTCTTCCCTAGGAGAAGGACAGATGGCACAGAGCAGGCTCTCAGGAGGCGGTAGGGGACGAGGGGACGGGTGAGTGTTGACAGGGAGCAGCCAGGGGCTCTTGGCCAGCTCTGGGTGTTGGAAAGATGTCTGGAGGCTGGATCCCTCGAGGGCCCAGCATGGGGCGGGCTGGGGGGAAGCCCTGTTCTTCAAGAACCTGTTTTGGGGAATCAGCACCTCCATTTCCTCAGAGGAACAGCCTTGTCCCTGTCCCCTGAGTCCCGGCGCTTCCTCCTTTCTTGGGGGAGAAGGAATCCTTCCTCTCCTGTCCCCACTTAGGCCTCTTTCCTCTAGCATCTCCCCACTGCCTCAGAGGGCCAGGGCTGGTGCCACGTGGGGCCCAGAGGTGCCCCCCAGCTGGCTCCCTTCCCCGGTGGGGTGGGTCTGCTTGGGGACAGCTGCATCAACTGTGGTGGCCGGACCGGGCAGCCTGTGCAGGGAAATGTCTGGGGAAGGCCTGGCAGGGTCAACCACTCTGCTGCCTGGGGGAGCAGCCCCAGTGTGCTCTCTTTCTGTCTCCCTCTCCCTCTCTCTCTCCATGCTGTTAATCTGGCCCCATCTCCTCAAGTGCAGCTGAGTAAGCGCTTCAGAGGGCCGAGGCTAGGAACTGACCTTTTCAGCCAAATGGGAGCGGACAGTTGTAGCCCAGGGCCGTGGCCACTGGGAGAGCCACCTTCAGCCTGCATCAGGTATTCCAGGTGTGAGGCGCCAGGTGCTGACAACGAGCCCAGACTCTCTGGTGGCTCAGTCCCACAAGAGGCAGCCTGGATGGAAGCTGGAATCGCAGCCATCGGGCTCTGTGTACCATTTGTCTTGTGGGTACTGGGGGTGGGTGTGTGTGTGTATGACTCAGGAGAGTGGCTGCCTGCCCCCAGCCCCTCATATACCCCGAGGAAGAGAAACAGTCTTATGTGTTGAGATGGGTCTAGGCAGAGCCACCCTGGGGAAGGGACTGGAGGGGCTTCCTGTCCCCAGCCTGAGAGGACCAGCCCTCCTGGCATGGTGCATGATGTCCCCTGGAGCCATGCTGGTGGCCCTGCCAGACCCACAGACCTGTGTGCATGCACATGGAGCCAGCCTGAGCCCTCCTGAAGGACATGCTCAGGTAAGCATGCAAAAAAGTCACACTTCTGCAGACCTGATCCATCTTTGCCTTGTGAAAGACACTTGCCTAAGAAGGTGCCTGGGAGAGGCGTGGGAGCTGCTGGATGGTGGGTTTCAGAATGTCAGCTTCATGCCTGCCCCTGGGTGGGCTCTTAGACCCTCGCCTGCTCTCCTAAGGTCTGAGCACCAGTGTATCGGAGCCAGGGCCAGGAGGTAGTGAGGACTGCTGGTGTCCGGGTGAAAGAACAGGGCTGAGGAAGCTGTCTGTGGACACGTGGCCTGGCCTCGAGGCTGGCTCACACTCTGCGGTCTGGGGACAGTGCCCAGCAGAGGTGTGGGTGGTGCAGCTATTCAACCTTACACTTAAGATTTCATAAGACACATCAGATAAAATGCATCCAATTACCTGGGCTTATCAGTTAGTTACTGCTGTGAAACCAACTGCTCCGTAAACGCAGTGGCTTAGAGCAGTAGCCATTTATTATTTTTTTATGAGTCTGGAGGTCAGCTGAGCTGTTCTGCTCCGGGCCCAGGCCTGTGCCTGCTTTCAGCTGGCCTGTGGCTGGGGGGGCTGCTGGGGCTGGCTCAGTCTTCTCCATGCGTCTCTGACCTCCTTCCAGCAGGTCAGCCTGGGGCTGTCTATTGCAGGGTCTTAGAGAGGAAATGAAGATGCACCAAACCTTATTCAAACCTCAGGTTGATATCGAGTTTACGGTTGTCCCACAGACCGGAGTAGGCCACGTGGCTGAGCCCAGAGTGGGTGCTGGAGGGGTTGTCAGAGCCACGGGCAACAGTGTGGGCAGAGGGGCCCAATGCTGGGGGCCTGAATGCAGCCAGTCTCCCATATTTGGTGACGACATTTGCACTGGGCTGGGTAAAATGCGGCTTCTTGGGTGGTGCAGTGCAATGGAACTTTCTGTGATGATGGAAATGATTTATTTCTTCATTGTCCAGTGTAAGAACCCTGTGTGGCTATAGAGCACTGGAAATGTGACCAGTGCAACCAGGGAACAGAGTTTTATTTAATTTTAATTAATTTCAATAGTCAATGTGCCTAGTGGCTACTGGATAGGGGTGGGGAGGGGCAGTCCTGGTCCAGGTGGAGCTGTTGCGTGCTCAGCCCCGGAGCCCACTGCTGTTTTCAGCTCCTGCCCAGCATGGAGGCCTTTCTGAGCTAACATTTGGTGGGTGTGAGCTGTGCTGTGTTCAGGAGGGGCAGGGGCTGGGGCTGGTACTAGCACTGAGGTTTCCTAGTTGGGGGCCCCCTCGCCTTGTTGCATTTCTGTACCTTGAGGCTCCTTGGCACATTTGCCCCGTTGCTCCCTCTGATCCACCAAGAAGTGCCAAAGAACCTCTCCTCCATTTTTCTTTCAAGAGACTTTGGGGCTCCAACTCTCCAGGGAAGGCCGCTGGGGATTAACTGGCCTCTCTGTAGATCGAGGGGTGCTCACAGCCCAGGGCCCTGATGTCTGGGGCCCAGATGCACTGCACCATGGTCCTTGCTTATTCCTCTGTGCCCACTCAGTGACCTTGGGGAGACCTGTGCAGGCCACCTTGTCCTGGTCCTGGGCTTGGAGAAGATGCCCTGGCAGCTCCTTGCTCTCTGGCTTGATGGGCAGGGCACTCTGTGCATGGGTGGGCTGGCGGGTCTGGGTACATGGCTGTGTCTCAGGGAGGAAGGCTGCTGATGTGCGAGCGTGTGGCCATCATGGCTGGCCTTGCATGTAGGTGCCACAGGCGTGAGGCCAGTCACACGGTTCCCACCTCCAGGAGACTCCCAGGTTCTCATTTGGGCATTACTGTGCCCCTTGGCCTGGACTGGTTAGATGGCTTCCCTGCACCTCCTAAGTGTAGGCCCCAGAGGCAGAGCAGGTGAAAGTCATAGGACTTAGGCTTTGCATTGAAGAGCTTCTCAATGGGAAGTGAAAGTGGCTGTGAAAAATGGTCATTAGTGATTTTTAACCCCCATTTTACTGATGAGCAAACTGAGGTGCAGAGGTTCTGGATGATTTACCTGAGTGTTTAACAACTATTCTAAGTGTCAGGGTTCCCATCAGGCTTGCAGACTCTAGTCCTGGGCTTTCCCCTGTGGTTGAGAACAGGGGCTGTGCTCACAGCCTCCCCCCAACCCTCATACCCCCAGCCATAACCGCCTCAGTGCCCTGCTCTTTCCCTGGCCCTTTGCTTGAGTGTCCACAGTGGCCCTTGTTACAGGCTAGCTGGACCTAAATTTCCTAGAAGCCTGAACGCCCCTGCAGCCACTGCCTGGTCCCAGCACACGTGGAACCCGATGCATTGGTGGAAGGGACACAAAGCTGAAGTTTGGGAGCAAAACTGGTTGGAGAAACACAATCTGGCTGAATTAACTGCGTTCACTTTGATTTTGTTCTCAGTGGCTGGATGTGCCAGGGTGAGCCACGGCAGTCCCCCGGGCACAGGCAGCATATGTGGCTTGTGGAGTCTGGGGCAGGCCTAGGGCAGCCTGCAGAAGGCCAGGCCCCAGGCCCCGAGAGCATAGTCAGGAGGTGTAGTTAGGAGGTGGGACTTGCCTCTGGGAGATGGGATGTAGGCAGGCCAAATTAAGGACATCCCATGCTTTGACGAAACAGCCAATTGGTTGAGACGTCAGGCTGCAAGTAACAGAAACCCAACTCAAGTTGGCTTAGGTGAAAAAGAAAGTTGATTGGCTCATGGAGTTGAAGAATGCAGGAGAAGCAGACTTCAGGCTCAGATGGATCCAGAAGCTTGAATGACGTCCACAGGACTGAGTCTTGCTTTTGGACGTACTTGCTATAGCATTGGCTCTGTTCTCAGGTGGGCCACCTTTTAGGGGAAGACAGATGGGTTCTGAGAGGAGATTTGTGCACTAGTTAAAAAAAAAAAAAGCACTAGCACTTCCCATAGCTGGAAAGTATAGATTTGGGCTCCAGACTCGCCTGGGAATTTATTACAGCTCCCCTTGCTCGTCTCTCCCCAGACTCATGTCCTGTATCATGACAACTGCAGGGAAAAAAAGTGTAAGTTTCTTCTCCAGGTGCTTCAGCCGCAGGACCCAGAATCTTGTCTCAATGGACCACCCTGGGTCATCTGAGCATCCCTGAACCAGTCAAGCTGTGACATTCTGATGGGCCAGGCTTAGGGGTGACATCCCCGTGGAAAGAGAGTAGGGGAGTGCTTCATTAAGAAAAGCCAGGGTGCCGTCAGCATGGCAGGAGCCCAGGCCTGAAACAAGACAGGGTCCCAAGCCTCAGGCTTGGGTTCCAAGAGCACAGGGCATTCAGCCACGGGCACAGAGCAGGCGTCGAAGGCTCAAACTGCGCCATGCCCTGAGTCTACGCCGGCTCAGTTCAGGGCAGTCGGTGGCCCCAAATGGCCAGGGAGGCTCAAGGAGCCTGAGCTTTGGAGAGCAGAGGGAGGTGAAAGGGAGCAGGCCAGAGACCACCAGCAAATGTAACTCTGCAGACAGAACTATGAGGTCTGGGCCTGCTGGATGAAAACAGTAGGGAGGGAAGTAGCTTTTATGGAAAAGGAGCTTGTTCTGGCCTCAGGACCAGTTGGACAGCGGGCTGAAGGCTGTTGAGGGACAATGGGACTAAATTGGGGTCCTCTAACCTCTGCCCATTGAAGCAAACTCAAGCCCTCTTGCCTGCCCACCTCAGCAATATCCTTGGTACATCCTGTCTCCTGGCCCCAGCCCAGGCCTCGCCGCCGTCTCCCGTGGCCTCAGAAGATGGTGGAGATTGTTCGTGGCCGCACCCTGTGCGATTGGGGAACGTGGGACTTGGACACCCTCCCGTGTCCCCTCCCTCTTAAAGACAGACTCTCTTCTCTCCTTCTCCTCCCGCTGCTCAGATATCCGTGGCCTCCAAAGCTTTCTGGACCGGGCTTCGCGGCTGGGCCTTGACGTGTCTTTACAAAAGGTGGACAGGAACATCAGCCACGTGTTCACCAGCCTCTTCACCACGATGAAGACGGAGGAGCTGAACCGGTACCGGGACACGCTCCGCCGCGCCATCCTGCTGCTCAGCCCCCAGGGAGCCCACGCCTTCATCAACGAGGTGGGTGAGCGGGCGCCGCGGCTGGCTGCCCCCGGGGAGTGCAGCAGAGCCTGGGGGGCTGGGGTGGGGGGGCTCCCGGGGGCTGCAGGACGCGATCCATTCATGCTTGACCGCAGCAGGCCTGAGGACGCACGGCTGCTCCGCCCCTTGTGGCCCACAAGGGGCAGAGTCCCAGCCAAGGGTTTTGTTCTCATTGAATCCCAGACTCTGGGAGGCTGGGGGGCAGCCGGTGAGGAAGCTTGTTTACAAGTCCGCTGCCTGAGATTTCTGCGGAAAAATTCTGGCCCGACATTATATATATATGTGTATACATTGCCTATTAAATTTTCCTCTCTGCTGACAGGTGTTAGCCTCTAGGGATAAAATAAATTTCCAGCTCTCTGCTGAAGAGGTGGGCAGCTCCACCTGGGGATTTGTTAGCACCTGGAGAAGATGTCTGCTGCATTTTGTTAAGTGACACATTGTGCGTGTGCTTATTATTATTATCATTATTATTGGTGTCTGGACTAATCAGCAGCTTTAAACACCTCTATTAGGGGTTAGGAACTTCTAAGGAAAAGCACAGCCAGCAGTTAAGCCAAGAATCCGTTCATGTGAGAACAGATAAGCACGATGCATGGTATAAACTGGTCGATCGGCGGCAGCTCCAAGGGGCTAATGGCAGAGGGCTGAGGAGCCAGAGTGGGCGGGTCTCGGTCTGGCCTGGATTCGGATGCTGGGGGCATGCTAGGAGTGCATGGACCGCGTGGACGGCAGGGTGACCGAAGGCTCCCGCTGTTTGCCTACACAACCCCAGTTCCCTCGTTGATCCTCTCTGATTGAAAGTAAAATGAAGTGCAGGGCGGACTCATACTAATTCCATTTGATGGGCTTTGCTTGCTCATCCTACATCTGCCTTCAATTAATTATTACTCACAAGGCCACCCCGGGCCCCAGGAACCAGCACGAAGCCCTCCGCCCAAGAACTTCATGTTCAGAACGATTAATTTGGTGCAACTGGCTGGCCGCGCTGGCAGGATGGGATGATCAGACGCTGGCCCACTGGTGGGCAGCAGGCAGCGATGTCCAGGACACGTTTACCTGGACCAAGCAGTTCATTTCAGTCATGGGCAGCCTTGGATTAGCCGCGCTAGTGTGTCTGGACTTTTCTCAGAATCTTTCCAGTGATGCGTTTGTAGAAGTCTGACCTGCTAAGTCTCCCCAGCCAGGGTCTGCTCCAACAATGGTGCCAATTCCTACCATCCCAGCTCATTCTCACCGTCTTGCCTCTCTCCTTGCTCCTTTTCCTCTACTGTGCTGTTGAGCTTGGGAGTGGAGAAACACTGGCTGTGGAGTTAAACAGATATGGGGTCAAGACCCAGCTCCCACACTCATGGTTTGTGCAACCTTGGGTGACCATCCCCCACCCCCAGCCTCAGTTTCTTCATCTGTAAACTGGGGATGAAGGAAATGGCAGACATGAAGCAGTTGGCACCGGCTTCTCAAGAAGCAGCTGTTCTCTTTTCACCGCATGTACTGATGCATTTCTCTTCCAGATGAATTCAGCTCCTTCCTCTGTTTCTAGGCCTTTGCAAGGATTTGACACACAGCCAAGACTGGTAGCCTGAAAATATTATTTCCAAGTGGTTAACTATGTAAACTCCAGCTCCGCGTTGGCCCACTGCCTTCCTCTTCCCCACACCGCATTTGGAAAGCCTTTGCTTTGCTGGGTGGGGTGGAGCTGGGTGGCTCCTACAGATGTCACCCTCAACGTGGGATGAGAGTGGTGGGCGCTGGGGGTCGTGGCCGGGGACTACAGGAAGGAGGGACCCTGGGTCTCAGTGTAAGGCCAGCTGCCCTTTCAGCTACCTTCAGCTGCCACCAGTGAGCATCTCTGTCCTGTGCCCTGCTGGCAAGGACGCTGTTGTGTCTTGGGGCCACCACCCACCTGGCCCTCTGTGCATGTCCTTTCACCCTCACACGGTGCAGAGGTGGAAACTGAGGCCAAACATATTAGATGACTTGGTGAAAGTCACACAAATAGCCACTAGGGGGGCAGGACTTGAGCCCAGATCTGGTCTACTCCAGGGCTCCCCGCCCATGCTGCTCTACTGAGAACAGAGAGCACAGGTTTTTTACATGCACTATCATGGGTAAAATAAGGCTGTGCTTGCCTTGTGCTTGCTCAACCGCCTCTGGCTAGGGTCTGGGAGGTTTTAAGGATGCATATGTCCAGAGAATGTTAAGGGAGCATCTAGTGCAGCTCATAAGCACAGTGGGGGAAGGACCATGGGTCTGGATTCGAGCATCAGCTGGGTGGCTGGCTGGTCCAGCTGCAGGTGCCCTCGGAGGGGCTGAGGCTGCTGTCCCTGCACAAAGGTGGGCTTTCACTGCCCAGGGAGATTGTCAGGGATTCTGGAGCAGAGTAAGTCAACCTCTTCTTTGCTATGACAAATGATGACAGATGATGTTTACAGGGGTGACCCAGTCCCAGGGCCTGTCCTGAATTTTATGGAATGCTAAACCATGTTACAGGGATGTAAAAAGGCCTCCTAACCCCCAGTATTGATGATGTGCCCCTCTTGGGCTCTGCAGGCGACGGCTTGGACCAGAGGGTGGGGTGTGGCTTAGACGGCTCCCCTTGCCCAATGGGTGCAGAAGATGGAATCTGCTTGAGCTCTTTTACCTTTTATTGGTGCAAATCCATGGCTAAGGCTGGCATGTTCACCGTTATGAGGGACATGTTCCTCCTCTTGATGGTCAGGAACCCACCTGGATGTCGATTTGCTGTGCTGGGATGCTGCTTCTTCAGGCGGGGTCCACGGCACGTGTAGCAGTTGGAGGTGGTTCTCAGCCTGGTGGGCACAGGGCGTACTGGCCCCCAGCCCAGGGACCTCCAACTTGTGCAGGGGCAGCTGGACACGGAGAGCCTGACCTTGTGATGGGCACAGGGAGCTGCAGCTGGCAGAGATACCGAGCCTCTCTGAGCCATCAGGCTCCCCTTGGAGAGACTGGGAGAGGGGGCGAGGGTGAGGAGGTGGCAGCACTCTATGCTCTCCTGGTGTCAGGGGCTGCTTCCAGGGGCAGCCGGGGGCTCGGACCCTGGAGGAAGCTCTTGTCCCAGCAGCACCTGCTCTGCTCTGGGCTTGCCTTGGCAGTGGAGGTCTCTGGGTGTGGGAAGGAGGCTCTTTCAATCACCCTCTGTATTCATTTGTTAAGCTGCTGGAATGCAATATACCAGAAATGGAATGGCTTTTTTTTTTTTTTCGGTTTTAAAATTTCTCTATCTTTTTTTAAAATATATTTTTATTGACAAAACATAACACTATACAAACACGAACATTCTAAATATATGAACATTCCATTCTTGGTATGAAATCAGTGACTCACAGTATCATCATATAGTTGTATATTCATCACCATGATCATTTTGTGGAACATTTGCATCACTCCAGAAAAAGAAATAAAAAGAGAAAAGAAAAGACTTCTACATACCATACTTTTTACTGCTCCCTCTCATTGACCGCTAGTATTTCCATCTCCCCAATATGATTTAACCTTTGATCCCCCTATTTTTTTTTCTAAAACCTTACCACTCCCATTCATTGATCATTAGTATTTCAATCTACTCAATTTATTTTAGCATTTGCTCCCGCTATTATTTGTTTATTTTTAATCCATATGTTTTACTCATCTGTCCATACCATAGATAAAAGGAGCATCAGACACAAGGTTTATGGAATGGCTTTTACAAAGAGGATGCAATAAGCCACGTGTTTACAGTTCTAATGCCTTGAAAGTGTCCAAATTAAGCTACCAACATGAGGTTACCTTCCCTCAAGAAAGGCTAATTGTGGCCTGGAACCCCTGTGTCAGCTGGGAAGGCACGTGGCTGGTGTCTGCTGGTCCCTTGCTCCTGGGCCCCATTGCTTTCAGCCTCTGTTTCCTATGAGGGTTCCTCATTTGGCGTCTCTGGGTCTTCGCTTAGCTCTCCAGGACAAAACTCGGTGTCAGCATCAGCCAGGGCCAGAGGGTTCTCTTCAGGTTCTGGCTATTTCTGTGAGTGCTTGCTTAGCACCTGGTCTGTTTCTGTCTTGATCTCCAAACGTCTCCGTCAGCTCTGAATGCTCTCCAAAATATTTTCTCTTTGAAAGGGTTCCAGTAAACTCATCAAGACCTACCTTGAATGGGTGGAGTCACATCTCATCTAATTAAAAGGTCACACCTGCAACTGAGCCTGTCACCTCTTCATGGAAAAATCTAACCAAAAGTTTCTGCCCTACGGTATTCGATCAGAATTAAAAGAAATGGTTGCTCCCACAAGATTGGATCAGAAATAAAACATGGCTTTTCTGGGGTACATAATACTTTCAAACCAGCACGTGCCCCTAATAGGGGAAGGAGGTGTGCTCATCTTCTCCTTGGCTGGGCCTTGCATTCTTCCTTGGCCCCTGGCTGCTAAAAGGGGCTCCAGTGGAGAGCGACACCCCTTGATGCCACCCTCCTGCGAGCCTGTTAGCCTGACCCGCCCGTTCGGGGCAGGTGAATGGGTGGGCATCCTCATCTCACTCCAGGGCCGCAGTGTCCCTGAAGCCATCGAGGTGACAGCAGGGGAAAGGGGCTGGGCCTTGCTCCTGGGAATCCCATCTGTGCCTGCTGAAGCCTTCCCTGCTCTGCTGTGGGTTCCTTCTTCCCTTTTTTCCAGCATCGAATGAGCCTCAGTACTGAGCCAACTTCCGTGCTGGA
Source organism: Tamandua tetradactyla (assembly GCF_023851605.1). Taxonomy (NCBI): domain Eukaryota; kingdom Metazoa; phylum Chordata; class Mammalia; order Pilosa; family Myrmecophagidae; genus Tamandua; species Tamandua tetradactyla. The sequence continues at coordinate 10,015,858 of NC_135339.1, forward strand.
CACTGAAGCTACTGACCATCTCTGTTCTCACGGGGCTCTGAATTTGGACTGACCAGAGCCCCTCACCCATAATCAGAGTCCCTCACCTGTACTAGCTGGGGTGTGTGTGTAAGGTCCTGCAAGGACACTGAGGATGGAGCAGTGCCTTCTGGTCAGGGAGAGATGGGAGTGATCACAGGGACAGGGGAAGCTCCCTGGAGTAGGTGATGCTGGGTCTTGGTCTACAGGGATAAACTTGTATTACCCCATGGTCAAGGAGGGTCTGGGGAGAGGTTTCTGGAGAGCCCCAATGTATCAAAGACTGTGGGTTGTGTGCTGCAGCAGAGGGTGGGTAGGGCAGGGCGTGGGGTGACTAGAGCTGAGGCTGCAGTGTCAGCAGTAAGTGTCACCTAGCCCAAGTGGGGGAGCCTGAACTTCAGGACCAGTTTGTTCTTGGAGTCTTTTTTAGAGTCTTATAGGTGAACAGTGTACAAATCATGTCAGCAATCACTGGCCTAGGGTGATTGGGGTATATATCTTTCACTATTCAGCCAGTTTTTATGGGAAGAACTTCAGTCCAAAATGGATTTTGGCACTACGGCTCATCTCTTCTTCCTGAGGGACTTCTTTCCATCCCTCCATCCATCTATCCCTCCCTCCATCCATTCTTCCATCCATCCCCCCATCCATCTATCCATCCATCCCTCCATCCAACCATCCAACCATCCATCCATCCATCCCTCCCTCCATCCATCCCTCCATCCCTCCATCCCTCCATCCATCTATCCCTCCATCCATCCTTCAGTCCATCCCTCCATTCATCTATCCATCCATCCCTCCCTCCATCCCTCCATCCTTCCCTCCTTCCCTCCATCCCTCCATCCCTCCAACCATCCCTCCCTCCATCCATCCATCAAGTACTGCTTGAGTGCCTACTACAGGTCAGGAATCACATCAAGTACTGGTGAGAACACAATGGTTCCTTCTCCCCCAGACCTGCCATGACATTGACAATTGTGGGTGAACCCCTGACTACAGTCCTACTCCTCTGGGTATGCCTCTTGTTCGTTGTATGTGTGTGTGTGGGGGGGGGGGCGGGGATGGGGTGTGAAGTGGGGGCAGGATGGCGGGTGGAGAAATCTCATGGTCTCTGTTTTTCCATCTCGCATTCGTTTTTTTTTGGGCCTCTGTCTCTTTCCTTTTGTTTCCTGTTTATTTTTTCCTCCCCTTCCCTGTCTCTTTTGTTTGGCTAGGAAGAATAGAAAAATTGCTCAGTTTTACGGCATTTGTAATATTTATGGAGAAGTTTTGACACTCCTTGCTCATAGTTCACAAGACAGACAGAGGCAGCCATCCTGGGACCTGGCAGCCTGACTACCATTTGTCTTTGTAGGTCCTGCAGGTGTTGGACACATCTGTTCTTCCCACTGGACAGCATACCCCTCCAGGGCAGGGACTGGGTTCACTATTTTATCTTTTGAGAGTAGCGCAAGGACTGTGGGCAACACAATGGCTGTTGAAGGAATGAATGAATGGATAGTTCCTATTCCTGACTTCCAATAGAAAGTACCTGTGCTAGGCTTTCCTTGTGTGTCCCTCAGCTTCCTTTCTGGAGGGTCAACAAAGTCCTGGGCCAGCCTATCTGCAAGGAAGCTGTGGTCTTAAAACCTCTCTTGTTGGGAGGGCTTGAGTTTGCTTAAGACCCTGCCTTAGAGGGAGGGCCATTGTGGCTCAGCAGGCAGAGTTCTTGCCTGCCATGCTGGAGACCCGGGCTCGATTCCTGGTGCCTGCCCAAGTGAAAAAAAAGTAACCCTGCCTTAGACCCGGATGAGCTGATGGATGGATGGAGCTGGGCCCCTCCTTCAGGTGGGAGTGTCGTGGGCCCAGCTGTGGCTCATGGAAGGGGAGAGGGTTACAGGGAACTTGTTTATTGACAATAAGCGGAAGTGCAAGCAAGTGTGGGACACTGGACACATACATGCACGGTGATACACACACAACCAACCGTCCATGTGCACCACCCAGGACAACCACACCTTTGGACTTGCACAGTCTTACACAGGCCTGGACACAGACTTACACACACACACACACACACACACTCAGAGAGCTAGGATAATGGTGCTGGTGGTGTCAGAGCCATCTGGGGAAGTCAGTGGGAAAGAATGATGGTTACTAAGGGACAGTGCAGCAGATGGCATATACCTTAGCAGTGAGACGGGTCCCAGGGATCGCTTTCTGTAGTGGGAAGGATGGGACAAAGAGCGGGGAGTGGAGCAGTCCTTTGTAGAATAGCTTACCATTGCCTTGAGAGTGGGTGTCGCTTTTAGCTCAGGCTAGGTGGAGTAGGCAAAGGGGAAGGGACAAAAATGGAGGTTGGGGGGCCGTCTACATTCCTTCCTGGCTGAGTTTTCAGACAAGGTATGTGGCTGGAGGCCAATTTAATCCCTAAGAGATGCACAGCCCGGATGAACTCCTGGCTTCAGATCAATGGCTTCTCAACAGTTTGCTGCAGTGAGGGAGGCTCCCACAGTTTGAATACAAAGACTGTGCTTTTTAGTTTTAATACATTTATAGCCAAGGTAAATTAAGTAATCACAAATGTTCTGTTGCCCCACATGATATACGCAAATACTTCTCACTCCAACACTGTAAATCTTTAGCAGATGACTTTATCTTTCAGAGCTGAGATAATTCTGTGCCATTTAAGTATCATTTACCAGAATATTTTAAATTACTAATTAATTATAGGAGATTAATTTTTAAATATGGCCCCACATTTGCATTTAATTATATCCTACTGTTTACGGATTTTAAACCTTTAGCACTTTAACAAAAGTGCGACAAGTCTCAGAAATTCCTTTTTTTTTTTCCTCCACAGAAATTCCTTGAATTGAGATCATGAGTAAGAGCTGTTTGCTAGAGTTTACTGTGGTAGATCCAGAGCTCAGCAGATACCAGGGGCAGCTGGGACTCGGAGCCCAGCTGTCTTGCCTGGGCCATTTGTCCCTGACTCCCCATGACCCCTGATGCTTTCCTTCCATGCCCTTGTTTGTCCTCCCAAGCCCATGCTTTGAGGGGAAGCCTTCCTGAGCTCCCTGCCTGGTGCTGACCACGCCCCTACCCTCTTCCCCCTGCAGCTCAGGCTATGTCCTGCAGTGCCTGCCCACATCTGGAGCACTTCCCTCTTGCCCCCTCATCACGGAGCCCTGTTGTAGCTCTGACTGCTTGTGTTGTGACCATCTGCTTGCACCTGTCTCCCGTGTGACCTGGGAGCTCTTGGCAGCAGGGCATGGTTTGCTTGGCTTAAATGCCTTTTCTGGGGCCTGTGCACTGTGGTTGGCAAATGGAAAGATGAAGCTTGGGATCCCAGGAGCCCTGACCCGTGACCCCACGCAGACATTCCTTTAAGACCCACAGCTGGAAGCTCCATCACCCTACGGGCAGATTAAATACAATCTTGGAGCTTCAACCAAGCAAGGGCACTGAGTAAAACGTCGTTTTGAAATAACTGAAGGTGCGATTTTTGATATTTCAAAAGAGCATCAAAGCCACCATCAAGGCAGAATACCTGACTCTTACTGGACTTTCTGATGTTTATTTTTTGGTGGGGAATTGCTTCTCTTTCGGGTTACATCTTGAATCGTGTCATATAGCATTTTCAGAGCTCAGAAGCGCTGAAGGTCTCAGTGTACTTGGGAGGCCTGTCTTTGTCCTTCCTGGGGGCACGGAGGGGGTCAGGAACCCAAAGCGTGGGTCTGAAGACACTTGGTACTCCTTCCTTCTGTGACTCATTAAATAGCTGAGCAAAGTATTGGGTTTCCCCTGTGAAGACTCCGTGACTTATTAGCAGGCAACTCCTTTGGCCGGGGAGGCTGCAGGCATGAGAAATAGACATTTTGCAAAGGGAAACAGCCTGTAGCAGCTGAAATGACTAACCTACCCTTTCTACTTTCCAGATCCCAAAGGGCATTCAGCCTGGGGTGCCTCCTCCCTTACCCCCTACCCCGCCCCCCACCCCGAAGTGATGAGTCAGCCTGTTTGTTGATTGAGAGGCCCAGTGGGGAGCCCTGCCAGGAAGCAGCAGAATTTCCCCGGTGCTTGTGGGAGGCTGTAGGAAGGCTTGGAGTGTGTGATGAGAGTTAGGGGCAAGGTGAGGTTATACAAATTGGTGTTAATTCACCTCGGAGAAGATGTCTGTGCAGCCCACCTCCGGTGCCATCCTCTTCCTGTGGTTTGCTCCCAAATGGAGCTCTCACTTAGTGCTGGAAGGAACAGACTTGGGCAGGAAATTAGCCTTGTTCCCTTATTACAGCAACCCAAGCTGCCAGTCTGCTTGGAAAGGAAAAGCCCTCTGCACCAGTTAGCTAGTGCCATGTAACAAACCAACCCAAACCTCAGTGACTTAAAGTAAGAAGTATTTGTCAATTACTCAGGGATGTCTGGTTAATAGGGTGGTTCTGCTGAATTGGGTCAGACCTGGTTGATTTTGGCTGGCCTCATTCATGTATCTTTGGTTAGCTGGCCATTCAGCTTGTTAGGATGGAGGTGGGCTGTCTACAAGCTGGGGTGATGCAGTGACTGAGCTGTGGGTATCTCATCAGCCAGCTCCCCATGCTTATTCCTTTGGCAACAGCAGAGTCTAAAGAGACCAAATGCAAGTACTCAGAGCTGTTTGAGGCCGAGGCTCAGAAGTGGCTCACAGGGGCTTCTACTGCCATCTCTTAGCCAAAGCAAGCTACAAGGTTAGCCAGATTGAGGGGTGGGGAAAAGAAACCCTACCCTGACTTGCGTGGAAACTGCCAAGTCAATGGCAAAGGGAGTGGATACAGTAAGGGGTGGAGAGTTGGGGCCATTTTGTAACCCATTGACCATAGCCCCAGTGGGCAGATAAGATTTCAGGGCAGCCTTCCAGAGAGGTCTGTGAGTGATGTGGGGCCAGGTGTCTCCTGGCGCTTCCTTTATTTCAACATCTCTTCACTCTGGGGTAAGGATAGTGAAAGGAAGTGTGTGCAGTGGAGGATGGCGTGGGACAGGACTCGATGTATCTACCTGCCATGCTTGTTTTTCATATAAAAAATTATTTTTTTCATATATTTATCGCAAAATTTGCCATTTTAATCATTTCCAAGTGGCATTCCAAGTTGTGTTACCATTACCACCATCCGTTACTGAAATTTTGTCATCATCCCAAATAGAAAATCTGTGGTCATTGTTGTAGTTTGCTAGCTGCCAGAATGCAACACACCAGAGACAGACTGGCTTTTAATAGAAGGGGATTTATTTCATTAGTTCTTCAGAGGAAAGGCAGCTAACTTTCCACTGAGGTTCTTTCTTACGTGGGACGGCACAGGGTGATCTCTGCTAGTCTTCTCTCCAGGCCTCTGGGTTCCAACAGCTTTCCCTGGGGTGATTCCTTTCTGCATTTCCAAAGGCCTGGGCTGAGCTGCGAGTGCTGAGATAAAGTATGCTGAGCTGCTTGGGCTGTGCTACATTGAGCGCTCTCATTTAAGCACCAGCCAATTAAGTCAGACATCATTCACTGCAGCAGGCATGCCTCCTAGCCGACTGCAGATGTAATCAGCAACAGATGAGGTTCATGTACCATTGGTTCATGTCCATAGCACCAGAGCTAGGTGCCTTCACCTGGCCAAGTTGACAAATGAATCTAACTACTATACCCATTAAACATCAACTCCCCATTACCCCCCATCCCCAGCCTGTGTAACAAACCACCCCAATCCACTTTTTCTGTCTCTATGAATTTCCTTCTTCTAGATATTTCAAGTAAGAGGAATTAGGCAGTATTTATCCTTTAGTGTCTGGCTTCTGACATTCAGCCTATTGTTTTCAAAGTTCATTCAATTTACACATGTGTCATAACTTCATTCATTTTTACAACTGAGTAATATTCTTCTGTATGGATTTAATTCATTTTGTTCATCCACTCGCCCATTGATAGACACTTGGTCAACTTGCTTTATTGAGACCCATTGACTCAACTGATGCCAGCAGTGCTGGGAGGCTTATCTCAGGGCACAGAGCCCGTGGGGGCTTGGCACGTTGCTCACAGTTCCATAGCTGAACATTGACAAAGCTGGGATGTGATTTGGAACACGTTGACCCCAAAACCCAGCTCTTTTCTACCCTGTCATTGAGAGGATTCAGACCAAGGGGCAGCCCACTTCCTCTGGAATGTGATAGAGGTAGGCTTGGTGAATGTCATGGTTGAGGATGTGGGGGCATGGTGGGGTGGACCACTCTGAGTAGCCCGCTGGGGAATGGGGGATGGTGTACACCCCACAGGGCCTTCTCTGCCCACACTCTGCAGAGGGTGCTGGGGGCTGGGAGGGCTGCCTGGACCTTTCCTTTCTTCAACGGTGGAGCTGTGTCCATGGGGCCACCTTGCCTGAAAGTGCCTGAGGGCTGTTTAGTGGGACAGGTCTCATCTCGCAGGTCAGTGGAGGCAAGGGAAAGGGCTGAGTTCCCAGCACAACTACTCCAACCCTCTCCCATTTCCTCACCATGAAGTGTCAGGTTGACTTGCTGCCTTCTCTGAACTTTGGGTCCCCATCTGTACAGTGGAGTTAGTTATATGTGACTCATATAATGTTGTACTGGGAGCATCATGGGATGAGGGGCTCCCCCTTTCCCTTCTCACAGTGTCTAGCACATGGCTGGACATATACTTAGTCACTGCTTTGGGAGTGAGGAATGGAAGAATTTTAGAAAAGGTAAAGCTAGGAGGCATTGAGGGAATGGATGAAGGTGAAAAATATCTTCCGTGATTCAGGCTGAGTTTGGTATTCCAAAATTTGAAACAGGACAGTGGGGACTCTGATGGCAACGTGGAACTGGGGTGGCTTACCCAAGGAGAGCAGTGGGCATGGTAGACGGATGGTAAGAGGCTGTGTCTCGTCATTTCTCAGCTGGTTCTGTGTGTGGTGTCACGTAAGCCTTTCCTACACCCAGTGTGTTACCTGTGCATCTTCAGTAACTGTGTGCCATGAGTGGTAAAGGGGCAGGGCAAGGAACAGGGCTGTGGTAAAGGGAAAAGATAGCCTACAGGATGGCAGAAAATATTAGGAAACCACATATCTGTGAAAGTTTAATGTCCAGAATATGTAAAGAACTCCTACAACTCAACAACATAAACACAAACAGTCTGATTAGAAAATGGGCCAAGAGCTTGAATAGACCTTTCTTCATAGAAGATATGGAGAAATGACACAGTGGTTGGAATTGTAGGGACCCCAGAAAATCTTGTTCTTAAAGCTAATCCTTTCCTGCGAGTGTAAACCTATTGCAAGCTGGTTTTCATGAGGTTACTTCAGTTAAGAGATGGCTCAGGGTGGGATCTTAATTCTCTTACTTCTCAGAGTGGGTCCTTTATAAGAGAATGAAATTCAGACAAAGAGGGAGAAAGCCATGGGCCCAAGAATCTGAAATCAAGAGGAGGGAGAGACCAGCAGGCACCACCATGTGCCCTGCCGTGTGACCGAGGAGTCCCAGATTACCAGCAGCTGGTCTCCAGGAAAAAGCATTGTCGTGATGAAAGCTTGATCTGGACATTTTTCTCAGCCTCAAAACCGTAGGCTTGTAAGCTAATAAATTCCCATTGTTAAAGCCAACACATTTTATGGTATCAGCTTTTATGCAGCCTAGAAAACGAAAACAAATGGCCAGTAAGTACATGGATAATGCTCAACATCATTATCCATTAAGGAAATGCACATCAAAACCACAATGAGATACCATTTCACACCCACTTGAATGACCACTAGTAAAAAAAATAAACAAACAAAAACGGGAAGTAATGTGCTGATGAGGATGTGCAGACGTAGAAATCCTCATGTATTGTTGGTGGGAATGTAAAATGATGCAGCTGATGTGGAAAACGGTTTGGTGGTTGCTCTAAAATTTAGGTGTAGAATTAAAACACTGGCATATGACCTGGCAGTCCCACTTACTTCTAGTTATAGACCCCAAAGAATTTAAAGCAGGGGTTTGGACAGATATCTATATAGCAACATTTATAACTGCATTATTTACAATATACAAGAGGTGGAAGCAAACCAAGTGTCCATCAACAAATGAGTGGATAGACAAAATGTGGTATTGACGTACAGTAGAATATTCTTTTATCAAAAGGGATGACATCCTAGAACATGCTACAACATGGGTGAATCTTGAAGACATTATGTTGAGTGAGATAAGGTAAACACCAAAGGGCAAGTATTGTATGCCGTCACTGATATGAAAGCACTAGAATATATAAATTCTTAGAGACAGAAAGTAGTTTACAGGGTGCCAAGAGCATGGGGGTGGGGTTAGGGAGTGGGGACTTAATGCCTAATGAGCACAGAGTTTCTTTTGGGAGTGATGGGAAAGTGTTGGTAATGGGTGGTGATGATCACATAACGTGATGTAATTAACCCCACTGACTGTATACATGAAAGTGATTAAAATGGGAAAGGTCATGTTTTATATGTGCCACCGTAATGAAAGTTAAAAAAGAGAAAGAGAGAGGGATAGGGTAGAGGATCCAAGCAGCCCCCTCCCTCCTTGACTCTACCTATTTTCTTCTCTGCAGAACTTGCAGAGGCTTTCAGATGCTTACCTGGGAACGTGAAGTTTGGGCTGTTGGAGGCACAAGGGAAGGGAATCATTTTTGAGACAAGTAGATGTTTGGGCACATCCCAGCTCTGCTGCTGGTGCATCTTGTTGAGTGTTTACTGGTCTGCAAAATGGGATGACAGTGCTTCTGCAGAGTTCAGTGAGTAAAGCTCAGGAGAGGGCCCTGTGGGATGGAGGCGTGGCAACTGTGGGCAGCTGGAGGACACAGCCTGAAGGGCTTTCAGGCAGAGATCGCCCCATACAAAGAGTGACATAAAAAGATAGCGATTTGGTGGGGGTGCCAGATGAGAGGTGGTGGTCAGGGAGAGAGGCGTGCAAAGGAGCTGGGAGCATGGGATAGAACCGGGCAAGCCAGAGCTGGCTGCAGCACATTTTGGGCAGCTGAAACAGCAGGTGCATGGGGCCTGAGGCTGGAGTCAACATTTTGCATGTTGGAGGCTGGGCGAGGAGAAGGAGGAGGTGTGGTACATGGCAGCCGGTGGGAGGTGACTCAGGAAGGGCCCCCGTGCCCTCCCAGGCCATTGCAGGGATTCGGGCTCATGGGGAGTCAGTGGCAGTTTTGTGAGCAGGGCAGCAGCGGGATGTGGAAAGGAGCCAGAAGAAAAGTGTCATCTCTGCCATTCCCTGACTCCACGGGAGATTCTAAGAGGGTGGCAATTCATGCTTGTCAGGTGAAAGATAGCCGGTACGCGTGGAGCCGGGGAGGGACACTCTGCTTGCGGGGACCCCAGGAAGGGCACAGGCCCCGAGAGGGGGCCCCCCTGGGGGTATCCCATCAGACAAGCCCCTGCCTCGTACCAGAGCTACTGTCTCTCCAGGGGAACTTGCCGGACGAGCCAGCCTCCTGGCAGCCATCCACTGTGGCTTCCTGCGAACCGCAGGCAATCAATCTAAAGAGCTTTGCACTTATTAACGTGTGTACAAAGGCACCTGCCCTGCTGCTCCAAGGACTCTTCTTCTGGCAGGGCCTGAGAGAGGACATACCCTTTGCAGCACATCTTTCCTCTTTTGTTCTCCAGGAAATCCGGGCAAGCAGTGGACACCCTCCGCTTCCTCCCACCTCTGTGGCCCCGGGTTGTTACCCTTCCACTCTTCAGCACCTGGAGGCTCTAGGCAGCGGCTCTGTAGCCTCAGCGGTGATCTCTACTCCCTGTGGTTAGGGCTGCAGCCTTCCCCATAGTACAGGGTGGTCTTAGGTAGGGCCCCCTTCTCCTGCTGAGCTCCAGCAGACTCCAGTGCTTGTCTCCACCGTTCATTCCAGATCCCCCAGGGACCGGGCGGCGTTGGGGTGGGGGCAGGACGTCATTGCACATGGCCAGAATCATCACATTATTTAATTCAAAATTTAAGCCATTTCCCGGTCTTCCCCATGAAGCTTGGGTCCTTCAGTCGTGCCCGCTGTGAGGCCAAGTCCCTGGACTCTGGATTCAGTCACTGCCTGGGAGGCCCATGGGATGAGGCCAGGGGACGGGCACTAAAGGGCTGCAGCAGGCCAGGCCCCCACGGCCCCAGCCTGGACTGTGCCTTGCCTCCCACCCTCTTCCAGGTGCTTCAGGAACCCAGATCGGCCCGCAGGTCCATGCCATCAGGGGCCACAGTGCAATGGGGGACCTAGAGACAAATTAATATATGGTGGGGGGTGGTGACTTTTCTGTGTAATGGGGAACACAGTCTGCACATTCAGTTCAGTGGCCAATTAAACAAAAATCAAGACTTTTTTCCTGTTCATGCAGGCACAGGGCTGCCGCCTGTGGCCTCTCTGCTGATGCTGCTTTGGACTCTTTCACAGCAGGGCGGCCCGAGGGTGGGGGGACCTCTTGAGCAGCTGCCCCTGGCTCCTGTCTGAGTGTTCCAGTGAGCCGGGAGGAAGCTTGGGCCTGTCTGTTCCATCAGCCCTGGCTCCAGCCACAGCTGAGAAGGGAGGTTCAGGTGGGGCACCTGTCTTGCAGTTTGCTTTTGCAGTTTGAGCATGCGTGGTCCCCCCCATTTGAAAGTGACCTGGTGGTGATTGATGGAAAGTGATTTTTTAAAAATGATGGGACAGAGTGAATCACGGTCACTGTGAGACTCGGGGTCAAAGCAAGTGGCTTAGCTTGTGAGATGGCTGGAAGAGGGGGCAGAGTTAGAGGGATGGAAGCCCGGGGGTTGAAGAGGGGGTTTCCCAGTCCCCTGCCAGTGCAGTGTCCCCTCCTTGTCATGGCTCCTAGTGGTGGCTGTTTATGTTATGGAGGAAACTGAAGTCATGAGGGATGTGCGACTTGGGTACCTCCCAAGGGGCCTGAACAGATCCCTTGAGAAACTTCTCTGCCTAAGGTACTTGGCTCGGGGGGAGCAGGGCCAGCTGTGGTGGTCTGCCCTTGAGCAGGTGTGAGATGTTCCCAGCCCAGGCCCAAGGGTGCCAGGAGCCCAGCCCCCAGCCAGGCAGAAGGCACGCTGCCTGGAGGCGAGTGGCAGCCGGCAAAGCAGATGTTCTCCTTGGCGTTTACCCCATGGCAAAGGCACTTCTCATCAAAAACTGGGATTTCTAAGCCCATTAATCACAGAGTCTAGAATAGTAACATTCCAGGTGATACTTAATATTTATGCTCAAACTGGCCATACTTTGACATTAATTATCCTGTCATAATTAAATCTAGTAATCCGTTACATCGCCATATAATGGGATGTGGTTATACAGGACCCAAGTGAGCCTAATGGAGTTCTGAGGAGTAGAATTTATCATTTAAAACCCAGTAACCAAAGCCCTGGATTACTGGCCGTGAGCATTCACCCACCTCTTCTTCCTAGATGTTTACTCGTGATTAAGTAAACGTTGGTTGAAGATTGACCCTAGAGATGCAAAGAGGTGAGCACCATGCTGTCCTCCGGGAGAATAAATGACTGGTGACAATACAGGACAGATAGAGGAACAGGGGCTATTGGAGTGAAAGCCAACACATTCATCCTAGGTTGGAGGAAGGTTTTCTACAGGAAACTGTCTGTCTGAGCTGGGCCTTGAAGGATAGGCAAGAGTTAACCAGGGAATAGATTGAAATAGTAGTGGTCAATGAGAGGGAGGGGTAAGAGGTGGGATATAGAAGTTTTTTCTTTTTATTTCTTTTTCTGGAGAGATACAAATGTTTTAAAAATGATCATGGTGATGAGCACACGGCTATGTGATGATATTGTGAGCCATTGATTGCACACCATGTATGGACTGTATGTGTGTGAAGATTTGTCAGTAAAAGTATTTAAAAAATAATAAAATCAGAATTAAATAAAAAAAGAAGAGTTAACCAGGGAAGACAGTGGGGGAAAGGGCCCTCCAGGTGAGGAAACAACAAGGACAGGAGCATGGAAGGTAAGAGTGTGGAAGCTGGAAGAATGATGCTTGAAGGAAAGAGAAATCAGCATTTCAATATGGCGGCATTGAGACAGGCATGAGAAGGGAGAAGAGGAGGCAAGGCTGGGAAGGACCCCGTAGGCCATACCAGAGGCTGGAATCAATTCTGAAGACTAGTGAGGTCATTATAACATGGCCTCCTCACACCACCATCACTACTACCGAGGCTGGCCGTAGGAGACAGAGAGGCTGGAAGGGGTGAGCCATAACACAGAGTCCTTGGGGAGGGGGAACACTTTTGAAGGCTACTTTGAAAGTATAATCTACAGAATGTAAGGGGAGACTCTACTTTTCTCACTTTCTGTTTTAAATAAACTCTTAATTTGAGAATGGTTTTAGATTAACTGAGAAGTTGTGAAGCCAGTACAAAGAGTTCCTTATGCCCACACCCAGTTTCCCCTCTTATTAATCTTTACAATCATAGGCACAATTGTCCCAGTTAATGAGCCGATACTGATACATAATAATTAACAAAAGCCTATATTTTATTCCTATTTCCTTAGTTTTTATTTATTGGCAATTTTTTTTTGTTGTTGTTGTTCCAAGAGCCCATTCAGGATACATTACATTCACCACTTGGTTGTCAGTTTCATACCATTTCTTTGTTTGTGAAGGCCTTGGCAGTTTTTTTGTTTTTTAACTTTTTTTTTTGTTGTGAAATATAACATATATACAAAAGTGATAAATTTCAAAGTACATTGTAGCAAGTAGTTATAGGACAGATTTCAAAGTTTGGTGTGGGTTACTATTCCACAATTTCAGGTATTTCCTTCTAGCTGCTCTAAGACACTGGAGACTCTACAAAGAAATATCAATATAATGATTCAATAGTCATAGTCATTTGTTAAATCCCATCTTCTCTGTTACAACTCCTTCTCCTTTGATCCTTCTCCCAATCTTTAGGTATATTTGGGCAATGACCATTCTAACTTCCTCATGTTGGAAAGGGGTGTTGACATTATGGGGTAGGGCCATGCAACTGGTTGATGGTCTTGGAGAGACTGGTAACTCTTGTGTTTCAGGATCTATCTGGCTTAGGGACCATATGCAGAATTTAGGTCTCTGAAAAATAAACTTATTGAGTGAAACTTTTGTGGACTCTCAGATAGCAGTCTTTGGCAGTTTTGAGGAGAACTGGCCAGATATTTTGTAAGATGTCCCTCAACTGGGATTTGTCTGATGTGCTTCTCATGACTAGATTGGGATCGTGGGTTTTTGGAAAGAAGCCCACAGAGGTAACGTGCCATTCTCATCCCATCCTATGAAGACTACACACCATCCACACCATTTGTCGCTGTTGATGACTTTGATCACCAGCTGAGGTGGTATTTGTCAGTTTTCTCCACTGTAAAGTTACTCTTTCCCTCATTTCCACACTGTACTCTTGGAAGGAAGTCACTACCTGCATCCCACACTTCAAAGGAGCAGGGAGTTTTGCTCCACTTTCACTTTCTTTGAGGCTGGAGAATTTATATTCATTTATTTGGAATTGTTTTGGCATAGGAGGTTCCAATTCACTTTTTGTAGGAAAAACTATCTCAGTAGTGGCCTGCGAGGTCTGTGGTGGTGGGGGTGGTAATGATGGAGAAGTTGGCAGGAGAGGACTCAGTTTCTTTAAGAATCATTCTTTGGACCATCATTCTTTGGACCATCTGGGACCTGTGGGCCTGGCTCTAAGGGACAGTCTGCTTGGTGGTGGGTCAAGAGCCTGTTTTGCAGTTCTCCTTTGTGCATATGGTGCAGCCTCTTCTGCTGGTCCACAGGCCCTGGGCACTTGTGTTTCTTGTGGCCTCAGGCTTCTTTCCCCATTAGATGAAATTCAGTTCAATTCAGTTCACCTCAAACCTATAAATGTTTTTGCATGTGGATTTTTGCATGTGAGTCAGACCTGGGCTGACCTCTGGAAATAGGAGGGTGAGTGGACATGCTATCAGCCCTGGAGAAGCCCATGACTTGTGGATGACTGTCTCCCCAGCATAGCCAGTTTCCAGCCTTCTAACTCCCTTGCTGGCTAAATAATGATCCCTGGAGATGTCCATGCCCCAATCCCTGGGACCTGTGAATAAGTTACCTCACATGGCAAACAGGACCTAGAGGGTGAGAGTAAGTTCAGGGTCTTGAGATGGGGAGATTTTCCTGGATTATCTGGGTGGGCCCAGTGTCATCACAAGGGTCCTTACAAAATGGAGGCAGGAGGATCAGAGTCAGGGAATGAGAGGTGATGATGGAGGCAGAGGTTTGAAAGGATGCAGGGCTGGGAGCCAAGGAATGCAGGCAGCCCCTTGAAGCTGCAAAAGGCAAGGGAAAAAGTCTCCTGGAGCCTCCAGAAGAAATGCATCTCTATGCACACCTTGATTTTAGCCTGGTAAGACCCATTTTAGACCTCCCAATCCACAAAGTTTGTATAACTTGTTACAACAGCAGCAGGAGCCTGATACAGCCCCTCTGTGGGATAAGTTAAGTTGGCCTGATTTTCCTGCCCTGTATTTTCCAGCTGCTTGGGAAGGCAAATTCCACCCCCGAGGCTCCTCCCTGTTTGCTCCTTTGGGGAGAAGTGGGAGAAAGCAGCATTATTGCTTTTTTGGGTTTTTACATGCCAAATTCTAAGGGCTGCCGGCTCGGACATTGCCAAAGGGCCTCGACCTCAACATTAGAGGCTCAGTCTTTTCCGAACACCTGTTTCTCATGTTGCTTTAGTGTGTTTTGGTGAAATAAAAAAAATTTGAAAGCACAAATTGACTCTGGCCAAGAAGATGACAACTGAGTATGGACGGCTTTTCCCTGTTTATTCCTGAGCTGTTAGAAGATGTACCAGGTTCTGGTCTTGCAGGCTTACAGCACGTGGGCCCCTTCCAACAGGCATGTTGAGGATGGGACCCACCAGGTGTAGTGGGGCAGCTGGCTTGGTGAGCCCTTCTTGGGAGGTAGGTGGGAGCCCTCGGCAGGGTAGCATAGCAGATAGATCTGGAACCAGCCTCCTGAGTTTGAATTCTGGCTCTAACACTTACTGTGGGCTCTCAGGTGAGTGCCTCACTTTTGTCACCTGCAAAGTGGGAGTAAGGATATTACAGATCTCTTGGGTGGTTGCAAAGCTTAAATGAGTTAATACAAGTGAAGCACTCCAAATGGTGCCTGGCACAGGGCAAGCCTTTACCTCAGATGCATTAGCTGTTATTTTTAACATAGGCAAGAGAGCCTTATGATTTCAGGAGCTAAACAATAGATTTTGGGTTTTCATTCATTTGTTCATTCATTTATTTTTAATCACAGTATAACTGGTGGTGGCTCAAGTCCCAGTCTCTAGGGAAAAGACATATTTGTGAAAAAAAAATGAAAAGTAATTACATGCAAAACAGTTTACTGGTATCATTTGGAGAATGTCAAAGACGATTCAATCATAACTCACAGCAATACTTCTTAGAATATTCTTTCTCTATTTGGTCTCCCTCTCTTTCCTTTTATCTCTCACAAGCTGCTGTCTCCCTGAACTCCCCAGATTTGTCACCTTTCACAGCCCGCTCTGCACTCTTGCTTCTCCTTCTTCCTCCTCTTTCTTTTTGCCCTTGTTTGTTTTATTCCCCCAAAACCCAGCATGATGGTTAACTTCGTGTCAACTTGACTCGGTTGTTCGGCCAAGCACTAGCTCGTTTGTTTATGTTGAGGGTATTTTGAGATGGGATTTGCATATACAGTCATTTGATTGCATCTATGATGAACAAAAGAGATCACCCACAGCAACATGGGAGTCTCCTCATCCAATCAGCTGGAGATTCTTAAAGCCAGAATTGAGGATTTCAGAAGTCAGAAGAGGAATTTGGATTCAATTTCAGCATTGATTCTTGCCAGAACCCTGACTAATATACCCAGAACTCAGCCTAGGAAACCTGAGGAACTGGAATCGATGCATGGCTGATATTGGACTCCTGCTGGTGGGCTGGGATGGAGATCAAGTTGGTCAATTCAGATGTACTTCTGTCCTGCTATATGCTCATTTTGCACATCTGTGCCATGCACCTCCTATGTGAGCGCCTGTACTAGGCAATGGTTGTGTGCAGGCTTATCACCGAGCCACTTCCTGGAGGAGCCTGCAGAGTGGACTCTGCGCTGGTGCGTGGCTGGGAGAATAAAGAATGCGAATGTGCCTGTTCAGCCAGCTTCCAGCCAGACGGACCTGAGTCAGACGATAGACTTGGGGAACTGAGAGGAGTTCAGATTTGGGCTCGAACTGGGGCACTTCAGGGGCCTTATTTTTTCTGAAGATACAATGGCAGAAAGAGTAGAAAATACTTCCACACTGGACAAGTCAAAAATCACAGGCTCCTGCCTGAACCACCAGGGGCCGTTGATCATGGTGGCAAGAAGGCAGGCGATGCCATCGATCACGTTTGGATTAAACTCCTTCAGACCCACAGCCTGCAACAAGCTCCCTGAGCCTTGGGTTCCTCAACCAGGGGAAGGCATCACCCTACCCTCTGCATAGGGTGTGGTGAGGACTGGCTGGGATGGATAGCTCGGGTGAGGTTGGCTCTCTGTGACTGCTGCTTCTCTCCCCACTCCCTTCCTGCTTTCTTTGGAGGCCTGTGGATTCTCCTGGGCCACAAGCCTAGTCCTACCATGATCAGTCCCATGGAGATACCCCACCTGAAACCTGTTGCATTCACCTTAAAAAGAATCCCCACTTTATAGTGAACGGACATACATGTTAGTCTAGCGTATGGTCTGTCCATAACCACGGCTCTGCCCTGGACAAGGTGCTGTGGGGCCCCACCAGAGAACGCATCTCTTTTGACCTGGCCTGGAAAAGAAGGCAGAAGCAAAAGAAGCCAAGATGCATGTTGATAATGGCTCATGGACTCAGGAACTTAGAAGGGTGCTTGTGTCTCCACCGTCTGGGTTCCAGCAGGAGCCTCTGCTTGCACACCTCTGGAGACGGTGAGCTCACCATCTGTTCAGGAAGCCCATTCTTTTGGTAAGCTTGGGATGAGGCAAAAATCTACCTTATGGCTTTGCTGCAGCCACCCTGGATCAGCACTCTGGGGCTACTCAGCAACTCTCCTTTCTCCATGCCAGCTCCTCAGTGGAGGCTAGCATGCCTTGTGCTCCTTTTGGGAAGCCAAACCCAACCATGCCCTCCACAAGTCTGAGAACATCAGTATTTAATGAGTCCCTCCTGTCTGTTGGCCACTCTGCAAGGTACTGGGGTATAATGGGGACCAACACAGGTGAAATCTCTACACATGTAGAACTTATATACCAAGTGAGAGAGGATGAAGAAGAAAGCAAGATGATGTCAAACGGTTCCATGAAGAAACCAGACCAGGATGACCTGATAGGTAGGGGGTGGCTGGGAGGCCACTTTCCACTGTGTGGTCAGCTGCTCTGACTTTTGAGCTGAAACCCTTTTGATGAGAGTCCACCCTGCAAAGGGCTTTGTTTGGTAAAGGAGACCTTTGCCATTGCTGTGGCCTCAGAGAGGGAACCCACCTGGCTTCCTGAAAGAACAGAAAGAATGCCTTTACAGGTGGGGCTGTGCAGGAGTTGAGGAGAGGGCTCCCTGGGGAAGTCAGAGAGGGGCCACAGCACGTGGGACTCCCTATCCCTGGGTTTGGGTTTAATTTTATGTGTGATGCAAATTCATTGGAGGGTTTTTACAGAACAGTGGCATGCCCCGCTTCACAGTTCAGAGTGGAGGCAGAATGAGCATTGTTTTATGCATTACGCGAATATGATTCTTAAAGACTAGCTTTGATAAGTTTTGCACAAATCAAAGGCTAAAGGTCTGCTCTCTTGCATGGCCTCAAAAGGCAGGACTGGGATTGAAGGGGGCATCTGAATCTCAATACTGCAAATGCCCAGCAATTAGGGGTGTTTTTGACTCAAGTAAAATTTGCATGTCTTTTTTTTTCCTTCCCCAATTTTGGACAACTCTGGCCTATGCAAGACCTGCACACCTTGGCCAAGACCCCCAAGTTCTGAGCAGGGAGTAGAGTGCTCCCAAATGCCATCTCATCAGCGATCCCCAGAGGTGCTCAGTTCTAGTGATGTGCCATTAGAAAACGTATCAGTGGGAACTGGTCTTTCCTCTTCATCAGCCTTGCTTTTACATTGTAGAAAAAGTCTGTCTTCGACAGGAGGCAAGAAGGAGCTGAGATTTTAAGCCAGAGCACTGGTGGCAGACACCATGCTCACCGCCCCCACACCCTACCCTCCTCGGCCACAGTTGTCATTAATCTGTATTTCACTCTTGCTTTCCTCCTTCACTTGCTGTTTTTCGTTTGTTGAGAAGGATCCTCTCTGTTAGCGCATTTGGAACCTATTTCATTGCAGAGGAGAAAGGAACAATACAGGTTTTCATCTCCGACTAATTATGTCTCCAATACACTGACGCTAAATAAAACCAAAGGGAAGGTAATTGGAAATTCTTGACATGACATTCACAGCTTTGAGAAAAACAGATATTCACTTGAGTTGCTGGGAAGACAACACATATCCCTGTGGCTAGCCAACGTGCTCTGTTCCAGGAAGTGGGGAGTAAAGAGAGCTGGGCTACCTCTCATCCTGAAGAAGCATCGTGACGATTCTCTGCCGAGTCCACCTGTTTCTGTTGGTCTGGCCTGTGGGCTGGGGGCTCAGATCACAGCACTGTGTCTCCTTTCCCTCACCCTGGGTATCCAACCTGGTGCTCTATCTTCAAGGACTACTCCTTTGATAAGTCATCTAAGCCCACTTAGTGGCAGCAGACAGGATCTACCTATAACCTTGCCTCTGCCTTTTGCAGCTGTGAGAATTTAGACAAGTAACGTGGTCCCCGAGAGCCCTCGCTCATCTGTTAAATGGAGATAACATTTCCTAGCACCTCCCAGAGTTCTTGGGAGAATTCAGTGGGACAGTGTCTGAGACCAGATTCAAGCTGGCCCTAAGCATGAGTGAGTCTTCTCATTTTGATTTTTTTTTTATTACCTCCTTACCTGGCATGACTGATTGGCCCAGCCAAACTTTGACTTTTGCTAGTTTGCTGGTATGGTTAACTTCTTGTGCCAGTTTAGCTAGATGATGGCATTCTGCTGTGTGGTGAAACACTGGCTTGGCTGTTCCATCTACCAACACTTGATTTTGAGTAAAGGGGATTACCCTCCATAACGTAGATGGGCCCCATCCAATCAGTTGGAACCCTTAACAGGGGAAATTGAGGGTTTCAAGAATGAGAAGGAATTCTGCCCTGAGACTACACATACCTCCACTCCTCCCTGGGCTCCTCCGTAGACTGGAACCTGTGAACTTCAACATTCCCCTCCTGGGATTTCCAGCCTCTAATGGGCTGTACAGACTTCCGATTTACCAATACCTACAATCATGTGAGTCAATTTCTTTTAAAAACCTGTTTCTCTGGAGAACCTTGACTAATACATAATAGATCTGGGACTCTACAAAGACCGGATCCACTTCCTTTATCATATAAACGTGTTCACCAAAGCAAATAATAGTGTAGAATGTTGAGTTTCATTAAGATGGAAAGATCTGAGGTTAGCCCCTTCCTAGTGTCACTGCTGGCATAAGGGAGGCAGAAGAATGGGTCATAGGGACAGGTATGGAACATTGATCCTGGTCCTACATCGCCGTTCCCTGGACAGCAGTGAACCCTGGGTTTCAGAGTGTTGGAGACTAGAGGTCACTCTGACACCCAGCCCTTCCCCCCATCCTCTTTGGGCAGTGGCACCCACCTTTCCCATGGGTGGTTGCCGGAGTGCAGTGTTCTTCCCCACCAACCAGGCCAGTCAGTCTGACCCCAGAAGTAGAACCAGGAAACCCTTCCATTCCTTTCTGAAAGACCTCTGCCTGCAGCCGCGGGGTGGAGCAGGGAGACATCCAGGTCAGGAAGAAGGTGACCCTAGGGATGCCTCAAGAGAGTCATGCTAAATACTTACTTAGCCTTACCGTGGGCTGCATGCTGTATGTGCATTTTATTCTCAACTCAGCTCCTTAGAGCTGAGACACATTGTGAAACCAGAATTTGGGTCCCAGCCATCTGACTCCACAGTTCAAGCTCTTGAAAACCCAATGGTTCTCAACCTTCCCTGTACAGTTAAATCATCTGGGGAGCTTTTGGCAAGCACTGAGGCCCAGGCCACCTGCTCTACACTGATTGAATGTGGGAGCCCTTGGGGTGAGACCAGTCAGCGGTAGGCATTGACATCTCCCCAGGTGGTCCATGAACATCAGGATCGAGAACATCTGAACATAGCTCTGTACTTTGTCCAGGTCACACCTTCCTGCTGGCAGCTAGGGTGGGCTGAGGATGCCTGGGTTGGCATGCAAGGGGTGAACATTACTGTCTCCTGGTAGGGTTGTGGGGAGGAGAGGTTGCTGGCCCAGGCTTGAGGAGAGCCCAGATCCTGCTTGGCCACCTTGACCTTGAAGACAACCACCACCCTGAACTTGAGGTCCCTGGAGCAGGTCAGCAAGGCCGTGGTGTTGCGGAGTCCAAGTCCTTTGCTGAGCAGCTCCCCAGGCATCATCTATGGAACACTTGGCTTCTTTCCCTTTGTGCATTGGACTGGCTCCTTTCTTCCTTTGTCCACCGGGGCCAGTCATCTGTTAGGCGTGGGGACTCCCTAGAGAGCAGGGGATGGTGGCTTTGACTTACAGAAGTGGGAAACCTCCTTGAAGCAGGGTAAACGAGAATGCACATACGTGTTGTGAATGATATCTGTAACCACGGCTGGAAGAATGTTTGCTTAGAAAAGGGTCAGGAGAAAAGCAGAAAAATAAGGATGATAGAGGGTGGGTAGGAAGCAGAGTAACCATTTGGATTCCTTGAATGTGTGAGACATGTGGGGCTGGGCAGAAAAGAGAACACAGATCAGGCAGCATCAGGCCCGGGAGGGCCTGGGAAGGAGGGATGGGGACTTCTGATTCTACCCCAAAATGGCACAGAGAAATCGAGCCACAGAAACACAACAACCGAAGAAGTCACTGTCACCGCCCCTCTGATGCAGAGGCCGTGTTCAGAAAAGTACTGACGGGATTTTGAAAGCAATCAGAGACCTCCCAGTTAGCTAAACACAGGACAAGCAAATCAAAGGATGTGGGAAACATCTAGAAGATTAAAAGTGAGGCAAGTAAGAAAATTCAGACAACCCTGGTGAGGAGAGTGAGCAGATTCTTTGCACACGGTGGCTGTGAGGGCCAGGCCAGCTCTGCCCCTGTGAGTCAGCTAATCTGGGAAGAGAGAGCTGGGGCCTTTGATATCATGTGCATGCATGTGCGTACGTGCGTGTGTGTGTGTGTTTGTGTGTGTACATCTTCTTGCATGGATGTTTCCAGTCCCATCCTTTGATGGGCGAAGCTCTATTTCAAGGTGGCGGAAATAACTACAGATAATATTTGGTGAGGATCGCCACAGTTCAGAAGCTTTCTGAACACTTTTTGTATCTTGGCTCATATAATCCCCTCAATTCCATTAGGTGGGTATTTATTTGTTTATCTGTATTTTTAAATTTCCGTGTCATCTGGGGAAACAGAACTCAAAGAGGTTAAGGCCCCTGGCCCGAGGAGTCCCAGCCAGGCTTTGAGCCCGGCAGGCTGGCCCTGGGGCTGCCCCACAGGGCTTGTTGGAAACACTTGTGCCACATTGGGTTTTGCACTACTTTAAGGGCCAGACCTCGGATCCCGGCCATCAGGCAGGCCTGTTCTTGAGCAGAGTGGCCACCGGGATGGGCACGGGCTGCAGGCTCTGGCCATTCCAGGTTCACACTTGGAGCCCCACGACCAGAGACCCAGGCCAGATGTGGGAGAGTGGATGGAGCTCCCTGGGTCCTCGTTGGAGCATGCAGAGGAGGTCTTGGGGTTGGAGTCTTGGTTGCCTGGAGGAGGGAGATGCCCACCCAGCTGAGGAATGGTCATCTGCAGGCTGGGGATCCTTTAGGTCTTGGTTCTGTCAGCACCAGCCAAGAAAATGATGCTGATGGCTATGAGCCATCACCTGGCAAAAAGTCTGTGTTCCAGGCCCTGCCATCCCAGGTATGCTGGCCTTGGGGAGCCCTCTCTTTCCTGACCTGCAGTGCAGCGCCCACTGGAAGCCTTCATGGGGAGGGTTTGGTCCCAGCACCTTCAGAGTTGGCGTCTGGGTTCTCTCTGTCCTCAAGACCCATCCAGTCTCTTGAAGTGCTCTCTCCCAGGACCTCACTACTCTTCAACCTTCTTCTTGATGCCATCCACTCATTTTTCTCCTTTGCTTTCTCATCCCCATTCTCTGTCTCATTTTAGCCACCAACTCCTATGACCTCATCCTGGAGGCTGCCCAGCCCCAGAACCACACTACTTCCAAACCCTGCCATCCTGTTCCCTGGTTTCCCTGGACATGCCCTTTGACCCCCTTTCCTGCTCTCATGGATGAGCAAGAGCCACAGGGATAAGGGATTTGGCCGAGTGAGCAGCCCGACAGCTGAGCTTTAACCTGCCCCCAGGTCCCCTCTTTCCTCCCCAATACCTGCACCCAGATTTCTTCCTTCCATCCCCAAACCTACATGCAGGTCTCCTCTGCCCAGCCCCACAACTGCACCCAGGTCTCTTCCACCCAGCTCCAGCCCCTGCTGTTCTTATCTTAAAAGCATTATGACAACAACAGGAAGAATTTCATAATCCATTGCCTGGCCAAGTCCCTGCCTCTGTTTTTCATTTTCTCTATTTTTCCCTGACCACTTGTGCACCTATTTTATGTGGAGATACTCATAATCTAGACACAAATTTGTGTTCTGTTTATTATTATTATTTTTTTTTACCTAGCATCCCCGCAGAAACATTTCCTGTGTTGCTGCGAAGCTTCCTAATGATCATTTTTAATGATTGTGCTGAGATGGAGAATTGATGTTCCGTAACCCACCTAATGTTTCCTGTTATTGGACATTGTGGCTGTTTCCAACTCTTCAGTCAATTCTCTCTCTCTCTTTTTTTTTTTCACAATGCTTCAGTGAAAATCTTTATACATGGAATATTTTTCCCCCTTTGGATTATTTCTGATGGGAAATTTCTAGGAACAGGTCCAAGGGGTCAGGGAAGGAACTGAAATTAATTGCATGCCAGGCCCCTGACCAGGATTCTCTTTCTTTTGGCCCCCATTCTGGGGAGGGTATCACCTCCTTCCTCTTACAAGTGGGAAAACTGGTGGGAACTGTTGTGCAAGGTGACCTCACTGGTGGGTGGCAGAGCTGGGTTTGATTCCTCCTCTGCCTGGCCTCTGCTCTCTATGACAAAAAGTAGAATACTGGATGACTTCAGCCCAGTGGGGCCTCAGGGGAAGAATTTCTGAGAAGGGTGTCTGAATTGAGCCTGGAGGAAAGAATTCAAGATTAGACAATGTGAGAAAATGTGAGGAGGGCTCTCAGGCTGAGGAAGCGGCATGAGCAAAAGTCCTGGGATGTGAAGCATGGCGGACAGGAGATGGCAGTGGGGGCTGCAGTCATGATGGCAGTGGTGCTGGCGGCAAGCGAGGCAGTGTTGGTGTCGGCGCTGGATGCAGTAAGGCGTTGACGTTGGCAGCGTTGTTGGTGGCAGCGGCAGTGATATTGGTGGTGGTAAGAGTGGTGGTGGAGGCCCTGGTGTTGGTGTTGGTGTTGGTGTAGTTGTGAGGGAGACGGTAGCAGTGGTGGTGACGGTGTTGGTGTTGGTGTTGGTGTAGTTGTGAGGGAGACGGTAGCAGTGATGGTGACGGTGTTGGTGTTGGTGTAGTTGTGAGGGAGATGGTAGCAGTGGTGGTGATGGTGTTGGTGTTGGTGATGGTGGTGGCGGTAGCAGTGTTGGTGGTGTTAGAGGTAGTCATGGCAGTGTCATTGTCATTGGTGGCGGTGGTTTTGGTTTTGTTGGCATTGTTATTGATGGTGTTGACGGTGGCAGGGTTGTTGGTGAACGTGGTGACAGTGGCAGTGTCGTCACTGTCATAGTTGGTGGTGGCAGTGGCAGCAGTGCTGGTGGCAGTGCCGACTGCAGCGTTGGCGTTGGTGACGGTGGTGGTCGTGACGGTGTTGATGATGGCGATGGTGGCAGTGGTGGTCGCATGCGTACAGCACTTCGGAGTTTCTGGAGCAAGGAGGCGGAGTGGACCAAGAGCACAGGTGTGTGCAGCGATCATAACAAGCACGCATCGGGTCTGCGAGGTGCTCGTCTGCCTTGCTGGTCCCCAGGGAGGAGGCAGGTGTCACTGTCCACACAGAGGCCAGGCTGGAATGCCAGGGGGTGTTGAAGACACCCCCCCCATGCTTGACTACCAGTTTGCTCCATTATGGAGTGTACCAGCTGTCCTCTCTTAGGGACTCCTCCTCCTGCCACACCCCCCATGCTCCGCCACTGCTCCAAGCCCCATGGGTGGTTGTAGCTTCCTAATGGGTCCCTCTGCAGTCGCCCTGGTTCCCCTTTGGCCCAGGAGATCTTCTGAAAGCACATTTCTGCCCTCCTCTGCTGGTGACCCTTCCATGGCTTCCCCTGATCCCCCGGATGGGGGTCTGCATTTTTCAGAGTTGTCCCTGCAGGATTCTCTCCGCGGGGCCAGCATCACCCCAAGCCGGGCTCTGTCCCCTTCCCTGAATGGCCTCCAGCCCCTGTGGCCTCCATTCAGCCCATGGCCGGCCCTCCCCCAGGTCCTTTCCCACTGCCCTGTGCCCCTGTCACCTCCCTAGGCCCTCCTTGCCCTTCACCCCTGGGTCTGGTTGCGCCCACCTCCACCAGGCCCACGGGACACAGCAGGGCGCCCTGCGCTGCTCCCCCAGAGCCTCACATGCTGGGACCACGTCATCCCTTGGACCATTATTGATGAACACCTGTCTCCCCCCAGACTCTAATCTGCGACAGAGAGGGTGGAGGGCGGGCCCCTGCCCCCTGCGGTGCCCACGGCCCGCTTTGTAAGTCTTTGCTGACTGTGGACGGAGGCCACAGTCCCGGGAGGGGCAGCTGGCCCCTGGAGCTCTGCATTCCTTAAAGGAAATGTTCCCTAAGGAACCTCAGTGCGAATCTTGCAAGACCACAGCCCATGTCTGAGAACTGAGGACGAGCCTCGGCAGGCAAAGACAGTCAGCACATCTGCCATGTTCTTGGGAGGCGTCCGGGGATGGAGGGGGCAGGCAGGGCCTCGGGTGGTGGGAACGCGCCTCCCCGCCGCCTCTCCTTGGTACCGGGGGCGCTGGCGCAGCACTCACACCCCCTGGGCTTCAGCTTTCTCATCTGTTCAGTGGGCACACGTGGCACCCTCAGTGCCTCTGGGGCTGGACCTCTCCTGGCCTCACTGTCCCCTCTGTCTAATGAAAGCCACCCCAGGGCTAACTCTTTCTTGTGCAAACACAACCTGCTGAAGTCAAAGGGCTCCTTCAGCCTCCTGGAAAAGAGGTGGTGATAATCTGGTTCAGATGTTCAAAGTAACTGTAGATCACTTTTTTTCCCTTTTAACTCAGGTGTCATTATGTGAATAAGTAATGAAGTCAGAAGTGGGTGGGATTGAGCTGTCAGGTGAGTTAATCGCGGCAGCGAGTGGAGGTGCGTGGGGTGGCACAGGAGCTGTCACGGCCCCGTCACCTGCGGGGGGGGACTTACTTGCTTCCTGTCCCCCCCCCCCCCTTGCACCTGCCTTCCACACACTACCTGGCTGTCAGCCCTGTGCGGAAGGCCCAGGCATGGGGCTCAGGTTTCTGGAAGGTCATGGGAGCAGACACTGGGGCAGGATTGCAGAGCCAGAGTGTGGGCTGCGCCTGAGTCAGGTGAGAGCCTGAATCGAAGGGACAGGAGAGGGCCCTGTTGTTCTGGGTGCAGGGGTGAGCAGTCCCCCTAGGATGGTGTCCCAGAATACAGCGTGCATGTTTCTTGGGGCTCAGCTTGCCAGCGATCACCTTCCATGGGTGGCGAGGGGCTTTTCTCTGCCTGCAAAGGAGCCGTACCGCCTGGGTGGGCGCTGGGGGCCTTGGCTTGCCCTTGGATGTGGTGGGTGCATACCTGCCGGGGGGACGTGGTGGGTCACGCCAGCTAGGGTCGTCTGTGCAGCTATGACTTGCTCCCCGGGATGGAGCTCCAGGCCCTGGCCAAGCCAGTGGGTGTGATCTGTGCCCACCACTGCTGATGGCAGGACATGGATGGGGGCCTTGTCCACAGAGCTGAGGAGGTCCACAGAGCAGGGGCTAAGGGTGGGTGTGAGCTACTGGTTGGCAGCTTTGCCCAAGGGATGGGCCCCATATGCCTTCCAGGCACACGTACACACGAATGCATTTATCCCCCTCACGCTGAGAGGAAGTCTTTTTATCCCCATGTCACAGATAAGGCAGCAGAGGCTCAGGGAGGTTAAGTTACCCACGTGGAGTTGCAGAGCCAGTGCGTAGCAGGTGGGATTGAGGCCTCACCCCTGTAGCTCCAGCCTGCTCTCTGCAACCCTGATCTTAAAGAGGGAGGTAGACGGGGTGGGGGGGCGGTGCCTTACCCGTGGGTACCATCGAGTCTGCCAGACTGGAGCATGTGTGAGTGCCCGTGAGTGTGTGTGTGTGTGTGTGGGTGTGTATGTGTGGGTGTGTGAGTGATTGCGAGTGCTTATGTGAGTGTAAGTGTATGCATGTGCACGAGAATGAGTTATGAATGTATTTATGTGAGCATGTAAATATGTGTATGAGTGTGTAAATGTGTGTGTGTGTGTGTGTGTGTGTGGCCTGACTGTACCCTAAGGGCCACACGGGAGAATGCTTCCCTGGTCCGCACGGCAGAGGTTGCCGTCCTGAGGCTCAGAGGGGTGATGGCGACATGTCTACAGTGGGGTGGGAAGTGGAAAGGGCTCTGTCTGGCACCTGCCATCGGTGACTTGTTTATTTCCCTGGGGAGCTGGGAATGGCCCACAAGTGCTTAGAAATGGCTTTATTTCTTCCCAGTGACACAGAGGGGGAGGGCGGGGAGCCGGGCACCAGGGATCTGTGCCATGTCCTTGCTTCCCTTGGGGTTGAGGGCAGAGGCCATTCCTTAGGGACCCATCCCTTTGAGAACCACGGCTGGGGTAGGTGGAAGATGGGACGGACTGAGCAATGAGTTTATCGGCGCCAAAGGCGCTGCCCCCATCAGCAGCAGTCCCTTCCTCTGCTCCTGTCTGCAGTGTCATTGCTGTCCACGTGGGCTCCCAGGGCACAGCTCCCCCGGGGGGCCTGGGAACGGGGTGCAGGATGGTGCGACCTGGGCGGGGGACAGAGTCGCCCCAGGAGGCATCCAGCCGCAGGCCCTGAGCTGAGGCCCAGGGGTCTGCAGGTGACCCCGGCCTCCAGCCCAGCTCACACCCAACTGCTGAGGGTTCTGAATGGCCCACCTGGGCTGCAGAGGGATCCAGCGCCAACGGCAGTCCCCGGCCTCAGAAGGACTCGGCTGCTGTGGGTCTGTCCCAGTTCCCTGCCGTCCTTCCCTTTTGACGCACACTTGGGCCTCCCCAGCCCACGCTGCTCCAAGGGCTGAGGTGGGCAGCAGGGGGTTCTAGCCCCTTCTGTCTGCCTTTCACCCCCTTTGTACTTTTGCTCTGCTGGCCACCTAGGGGAAGGTCCAGCCTCTTGCAGCCGGGCCTCTCAGTGCTCCCTCGGAGCCAGGCCTTCCTGAACTGGGGTTGTGTTTGCGTTCTCGGGATTGGGTTGGGATTTCTCCTTAGGGGAGAACCCTGGCTTCTCTCTCTGACCCAGCGCAGCGGGTGTGGGGGTGCTGGGTGTGGGGGGCTTGAAATTCCAGTCCCGCCTCTATCCTCTGGGTGGTGGTCACGGCAATTGTTTCATCCTTTCTAAGCCTGGGTGGCTCTCTCTGTAAAATGGGCCAACCGTCCTTTCTTTCTTCTTTTTTTCCTAAACAGATATGAGAAATCTTTAGTGGTAGAATTAAAGTGAGAACGACTGGGCGACTTTTTAAAAAAATATTTTAAAATTGTGAAATATAGTGTATATATAAAAAGCAATACATTTCAAAGCACATTGTAATAAGTAGTTATAGAATAAATTTCAGGGTTTGGTATGGGCTACAGCTCCACAATTTTAGGTTTTTCCTTCCAGCTGCTCCAAGACACTGGAAATAAAAGAAATACCAATATAATGATTCAGCAGTCAGGCTCATTTGTTAAATCCTGTCCTCTCTGTTATAACTCTTCCTTCTCCTTTGATCCTTCTCCCAGTCTTTACGAGGTATTTGGGCTATGTCCATTCTAAATTTTTCATGTTGGAAAGGGCTGTCGATAAAAGGGGATAGGGCATGGATTTAGTTGATGTTCTTGGAGAGCCTGGCCCCTCTGGGTTTCAGGGCTCATCTGGCCTAGGAACCCATCTGGAGGTTGTAGGTTCCAATCATCCTTTCTTGAGTTGCTCACATCAAAGATCTTGGTGTTGTCTTTGATGCTTCTTTCTCTTGCCCTCACGACTCATCCATCTGTCAGTTCTGCCTTTGGTGCAACTGGAATCTAATCGCTGCTGCCTCCCCAGTGCCTGCTGCTCAGGTCTTACACACCACCATCCCTGGGTGCCACTGCCCTGGCCTTGGTCTTGCCTCTGTCCTTGCTCCCTGCAGCTTGTGGGCACAGGGTGGCCAGAGCCATCATGTGGCAGCATCAGTTGACCAGACCGTCCCTCTGCCCCAGTCCTCCCACAGCTCCCTGTCCCACCAGGATAACAACCAGAGCCCCGGCCTTTTCCTACCTCGGGGGCACCCTTCCCCAGTGCCTGCCATGGTCCCCTTTATTCCTGGCCCATAATAATTACTGATGCTTTTCACTTTCAAAATTGTTCTGGTTGGCTGTATTGAATGCTTCTAGTAGCTTTGCTCATGATGGCCCCAAATGTCCTTTAGCTGGTGATGGGATAACAGACTGTGGGGCACCCACATGAGGGAGTATTAGTCAGCGTTAAAAAGGAACAAGCTGCTGATAACAATCTGGGGTGATTCTCAGAAGCATTTTGCTGAGTGAAAGAAGCCAGACTCAAATGGCCTCATACTCCATGATCCCCTTTTTATGATGTTCTGGAACAGGCAAAACCATAGGTGCAGAGAACAGACTGGTGGTTGCCAGGGGCTAGGGGTAGGGGGATTGATGACAAAGAGGCAGGAAGGGAATTTTTGGGGTGATAGAACTGGTCTATATTTTGAGTATGTAATTGGTTACATATATCAAAGCTCCCACAATCGTGCACTAAAAATAGGGTGCAGGGGTGGTTCAGTGGTAGAATGTGCGCCTTCCATGTGGGAGACCTGGGTTCGATTCCTGGACCATGCACCCCGTCCCCCCAAAAAAAAGTGAAAAAAGTCAAATAAAATATAATGCATTTTACTATGCATAAATTATGCCTCAGTTAAAAAAAAAAGTCCCAGTTCGGATGAAAAATGATACGGTCACCCAGCCTGTAAAGTCTTACTTGATCCAGCTATTTGCCATCTCCTTGACCTCATCTCTTTCTTGTTCTCTCCATTCCACATTCCTTGCTCCCCCTTAAATATGCAAACTGGGTCCCTCCTCTGCCCTCTGCTTAGAACATTCTTCCCCAGCCTCCTTCTCTCTCTTCCTTAAGAAGAAAAGACCCTTTCCTCAAAAGTCTCTCTGTCAATCACCAATGACCACATAATGGTGTGTAACAAAATACCCCAAGTCTCGCGGCATCCTGCATCTCGTGCATCTCTGCAGGCTGGCTGGGATGGTTTGGCAGGCTCTGCTTCCAGCTGTGGGTTCATTTCATGTACGTCTCTTCAGGGGCTGAGGCTGAAGGAGCAGCAACTACACCAGGGAAGCTCTCTTTTGACAGTGGTAGAAGCACACACAAGAAGACGAGTCCCACTGCACAAGCAGATTTCCAGCCTTTGCTTGTGTCACATCTGGTAGCTCCCATTGGCTAAGGCAGTGTTCTCTGCCCACAGAGGAAGGGAGTAAATATTACCCGAAAGAGTATCCAAATTCTCACTGTTGTCTTCCCTGGCCAACCTCCTATGACTTCAAGCCTGACATTTTCTATCCTTTCTTCTTGCTTTTTGTTTTCCTTAATACTCACTATGCTATAACTTATTACAGAATTTTACTTATCTTCTTTATTTTCTGTTGTCCTCACTGGAATGTAAGTCCCCTGAGAGCAGGGAAGTTTGTCTGTTTTATCCACTACTGTGTCTTGAGCACAAAAAATGCTCAGATGATATTTGGCTAAATATCATCTGTGATGATGTGAAAGGTTTAAAATCTAGTGCCCACACACAGACTGGTAAGAGATGTCGGGGGTTAGGGTCGCAGTTCCATTTGTGGGGACTGTGATTTGTATGATATGCCTTTGAAGCAGGGTCTGTTTTAAACTCTGGTTCCAGACATAAGGCGTCGAGGCTTGGAGAGGCTCAGTCACTTGTCCAGAGTCACCCAGAAAGTGGGGGTCTCTTTGCCCCGGGGCTCCTTCCTTTGCCACAATGCTGAGCTGCCTCTGCACTGTCCTTTGTCACGGCCTTCAGGCGCTGGCCTCATTTCCTGCACCAGTGTCCCTGTGCCATCGGAATAACTCTGGGGTGCTGAAGGTCGAACTCCAACACTCCTCACAGCTCTCAGGGACAGCGCGGGGCCCTGGGGGCCGCCACAGGCTACCTTGCACCACCTCTAGCAATTGGCTCATCAGCAGCAGCCCCTCGGCAGTGAGGCCCCTGGTGGGCAGCTCTCTGCAGACTCCAAAGGGTGGGCGAGTGGGCCTCTGGGCAGAGACGATCACAGATGCTCGTGTTCAGTAAAGAATCAGGCTCTGCTGAGGGTAGAGCAAGGAGGAAGGCAGGGCTTGATGGCTCGTACTTGGGAAGATTTATTGGAGTCATTCGGTTGGCCTGGTGACCCCTCGTGAATGACATTGGGCTGGAGGAGCCAGGAAGGCTCCAGCATGAGACTTCAGAAAGATTGATTTGACCTCGGATGGTGGCTCCTGCTCCGGGGGCAGATTCAAGGGGTCCAGGACATGCCAGCTCAGTGCCTGGTATGTGCTTCCACCAGGGCCCTGCTGCAATGATTTGCAGTTGTATATCTGCTTATTTCCCCCGCCAGACTCTGAACTTGCCCACTGCTGTATTGCCAATGTCTGCCCGACAGGGCATTTGGCACTGAAGGTGTTAGCAAGAGTTTGTGAAATGAACAATCTGTGGAGCAGTTTCCATGGGCCAGGCCCCATGCTCGGCTTTGGGCGTCCATGATCTAAGGTGACCCTCTCATCTGCCCTGGCAGAAACGTGCTGGCATGTTATCTTTGGGGCTTTGAATGTCCTGTGCTTGTCCAAGGTCACACAGTGGTCTACAGAGCTTGACTTATAACCACCATGCCTCTCATAATTGAGGAACACATCCTCATGCCAGCCCAGCTCTTTAGTGGTTATTTAGTGACCCTGGGAAAGCCACTTTTGTCACTTTGGACCTCTGCTTTCTTTTCTGTAAATGAACATTATGGGTCCTGTTCTGATAGAGCTGTTGTGAATTTAGAGCAGGGTGTGCTTGCATTGCATGCTCTGTAGATTTAGCATTTCATTCCTATGATTATTTTCAGTGGGCACCATTGTCAGCCAGCAATCATGAGCGTTTCAGCAGAAGTATGATAAGGCAGAGGGCTTGGAGAAGCTTCAGCATGAGACTGGTCATTTCCCTGTAGGTAAATGGGCAAAGAACAAGGATGAACAGATCATAAGGGACAAATGCTAAACCTAAAACCGCTAAAACCTCAGCGATAATCAAAGCAGTGCAAATTAAAACAGAATGCTGTTTTTCACAGCTCACTTAGCTGGAACACCCAGTGCTGGCGGGGCTTTGGTAAAACGAACACTTCCCTCTTTCACTGCACGCTGGTGAAGACTTTCTGGAAGGTAATTTAGTAATGAGTATCTGGAACCGTAAAAAAAATGTTTATACTCTCTTACCTGGTAATTCCTTTTCTAGGAATCTCTTCTATGGAGAGTATCCAATTACAAAAAAAGCTTTCTGCAAGAAGTAGTTCAAAACAGCTGAAATAAAAAAGTGATGCTAATCTAACTAAGGAGCCAATGTAGAAGGGTATAATAAAGGAAACCGTGTATAGCTAAAAGACACGTGTCCATAGCTGTTGGTCAAAATGCATGAGACGAACACGTAGACTACTATAAAGGAAAAAAACAAGGTACAGATTGTACATATCATTATGTTACACTTATGTAAAATACCTCAGGGATCTTTGCATAGAACTCATTCTGGAAGGAAGTAAAACAGAACTGTAAACAATGGTTGTATGAGGGTAGAATGAATATGGGTGATTTAAAACCAATATAAAGTGTGTATTCCTTTCATATTGGAACCATAGTGTGGTAACCACATTGGCACGAGGGGCAAAAGGGGACCTGTATGGTACTAGAAAAAACATGTCTTGGTTGGCAAAGCTGGGTTCAAGGAAGTGCTTATCTTGTGTGATGTTTTTATCTAAAATTCATTTTATGGAAGACAGAAGGATGATTTCTGACGATAAACTATGCTGGAAAATAACCAGTTGATGGCATTTTCTTCGTGTCTGGAATTCTTGTGGTTTCATATTTAATTCTTTATTACTTTCTCTTTTTCTTAAAAAGTAACTTGAGGGCAGTATGACGGTGGCTCAATGGCAGATTTCTCACCTGCCATGCTGGAGACCCGGGTTCGATTCCCGGTGCCTGCCAAAACAAAACAAAACAAAACAAAACAAAACAAAACCACTTCCTCAAAAGTAGCTCGAATGTTTTCCTTCTGGATTACAGACTTAAAAAGTTGTATAAACTCCGAGCACAATTCCCATGCAACTGAATGTGAATATGTTCTCATCTCCCACATTTCAGAGATAATCAATATAATGCGCCCGGCAGTTTCCTACACATATAGTGGCATGTAATTGTTTATTTTTTTTAAAATAATAACTGGGTCATAATATGCATTTCTTTTCTTTCTTGTTTTCAATTAGCAACATATCTTGGATGTTTTTCTCTGTCAGTTGTATAGAAGTCACAGCAAATGTTTGCTTCCACATACTGTTGGCAGGAGTGTAAATTGGTACAAATATTTTGCATGACAATTTAGTAATATCTCTTATAATTAAAAATTTTCATGCCTGTTGACTTGGCATTTCCACTCTTGTGGATGTGTGCTTCAGAAAAACTCTCACAAAGAGATATCTGCTGCAGTGTTCCTTTTGTTCATACTTGTTCTAGCCCTGAACTGGCCCTTTGCTTCTGAATAAAGCCTCTGGCAGATGAGGACATCTACTTTTGCACAAGGCTGTTCAGTTCCGTGACATGGGTGGAAGGCTGCAGTGGACCAGGAAGCCAGGCTTCCTGGGAGCAGCAGTGGGAGGCTGCCTGGAAGCTGGGTGGGACTGAGGTACCAGTGTCTTTGGTTGACCAGGCCTCCTCTGAGAGCAGTGCTGACATCCAGGCCTCACATTCTGCACAGGGCTTTGGCAAGTTAGAAGTGAAAAGGGATGGAATGTTTGCTGAATGCTCGCCATGTGAGGGCACTTTACATCTGCCCTGAGGGCATCAATATTGGTGTCAATGCGTCTGAGTTCGGATTCCAGCCACTCATTGCCTCAGATCTCCTGGGCAGGTTCCTTGCCATCTCTGAGCCTCTGCTGTCTCCTCTGTACCATGGGAATAACAGGTATCTGTCCTTAGGACAGTGAAGATTCTTCAGTACAGCACCAGACCCAGAGAAAGTGATCATTAAAGGTAGCTATCATCATCATCACCACCACCACCACCACCACCACCATTACCGTCATTACCACCACCGTTAACATCATCACCACCACCATCACCATCCTCACCACCACCACCACCACCATTACCGTCATCACCACCACCATTAACATCATCACCATCATCACCACCATCTTCACCATCACCATCATCACCATCACCAACACCATCACCATCATCACCACCACCATCACCATCACCAACATCACCACCACCATCACCATCACCACCATCCTCACCATCACCATCACCATCACCATCACTGTCACCATCATCACCATCACTGTCACTATCATCACCACCATCATCACCATCACCATCATCACCATCACCATCACCATCACCATCATCATCATGGTTACCATCATCACCACCACCGCTATCATCATCACCATCACCATCACCATCATCATCATGGTTACCATCATCACCACCACCGCTATCATCATCACCATCAACATTACCACCACCATCATCATCCATCACATCATCACCATCATTCAGATCACCATCATCATCATCCCCACCACCACCATCATCATCCATCACATCATCACCATCATTCAGATCACCATCATCATCATCCCCACCACCACCATCATCATCACTATCATCATCGTTCTCATTAATGAATCCACACTCTCATCTTTTGATGCTATGTTAACTATTAGTGCCAGTTTACCCAGGGCCATTAGACCATTTCTCCCAGACCCACAGCTGGTCCATGTGGCAAAGCAAAATTCAGATACGTGATTGCTTTTGTCCAGAGCCTTTGCTTTTCTGCACCACATCCTATTGTACTGCCCACTGCTAGAAGAAGGTGGAGGTAGGACTAGGTTGCCATTTTTCAAAGTGTGTTTCTTGTAATCTAAAAGGATTTTGCATGGCAATAGAGTTCTCTAGCCAATAAAACTGGGGAATGTTGGTAACCAAAGTTAAATACATTCTTTATGGTAGGACTTCTCCCTGCCTTTAATATGCTATTGTATGCCAAGAAGGGCACACAAAATACAGTGGTTCCCAAACTAATTACACCATTGGACCTAGAATATCTTGCACTCTAGAGTTCTTCAGAGCATCCCTGGATTTGCTTGGTGCCCTTTCAGCTTGGAGTCTTAAGAGTGGAATTGAAGGTTCCTTTGAGAGTGATCCTGCCAGTGTATTCATATACCAGAGCTGTGCCTGCTGCAACTGAGTAATTCTACTAGCAGCACCCTCTTCCTGCCCCAGCCTCATACCTCCCTCTTCTCAGGGCAGGGTGCTCGGATAGGCAGTACAACCTGACAGCCATTATGGGATGTCATGGAGCATCTCCTTTGCCATCTGGGCACCCTGGTGAAATGATCTTCTTAGAGACAGTTCTGCTTCTCTTCTCCCATCCCCCAGCACCAGGAACCACATAGGCTCAGGAACTGGACTGGCTATATCTGCATTTCCTAGGGACTCAGGCAAGTGGCCTTCAGAGATCCTGGCTGGCATTGCATGCTGGAATTTTCTCTGCCCTCAACTATATTTTTACTAATTTTTAAATTTTAATATAATTATAGATTGGCATGCATTATAAAAAATAATGCAGAGGGATCCAATGTAGCTTTTGTACAGTTTCCCCCAGCAGTAAGTAACACCTTGCAGATCTATAGTGTTTATCACAATCAGCACATTGACATCGGTGCCATGAATGTATGGAACATTTCCATCCCCACAAGGATGTGGTCTTTTTAATCCACTTTCCTCCTGCCCCGCTTACTCCATAACTCCTGAAGCCCCTAATCTCTTCTCCATTCCTGTAATATTGACATTTCAAGAATGTCATATAAATGGAATAATATGGTTTGTAGCCTTTTGAGATTGTTTTTTTTTCTTCTTCACTCAGTATAATTCTTTAGACATTCACCCAGGTTCTCGTGTGTATCCGTGTATGACGCCAACATGTGTGCACCTAGTTCCTTCCCTTTTCACTGCTGAGTAGTGTTCTGTGGTGTGGATGAACCACAGTTTAACTGATCATCTATTGAAAGACATCAGGGTTGTTTCCACTTTGTGACTTTTATGAATAATGCTTCCATAAACATTCATGTACAGTTTCTGCATGAAAGTAAGTCTTCATTTCTCTGGGATAAATGCTCAAGAGTGCAGTTGCTGGGCCATGTAGTACTTGTGTGTTTTGGTTGTGTGAGAGACAGCCAAATGGTTTTCCGGAATAGCTGCAGCAGTTTGTATTCCCAACAGCAATTTATGAGTGATCCAATTTCTCTGCTAGTTTGCTGGCATTGAGTGGTGTCATTCTTTTTTACTTTAGCCGTTCTGATAGGTGCATAATGATATAGTAATACTTATGGTTTTAATATGTATTTCCTTAATGGCTGATGACATTGAACATTATCACGTGCTCATCTGCCATCTGTGTATGCTCTTTAGTGAAATATCTCATCATGTCTTGGCCATTTTCTAATTGGATTTTGTGTGCATGGGTGTGTGGCTACAGAGTTTTGAGGTTTCTTTATATTCTGGGTTCTAGGACTTTGTTAGATATATGGTTTGCAAATATTTCCTTCCAGTCTGTTGTTTGTCTTTTCATTGTTGGAATAGGATCTTTCATTGAGCAAAAGGCTTTCATTTTGATGAAGTCCAATTTATCAATTTTTCCTTTTCTGAGTCGTGCATTTGGCATCAAGTAAGTCTCAGAACCCTACATAGTCCTAGATCCTGAAACTTTTCTCTTTTTTTTCCCTAGAAGTTTTATGGTGTTAAGTTTTACATATAATCCCCTGATCCATTTTGAGTTAATTTTTATATAAGATGTGAGTTTTAGGTTGGGGATTGTTTATTTATTTGCCTATGGATGTCCAATTGCTCCAGTGCTGCTTGCTAAAAAGGCTGTATTTCCTCCACTGAGTTGGTTTTCATGACCAAAGATCAGTTGGACATATTTGTGTGGACTTATTTTTGGGTGCTCTATGCTGTTCCTTTCATTTCTGTGTCTCTCCTTCTACCAAGATACTATTGCTATATAATAAGTCTTGAAATTAGGTGGACTAGTTTCTCCCTCTTTATTCTTTTCTTTCATTCAAAACTGTTTAAGCTGATCTCATCCTTTGCCTTTCCACATATAATTTTGGATTAACTTCATCTATATCTACGTCAAACTTTCTGGGATTTTAATAGAAATTGTGATAAGCTTATATATCAATTTGGATAGAATTAACATCTTTATCTTGTCTTCTAGCCCATGAACACAGTATGTCTCTCCATGCATTTAGATATTCTTTAATTTTTCATCAGTTTTCTGTTTTTTTTCAGCATACAAGCCCTGTACAAGCTTTGTTAGATTTACCCTTAAGCATTTAGTTTCTTTTGCAGTTGTGATATTGTATTTTAAATTTCAATGTCCATATATTCATTTGTAGTATATAAAAATTAATAGATTTTTGTATCTATAGCTTGTTGTAGAACTGCTGAATTGACTTATTATTTCTGAAAGTATTTTTGCAGTTTCCTCAGGACTTTTTACATAGACAATCATGTCATCTGCAAATAGCAGCATTTTTATTTCTTCTTTTCTGGTCTATATTCTTTTTATTTCCTTTCTTGACTTATTGCACCGGCTAAAATTTCCAGTACTATGTTGAATGGGAGTGGTGAGAACACATATTTTTGTATTGTTCCTGATTTACATGGAAAGCATTCAGCCTCTCATCAAAAAAGAAGCCCCTTCTATCTTTTTCCTGAGAGGTTTTTTTTTCATCATGAATAGATATTAATATATGTCAAATACTTTTTCTGCATCAATTATGTTGTTTTCCTTCATTAGCCTATTAATGGGATGGATTACATTGACTGAATTTTGAATATCAAATTGTCCTTGCCTTGCTAGAATAAAACCTATTTGGTCATGGGGTATAATTGCTTTTATATATTGCTGAATTCTATTCATTAATATTTTGTTAAGGATTTTACATCTATGCTTATCAAGGAGATGGGTCTGTAGTTTTCTTTTTTTGTCTGTCTTTGGTTTTGGAATCACAGTGATTCTAGCTTCAAAAATGATTTGGAAAGTGTCTCTTCCTCTTCTGTTTTATGGGGAAGATTGTGTAGAATTGGTGTTAATTATTCCTTAAATGTTCAGAAGGAAAGAAAATCTGTGTTTACTTGTATTTTTGTTTGCCACAATCTTTCTTCCTTTATTATATTCCAGGGTTCTTTTCTTATAACTTCCTTTCTGTTTAGAGAACTTTATTTAATCATTCTTTTAGGGAGATCTCATTATGAGGATGACTCGATTTCTTCTTCAATCTTGAAGGATGTTTTTACTGGATGTAGGATTCTGTGTTGATAGCACTTAAAAATATTGTGACCTATGATTTCCATATTTCTATGAGGAATTTTCTGTCATTTGGATTGTTTTTTCCCTATAGGTAAGGCATTGTTTCTCTCTTGCTACTTTCAAGATATTTTTTGTCTTTAGTTTTCAGCAATTTGACTATCAAGTGTTTTCATATGGATCCCTTTTTTTTTCCTTTTTGGGGTTCACTCAGCTTCATTAATTGGTAGGTTTATGTCTTCCAAAATTTGGGAAGGCTTTAGCCATTATTTCATCAAGTACTTTTTCAGACCCACCCCTTCCTTTCTCCTTCTGAGACTACAATTTCTCATGTTAGATCTTTTCCTTATAATCCCACAGATCCTTGAGACTATTCATTAAAAAAATCTATTTGTATCATTCTGTATTCCTAGTCTTTGAGTCTTTTCTCTAGCCTCTCCATTCTGCTATTGAACCCATCAGTGACTGATGGGTTTTTATTTTGCTCATTGTATTTTTCAGTTCTAAAATTTCCACTTGGGTCTTATTTATACCATCAGTTTCTTTACTGAGACTTCATATTTTTCATTTTCTCCAAAGGTTTTCATAATTGCTCATAGAAACATTTTTATGATGGCTGCTTTATAATCTCTGTCAAGCTATTCTTAACATTTCTGTCATCTTGGAGTTGGAATCTTTTGATTATCTTTTTTTTTTCCATTTAGTTTGAAGTCTTCCTGGTTCTTGTTAGAAGTGATTTGAAACCTAGACATCTTGGGCATTATGTATGAGACTCTGGATTGTATTTAAACCTTCCATTTTAACTGGCTTCCTCTGACACTCTCTGGCTGGGGGAGGGGTAGCACTGCCTTGTTACTGCTGGGTGGGGGTAGAAGTCCAGTTTCCCCCTTGGCTTCTGAGCATCCAAGGGTGGAGGTGGAATTCCTGGACCCCCCTAAGCTTCTGCTGACCCCAGCTTGCCTGGAGAGTAGTACTGTTCATTACTGCTTCCCCAGAGGCCTCCCTCCTCTTACACTATGGGGCAAGGGTGGAATCTTTACTGCTGGGTGGTGGTGAAAGTACTGACTCTCTACTGGGCTTCCTGTACCCTACTGGCATGGAGAAAAGGGAAACTTATTACAGCCTGGTGAGGAAGAAATTCTAGTGTTCTCACCTGGACTTTGCTGCGGTAGTGAGGGGTGGTCACCTATCCTTTTCTTCTTTGGTGTTTGGCTGGAGTAGAGTAATTGTTGTGTAAGCTTTTCTGTCTCTCTAGGCTGTCCCTTTCCTGGTCCTTCAGCTAGAGAGAGCAGACTTTTGTTGGTCCCTTTTCTTGTCTGTCTCTGTTGGTGTTTCATCTGGGTTGATGCCTCATGATGTCTCTGGCTCTCAGTGTGGGGTTTATGAGCCTAACAGAAAATCCAGGGAACCCCTACCATGTTGTTTCACGGATCCTGACATCACTAGATGGTTTGCCTTCTCTCCACCTTGCAGAGTCTCCTTATGCTTGTGTTCTCTACAATGTTCAGGGTTTAAGTTGTACTTAGCAGAAGTAGGGAAAAGGACGTCTACTCCATTTCCTGGAAGCAAAAGTCCTTGTTCTGACCTGCCCTCAACTGTTAAATCCTTGAACCAAAGTTCTACCCAGCAATCCCAAATGTGCCCTGGAGAAGCAGAGGTGCTGTTGCAGAACTGGAATTCTGGTGCGCTCTGAGGCACGTCAGCTGTTCTTTCAGCTGAGAGATACAAAAGTAGTCAAAATGCGGTTGCTCATTTTTCAGATATGTTTAACGGTAGAATCCATTTGCATGCTAAACAAGTACATGTGGATTCTAAGAAAGCATTTAAGGAATCACAAGTGGAGGATATTTATTTTGCTCTGAATTAACAGTCGTGATCTCTCTCTTTTCCTTTCCCCTTTTTATTTGCCTTTTATCCCATTGTTGTCTTTTAATTAAACAATTTCTTCACAGGATGTTCTTTCATTGAGAATTATTAAAGATGTACGTGTTCCTTTATCAAACGTGGGCTGGGTAATCGTATACATGTTACATTAGACTCTGGGGAAATTTAAGAATTACAGGAGAGAAGGTGCTTCGTTAATTGGCTGAGCAAGATTGTGGCTTTAATAGACGCGGAGCCACGGAAGCGTCTGTGCTGGAACAAGGCACGGTTGTTGTGAGGACAGAGGCGGCCAGTGTGGGGGCCCTGCAGACAGTCCCTCTTTCTGCGCTGACCACAGGACGTGCCCTGCATGGCAGGCGGAGGGCACAGGGCTGGGGGGAGGGAGCCAGGACTCCACAGACCTTTAAAACTCAGGCTGCTCTTTCATGGCCAGGTGTTGGAGTTCCTAGGAGGCTGGGGGTGCTGGGCTGGGTGGGGGTGCCTCCCTCATGCGGTCTGGTCATCACCGTGAGGCTGGGAGGCTGGGGGGACAGGAACACGTGGGAGGGGCCAGGCCTGAGCTCACCTGCTGCTATTGAGCACATTAGTTGCTTGTACTTATCAGACACCCAGGAAATGGTCAGTGTGGGAAAACAGAAAGAGCCAGCCTGGTCTCCCTGCTGCCAGGAGTTTATAGTCCAGAAAAGGAGTCAGGAAACACACACTCACATACACTCAGATTTGCAACCATACACAGACACAGCAGTGCACCTATACAAGTGCAAATACACGTTCACAGATACCTCCAGAGTCACATACACAGACCTCACCCAGACTTATACGCATGTGCACACACACACACACTCAGAGCTGCAAGTACAATCCTTATTGCCCTACACAGATATACTAACATGTCACACACAGACAGATAGATCTGAACACAGGCAGAGTCCTTCAGATACACACACACACACGTACCTGGCAGCTGCATAGAGAAGGCACCAGCAGGTATAGTGCCCAGCCATTGAAAGGAAATGAGAAGCTTATACCGGTCCCAGGCCCCATCCCCCTGTGAAAGAAGCACCTATTTTTTATCCCTAAACTATCATTTTTAGAAACTCAAATGTGCTCATTTCTCTTGAAAGACACAGTGCACAAAAGCAGAGGAACCTAAATTGAGGATCATATGGTATGTACGTGGCTCCTGGGTTTGCAGTTAGTTCAGCGGACTTTAACTGATACTCATTTGCAGGCTTGGTGGAATGTCGTAGGCGTAGAAGTGTAAAAAAGGTGAGGTCCCTCTCTTTCAAGATTCCTGGGCCTGTGGAGGAGAGCTATGTCCAGGGGCCTGGGTCACAGGGACACACACATGCATGTACACACACGTACCTGCACATGCATACACACACACACACCATCTCCCCCATATATACTTACATGCATGTCTGCATGCACACATGTATGCACTTCTCTCCCATGCACACATACATGTGTGCCTGCATGCACACATGTGCACACACATCTCCCGCCCCTCCCCCCCATGAGTTTGCACACACACTCTATTTCCTTTACCTTTTCTAACCCTCCCTGGGCTCCGTGGCACCTGTCTTCCTGGGCTCACTCTCCTCATCCTACCTCAAAGGGATTTCCTGATGGCTCTACAAAGGATGTGAAAGTGCTTGGCAGGTAGCATTCATGTGCTCATTCATCCAGACCCTGTATATTTTTTACTCCTACATGGCAGGTACTGATCTGGGATGATGAACAAGACCCCAGCCCTCTGGTGCTCTAGACTAGAG
The DNA here is from genome assembly GCF_023851605.1 of Tamandua tetradactyla. NCBI lineage: Eukaryota > Metazoa > Chordata > Mammalia > Pilosa > Myrmecophagidae > Tamandua > Tamandua tetradactyla. The sequence goes on from NC_135339.1 coordinate 10,057,564, forward strand.
GGTGGAGAAAGACGGTGAACAAGGAAGCAAATCTACAGGCCACGTCCAAGTGGAGTGGATAATGGTGGAGCGTGGCTGGTTCTGTGATGGGAAGGAGCAGGTGGGTGTGAGAGGGAGCAGCCGGGGGGTCAGGAAAGGAAGGCCGAGGCCTGAAGGACGTGCATGAGCCAGCCATGGAATGACCTGGGGTGGGGGCAGCACCCCAGGGAGCAGGGGACAGCCACTGCCAAGGCCTTGAGGCTCGGAAGGGTGTGGTGAGTTTGGGGAACAGAAAGAAGCCCTGGAGGACTGGTTCTTTGAGAGCTGGAGAGAGCACTGACCAAGGGGAGGTCAGCATGGCAGGCAGTGCTCGAGGATGGCGGCCCTGTGGGTGTTGGGAGAAAGCTTGGATTCCATTCGGGGGTGTGGGTTCTGGGTGAACGTTATGACCCTCCTGTGTCCCAGCCTGAGCCTGGCTCAGTGCCGCCTACAGCATGAACAGCCAAGTTGAGTCTGATGTCCCTCTCTTCCCACAAGACGTGGTTACTCCAGGGTAGCTGTCCTCTGTCTTCCTGGGGAATCAGGCATTGGAGACGTTCCTGTGATGCTCCATTTAGTTCTAGGATAAGACTTGACTCTGTTTGCCTTGCCCCTGGGGAAGGAGGGTGGGGTGGGTTTACTTTAAAAGGACTCACTGGGACTGGGCCAGACTTGTCTCCTCCAGGATTCCTGGAGACTTTAGTTCTCATAGGCTATGGTTAGGGTAAACCATGCTCCTCACGTTGCTTGTCCAACCACCCATTTTCTTCTGGCCTCACCCTCTGGCATTTGTGCTTTTACTTTTGGCTCCAACCTTTCATCACACGTGCCTGCGTCTGCTGGGCCCGTGATAGCTTCTTGTCTTTGGGTGCTCACTCTGTGGCTGGGTGGCTAGCCTGGTGGGACCTGTGGAACGAGCAGCAGGCAAGGCAGAACCCACTGCGGGCCGGCAGATGTGGCTGGGCCAGAGGAAGTTACAAAGCAGAGCGAACCCTGAAAGCCCTGGAAGACAAACTGAGGACCCCCTAGTGGCTTGTTGCCCATTCAGTCTCCAGATTTCCTCCCCAACCATCCCAGCTCACTCCAAGATTAGATATTCCCATCCTCCCAACTCTGAGATCCTTGAACGTAGGAAGAGTGGCTTACCACAGCCCTTTTCCTGGAATCTCCCCTGGAAATTCCTCTGCAATTTTTTCAGACACAGTTCAGTTATCACCTCCTCCAGGAAGTCTTCCCTGATTGCTCCCACCCGGGCCAGGTGCCTATCTTCTAAGTTCCCTCAGCCCCGGGGCTTTATTCTGTTAACATTTATGTGTGTACATGTCTCCCACTTCTCTGATACGGAAGTATCTAGAGAGAACACACCTTAACTCTTAAGTGCCTGTCCCTCCTGTTTGTGCCAGGGCTGGACCCACAGCAGGCACCCTGAGGGATGAATGGATGCACAAGCACCCACTTTGAAGTTGGCCTCTGGGGTTCGAGATCCCAGACTCAGACGCAGGGAGAAGAGCTCAGTCTCTCCTACCCCCACCTGACACAGCCTTAAAAATCAGCCTAAAGTTGCCTGCGATCCAGTAGCTGAAGAAACAGAAGCACGATTTACCGTGAGCTGCCCTGGAGCATTCCGGTTGCTTCTTCATGTGCTATGAGAGCCAACAGTGACGTCCTGGGCTGTGCTGGCCAAGGTGACTGAATTACCGTGAAACTGATGCTGGGGGATTTATCATTCTCTCCAGTGATGAAGATAACGACATAACTTACATTCTCTGTGATTTAGTGACGGCCCCTTCATTTCTCAAAATGGCCATGAAACTTAGATCTGAAGGTAGGCTGGTCTTTTACTAGCCCGTGAAAAAGTAATATAAGCTGTCACTGTCCGTATCACCTGGGGGAAATTTCTGCTTCTGAAACAAGATTGAAAGATCAGACTTCTCGATCGGGATTGTCCCATTAGTGCAAGGAAGGGAATTGACAGGCAACAATTGAACAAACCCTCCTGGGCAAACTCTTCTGTACCCTTTACCTAACCTTCTCCTCACAGTGACCCATGAGACAGGACCCGCCTGGCAGGTGGAGGTGGACGTGGCGGTGCAAAGCCTCTGAGCCACCTGGACCCTCTGTGCCTTGGCCAGCTCCCCCCCACCCCAAGCCCCTCATGCCCTTATCTGACAGGCAGCCCCGGCAAATGGTGGTTTAGCAACAACTGTCCACAAGAATAGCATGTTAAATCAGTGGAGAAGGACATGCTGCTTTAAACTCCAACTCAGGATGGGAGCTGAGCGAGCTGACCCCTAAGTTGCCTGTATTCGTCTACTCACATCCATTCCATAGACATCTACTGAGTCCCATCTGACTATGAGTGAGGCATGGTGGCAAAGGTGGATGCGGGACATCTCCGTTCTCCAGAAGCTCCTGGATTAATGGTGAGGAAAGACAGACAAGCCCTTCCAGTACACCACCATAAACGTAGAAACAGAAACAAGAAACAGAACCGTGGAGACACGGACTTCTTCCATAATTCTCCCAGGGAAAAGCATCACAAAGAATGGGCCATTCGGGCTGGAATTTAAGGGATGAAAGAAACAAAGAGGGAAGGGCAGTGTAGGCAGAGGGGACAAGAATTTTCAAAGGCTCAGAGTCATGGTTCGAGAAACACCCCGCTGTAGGAGTAGAGGGTAGGAGAGGTCTGGAGAGCCAAGTTGGGTCTAGTGGGCTAAAGATTTCCTTGTGTGTTATGTGAAGGCTCCTGGTTTTTATCCTGTAGGAGACTGGGCAACAACAGTGATTGCAGAGGCAAAGTGACCCTCCTGGGTGAATTTTCTTGGAGATCCCCCTGGCAGGGATGTTGAGGATGGAGTCTGGGGAACCAATTGAAAGGTTATTGCAATAGTCCAGGTGAAAGGTGTTGGGGGAGGGCCAGTCGAACCTCCGAAGAAGTGTGCGTGACCGGATCAGCATTTGTCCTGGTTAAACCCAACTCCCTCTCTGCTCTGGACCTGCACTTATACCCACATCTGCCCTTTACCTATACCTGCACCTGCATCTGCACTTGTACCTGCACCTGCACCTTCACCTGTGCCTGTACCTGCACCTGTACCTGTACCTTAACCTGTGCCTGTACCTGCACCTTCACCTGTGCTTGTACCTGCACCTTCACCTGTGCCTGTACCTTCACCTTCACCTGTGCCTGTACCTGCACCTGTACCTCCACCTATACCTGTACCTGCTCTTCACCTGTGCCTGTACCTGCACCTTCACCTGTACCTGCACCTGTACCATGCACCTTCACCTGTACCTGCACCTGTACCATGCACCTTCACCTGTGCCTGTACCTCACCTGTACCTGTACTTGCACTTGCACCTGTACCTGCACCTGTGCCTGTACCGTCACCTGTGCCTGTACCTCCACCTTCACCTGTACCTACACCTGCACCTTCACCTGTGCCTGTACCGTCACCTGTACCTGTGCCTGTACCTTCACCTATGCCTGTACCTGCATCTTCACCTGTACCTGCACCTGCACCTGCACCTGGGTAGTCAGATGTGGTTGGAAAAAAACACCCAGCTAGGCTGAAATTGAGCTCCTGGCTGCCCTCCTCAAATAAGCCCTTTGTGTCATCTAGCCATCCTACTACATCCCCATGGCCCGTTCATTCTCGTACTTCCCCCTCTAAACCTCCAAAGCTGCTTCTGCACTTATTTTGCCTGATGGCCTTGTTTCTTAATTCACTGAGCAAAGAGAAACAGCGAGGGCAGAGCTGACCTGTGTGTCACTGTCAAGTCCCCTGACTTCCATCATCTGTGCCCTCACCCCCACCCTCTCTCTTGATTTCTGGGTGAATCCTGCATGCCCCTTCAAATAATAACACCTCCACTTGAATGCTGGAAACCATTCCCTGGCAACTACTTGAAGTTAAAACTCTTGTGCCATTATTTTCTCTTTTTCAAATGGGCCATATCCATCATCTCTCAAATGCCCTGTAATGCCTCCCATCTTTGAAGAGGCATTCCTCTCTTGACACTACCTTCATCTCTAGCCCAATTCATCTGCAATGAAATTCTTCACAGTAGACATCTGGGTTTGCCATTCCACCTTGTTGCCTCCTGTTCTCTCATGCAGCCCCTCTGTAGTGGACACTGCCAGTGAGCTGGACACATTTCTCAGAACCTTCCATGCAAAGTGGGCTCCAGCCCACTTCCAGCTGCCTACATCTGCATCTCTATACCCAAGGGCTTTTTCTAGAACCTCCAAGACCACGTTCTGCTTAAACTCACAGCAGGCTGGATGTGCGGGGAAATTTGTACACCTGGGAGCAGCCCTGGATTAAGGACAGATGGAAGTTGGTGTAACTCAGCCCACTGCCTTGCATTCTACCCTCTTGGCCAGGATTTTCCAGGAGGAGAAAGCTCCATTTGTCAATATGACAGGTTCCTAATACCACATCCGTTATTGGCTGCCTTCCCTTCCCTGTATCACTCCTTGTTCCCTGCCAGCTTTCTCTGTGTCTTCCCAATGAAGTACTTGCATTTGAACCCACAGCTTGAATTTGTTTTTGGGGGACACCCTCTCATCAGGCTAATGCCCTCCATTCCAGTGACCAAATCCAGTGCTACTCCCTGGGCTTCACCTTGCTCCGTCTCTCACAGGCCCTGTTGATCACTCCGCCTTCCTTGAGATGTACCCTTCTCTTGGACTTGGGACACCTTTCCTAGAACTTCACTGGCTGCTCTTTTCAGTCTTCTTTGCTTGCTCCTTCTCATCTTCTTGTCCTCAGCACCGGCTTCCAGGGAGATCGGAGATCAGCATCTGCAGAGAGAATGAGTTCAGTAAGAATGGAGGCTGGTTTTCTCTGTGACCTTTAGGTCCAGAGGAGAGGTAGCCCCATTTATCAAGTGCCTGGTGTGTGCCAGATACTTCTGTTACTTTGTGTAACCCTTCCCACACCCTCACAGTGCAGGGGCTGTTTATTACCACGTACCGACAAGGAAACAGAGGTTCAGAGAGGTTGAGTGACTTGGTCAGGTGAACCCATGGTGGCCCTGGGATTTGAACCCTGGTTTCTCCCACCCCTTCCCCTTCCATGAGTCACTGATGGAGTCAACCCTGCTCAGATTAGGGTGTGGTTTCTTCCCCTCAGCCTTTCTCCCTCATGTCCTGATCTGATGGATGTCTTCTTCCCACCAGCCAAGTGGCCAGTGCTCATGATTTGGCTGAGCCATGGTGTAAGCCCCAGAGCACACCAGCTGATTCAGTCATCACTAATGTGGAGCCCCCAGAGACCCCCAGAGAGCCCTTCTCCCCCACCTGCCTGAGTGTTCAGCCTCCATTGGCTGCAGAAATTCCTGTTCAGAACTGCCTTCAAGGGTAATCCACCCCTATCCAGGCCCTTTGCTCAAAGAGGGCTGCCAGGCTGCTCCAGACCCTCACCTGTGATTCTGCTGGTGCCGCTGGGGCTGATAATGTGGCTTCCTGGGAGTGATGCATCCACGCCCCCCACTCACCCTCTGTAATGTTATAATCTGGGAGCATGAGGTGTTATGTACAAAAGGGGTGCTGCTCCATGGCCGGAGAAGGGGATGAGCTTTGTAGAGCCTGTGGTTCAGTTTCTGGGTGCTGGGGCACTCTTGGGGGGGCAGCTTGATTGGCTTTCTGCACTGCATTCCCCCAGCACCATGCTCCCCCCAGCGCCGCGCTCCCCCAGCGCCGCGTTCCCCCCAGCGCCGTGCTCCGCCCAGCTCCCCCAGCGCCGCGCTCCCCCCAGCTCTGCACTCCCACAGGATGGTAACAGAATGTGCAGCTCAGCCCTGTAAGGCATCTCCGCATGTGCCTGTTGCCCTTCTGAGGTTCTGAGTCCGTATAGCCTCTGGCACTGGGCTTGGTCTAGGGAAACCACCAGTCACATGTGCATAATCAAGGAATGCCTGGCTGGCTGCCTTCATGGCCTGCAGTGCAAGGGGCGTGGTGATAAGGCAAACGCATGGCTGGGGATTTAACCTGAAGAGACATAGAGGGTCAGGGGCCTGGGTTCTGCAGAGAGGCTGGGGTGGGAGGTGGTCCCTACCTCTCTCGAGTCCCTAGGTGGGGCTCCTCTTGCATGGCCCAAAGTAAAAGTAGGAGGGGATGATATTGAAGGCAGGGGTCACATGCCCCCCTATTGATCCTGCATCTTATTCCTTGTTCAGCGAAGAGAGAGGACATGAGACAAGGCTTTTAAGAACATAAAGGCTTTGAGGAAGAAGGCATGAGCCCTGTGGACACGACAGAGGTGGGGGAGATGGCGGCAGCGTAGAAGACATTATGTGGAGAAGGTGCCACAGGCACGAGGGTTCCCACAGGACCTCTTTGTCTGCTGAGGGCCTCCAGATTCTGGCCGTCCACAAGAGGACATTTCTCGTTTACAGATTTTACACTTTGGGGTCTTTGCGGTAAAGAAGCAGCTGTGCATTTTAGCAAGAAACTAGAAGGAGGCAATAAGCCCAAGCAGAAAAGGAGCGGTTGTGTTGTCCATTAAAATCACTCCTGGGTTTTGCCAAGCAAATCCTTGATGCTCTCAGCCTCTGGGACGGATAAGCTGTGTGACTACAGCTTTTTTCTCACTATGGAGTTGGAAACCAATCCCTGCCCATCTCTTTGGAGATGGCCTGTGGGTGCCCAGTGTCAGGCCAGCCAACAGAGAGACAAGGGCTGGCCCCAGCGTTGCTGGATTCATCTTCAGATTTCCTGGAGAATTCCTTGAGTTTGCAAGCAGCCAAACTGCCCCTGAGGTCGGGGTATTTGCTCTCTTATGCCCCTGAGCAGCCCCAGAGGAATCGTCCAACGGGCTTTGGAACCAAATCTCCCAGAGCTTGCCTTGCAGGCCAGCCTATGTGAACAGCTGTCCTTGCTTCTGGGTAATCCTTATCCATGCCCTGATCCATGCAGAGTTGTGAGGGGTCTGGGACCAAGGTTTCTTCCTACCGGTGATGTGTCTGCATTCCATCCATATGCTCACCAGTCTCCCATCTTGCCGTCTGCCTTCCGACAAATACTCTCAGAGTTGGTGTCTCGGTTGAGACAGCTAGAGGAGCTCCCGGTCTTGAGGTGGAGACAGCTCAGCAAGTCATTACATCCTGGTGGGGACAGACTTCTTCCTCCTTGAGCTCTGATCACCAATCACGGTGCACACACAGTCACGTTTTATTGGAGGTCTGTGGAGGTGTAGAAAGTAAGAGGACATGATTCTGCCTGTAGGGAGCAGGGAAGGTTTCATACAAGAGGAGTCACAGGTCTGAAAGTCTAGATGGGACAGAGCAAAAATGGGGAAGGAACTGGACGTGCAGAGGCTTGGAGGCCACAGGACATGGGGACATCTGGGCAATGGAGAAAGATTTGGAATGATGAGATCAGAAGGTTTCAACATGTAAATGTTGTTTAAGTTGGGATCAGGAAAGGCTTTAGAAACTGTGGCAGGGCAATTAGGCTTGTTCTGTAGGCAATTTGGGGAGAGGGAGGTGTCATTGAAAGAGCCCTTCCTCCTATTTGGAGACGTAATTAGAGGTGGCCAGAGTGGAGGTGAGGAGAGCAATGAGGAGGTTGGTGCATGGGTCCAGGTGGACGAGGGACAAAGGGGCCCTCTTCCAGTATTGTGTGAGCCCCATTCTAAGGACTTGAGGGCTAGGCCACCATTCTGGGTTGGCCCCTTCCTCTCCAGCAGTCCTCATTGGACACTTTTATGCCCCAGGGATGGCCAGGGTTCTCTGGGTTATTACACCTGGCCTCAGCGACAGAACTACAGGTTCCCTAGCTCACTTTTGCCAAATCTCCATACCACCCGAAAATTACTGAACTCTTTTCTTTAAGCCAATTCATTTCTTGATCCCCAGTAATAATTTCCATGCAATCGTGGATTTGATTATGCTAGAAGTGAACAGCTTCCCAATTAAAATGAATATCCAAGTATTAAAAAGTTTACCCACGCACCCCCCCAATGCCATCTCTCAAACAACCTGGAGCAGCTGATAACCTGTCGAGTAGACTGCTGTGAGCATTTTCTGGGAACCAGGAGCCACTTGGATTTAGCTGTAGTGAGTCTTTCCTCTTTGCTTCCCTGTCTTCTTCTTCAAGACCTTATTGAGCTCCTACCTAGTGCCAGCCCTGGGGCAGGAGCCGGGGGTGCAAAGATGAGTCTTGACCCCGGCTGGCTAGTTTCCCTGGGGAGAGAGTCAAACCACCAGGTGGTGCAGAGGTGGCTGTGGGCCTATTTGCAGCTGCCTGATGGTGTCCTTCACTCTGAAGTTTCCCAAATTCCTGGCCAAGCTTGCTCAGTCTGTGTCTTCCTTCTTTGCCTACCAGCCGAGCAGAGCTGTTTGTTTCCCTGAGGAGATGCACTGTGCCTGCTTCCTCCTTGCGCATCTGCCCCTAAGCCAGCTCTCCACCCGCCTGCAGTTGTAGCCACCATTGAGGGTGCTGGCCCCATGGAGGGCCCTGGGGTGACCCCACTTTGTGGTATGTGAGGACCATGGGTGGGGGCATGGGGTGAGTGGACCTGGGACCACTGTTCCTCTGGGCTTCCTGCTGTGTGTGTGGGGAGTGCCTCAGGGGGAGGCTCACTGCCTCTGGCTTCCTTGGAAGTCATTCACTAATTCCATTACTCATTCCTTTCATTCATTCATTTATTCAACACATACAGTATTCAGTTATTTACCTGTCATACCGTCATTCCTACAACGATTCATTCATTCAGACATTTAGTCACTTCATTCATTCATGCCATTCATTCGTTTACCAACCATGATACTATCCCATCAATCCCTCCAACCCTCCACCGTTCCCATGTGACCCTTGTTTCTTTATTTCCTTGTTCATGCCCTGCCTGCCCCATCACGGTACAAGGATCTGAGGTCAGATGATAACATTCACGCCCTGTCTTCAAAGTACTTCCTGGGGACGCAATGTTTTTCTCTACTGTTTTGTAACAACTCCTCAGAGGGAACTGTTGAGCTAGCTCTATTTCTCCAAAGTGGTGTGGTTTTCCAAGACTGGAGGCAAATCGTGGTTTGGTGAGGCCCCAGGCTGGATGTGTACCTGGTTTCTTGGCCACTTTTGCCCAGAATAAAAGGTATGCTCCCCACTCTGTCCCCAACTCAGGGAGGAGGGCCATGACCTGCTTTCCCCTCACCCACCCCTGGGATGACTCCTTTGAAACCAGAGCTCTTGTCCACTGCTCTCCAGGTGGCTCAGACCTCTCTGGGCTGGAGGAGAGCCAGAAGCTCCCACTGCTCACAGGGCAGGTCGGGCTCCCTCTCAACCCCGTTTGTGGCTATGTACTGAGTCTTGCTCTGAGGTCCCAGCCCAGTTGGCTATTTTTCCTACTGCCCAGCTGAGCCTTGAGCTGCGTTTGTATGATGTCCCATGCTGTGATCTGAAGCTGGCTAGAGGCCCGGGAGAGTCTTCCAGTCTCCCTATCCCATTGGCAGGGCAGAGCACCGGGCTTCCTTCTCCCCCTGGATGGTTCCCGCTGGAGGCAAGAAAACATCACTGTTATAGACCCTGTTTCCAGGCTACCTAAGCACATCCTGGAAAAACCCAAAAGACAAAGTTCTGTCATTGATTGGGGTGGATGAAGGGAAAGACAATGTCTTATTTTAGCCAAGGTTCTCTAGGGAAAGACCAACAGGAGATATCTGAGAATTTGAGATTTTATAAAAGTGTCTCATGCAACTTTGGGGATGCATGAGTCCAAATTCCGTAGGGCAGGCTGTAAGTTGACAACTCTGATGAAGGTTTTTGATGAATTCTCCAGGAGAGGTTGGACTGCTGAAGTCATCACTTCTCCTTTTTAAAGCCTTCAACTGATTGGATTAGATGTCTCTCTTTGCTGAAGACGTTCCCCTTAGTTGATTGTAGATGTAATCAGCCATAGATGCAGTTAACTTACTGATGATTTAAGTCTACGGAATGTCCTCAGAATAATGATTAGGCCAGTGCTTGCCTGACCAGATAACTGGCACCATCCCCTGGCCAAGCTGACACATGATCCTGACCATCACAGGTCCCGCAATGAAGGCAGTGGTTCCTGGGCTCTTGTCTGATGGCTCCTCTCCCAGGATGCAGAGTGTCGTGCTTCACCTTGCTGAAGGGTGGAAGGGGAAATAGACAATGGCTTCCTGGGTACCCAGAGCTGGAGTCTGACTAAGTAATGAATGTGCTGAGTGACTCGGTCCCACCCCCAAGCCCCTCCAATAAAAAGGAAGGCTGTGTTGCAAGCACACATGCATTAGACTATTTAGATGTTTATAGGGTGTCTATTTTGCTGATTATTTTAATCAGAATTTGTTTCACTTTCTGAACTACCTGGGGAGTGTTACCGGCTCCTCCTAAATCCCTACAATAAGCAAAAATCTTTCCATTATGAGTAAGATACAAAGTGACCCCTACTGGAAATGTAGCTCTTGCTATATATTTATTCCTTATTCTCAAGACACACAAAGCCACACATCTGGATAAGAAGGAAAAATTCTATCAGTGAGCTTGATGTTTTCAAATATCATGGCTTTGGCATTGGGGAGATGATGGGACAGAATCTTCTGTTTTAAGTATCACTTCACCTGTGTGTTCCGGACAGGATGCTGGACATTTCTCAGGGCTGACCCCCAAGCAAGTCAGTCTCTTGTTTTTGTACACCACCCGCGAGGGGGTTAAACCATCTTCCTGGTGTAGATTGAGGTCTGAGACCGGTAAAAAGTCAGATCCTGGGATAGAGGGGTGAAAACACGTTACAAAGTAGGAAACCTGCTATGCTGATCAAATCTGAGCCACTTTGTTTTGGGTATGACTCTAAATGTTGGTACATGGTTGCATTTTGTTTAGTCAATTTCTTGACTCCATTTGAGATTAACCTCACAAAAACCGTTTAAAAACAAACAAAGGCATTTTTGACCTTCTTTCTTTTTTTTTTTTTTTTAAATGTTGACAGATTATTCTTTTTTTTTTTTTTCTTTTTTTTTTTACATGGGCAGGCACCGGGAATCGAACCCAGGTCCTTGGGCTTGGCAGGCAAGCATTCTTACCTGCTGAGCCACCGTGGCCCGCCCTTGACCTTATTTCTGACATTATTTTCTGTTTTCTTGCTGCTGCTTTTGTATTTTTGATGTGTGATTTGGGCTCCTTAGGTCATTATTTTCCCTGGCAATTTGGCATGAATTTTTCTGATTTCATTTCTATGGTGGTGTTTTTTATTAACTGTGCTACTTAAAAACATATGTGTATTTCCTAAACCGTGCCTGTATTTCTTTACCCAACAGAATTAAAAGAAAAATGAAAGAGTAGCTCTTGATCCCTTTGACTAAGGTGAAGAAATACCTGCTACTGTCTGAGGGAAAAAAAAAATGTACTGGTCTAAAAAATGGCCAGACAATGCTTTGCCTATGAGTCTTCTTTTAGTTCCTTTGGTGTTAACAAATTGTGGAAGTTTTTCCTGGCAGGTGGCCCTTGATTAGTGATAAATCTTAGTTTACCATTTTTATCTTTGTCAGAGTCATTGTTGATTTGTTGTTGTTGTTTTTTTTTTGTGGGGGGAAGGGAAGTTGGCTGATGCATGGATTGTTGCCAGACATTATCTTAAGTTTGAGAGTCTAAAGTATAACACTCACTTCGCCACTCTCCTATCTCCAGCCCTTCTGCCATTCCCCATGACCTCTCTCTACCTGCCATATCCTTACCTGCCGGCAACGTCCAGTGACTCATGGTTGTGTGCGCCCTCCCGCTTCTCTTTGCCTCGTGGCTCCTTTGCATGCTCCAACATTCAGCTTGGGTGCTTCCTCCTCCAGGAAGTCATCCCTGAACCCTTCTTGCACAGGCTGGGGAGGCTCCCCTGGTAGAAGTCTCGGCTTCCTGCTCTTTTGCCAGCTACCATCTTATATGGGCATTGTGAGTCATTTCTGGATGTGTCTTTCTCTCTAACTGGACCATGAACTTGATCCTCAAGAGCAGGGATCATTTTTATTTACCCTTGCCCCACCTCCCTCCTGCCTCCCCCAGCACACCCATAGCATATAAGAGGTGCTCAGAAAATATTGGTCAAACTGGTCTTATAAACAGTTAATTAAGAAAGGTTATCAGTTCACTAGAACAGAGGCAAGCTGAGAGTAAGGATAGGCTTGGCTTTGGAGACAAATGTTGCTGGTATGGGTTGCTGAGTGACCATTGGCTGAGCATCTTATCACAATCTTCCTTATACTTCTAAGAGGGGGATATTTGATATATGCAGGACCCAGGACCCAGAAAGGCTGAGTGACTTGCCTGAGCTTCCGTGGTGTGGTTGGCAGAACTGGGACACAAGTCTCCCAGCCCAGCTCCATTGGTATTTTGGGTCATCGGTGACAGGAGGGCACTCTGAGCTGTTCTGGGACCTGCAGCTCATCCCTTCCAGTATGTTGAGCCCATTTCTCTAACAGTCCAAGCGAGGTTCTCCAGAACAGGCCAGGCGTGGCAGGGGCGTCCCATTTGCATTGGTTCCTAAGCAAGTCTTTGTGGAGTTTTAAAGTCAGCCCCCAAAATTCATACCAGTGAACCCAGTCTGTGAAGTAGATGGGCTGAGAGTTGCACCCCAGGGCCCATCTCGAGGCTTCAGGTTCACCTGCCAGGGCCTGTCGTGGAGGGAGGTGCAGAAACTGGCTTCTGGGGTTGCTGCCAGGGCCTCGGCGATGGCTGCAGGTGGACGCAGAGGGGCGTGTGGCTCTCAGCCCATCCTGGACCACGTAGCTTTCTGTTACTTCCTCTTTGGGAGCCCAAGGGTGCCTCCAGAGTGGGTGGGGCTAATCCTCTTCCTCTCTACATGGACAGTGTCTGGTCCAGACACACTCTGCCCTCATTGGTTAGCAGGTGACTTACTGCCCAAACGAGCGGGTGGCACAGACCTGCATGTAGGAGTGAAAAGAGGGGGAAGAAGCAGCCACTGGTGTCTCGCTGCACTTTCCCCCCTGCTGCTCATGGTGTCCCAGGGCTGCACCATGTCTGCTGTTGATAGACGGGAGCTAGGGCTCCTTTTACTCTTTTCTGGGCAAGATGCTGACAGGGATGCTGTGGGGGGCAGCCAGCTGGATGCCAGGAGACGGGCTTTGGAGTGTGTGTCTGGTCCAGCGTTGGCAATCATTACCTTAATTTATGCATCAGGCAGGGTGGGCCATACCGGGAGGAAAGAGCCTCCCTGGTGATTTAGCCCTAGAAAGAGGCTTTCCGGGTAGAGGCTGGGTGGGGGTAGCTCCAACTCTGGCCCCATCAGGGGCTTACCACTCTGCTTTCTTCTGCTTCCAAGGATGCAGGCCCTGCCCATTGCAATCCCCTGTGCTCTCTGCCAAGTCCGCATGCCATGTATTTCCTCTGCTTGGGTCAGACAACATAAGGTTGAGCATTCCAAAATTTTTCTGAACTCTGGAGGGCAACAACGGGTGGCAGGCTATTCCCTGGTCTCATACCTGCCTCCCACTCCACCTGCCTTCTGGGGGATTTTCTCTCTTGCTCCAGGGGGCTGGCACAGCCACAGCACCCCCTCCCTGGGTCCCCTCCTTTCCTTCCATGGGCTTCTCTCCCTTGGCGGGACCTGGAGCAGGACCCCCAAGCACCTGGGAGCTTCCTCTGGGCCATCCTTATCCTTCCGAGGTTCTCCTAGCTGCCACGCCCCTGGGCCTTCCGGGTCTTCTCTGTGTTAGTCACACCAGGAGCGACCTTGTCCCCCCATCAGACCTCAGCTCAACCACAGAGGCGCGCGCAGGCCAACAGGAAATGAAGGCGCTGCTGGCCAGCAGGAAATGAATGCTTGCCTTATAACTTCCTGGGTATTTTTTTTTACCCCCACTGCAAATGGGACTCAGCTCTTGGCCTCTTGGGATGTGGGAAGGGAAGCACTCTTTCTTGATTGCAGCCCTCAGCCAGCCCCGTTCTGTGGTCCCGAGCAGGGGGCTGGCTTACGGTTCTGTGCACATCTGGGCCTCTCTGCCTGGCAGCGGCAGGCTTGGCTGCAGACCTGGATGGGCAGAAGGCTTCCAGCCACACCAGGTGTCCCCTCTTGCCTGCAGCTCTCACCAGAGAGTGTCCGTACATAGCCACCGACCCCAGTCCTTGGGTTCTCCTCCCATCCTCCAGGACCTACCCCACCGCAGCCTCCCCACCGCTTCTCCAGGAAATTGCCAGATCAAAGCAGAGACAAGGGGCAGAAGAGTAGATTGGAGTTTCTGATTGTAACTGTGGGAACCAGGCCCTGAGGGATGCTGGGCGGCAGGTGGGGGGAGTATGCTTGCAGAATGGCCAGCAGAGAGAAAGCATCCCTCCCCCCAATCCCCACCTGCCTCCTGTGCACAGCCGGCTGCCTCTGAGCTCTGAGGCCATGTGGACAGTAATTAACACCTGCCCAGAGGCGGCACATCTCACTGTTGGTTTCCTTTTGACTGGGGTCATGTTCCCTGCCTTTTTGGGAATGCCGGGGCCTTCGGGTGACAATATCTATCAGAGCAGGTGGCCTCTCCAGGGATGCTCATCACAGAGCACGTTTTAATTAAGCCAGAGCATGGGTGACAGTATCAGACAGCTCTGCTGCTGGCAGGCGCCTTCTGATATGTTTATTCAAACTGTCTGCCTCCTTTAGGCAGGGGGAAAAAAAAAAGACACCCCAAGGTGGAAACATTTGCCTCCATCCATTGACCCACGAAACATACACCCTAGATTAAAATGTAGGCTGTGTTTTGCAATTGAGACTCAAAGAGTCGGCAAGCAATTTGCTTCTTGCCAAGCGATTTGTAAATTCCACCCCGGGGGGTGACAGGGAGGGAGGGTGCGTACCCCACTGTGCTAGCACCGTGGGTCCCGCTTTTAGCCTGAGTCAGAATCATCTGGAAGGCTTGGTTTGCCCCGATCATGGGAACCTCAGCCCTAGAGTTTATGATTCGGTAGTTCTGGGGTAGGTGCTGGCAATTTGCATCTTCTAAGAAGATGTGCTCTCAGCCTCCAGCCTGTGTCTCTTGTCAGATCTGTATCTTTATTAGGCCCCATTCTCTTCTTCTGGCTTTATATAGTTACTTCACACATGGAAAGTAACACTAGAAAGTAACACTGTTGTGAAAACATAACCCGTTTTGACTTCTGTGTGGGATGTTGCCTTTTCCATTTAGGAACTGCGTGGTGGCCTTGGGCAGGTCTCGTTCCCACGGAGAGCCTGCGAGGAGTGACGTTATGCCACACCCCCTATGCTTATGGTGAAAAGGGACTGAAATAATATGTTAAAAATGCCCAACAGCATCTGGACAAATAGCAGTGCTCAGAAATCGTTCTTGTTCCCTCCCCTTTCCTTCTTGCTTTTGTGTGACTCCCTGAAGCAGAGCCTGGTTTTGTACAGGTGGGTAATGGAGGGAGAGCTCTCAGGTGAAATCCTTAAGGGTTTGGCGTGGGGGGGGAGCTGGAGCACTGATATCTGGTCTCAGCCTGAGGATGGCTCTGAGCATTGCTAATGCCAAAGGGCTGGACTTTTGTTCCCCGTCTCAGCCACTCCGGGGCTGTGGGCCATTCCCAGGGGACAGCGCCCCACTGCTGAGGACATTTCCTAAGACCCCACACTCCCAGCAGCTGCAGGCTGGGTGCTAGGTCCGTAGAAGGATCTGGAGGGAAACCAGCAGCATCTGCTCTGTTCTTCTTGCCTGTTTTGAAACTTCTTATCCCAAGAGTTTGTATAAGCTGTGAATGTAAGTATGTTCAAGAAGGTTTTTACAGCATTCCTGAATAATGATGCCTGTGGGTCTGTCTGGGGAAAGTGGGATGTTTGCCCATGTCCCTGGCCTTTCATGGTGATGACTCTGAGGCATCCCCTGCTTGTGATGTCCCTTGACGCTCAGCTTAGGGCTTGGACACCCTTGGCCAGCCGCAGGAAAAGCTGGACCTGCCCGGCAGCTCTCAGGCACTGAAGTGAGTCCTGCTGCCCCTCTGGGAATCAGAGAATCGGCTCCCGATCGAGAGGCTCCCCAGGTTGAATGGGCCAGCCCTCCAGCGGGTTCTGCAGGAGCCGCCTCTAATCAGCATTTGCTAAGCTTATTAATACCTTATCAGTGCTAGGAAGGCTCGGTGTACCCTTCCTCATCACCGGTATTAGGTCACCCCAGGACACCTGAAAACATTCCCAGTGCAATGTGCAGCCATCCGGCGGGCATTAGCTGGTCCAAGAGACTGGTTCTGAGGCCTTGGGGAGGAATCTGCCAGCTCCCGAGGATGGGAGAGGAGGGGTGATGGATGGGCAGGAGAGTCTCCAGCACCTGTGAGTCACGGTAGGGGGAGGACAAGCCCACAGGCAGCTCCTAAGGAACACCTGGGCCTGGAGCAGCCCTAACAGTGGACTGTGGCTTGGGGTTTGGCCAGCTGAGCCCACAGCCGTCCCCACTTAGGCTGGGGAATGACAGAGAAGAATGGAGAGGGGCTCTGGAATTAGGCAAACGTGGGTCTGACCCCAGCTCTGCCATTTATGAGCAGAACTTGGGTGCAATTCTCACTCTCATCTAGAAAATGGGATAAATCCTCAACCCCCCTTCTCGCCTTCTGGGGACAATAGTTGAAATGATACCCCTCCCCCTCCCCCTAGAACACAGCCTATTGTAAATTTCTGGATGCCGTTAGTTGCTCAACTATTAATAACAATTTTTTTTTTTATTATTGTCCCTATGACTACTATTTTTGGCTGTCCCTCTGGGCATGTACTTGGTTTAGAGCTACCCATGAGAGGAGCATCTCTGAATCCTTCTCTCCAGGAAGGGGCTGTGTGTGTGTGTGTGTGGGGGGGGGGGGTTGGGTGGGGGAGAGTACGCCCACCAACTTTTCTTCTGAATCTTACATTTCAGTCAATTTAGTCTCCTGCCGTGTGTGGGAAATTGCACCATCTTAATCCCTCTCTCCCCCATCTTTAATCTGTCTTTTCAGAATGTTCTGTCAATTAGAAAATGCTTGTCAGCTAAGTGACTATTCGGGAAAACAACCTACATGACTTCTCTAGCACTTGAAGAATTTAAAATAATGGCAGGGTATTAGCTTGCAGGGGAAGGCATTGTTAAGGAAGGAGGGCTGCCTCTCAGTCTGTGTGGTTTCATTAATAACACCTTTCATTCTGTAGTCCCTTGCATCTATAAGGATCTCGGAGTGATTCACAGATGCTGCAAATACGAATCACTTTATCTTCTCCTGAAATATTGCTTCTTCTGGAGCTGCAGGCATTTGATTCCAGCCATACTTGTCATGCCAGGGATAGGCAGGGACCAGCATATGTCAGTCTTGTGTCTTTGAACTTGTGGGGCTTAAATGACCACCTGGCGATGCAATCCCATTTATAGAACTGACAGTCTGAGCCCCCAGAGCCAGGTCCTAGCTAAGTGCTCGAGGGGAAGGAATCAGAAGAAGCCCTACCCAAGAGGATCTCACCGGGAAGGAAAATGGTGTGGGAAACAACTCTTGGCCTGGGGCTGGGGGTGTGTTTGCAACAAAAGGCAATGTCCATGGCCCTGAGGGGCACGGGGCAGGATAGAGGGATTGGGCAGGGGTTACTGGAGTCCTGCAGACAGTGAGGCAGGCCTGCTGTTTGGGCCACGTGACCCAGCATATCGCACTGTGCTAGCACTATGTTCCCACTCTTAGCCTGCGTCAGAATCATCTGGAAGTCTTTTTACGACCCATTTCATGGGAACCTCAACCCTAGAGTTTCTGATTTGGAAGTTCTGGGATAGGGGCTGGCAATTTGCATCTTCTAGGAAGTTTCCAAGTGCTGTTGATGCTGCTGGTCTGAGGACCACATTTTGAGTACCCCTGTGCTAAAGGATTTAAAGCAGGGGTTGCAATCTCAGAGGTCCTGGGAGGGCAGGGAGGAAGGCTGGGTGGTGGGAATGAGGGAGTGGGTCTTGGCCACCTGGAAGGCACGTGCCCCGTGGAAGGAGAGCAGCTGCTACTCTGGAACAGCTTGTTCCCGCTGGGGGAATGTGGGATGAGTGTTACTAATCTTGTGCTTTGTCTGGAAAGACAGGGAATCTCAAATTCTTTAACATAAAATCTCCAAATTTTTACAATCCCATGTAGGTCTGAGGAAACACATCTGCGGGCTGCATGTGGCCATATTTTAGTGGGACCTTTCTTTTGAAGAATGATCAGAAATTTTCCACGTGGCCGGGGAGGGAAGGGACATTTCATGCAAGGAGAACCCCATGTGCAGAAGCTCAGAAGCATAACATAACTCGACTTGGGAAGTGCAAGTCTTTCTGATTGGCTGGGTATCGAGTGGCTGCTCAGGGAGCGGAGGGATGTAAGGGAGGGTGGGAGGCTAGCAGGTAAGCTTGCTGGAGCTTGGAAAAGGTTCAGATTTGCTCTCTGACCTGCTGCCCTCAGCAGATCTGTGTCCCAGGATGGATGGAGGGAGGAGTTCGGGGCCCATGACACTTGGCCCAGCAGGCTGGCACCGGCTCTCAGGGACTTGAAGAGCCACATGCCCAGTTCTTACATCTGGTGGACCTCTCCTTTGGGGGTGGGGGTGAGTTCTTTATCCCTAGCTTCTCAGGAAGGGAGACAGACCCAGATGGAAGGGTCTCATGCAACACTCACCAAGCTTTGGGCAAGTTGCTAAAACTCTCCATGTGGTAGTTAGGTTCAGGTGTCAACTTGTCTAGGTGATGGTGTCCGGTTCTGTTGCTGTGGTCTTGAATTATTTGCATGTGAAATTCATCTATGGCTGATGACATCTGCAGTTGACTAAGGGGCATGCTTTCTGCAATGAGTGGGGTTTAATTTAATTAGCTGGAGGCTTAAAAAAGAGAGGTCAGAAGAGAGCTCAAGGCAGCACAGCTCAAGCAGCTCAGCATTCCTCATCTCAGCACTCACAGCTCAGGCCAGATGTTTGGTGACACAGAAAGGAATCGCCCCAGGGAAGACCGCTGGAACCCAGAAGCTGGGAGAGAAGGCCAGTAGACATCGCCATGTACCTTCCCATGTAACAGGGAACATCAGATGAAAGCTAGCTGCCTTTCCTCTGAAGAATTATACATTTTTAAATCAACAAATCCCCTCTAATTCAACGCCAATCCATCTCTGGCGTGTGGCACTCTGGCAGCTTCAGCAGACTAGAACACTCGGCTATCACATGGGGAATATCATGATGACCATCGATAAAGTTATTTTTCATGTAAAATTGCCAATAGGTGTTTTTTTAAGCTAAGTGCCTTTTAAAAGAATTGCACAATATGTTATCATAGTAGAACAATGTAACTATATCAATAGTCATAAAGAGAAAATAAAATTACCCAATGTCCCACTACCTTGAAATAAACATCATTCACATTTTGGCAGATACTCTTCTAGACCAGGGGTTGGTAAACTTTGTCTTGAAGGGCCAGGTAATAACTTTTTGGGTTTTTAGAACATATGGTTCCTGTTGCAACTACTCAGTGCTACAGTGCTACAAATGCATAAATGAATAGGTGTGGATGAGTTCCCATAAAACTTGAATCACAAAACCAGGCCCATGTGTTGTAGTTTGCTGATTCCTGTTCTAGAGTTTACTCTATAAAAAGAGACATGTATATTATATGTTTTATGAAAATGGAATCGTTTGTACCTTTTCTTCTTTAACCTGATTTTTCACTTCACAGTATATTATGGAAGCCTTTCATATAAATAGATATTTATTTATATTTTTGTTTCTAAGAGCTGCAAAGGATTCCTTACAATAGCTGGCTGGTTAAATAAACTATGGGAGACTCATAATTTATTGAACCGGTCTGGTACTGCTGGATACTTTTTCAATTCATTCCTATTAAAAATTAATACTGAGAATAAAATGTATACCACACTTTTGCACACTTACCCAGGTTTGAAATCAGCTCTTTAGAGTCTGGGTTCTGTGGAATTTTTTGCTCTCTTCTGGTCTCTCTTGGAGGTCCCAGTTGCAGTGTTTCACACCCATCAAGTTCTCCTTGGTCTGTTTTAGTTTGAGAAAGCTGCCAGAATGCAATATACCAGAAATGGAACAGCTGTTATAAAGGGACTTTATTAAGTTGTAAGTTTACAGTTCTAAGGCCATGAAAATGTCCAAATTAAGGTACCAAACATGAGGTTACCTTCATTCAAGAAAAGCTGATGCTGTCTAGAACACCTCTGTTAGCTGGAAAGCCACGTGGCTGGCATCTGCTAGCTTTCTCCACCAGCTTCTCCTTTCTTACGGATTCCCCAGTGGTGTTTTCCTTCTGCATATTCAACATCTCTTGTTCTGTGGGCTCTAGATCTTTTCCCCAAAATGGTTCCCTTTTCAAGGAGTCTTATAAGCAACCACACCTTGAATGGGTGGAGACACATCTCCATGGAAGCCACCTAATCAAAAGGTACTGCCCACAATTGGGTGGGTCACATCTCCGTGGAAACAAAGAGATCCGACCCAGCAATATTGAAGGAGGATTAAAGAACGTGGCTTTTCTGGGACACACAGCAGTTTCAAACTGGCACAGTCTGCTCACTGGAACCCCCTGGCATGCATTTCTCTAGGACCTCTGGTTTTAGGCTATGACTTCCAGTCGTCCATTTTATGTAAATTGTGTCTACTTATGATTCCACATGTGCACAAACTTTGGTCTTTATTTCCTCCTTGTATTTGAAGTGCCTTTTCCAGTACAGTTGCCTCAGTTTTCCTGCCTTTGGCAAATCAGATAGTCTTGCTGCCCTTGTCACCAAAGAGAGGTGAGCCCCATGTTGGGTGCAGTTGGAGGGATTCCAGCTGTTCACTCTTCTGAGACCAGGTGTATGACCCACCTCCTGCACTGGACTCCTGGGCCCGTCCTGAGTTCTGGATGGAGACCTTTGAGAAGCTCAGGAGAGAGGAGAGTGATGTGTCCATTTCTCCCCCGTGGGCAAGGGTGAAGCCTTTGGAAGCTGAAGGCCCTGGGCTTGGGGTAGAATGTGAAACTCCAGCCCCAAGACCAAGACCAAGACCAGACTCTGACTAGGGACCTGCTTATGCCAGGCCTGTGTAGGGCATGGAGGGTCACACAGATGTGGAAGCCACCGCCTCCCCCTTCCACCATAGTTTGGAAGGATAGAAGCTAAGGTTGATGAGTGGAGTGATAACCCTACTGCTAAGGCACATATTTGTTGCAGGCACCAGGCCGGGAGCTTTGCGTGCCTAAGTTGGTTTTCTGCAACAAGTCTGCAAGGTAAGTGTTTTGCCTTAAGGAAGGTTTGCCAGAAGCAGCCTTCAAGTGGGGTTTCTTAGGGAAGTGCTCTCAGAGGAGACTTGTAAGGGGCAGTAAAGCAGGACAGGGAAGAGGAGGGAGCCCAGTAAGGGTGAGGGGGTTGCAGAAGTTGCACAGGTGGTCAGTTTGACCCTGCAGGGGTCCCAGGGGTCAGTTACACCTGGGCATTGTCTGGGGAGAAGATCCACAGGTGCTGCACATTATACACAGAAAGCACAACCATGCTTCATCCTTCCCTGTCTAGATGTGGTTCCCCCATTGTACAGTTGAAGAGCTGAATAACTCATCTGCAGCATGTGGAGGAGCCATGGTGACTGTGTGGCCAGATGGGATGCAATAGGAACTCCCGGAAGCAGCTAGTTTTCTTCTTGGGCTGTGATGGGGAACACTCAGCAAGGCTCCATGGAGGAGGTGCCCTAGTGGAGCCTGAAGGGTTGGTAGAGATGCCAGGGGAATGGAGAGCGGGTTTGAGACCCACTTTAGGACCGTGGTGAAGATGTTTGAAGGCATTCAGAAAGGAAGGTCCTGAGCTCTGGGCTGCAAGTGTGGGTGGCTGATGAGGCCTGTAGAGTTCACATGTCAGAGAAGTGGGGAGAAAGAAGATGCTAATGGGGGAGGGGGTAGTGGGGCATCAGGAGAGCCCTTTAACATAAAGCCTGGGGAGAAAGCGCCACTCAAAGGCTGGCACAGGCAGCAGAGTCGGGGTTCCGGAAGAGTAGAACACTGCTTTTTCCCTTCCTAAGAGGCTGTGGGAAAGGGGCACACCATGGAGCCCACTGATGCCCTCATGGGTAGGAGATGGGAGTTGAGCTCTCTGGGAAGGTGGGAGTACAGAAGGCTTTGAAGTTGGTAAAGGAAAAAACTGTCAGTGAACAGGACAAGGGTTCAGGGGCCCTGCCATTGAGATCACAGCCCTGGAGGCTCGAAGTCTTTGGGCCTGGATTAGGTGCCATGTTCTATGGAGGGGCTGAGTGAGAATCCAGCCTGGTGGTTCTGCTTGCCACTAACCTCAGAATGCTCATCTGGTGGCTGGATGGGAGGGTGGACTGTTGTGGCCAGGGTCTGTTTTGGTGAAGCTTGCCCACACCTCAGGGCACCTGGCTGGCATGGTAGGCAGGTTCGGCTGTAGCGCTGGTGGTGCCCTTTGTGCCACATACCCTCTACAGCTTCCCTGGATCCAAAACCCTCACCGGTGAAAGGGGGGATATATCATCTCCCAAGTGGGAGAGTGCTTCTGCTGGTAGGGCCAGAAGCATCTGGTCGGTGGAATGGGGTGAGCTTCCTCGTCTGCCCCATGTAGCTTGTTCTCAATGTTGCTAGAATACCAAACAGCTCCTAATATAAAGTGTTGTTTTGTTTTTTTTCTCATCTTCCCAGTGGGAAAAGATCCTATATTTAGGGGTGGGGGTTAACTTGAAGTTGAACATATAAACTCTTAAGGAGGTGGATGAAGGAGCCAGCTGTCTATTTGCAGCATTCAATTTATTAATTTAGTTGCAGATACTTATTTAAATTCATGTTATGTAAAATATTATGTTAATTTAGAAATATGGCTTTTTCCCCCTCTTGCATTTTATGGAGCAATTTTATTCAGAGCCTCTTGGCCTCTTCAGCAGCTGTGTTTCTGTCACCACAGCCACTTTGTGCAGCTTCTGACCCAGTTTCCCAGGGCACATAATATCCAGTTCTGTCGTGGTTGCTTGAGATACAGCGCTTTTTGGGGCTGTGTAAAATGCTGTCACTGGAGATTTTATCCCAAGCCGCTTGTACTCATTTACATAACATTAGAAGGTTCCCCCTCCCTTTCATTTGTTCTTTTGGTATCTATTCATGCTCTCTACAATGTAAATACTTATGATATTGCTTTTTAAAGTGATTTGTAAAAAGCTTGTTTAGGACAACATCCCCAACTTGGCTTTCTCAGGTCAGACTCAGGGATAATTATTAAATAGGAGTTAAATATCTTTGCCTCCTTTTTTAATGATTCCATCAGGCTACCTCTCCAAGCATCCAACACTAGCATTGATTGAGGTCATTCCAGGCTAATGTCTTTTCCCCAAACGGTACTTGATTGGTTAAAATAAAGTAAATGAGAGAACTGCCCTTTACTAGAAGAGAATTTGTCAGAAATTTGAATATACATTTATTTGCTCTTTTTTGAGGTGTGATTTTGTGAAATATGAACTTTGTGTTTTACACAGTCATGGACAGCAGCAGCAGCTCCATTCACTCAATATTTATTGAGTGAAATGGGTGACTCTCAGGGTTTCTTAAATACCTGCTCATGGCAGAGTGCCTGGCACACAGTAGGGCCTCAGTAAAGGTGAATTCTTTCCCCCCTGGCCTGAGTCCCACTGCACCTTTCCCACCCTTCCATTTTGCTTCCCTCCTTACTGCTGGTGTTGCTGCATCCCCTGGGAAAGGTGCAATCATCCCCTTCGGTGGGACTCAAGACCTACCTGGAAGGACCACACCTGTGTCCTTCACACGCCTTGCCTCAGCCTGCTCCTGCCTCCCTGTCCACGGATCCACTTCGTTAGTCATTGTCCTCCCATCAAAGGGCTTCACACATGCTGTTCCCTCTGTTTTTGGGAATGCTTGTCCATCCCATTAACTCCTACGTCCAACTCTGGCGTGTCCCTCCCTGGTCCCTAGAAGAGGTCAGAATCCCCTCCTCTGCCTCAGTGTATGGAATACCTTTCCCTCCCAGTGCTCATCCAGGTTGTAATTTAACATGCGTTGGGGCAGTTATTTGATTGATGTATTTCCCCGTAACTGGCTTGTGAGCTCTTTGAGAGCAAAGACCTTGTCTGACTTCACAGTTGTCCTCCAAGGGCTCAGCATGGTGCTATGTGCACAGTGAATGCTCAAGAAGGCATTTGCTGGAAGTGTGGCTGAGTGAATGGTGCTTGCAGATTAAGAAGTTGAGTGGAGGACAAGGCATGCTGCTTGTGGAACTTTTGACCTGCTTACTGGGTCTCCAATACCCTCCTTCAGGGCTTGGGCAGATGTTGGTTTCTGTCATTTCATATAAATAAGATGGGCTCAGGAAATTAGGGTACATGGATGCTCAAAGCCACCAGCCTGTGGATTTTCATCTCCATACAAGGGGCCACTTCTTTCTCTAGAGGGAATGAGCTAGACCTTTCAGCTTTATCAGCTAGTTTTGGTATTTCGTGGAGCCAGAAGTGGGATAACCCACAGGAATGGAGGATTATCTAAAAATATTCCTATACCAGAGGTGCTGGAATTGTGAGTTATTGGGGGACTGGCTGTAGTGATAGCAGAAAGTTTGGACTTGAGCTCTCCTGTGTTGGCATGCCTAGAACTTGGAGCTGCAGTCACCACACATCAAGTCGAAAGCCAACCCAAAAAGGTTGTTTTCTCCTTTTTTTCTTTGCCCCATCATCCACCCAGATGTGTGCTTAACCTCTATCTTTCTCTCCCCCTGCTTCACCCCAGCCCTCTAGTCCAGGGGTCTACAAGCTATGGCTCATTTATGCACCTTGGTTCCTTCCCTCCCTCACTCCTTCCCTTCTTCCCTCCCATTCCTCCTTCCCTCCTTGTCTTAATTCCTCACTCCCTTATCAGTTCTTCCTGGCTTTACTTCCCAAAGAAACTAATATTCTCACATTCTTGTCCCAGCATCTACTTCTGGGAAAACCCAATCCGTTAACACTAGGGATCTTCCATTTCCCAGAACAAAACTCCTAGCTAGAATTCTTGCAGTTCTCACTCATTCATTCATTCATTCATTCATTCAACAGGAATTTGTTGAGCATGTTCTGTGTCCCTGGCACATTGTCAGATATTGAGCGTGCAAGTGTAAGCAAAAGACAGGAATGCTTTTTCATGGAGTTTAATGACTGCTGGGAAATTCAGACAATTAAAATTAGAAAAGTAACTCAATAAGAGTATAATTTCAAGATGAATTAAAGTGCTGTGAAAGAGAATAAATCTGAGGAAGCTGACTCATCCTGGACATTCAGGGAATGACCCCTGGGGAACTGACCCTTGGGCCAGGAGCTAAATGAAGAGCAGATGGTGTGTGTCCAGGCCCTGTGTAGGAGAGATGTGCTACCTGCTGCCGAAAAACAGAGCGAAAGCTTAGAACCCTAGAGCCAAGTGAGGGAAGGCGAGAGTGAAATGCAGAAGGGCTGATGAAGTTGGAAAAGGTCGACTCCACAGGATCTTGTAGACCACATCATGGACTTTCATCTTCATTTTAAGAAACAGGGACAGTCTCTGCTTGGTTTTAAGTAGCATAGTGACAGAAGAGAGGCTGGGGATGCACATCAATCCATTGAGCCATCAAAGGAGAAAGCAAGCAGAAGCTGGAGAGATGGGCATATCCAGGAGGTCAATATTTGGTAACACACGAGGCAACATTCTCATCTATCTCATTCCAAGTTTTGAGTTCTAGAAAATTCCTGGACCGCCCCCAGAGCAGCACGTGAAGGCGTGAAGGTCTAGCTCACATGTCATGTCCTTTGAAGAGCTTGCCTCTCTCTCTCCCTGTAAACCAGAATTAGGTGTCCTCTGTGTGCTCCTGAGACTGTGCAAAATGACCCGCTGGAACTCTCAGTACTGGGCTGGGGACTCCTAGAGGGGCAGGGCCATGCCTTGTTCATTGAGGGTTCCCCAGAGTCCTGGAGACCGAAGCCCTATGCTGGTGCTCAATGAACTTCATCTTCTGAAGAGCCTAAAGGCAGGGGATAATGTGGCAGCTCAGAGGGCAGCACAGAGCACCCTCTGAAGCTTGATGGCATCTCACATGAGTCTCTGTCTTTGCACAGAAGATGGACCCTAAACCTCAGTAGCTCGCAACTGCTGATGTGGCTTGCAAGCCCTTACAAGCAGCTGGCAGGTGGCCATGTTTTGATAACCAAGCTTCCTCCATGAGCTACAGCCTCTGCTACAAGAACCACCATATAGCCTCAGAGAAGCTGTGAGGGTGATCAGGGGGCTTTATTTCCTAAGTGGGCACAGGGTGCCCCCACCTTGACAATGCTAGTGGGCCAAGGCAGCCTCACTCCCTTGGCTGTCCAATGGGAATGCTGGCTCTACCACCAATCCTAGTTGTTTTTGTTGTTTGGTTCAGCAGGCTGATTTGTGAAAGAGTCTGAGGGTTAAGGTCAGGTCAGGTCAGGTGGGAACTCATAAGCAGCTCCTAAGACTTCTGGCTTCTGGAGCTCAAGCCTGGTACTCTTGAAGCGCTGGGGCTGATCAGTCCAGTGAGGAGAAATGAACACATCCCTGGAGGCTGGGAGTCCTTTGTTTCAATCTTTCTTTGCCTTTATGTGTGGTTTGATCTGGAATATTTAGATCATTTGACCTGCAGTTTTATCATCTTTGTAACCAAGGGTTGGCCTTCCAGGTCTGTTTCCAGCTTTGGAATTCCGTGTGCATGAGGCATTTATGATTCCAGGATGCCTCAAGGCAGAGGGCAGTCTCATGGGTGTGAATGAGAAATTCCCTGGCAGTTGAGTCTCCTTGCTTTGATCTCAATTACCTATGTGTCTTGGAGGCTGGGTGGAAAGGAGGCTGGGTGGAAAGCAGTGGACTGTATGTTAAGAGCAGAGGCTTTGGATTACCTGCTGCCTATGAGATCTTGAGCAAGTTCCTTCTTAATCGGATTTATAAATTTTAGCGAGAATAATGGTACCCACCTTTATCAGTTATCCTTTGCCACAAACTTAACAAACTATTCCCAAACTTAGAGGGTGAGAACCACCCCCATTTATTATTTCTCTGAGTCTGCAGGTCGCCTAGGTGGCTTTGCATATCTGAGCTGGCCTTGGAGGATCCTAGGTGGGCTCATTCACATCTGTGGTCAGCAGGAATGTTGGCTGCAGGTTGGCTGGCCTCATATGGCCTTTGCTGGGTGGCTCTTCTCCACGTGGACTCTTGTCCTCCAGCAGGCTAGAGTAGGCTTTTTCTCATGGAAGCGGCAGGATTCCAAGAGAATGAGTGTAAGCATGCAAGGGCTCTTGAGACCTAGGCTTTGAATTGGCACACCATCACTTCTGCCCCATTATAACTGTCCAAAGAAAGTCACACTGTCTGCCCAATGATAAGGGAAAGAGTCATGCTACAAAGAGCATAGATGCAGGGAGGAGTGGAGGAGTGGGATCACTGATTATGATAAATCTTCTACCCCAAAGATTTACTGTAGCCTTCTGGCCCAGCTTAAATAAGACTTCCTGTTATCATAGTATCTGATGAACAGTGAAAGCAGATTAAGTAGCAACTGCTATTATGTTATTATTAGACTGATGACCTTTCATTACTAGAATCAGGGTCGGTCATCTGATGTAGCCAGAAGCCAAAGTGAGAAGCACATTGGGCCTTGGCCTCTGGGTGCTCCAGGCTTCCTACTCACAGTGAGGAAAGCTGTGGATAAGAGAGGGGGCCCTCAGCTGGAAAGGGGGTTGGCAGGATGCTGGACTTGAACTTCTTTTAGAGTTGGAGGAAGCTTGAATCTCCTGCACCAAGATGTCTTTGACATCTTTGAATTGTAGCTCGGCTGTTGCTCTGAGACCATCCCGTGTTGTGTCCAGCACCTGCTGGAGGGAAGGGGCTCTTGTCTCTCATCTCGGTGTTTGTCCCTCCACTCTGCAGGATTCCCCACTCTGGCTTCACTGGCCTGTCCACACACAGGCCCTTCTCCAATGGCCAGACAGGCCCACTCCCTGCCTCCTGATGAGTGCTGCTGAGTTCCATCTCATGACCTCATCCACACTTTTTCTTCTGCCTGGAGTTAAAGCCCTTTCAGCCTCTGAGGGCACTTTCATGGTGAACCTGAGTAAGGTGGCTTCTTAGTGCTTGGATAGGCGTAAGGACAGGATTTCATGGGGTAGTATGGTATTCCTCAATTTTTTCATCTGTGGAACTCTACATTGAAGCTACATTTGGAGGAGAAAGTTTATTTTTAAAACACGAAGAGGTGGAGCTACTCTGGCTGAGTGTGAGTATGAGTGTGTGTGTGTGTGCGCGTGCGCACGCGCACATGCTGGGAAGGGAGGGGTAGGTTTGGAGCAGAAGTTCATCCTCTTTCCCATCTCTCTGCCCTCAGCAGCCCCAAGGGAAGCTTTTGGATTTTACCAGAACACAATTTAAAAATTATTGGAGTTGAGAATCCAGGCAAGTGGATGTCCTTCAGGGCAGTTGTCTTAGCTATCAGTCAACTAAGCTGGGTTTTTTCCTTTTGTTCCCCTTTTTAATATTTTTTGTTGCCTTTTTTCTTATTAAATGAGTAATACATATTCATTGTAGAAAAATTAGGAAATATTAATATGCAAACAGAATAAAAGAATAGCTACCCATAATCCCATTCCTACTTTCAGAGATAACTGCAGTGAATGTTTTGGTTTTCATCTCTGCAGTAGAGGGTAAACATCTTCCACTATCATTGAATGTTCTACAGTGTAAATCTGGTACCAGCCTGGCATTCCATTGCGTGGGAGGGCCAAGGTTTTTTTTTAATTCATCAGTCATTGCTGAGCCTCTGTGTTTGGTACAGCCTTATACCTAAATCTTTGGACACACGCTTAATGATTTCTTTAGAAAAAATTTCTAGATGTAGAATTGCTGGGGCCAAAAGGGTATATTGCTCATTAAAATATTTCAAATCACAAAATACATTATTCCCATGGGCAATGTATACAAATGATTTGCAAACATGCAGTCATGTGTATTTCCTATGTTTTATTCCTTCAGGGTTCCGCTGTTTACATCTGGCTCCTTTGTTTATTCCTACAGATTTTTCTTCCTCATCTCCTTTCCCATCGTTTTTCTACTTATTTCATGTTCTCTATCTCTGTAGTTCTGGATTTCATTTTATTTTTATATATTAAATTGGTGTTCCATTTCATCACCAATTATTTCTCTCTCTTTTTTAATAGACATAAAACAAAATAAATACATAAAACAATATATTTATTTAATCTTTCAAGAGGTAATCCTTTCCCTTATTCAAAAATTAACAATATTTAAAAAGCATAGAATGAAAAGTCTCCTACAATTCACTCTGCTCTGCCCCTCTCTGGCCCTGCAGATAAGTATATTATTAATTTGGGGTATCTTTTAAAATTTCTTATGAATTAAAAGCAGATATGAACATACAAGAAGCTCCACCTTTTGAAGCAAATATGGACAAACTGTGTATACCTTTTCTCCTCTTTGCTTTTTTCAATAACTCTTCTTACAGATATTTCTGCATTAGGGTATGAAGTACTTTCTGATTCATTTTCTCAGCTGCATAGTGTTTTTTTTTTTTATTAACGGAAAGAAAAAAAAAAGAAATTAACACAACATTTAGAAATCATACCATTCTACATATGCACTCAGTAATTCTTAACATCATCACATAGATGCATGATCATCGTTTCTTAGTACATTTGCATCGGTTTAGAGGAACTAGCAACACAACAGAAAAAGATATAAAATGTTAATATAGAGAAAAGAAATAAAAGTAGTAATAATAGAAAAAAACAAACAAACAAACCCTATAGCTCAGATGCAGCTGCATTCAGTGTTTTAACATGATTACTTTACAATTAGGTATTATTGTGCTGTCCATTTTTGAGTTTTTGTATCTAGTCCTGTTGCACAGTCTGTATCCCTTCAGCTTCAATTACTCATTATCTTACCCTGTTTCTAACTCCTGCTGGACTCTGTTACCAATGACATATTTCAAGTTTATTCTCGAATGTCCGTTCACATCAGTGGGACCATACAGTATTTGTCCTTTAGTTTTTGGCTGGACTCACTCAGCATAATATTCTCTAGGTCCATCCATGTTATTACATGCTTCATAAGTTTATCTTGTCTTAAAGCTGCATAATATTCCATCGTATGTATATACCACAGTTTGTTTAGCCATTCTTCTGTTGATGGACATTTTGGCTGTTTCCATCTCTTTGCAATTGTAAATAATGCTGCTATAAACATTGGTGTGCAAATGTCCGTTTGTGTCTTTGCCTTTAAGTCCTTTGAGTAGATACCTAGCAATGGTATTGCTGGGTCGTATGGCAATTCTATATTCAGCTTTTTGAGGAACCGCCAAACTGCCTTCCACAGTGGTTGCACCATTTGACATTCCCACCAACAGTGGATAAGTGTGCCTCTTTCACCGCATCCTCTCCAGCACTTGATATTTTCTGTTTTGTTGATAATGGCCATTCTGGTGGGTATGAGATGATATCTCATTGTGGTTTTGATTTGCATTTCTCTAATGGCCAGGGACATTGAGCATCTCTTCATGTGCCTCTTGGCCATCCGTATTTCCTCTTCTGGTAGGTGTCTGTTCAAATCTTTTTCCCATTTTGTAATTGGGTTGGCTGTCTTTTTGTTGTTGAGTTGAACAATCTCTTTGTAAATTCTGGATACCAGACCTTTATCTGATATGTCATTTCCAAATATTATCTCCCATTGTGTGGGCTGTCTTTCTACTTTCTTGATGAAGTTCTTTGATGCACAAAAGTGTTTAATTTTGAGGAGGTCCCATTTATTTCTTTCTTTCTTCAGTGCTCTTGCTCTAGGTTTAAGGTCCATAAAACCGCCTCCAGTTGTAAGATTCATAAGATATCTCCCTACATTTTCCTCTAACTGTTTTATGGTCTTAGACCTAATGTTTAGATCTTTGATCCATTTTGAGTTAACTTTTGTATAAGGTGTGAGATGCGGGTCTTCTTTCATTCTTTTACATATGCACATCCAGTTCTCTAGGCACCATTTATTGAAGAGACTGTTCTGTCCCAGGTGAGTTGGCTTGACTGCCTTATCAAAGATCAAATGTCCATAGATGAGAGGGTCTATATCTGAGCACTCTATTTGATTCCATTGGTCGATATATCTATCTTTATGCCAATACCATGCTGTTTTGACCACTGTGGCTTCATAATATGCCTTAAAGTCCGGCATCGCGAGACCTCAGCTTCGTTTTTTTTCCTGAAGTTGCTTTTAGCAATTCGGGGCACCCTGCCCTTCCAGATAAATTTGCTTATTGGTTTTTCTAATTCTGAAAAATAAGTTGTTGGGATTTTGATTGGTATTGCATTGAATCTGTAGATCAGTTTAGGTAGGATTGACATCTTAATTATATTTAGTCTTCCAATCCATGAACACGGTATGCCCTTCCATCTATTTAGGTCTTCTGTGATTTCTTTTAGCAGTTTTTTGTAGTTTTCTTTATATAGGTTTTTTGTCTCTTTGGTTAAATTTATTCCTAGGTATTTTATTCTTTTAGTTGCAATTGTAAATGGGATTCGTTTCTTGATTTCCCCCTCAGCTTGTTCATTACTAGTGTATAGAAATGCTACAGATTTTTGAATGTTGATTTTGTAGCCTGCTACTTTGCTGTACTCATTTATTAGCTCTAGTAATTTTGTTGTTGATTTTTCTGGGTTTTCTACGTATAGTATCATATCGTCTGCAAACAGTGATAGTTTTACTTCTTCCTTTCCCATTTTGATGCCTTGTATTTCTTTTTCTTGTCTAATTGCTTTGGCTAGAACTTCCAGCACAATGTTGAATAATAGTGGTGATAGTGGACATCCTTGTCTTGTTCCTGATCTTAGGGGGAAAGTTTTCAATTTTTCCCCATTGAGGATGATATTAGCTGTGGGTTTTTCATATATTCCCTCTATCATTTTAAGGAAGTTCCCTTGTATTCCTATCCTTTGAAGTGTTTTCAACAGGAAAGGATGTTGAATCTTGTCAAATGCCTTCTCTGCATCAGTTGAGATGATCATGTGATTTTTCTGCTTTGATTTGTTGATGTGGTGTATTACATTAATTGATTTTCTTATGTTGAACCATCCTTGCATACCTAGGATGAATCCTACTTGGTCATGATGTATAATTCTTTTAATGTGTTGTTGGATACGATTTGCTAGAATTTTATTGAGGATTTTTGCATCTATATTCATTAGAGAGATTGATCTGTAGTTTTCTTTTTTTGTAATATCTTTGCCTGGTTTTGGTATGAGGGTGATGTTGGCTTCATAGAATGAATTAGGTAGTTTTCCCTCCACTTCGATTATTTTGAAGAGTTTGAGGAGAGTTGGTACTAATTCTTTCTGTAATGTTTGATAGAATTCACATGTGCAGCTGTCTGGTCCTGGACTTTTCTTTTTAGGGAGCTTTTGAATGACTAATTCAATCTCTTTACTTGTGATTGGTTTGTGCAGGTCATCTATTTCTTCTTGAGTTAAAGTTGGTTGTTCATGTCTTTCCAGGAACCCATCCATTTCATCTAAATTGTTGTATTTATTAACATAAAGTTGTTGATAGTATCCTGTTATTGCCTCCTTTATTTCTGTGAGGTCAGTAGTTATGTCTCCTCTTCCATTTCTGATCTTATTTATTTGCATCCTCTCTCTTCTTCTTTTTGTCAGTCTTGCTAAGGGCCCATCAATCTTATTGATTTTCTCATAGAACCAACTTCTGGTCTTATTGATTTTCTCTATTGTTTTCATGTTCTCAATTTCATTTATTTCTGCTCTAATCTTTGTTATTTCTTTCCTTTTGCTTGCTTTGGGATTAGTTTGCTGTTCTTTCTCCAGTTCTTCCAAGTGGACAGTTAATTCCTGCATTTTTGCCTTTCCTTCTTTTCTGATATAGGCATTTAGGGCAATAAATTTCCCTCTTAGCACTGCCTTTGCTACGTCCTATAAGTTTTGATATGTTGTGTTTTCATTTTCATTCCCCTCTAGGTGTTTACTAATTTCTCTTGCAATTTCTTCTTTGACCCACTGGTTGTTTAAGAGTGTGTTGTTGAGCCTCCATGTATTTGTGAATTTTCTGGCACTCCGCCTATTATTGATTTCCAACTTCATTCCTTTATGATCCGAGAAAGTGTTGTGTATGATTTCAATCTTTTTAAATTTGTTAAGACTTGCTTTGTGACCCAGCATATGGTCTATCTTTGAGAATGATCCATGAGCACTTGAAAAAAAGGTGTATCCTGCTGTTGTGGGATGTAATGTCCTATAAATGTCTGTTAAGTCTAGCTCATTTATAGTAATATTCAGATTCTCTATTTCTTTATTGATCCTCTGTCTAGATGTTCTGTCCATTGATGAGAGTGGTGAATTGAAGTCTCCAACTATTATGGTATATGTGTCTATTTCCCTTTTCAGTGTTTGCAGTGTATTCCTCACGGTTTTTGGGGCATTCTGGTTCGGTGCGTAAATATTTATGATTGTTATGTCTTCTTGTTTAATTGTTCCTTTTATTAGTATATAGTGTCCTTCTTTGTCTCTTTTAACTGTTTTACATTTGAAGTCTAATTTGTTGGATATTAGTATAGCCACTCCTGCTCTTTTCTGGTTATTATTTGCATGAAATATCTTTTCCCAACCTTTCACTTTCAACCTATATTTATCTTTGGGTCTAAGATGTGTTTCCTGTAGACAGCATATAGAAGGATCCTGTTTTTTAATCCATTCTGCCAGTCTGTGTCTTTTGATTGGGGAGTTCAGTCCATTAACATTTAGAGTTATTACTGTTTGGATAATATTTTCCTCTACCATTTTGCCTTTTGTATTATATATATCATATCTGAATTTCCTTCTTTCTACACTCTTCTCCATGCCTCTCTCTTCTGTCTTTTTGTATCTGACTCTAGTGCTCCCTTTAGTATTTCTTGCAGAGCTGGTCTCTTGGTCACAAATTCTCTTAGTGACTTTTTGTCTGAGAATGTTTTAATTTCTCCCTCATTTTTGAAGGACAATTTTGCTGGATATAGGAGTCTTGGTTGGCAGTTTTTCTCTTTTAGTAGTTTGAATATATCATCCCACTGTCTTCTAGCTTCCATGGTTTCTGCTGAGAAATCTACACATAGTCTTATTGGGTTTCCCTTGTATGTGATGGATTGCTTCTCTCTCGCTGCTTTCAAGATCCTCTCTTTCTCTTTGACCTCTGACATTCTAACTAGTAAGTGTCTTGGGGTACGCCTATTTGGGTCTAATCCCTTTGGGGTGCGCTGCACTTCTTGGATCTGTAATTTTAGGTCTTTCATAATGCATAGTGTTTTATTTTATGCATATACCATAACTTATTTAACCTGTTCTCTAATGATAGCATTTAGGTCCCATCCAATACATTGCTATTAAGAACAGCTCTACAAAGAATAATCTTGCATTTTTGTAAGTGCATCTGTAAGTTTCTAAAAGTGGAATTGTAAAGTAAATGATTTTGTATTTTTAATTTTGATAGATACTTCAATCCCATTCCAGCAGGATTGTAACGATTTATATGCCCACCAGCAATATCAGTGCGCCTATTTTCCCATAGTTCTGTCAACAGAATATGTGATCAACCTTTTTTGTTTTTGCCACGCCAACAGATAAAAATAGTTTGAGAGTATAATTTTAATTTGTATGTCTCTTTTAAGTGAGATTAAGAATCTTCTCATATGTTCAGGGGCCATTTGTATTTCATTTTCTGTGAACCATGAAATGGATCTTTGCCTGTCTTTCCATCAGGTTGTTAGTTTTTTTTCCTATTGGTTTCTTGGAGCTCTTTATATAAGGGGTTTTTTCCCTTTAACTTGAGTATATGAGTTGAAAATATTGCGCCCAGTCTACTATTGTTTTTTACTTTGCTGTTTTTTCATGCAGAAGTTATTGATTTATTTATAATAAAACGCATCAACCTTTCCTTTCATGGCTTCTGAATTTTAGTTCAGAGTTAGGAAAACATTCCCCATTACAACATTATAAATGAATTCTTCCATTTTCTTACAAGTACTTTTATGGTTCCAATTTAAACTTTAAAATCTATGAGCCGTTTAGAATTTTTCTTGGTATTTGTCTCAATACCGTTTATTGAAAATTCTGTCTTTTCTTCATTGATTTAAGATGACACTTTAATAATATACTAAAATCTTATATGTATTTGAGTCTATTTCAAGAATTTCTGTTCTGTTTAGTTGCTTTTTCTATGGCTATACCACAGTGTTTTACCTATTGACACATTATTTTATGTACATTTTTATACCTGGTAGGACTGTATCTTCTCCTCCCACCTCCTGCTCTTTTTTAAGGGTTTCCTTGACTCTTCTTATCATTTAGATTTCGTTTTGAACTTTAACAGCAGCTTGGGTAGGTATTGATTTAAATGTGTACATGACTTTAGGGAGAATCAAAATCTTTGTGATGTTGAATCCTAAACAAGAAAACGATATGTCTTTCCAAGTTTTTCCAAATCTTCCTCTGCCTCTTTTAGTAGTATTTAAAAGCTTTCTTCATATAGATTTATGTATGACTTGTTCAGTTTATTGCTCAATATTTTATCTTGCTACTTTTCTTTCTTCGATTAAATCTTCAAACTAGTTGTTTGTATGTATAAAAACTGCTGACCTTTTTATATTGATCCTGTTTCCCACTACCTTACTGAAATTTCTGTTTTTTTGTAGCCAGAGGTCAAAATTCTTCATAGGTCAGCATTTCTTCGTTTGTTTCTCAGAGTTCTTAAACAAGGTCAGCACTGTTTATGCATTTAAAAACTTTTCTACCCATTATTAAATGAATAAATTCAAAAATGCACAAAATTCTTTTATTAAATACTGTTATGCACACACACAGAATTCTTAAAAATACTTTTGAGCATTGTAGGTTCTAAACAGATTTTACAAGCTCAGGTATCCCATGCCTTATTTATTTATTTATTTTTTGTATACTTTTTTTTAATTTATGAAACATAACCACATACAAGCACAAACATTCTTACCATATGATCATTCCATTCTTGTTATATAATCAATAACTCACAATATCATCACATAGTTGTATATTCATCAACATGATCATTTCTTAGAACATTTGCATCAATTCAGAAAAAGAAATAAAAAGAATACAGAAAAAAATTCATACATACCATACCCCTTACCCCTCCCTTTCATTGGTCACTAGCATTTCAATCTACTAAATTTAGTTTAAAAATTGTTCCCCCTTTTATTTATTTATTTTTAATCCATATGTTTTACTCATCTGTTGATAAGGTAGAGAAAAGGAGCATCAGACACAAGGTTTTCACAATCACACAGTCACATTGTGAAAGCTGTATCATTATGCAATCATCTTCAAGAAACATGACTATTGGAACACAGCTCTACATTTTCAGACAATTCCCTCCAGTCTCTCTAATACACCTTAATTATAAAGGTGATATCTATTTAATGCATAAGAATAACCTCCAGGATAACCTCTCAATTCTGTTTGGAATCTCTCAGTCACTGACACTTTATTTTGTCTTATTTTACTCTTCCCCCTTTTGGTTGAGAAGGTTTTCTCAATCCCTGGATGCTGAGTCTCAGCTCATTTTAGGATTTCTGTCCCACATTGTCAAGAAGGTCCACACCCCTGGGAGTCATGTCCCATGTAGATGGGGGAGGGCAGTGAGTTTTCTTGTCATGTTGGCCGAGAGAGAGAGGCCACATCTGAGCAACAGAATAAGTTCTCTTGGGGGTGACTCTTAGGCCTACTTTTAAGTAGGTTTAGCCTATCCTTTGCGGGGTTAAGTTTCATAGGAACAAACCCCAAGATTGGGGGCTCAGCCTATTGCTTTGGTCGTCCCCACTGCTTGTGAGAATATCAAGAATTCTCTACTTGGGGAAGTTGAATTTTCTCCCTTTCTTGCCGTTTCCCCCAAGTACTTTTTTATTCACTGTTCAAATTACTCTGGGATTTATTGGGGCATCACTCAGGACAAACCTACAAAATCTCATGCCCTACTCAAGGTTCCAAGTATTGTGGTGTTCAATTAAGCTATCCACATAAGCTATATTAGGAAATGTACTAGTCAAAATATAAATTTTGTACCAAATAAACATTTTTCGCTTTAGTCTCACACATAAGTTAAAGTTTTAAAATATTAATTACTATCTATTTTCAACAACCTGCAGTATTGACATGCCTTTGTTCTTCCTCATGCAAAAATATTTTAAAATTTGTACATTTAGTCACTATCATTATACGCTCTAGGCATTCCTAGATTATACCATCTCAGTCTTTATCGTCTTTCCTTTGAGGGCACTATGCCTTATTTTTAAAAACTCAAGTAAATAAATGTGAGAAACACAGACCTCTCTCATAAAACGTCACCACCGACTTGTCATATGGATCGCCCTCGTAAATTTACTGACTTGATTTTTTACTAATCCCTGAATGTTGGCTGCCAGTGGTGAAATCGCTCCTGGCTGAGTCTTGTGGGAAGGCGCTTGGGTTTTTGTGTGTACATACATTTTGTGTGTCACTTCCACCTTGCCTGCCCCACGGCCTCCCTGCCTGCTTCAGTGTTGGCTTAACAGTCCCGTCTTTTAGAAATCTGCTATGTAAGGGGCAATGTGGACATTTCGTTAAAGAAAAACAGACAACAGCTTTATGGGCTTAAGTGAAGTCAAGAAGGGGAAGGGCTGAGTTGCAGGGCAGGCAGTGTTGTATTTCCCAAGGGCTTGGACTCATGGGGTGGAATCTCATCACAGTGGTAATGAAGGCCAAGCAATGCTGCCATACTGACCCGTACACCCAGTGTGCTTGGGAAATGCATGACAACAGGGTCTCCCAAATCTGACGGGGTCTCCATGGCTGCATAACAGTTGCATTTCATCAGTGCTGTGCAAGGTAGCCTCTGCCTCTTGTAGGGACTAAGTTCTGGGTTCTACCTTCTGGCTCAGTGCCCCAACCTCACTACCAGGCCATGCTGTTCCTGGGATAAACCAAAGCCCCTTCTCCTTCAGTCCTAATTAGTCAGGAAATAATCCCTTTAAGAAGTTCTATGAATCAAAAAATATATAAACATATCTGTACTGCTAGAACATTGGGTCAGATGTAACAGGATAAAATGTGGTATGGATCAATGCAGCGTGTGAGAGAGAACTGCTGTGTGCTGCCTAATCACCTGACCAAGGCAAGTGGGCAAGGGTGGGGGTGGTGAGCCATGCCCCGGCCTTTTAGTCTTTACTTACATACTTTGCATCATGTGGAGCTAATGCACGTAGGAGCTGTCAGCCTCTGAGTTTACCTCTCAGTCCTGCCGTTCACTAGATGATTGCTTTTGGACCATGTTACTCAACTTCCCTGAATTGCAATTCCTCATCTGTAGAATAGGGATTTCAATAGTCCCAAACTCATGGAAAGGATTATAAAGGAGGCATCGTATATAAGTTGCTTGCCATGATACTCAGCCTATAGAGGGCTCTTTCCCTCTATTTCAATTCTTGCAACAATTCTGAGAGAAGTAAATTATTATTTCCATTTTACAGAGAAGGAAACTGAACCTCGGAAAGGGGAAGGGACCAAGGGGATGTGCCTGGGTCTGTAGGGTTCTAAAGCTTGGGAACTTTCTGGACAGTGTAGCAATGCCCCATATAGTATAACTTAGTTATTTTTGACATAATGAATAAGGTGGGCCTTTGGTGTGTCGTGAATAAAAAGCTGGGCTTTTGGCTGCGTGGAGCCACAATTCCCAGCCCCATCGCTGTTCCAGTGGCATTTCCAAACACAGACCCTAAACCCAAGCTCCTGGCTCAGGGGAGGAGAGACTTTTAGCATCAGCATTAGACTCCACCCTGGATCCCATGCAGGGATTTAGAGTCCAGGCCATTGTCATTTTTCCTTGAAATGGCTTTATGCCTGAGGTTGTGGCAGGTGCCTCCCTCTGGACCGACCTGCAGCCCACCCTGACAAGTCTCTCTGACTTAAAATTCAGGTCACAGGAGTTGGGGTGTGGGTGCTTTCTCTCTCAGAGGCTCCTGGGCTTCTAGAACCCTGGTCACCAGCTTTGTAGGGCTCCAAGGGAAGTATTGCACAGTGTGCTGGTTTGAAACTGTTACGGACCCCAGAAAAGTCATGTCCTTCTCATCCAATCTTGTGGTGCAGACCTGTTGTGGGTGGGACCTTTTGATTAAATTGTTTCCATGGAGGTGGGACCCACCCAATCCAAGATGGGTCTTAATCCACTTACTCAAGTCCTCTATGAAAGGAATAAAAGACAGAAAACACAGAGAGAACAGAAGGATGATAGATGCGTGGAGATAGGAAATACCCCGAGAGATGCTAAGCTAAGAGATGAAATCCAGAGTTTGCCCTGGAAAAGCTAAGAGAGAACCCACAGGTCTTAGAGAAAGAAAACGCCCCAGGAGAAACCAGAAGCACTCACAGGGGCTGGGAGAGCCATTTTGGAAACCAGCCCAGGAGAGGAGGGCCAGCAGATGTCACCGTGTGCCTTTCCCTGTGGCAGAGGAACCTGGACGGATGCAGTCGACCTTTCTTGAGTGTAGGTATCCACCTGCTGATGCCTTAATTTGTATATTTTCAGGACCATAGACCTATAAATTTGTGACATAATAAATCCCCTTTGTAAAATCCAATCCATTGATGGTATTTGCCTTCCAGCAGCTTTAGCAACCAAAACACACGGCAGACACATCATCCCAATGGGAATAGTACTCTCAATAGCAGTGCCCTTGTGTGCTAAGCCAGGCCTGCGAGTGAGCCTTCAGAGGTTTTATTAAAGAAAATAATGATGGTACTATGTTACATATGTATTTGAGATGAAATGAATGCAAATTAGAGACCCTGACTGGTGACCATTGACCCCAGAGCCTCAAAATACTTTGGTGTCTGGGGTTTGTTTCCAGAAGCACATGCTCATTTGTCTGCAGGCTGATAAGCTTGAGGTCAGGACTAGAAAAGCCAAAAGCAGAAGCGGTCAAAGGGAAGCAGGCAGCCACCGTGCCACCAGGTGGGATCTTTCCCACGAGCACCAGGTAACCATTCCCTCCTGGGAAATTCTGGTCAGCCAGGGAAGAAATATCAAATGCCCTCACTGGCTCTGTTTATGCCTCAATTCCCACTGGCCTCTGAACACAGAAGCTCAATATCACAGTGAACTCCCTAGCAGTGATTTTGTGGCTGTTTCTGTCTAATTACACGTGTAATTCCATTTCACAGCCTTGATTAAAAGTCATTTTTCTCCCCGGAAACCGCCTCTCCAGTGTTCCCTCTGCAGGATGGAGGGCGTCAGGGTGTCTGGCGAGCGGATGAAAGGGCCGCCGGGGCTCGGCTGGGACGAGATTACACAGGAACTGTCTCCAGCAGCCGTGGCTGGTGGCTCATTAAGGCAGGACCGCCTTTGCTTTCCTCCATCCTTCACCTTCACCTCCCGACAACGGGCAGGCAAAGAGAGTGGCAGGTGAGGGACTATGCGAGGTTGGGTGATGTAGGGGCGCCCCACCCCAGCCCCCTGAAGGTCCTCATTAACCTTGAAATTGTATGCCCCATCCAGCTGGTAATCTCCTACCCCCTTCACGTCCCCCTTTGCTCTTCACGTCCCCCTTTGCTGGACGACAGTGCATCACTTCTCGGGGCTGCAGCTGTGTCCCGGGGAAAGACCAACGCTGTTAATCTCCTAATGCAGAGTCAGTGATTTCTGGCTTAAGTTTTAATAACGTGCACCCGGCTTAGGCCTGTGATGGCAGGGAGCAGTGGATTACTGTTACTTCTGCCCCCCTCTCCTCTGGCTTAGCGAAGCGCAGTTATTTAGATGGGAGGATTTCCTGCTGAACAGCTGTGCTTGGTGATGAACTCGGAGGTGGTATTCTTCAGTCACTGAGGGTGAGGCTGCTTCGCGAGCCTAACTAAAGGGATTGGTTTGGAGTATGAGCAGCTAATTGCATCCTTTGTTTGTTCCGAAGTCCAAAGAATTCAGAACCTAGGCATGGAGGAGTTTGGCGGACCTGCTCTGCTGGGGGAGGATGTGGTCTTCACTGTCACACAGACAAACCCGGGTGATGTCCTCGCTTGACTGCTTGCTAACCGTGCATCCTCAGCAAGTCCCTAACCTCTCTGAGTCTTGATTTCTCACGAGTGAAATGGGCTTAACCATTTGTGGCATTATCACCAGGATTCAGTGCATTTGCTTACATAAATAGGCTGCATGTACCTCTGAGCGTTTTATAGTGACAATTGTCCAGAGAGGATCAAATGACATTTCCTTCCTGGCCAGTGTGGCCTGTAGAGATAATCATCTCTCCTTTCCCCTCTGCTGGCATGGAGAGACCAAACCAGATGGAATCAAGGTGTGTTCAGGGTTTCACTGTTACCTACAAACTTTATCAAACCAACTCTTTGGTGGAATAAACTCTGAGAAGAGAATGAAGAGAGATAATCTTAATTGCTTTTCTGGGGTGGTCATGCTGCAGTAACCCAGAACTCAGCCACAGGGCACTTTGTGTCTGGAGACCAAGAAGAAATTGCCCTGAAACTCGCTATCCAAGTCCATAGCCAGTGGAAGTCCAAAGCTCACCCAGAGACAATCGTGTGTTTCCAAGGGATATATACTCTACTGGCCTCTTTTCCTCTGAGTCATGGTTTAAGTCTGTCTTGTACCAGTGAGAACCTTAGCCCCTCTCTGGTTCCAATGATAGCCACCCTCCTACCAATCCCTCCTGAAACAGGTAGAATTTTCTCGAGACTTGCTGGGATGGTCTACCATCGCTCAGCATCTAGCCTTCCTTCTTCCATCTTCTTTCTCCTCTCTCCCCTTCCATCTCTGCTCTTTACCTTTTCCCTTCTAGATTGTCTCAGGAGCCTCATACACTTTCCTATTATACAGGCTGCCTTCCTCCTCCTCTGAAGCTTTGGGACCAGCCAACACCAAGGCCTTATGTGGCTCATCTGTTTTCCCTAAGCCATTGTCAAATCCCAGGATCAGCTGTCAAGATAATTTTCCCCACCTCATTACACTAACGACCCCCGCGTTATATGCACATTTTGTTCTGCAGTCACTGCCAGAGAATGCACGGACAGGGTAACCCGGTACTTCCAGACCTCTGCCCCAGCAAGTTGCTGTAGAGGTTATAAATGAGGACTCCAGACACAGTGCGTCAGGGTTCAAATCCCAGCTTGCCATTAATAGTTGTGAATCCTTGGACACATGCCTCCGTGTCCTTAATTGAAAATGATGATGATAATAGAATCTGCCATACTGGGTTGTTTCATGGCATAAATGAATTAATATAGAGTCCCTAGAACAGTACCTGACATGTGATAAACACTCAGTCAATGCATTCCATGCATCAATAATGTCCCCTGGATTGTAAACTGCATGAGAGAGAGAGAGGATTTGTTGGTCCTTGTTTCCCGTGTGTTGAGGTGAGAGCCTGGCACACAAGTGCCCAGTGAATGCCTGTGAACAAATGTGTGATAGGCTTGCGTGATTCTGCCTGACACGGAGCATCTGAGGAAGTTCTGGGCCTGGACCAGGGCTCTTTTCAGGGTTCTGCAACTTGCCGACCTGTGGCACCGGTGTCACCATCCAGTTTGCAGTGTACACGGAGGCTGCTTTTGATCTGTTTAAGGTAGATTGTCAAAATGAGCGGCCAAGTGCCACTCCGGAACAAAGGATTTTCACTTTCCATTTAGCAGGGAGAGGTGTGATTTTCGTGAGGCTCTTTGAAAATCTGGAAACAACTGTCTGCATTTCTCCCCTGTGCCATGCCACTTCTGCATATACCCGGGGAGTTGGGAATCCCATGGGGGACCCTGTGATAGCACCTTCTTGATATGATTAGTAGATTTTCCTCCACGGTGTAAGGTTTTCTGTGGGAGGTGAGATCTCGGGGGCCCTTGGGGGAACCGAATGGGCTGTAATTCAGCCTTGGTGGATGTGCAATCGAGAGGAGCAGAGGGGAGAGAGTTTGCTTTTATGAACACCTGGTTCTTCATTTCTCTGCAGATCATGTGTCTTCTGCAGACGAGCCATGCTTCAGTCCTTTCTGGCTTTGCTGAAGGGCTGGCGATTAAAATATAACCCAAAGTAAAGTCACTCACTGGCAGGTCAA
This sequence comes from Tamandua tetradactyla, assembly GCF_023851605.1. Classification (NCBI taxonomy): domain Eukaryota; kingdom Metazoa; phylum Chordata; class Mammalia; order Pilosa; family Myrmecophagidae; genus Tamandua; species Tamandua tetradactyla. The sequence goes on from NC_135339.1 coordinate 10,100,663, forward strand.
AACCCGTTAGGCCAATGCTGATTTACAAATTTATTCACTGTGATTGGCAAGGAGGGAGAGGACGTAGGTTGTATAAAATTCCTTTGCCTGGGATTCTAAAAATAAACACCCAGCACAATAGAATGCCACTAATTCCTTTACTCTTTTATTCAGCAAACAGTTATACGGCACTTGTTATGTGCTTGGCTTTAGCGAGGCTCTAGAGATAGAGTGCTTACCATGCCATAGAGCAGTTTGGGGTCTGAAAATCCTACTCTCACAAGCAGTATTTTTGTATTGGGGCTTTATAAAATATTGGATGTTTCTTTAGTGGACTACTGAAAATAGATATAAAATTGGTATTATACCATAATGTATTATTTGCTTTCTTAAGTTTGAGCACATGTTATAGATGGTAAGTATTAAGTCTTTCAATAAACATATTACAACAATTTTATTTCCAGTTTTATTTCCATTTTCTATTGGCATGCATTAAAAAAAATCACTGAAATTTAAAAATCTCATTGGCCTGCAGCACACAGGGGATAACTGACCTTGGGGGGTAAAAGATCCAGTTGTTCAAACTTCCAGGAAGTGAAAGTTTATATAAATGGGTGAAATTCACTGTGAACGCTGACATTTGGGAAACAGAAATGAGGGTGTGAGAAGAAAATTGTTTTTGTAAAAGTGGTTGAAAATCTAGTAGTCAGGTTATTTATGATACGGTGTATAGTTCCGGAGGGGGTTTTATTGAATTTGGTGGAGCTGTGAATTTGCCAGAGATCAAATTGAAGCGCCAGCTGGATTTAGAGCTGAGGTAGGCCAGTTATAGCCTGCAGCCTTCCCACCTGCGCCCTTTCCTACACCCGCCTCCCATCTCCCCATCCACTGAGCTGATAATGAGGGCAGGGGTCACTGGGCCACCAGCAAGATTTTCAGGACATACCCCCAGGGGATACCTGCCTTGGGCTTCCTTATATCCTCATCGTGTGGTCTGTCTTGCTTATGCTTTATCAGATTCCATCGGGATGGAGAGGAAACTCTTTTCTGGTTTCTGGTCCTTAGATCCTTCTGAACTGGGGGGCTCAGGGTGCGTAGAGAGAAGGAGGTCTGGGAGTGGAGCCCAGGCTGGGAGCATGGGATGCAGGCAAACGAGGGAGGGGGTCACCTGGGCCAGAGTTTCAGGTGTGCTTGTGTGTGGATGAAGGGAGTGAAGCGCTGTGCTCCATTCAAGGAGTATATATTTTGATGGGCTCTCAGGACATCTTTTCTCTTTTCTGGGGTCCCGGGCTTTCTGTGATGGTCGGTGATGTTAGGAAGAGGCTCAAGTGCAGCTTGGCCGGGGCAGGGAGGACAGGACCCTGTGTCCTCTTTGCAGGTCTCTTGTTTCCCACTGAGTCCTTCAGGGAAGCCCTGGTCCTGTTGAGTTTATCATTGACCTGCTCTCTGGAGCTGGCCATGACCCCTGCTGCTTTCAAACCTCCAGCTCCCTGGAAGTTTCTTGGACCATTGGACAGACCTTCCAGACAATGCCCCCCTGCTGGGTTCATGGGTACTGGACAGATGAGCATTTTCTTACTCCTGGTTAAGTCCCTTCTTTCTTACTCCCCATTCTTCTAGGCACTGGTGACCCCACTCTGGGCACCCAGAGGCTTCTCTGGCTCTTGGGGAGACTTCCATTCGCCCTGCAGCTGCTGTGCCAGCTTAGAGCCTGGTATCTGTGAGTTCAACGTCCCAACTGCTCAGGCTGTGCTACCTCCTTTCCAGGCCAAGCAAAGACTCCGAGCACACAGACAAACTGCTGTCTGTCCCTGAGGGGCTTGAGGCAGACATCTGGAAGGTAGGGAGGGATTAAGGACTAGTAAGAACCTTTGTGTTTTTACAGCCCCTTATAAGATTGGGCTGAGAGCCATCTAAGCCACCTCTGGGTACCTTCAGCATTTCTCATTGTGTGGGCTCAAGCTGCTTGGAGAGGCTGCAGGAGAGGAGCTGCTGTTTGACAACGTGGTTGGCTTGTCGTGATCCCCTGCAAGAAGTCCCTTGGATTGGGCTGAGCCATAGGGGGGAGATTTACCTATGTTGTGGGGGCTCTGAGAGACTCGTCCCCTGGGAACAGGCAGTATGAGCCAGCTATTACGCCATTAGGGACATGCTGACATTGGGGAGAAAGTGGTGGAAGTAGAGTTAGGGTTCACTAAGGCCCTTCTCTTCAAGTGACAAAGCTGGTAACCCTAGGGAGCATCTCCAAGGAACTTTAAGTTGGTGCTCTCCAGTAAACCCTGTAATAGCTCTGAGTGGTACAGCACATTTTACAGATTTGGAAACTGAGGCTCATTGTGGTCGAGGGACCGGCCTTGGTCTACTTGGTTAGAATGAAGAGGAGGTGGGATTTTAACCCAGGCAGTGAGACTCTGGAGCTTGTGCTCTTTGGAGTGGCCAGGCTGCCTTAGCTGGGACCCCTGCTGGCCCCATTGGAAAGCTATCCATTAGGCTCCTGGCTCCCAGCCCCATTTCAGCTATAGACAGCCCTTGCCAGGGAGGTTTCAACCAGGAGGAAGCAGGCAGCATCCCCCTCCCTGTGGCCCTGGGGCAGGGGGTGGCTCGTGCACTTGCAGCCTAAAAGCCCTTGACTTTCGTCCTGAGCCCCTGGCAGGGGTGTGAGCGGATGAGTGCACTCTTCTGATGCTTGGGCTTTGCAGAAGGTCCCGCAGGATCTCAAGGTCTTGCCCCACCACTGACACCCCAGGTTGGTCTGCAGGAAGCAGATTTTTGTAGTCTCATCCTAGAAGCTACAAGCTCAAGGTGTTCTTGGAGGTCTACATGTGGGTGAGTGGGTGAGCAGCTGTGTCCCCCCGCTCAGGGGTCCTGCTTGGCAGGGGACCAGCAGGTACCCATTTCATAGTCCTGAGCAGGTGCACATGAGAGAGGCAGAGTGAGGAGGAGTACAAGGCAACATGCAAAAGAGAAGGAGGAAGAGAGAGGCGGAGCTACAGAGCAAAAGCAGGCTTGTTGCGGGCATTTGGGCCCAGCCATCCTGGACACATTCCCTTCCTGCTTTGCAGAGGCACAGATCCTGCAGCCCAGAGGCCATCTCAAACTCTGCTCTTTAAGTGCTCAGTTCCAAAAATAGGTATTACAAGCATTGTAACCAGGTGGGTACTCAGGGCATCCCATCCAGTGTTGAAGAGACCCGAGCCCTACCCTCAAAGGGCTCATGGTCCCCAGGGAGACTGACAGGCCAGCAGGTAATTCCCACTCATCTGGAGGATGCAGCGAGACATGGCTGTTCGTGCCACCCAATTTCCCTTCAAGGGGCTGATAATTCATACCCAACTCTTCTGTGAGTTTGGGACTAATTAAGAAATATACATAAGTCAGATAGGGATAAAAATATCTTTATTGCTGGATAAAAGACCCATTTGGGAGCTGAGGCTGAAGTGGGTTTTCTACTATTTCCTGTCAAGTGCTTTGCTTGGGTCCTGCAGGTGGAGACAGTGCGTCTGTAGATCTGATCCTCCCGCAGTCAGCTGCTCAGGGGAACCTAGCCTGGACCTCAGCTCTCACCCTTCTACTCACCCCAGCAACACATCCAAATTCTCACCCTTTCCCCAACCAGGTAAAACCTTCCTCTTCATAAGGGGAGGAGCCCACAAAAGGAAAGGAAGGACATTTTTCTTTAATATGTCCAAGGGATGCCATCTCTTCTTTAGAATCTGGAATGTGTGGAAACAGGGAGTAAGCAATTCTTTATAAAGATGTATTGATGCCTGGAAAAGCTCAGGGTTTTAAAGGGTGAAGAGGAGTTCTCCAAGTAGTCAAATGGGGATGGGGAAAGGAATTTCCCATGTAAGGAGCAGCATATGCACAGATACAGAGTTGTATGGGGTCTACTGTATTATCCAGAACTACCAGAGTTGAGGATAGGGATTAGGGAAATAGAGGAAGATGACCTGAGAAAAGTTGGGAATGGGAGTGACAAGGCCAAGATGTGCATTTCTGGTTGAGTGGAGGAGAGTTGGAAGGGAAGGGATGAGGTTAAAAAAAGAGAGATGTGCTAGGAGATGATTGAATAGTTTTGGCAGAAGATGATGAGAACCTAGGGAAAGAAGTGGTAAGAGTGGAGGGTAGGGATGGATTTCAGAAATAGTCAGAAAGCAAAATTTATCGATAGAGTTTCTGGTTTGCTCATTAGGGTAACATCAATTTGAACTAGGATTTGGGGTAACATGTTTAGTGATTTGGAAAGAACAGGGGCTGTTGTGAAGTGATTTCCCTAATCCAAGGACCAAGACTAAGACCATTTTCTGAGATTTACCACATTAGCCAACACAAAATGGACGTTTTTGTCCGAATGGACTGTGTAGACATACACAGTTACCTTAAAGAGAAAGGAGTGGTGTCTATGCCAGGACAAAATGGGATATTCAGAATGACTGAGAAGTAGAGGTTGTTCCTCCAAGAAGCAAGGGCAAAGGAGAGTTTTAGAGACTGGTATTCTCCATGTCTGTCTACACACAGTTCAAGGGCAGGGGAGGGAGCCAGAACTAAGGACTTATGGCATGTGATTTCACTGGCAATGCCAACACCGTTATAGGACATAGGATCTCAATGGACTTCTGGGCTCCTTGGCAAGACCATCGCATGGCAGGTATCTATGCATTTGGCTAACTCTTCCTTGTCCTATTAGTCACCTACTCTGATTCTGTACGCCGGGATGTTTGCCTTAAAAAACAAACAAACAAAAAAGGAAGACAGGTCTTTCCCGAAGACGTAGAATTTTAATCCCAGGTTCGGTTTTTAGCCAGGGGTAAGCTGGAGCCAACTGGCACCTGCTTTCTTCCCAGCTCTCTTCGGGAGAGAAGAGAAGGCTACATTGGTAGCCTGAAATTGGCTGTGGTGGGGAAATCCATAGCACGGGACTCAGCCAGTGCTACAAACAAACCAGGGCTCACTCCCACCATGCAACTGGGAGCGGATTGTTAAAGTTCATGAGCTTGCCACCCATTACAGCTCTCAGTGTCAACTCATGCACCCTTTTTGCATGAGATTGGTTAGTCCTCAAAGAGAAAGTTTCTGAATTTCTGAGCCAGTAAGGGTAAGAACTGGGTTGTCCCTGTAAGAAAGATGTTTCCGTGGGGAACCAAGGACCCAGCAAGAGGAAGGCTTCCTGAGACAGCGCCCTCTATGGCCTTCTGTGGAAGTGCATCTTGGAATAAGAGGAGCAATTTGTATTGACCTCTTTCTAAATGACCAGGCATGGCCCTTGCTTGAAGGGCACATCAGTCTTCACCCTGACTGTAGGTGTTACTGTCATTATATCAATTTGTGGATGAGGGGCCTTGTCCAACACCATTAACAGATGGTGTTTTCTGAAGACAGAGTGAAAGGTCCAGGCTGGGAAGCCTGGTCGAGTCTCTCTCTTGACCTTCAGCTTCCTACCTCCTGTGGCTGAGTTTCTCCCTCCCTCCACACCCTCTTAAGAAACTAGTTGTTAACTCTTTCAAGAGCCCACGTCTGGTCCTCAATAGCCTTTGTTCCCCCTTTTCAAGTAGTAATGCTCGTTCCAGGATAAAGAAGTAAATCTTTGCAACCACCTTGTGGCTCGAAGTTCTGATGGTAGGTTTGAGACTATTTCTAGCTGCCTTGAGCCCCCTGTTCCATGCCTAAAAGTGGAATAAAGAAAGGAGGGGCCCTTTAGAATTCACTCTGTATAAGTACTTTTAATAGTGCATCTATAATTTGTGACATATATTCTCTAAGCAAAATATAGGAAGCCACTCTTCAGGGAACATACTGTGCTGTGGTACTAATTAATTTGTCAAGTTGTGGCTAATTATAAAATGCAGTGTTGCTTATTTTGATTTGTAATGTAGCCTACATTGTTTCAGGCAATGGGGCCTGGGAGTAGAGTGTTCCCTCTAAGCTACAGAAGCTGTGGGCGCAGGCATCTCATGCCCTGAGTGTGTGTCCTACTCGAGCCTCATCATGCCCTGTAATGCCCACAGTCCTTAGGCGGACAGCAAATTCCTCTCTCGGGCCTCTCCCATCCAGGCTGGCAGCAGAGGGCCTCCCTGCAGGTCAGCTGCCAGGTGCTCCCGCCTGGGTTGCAAAGCTCTACAACACGGAGGCTCGCTGGTGGGACTGAACCCCTTGGTTTCCAAGCCCGTCAGGAGAGTGGGAGTCAGGACAGAGCTGGTCTGGCACTCCAGGGGAACTGGCTCTGGACCTCCAGCCGAAACTTCTCGGGGTTGGAGGTGACAGGTTCACGGTGAACAGGGGTGTGGCCAGCGTGCCTGTGGCCGGCTTCCAAGATTTCTTGGGCAGGGTCATCTTTGTGAGATTTGGCCTTTTGGACTGATAGTTGAGAAACTTGATTTTGTTGGCACCTTTAGAGGGAATTCCTTCCCAGGGACAAATTCACAGCCACCAGTTGTGGAAATCTACATGTGACTCCAGGCCAGATGACCTCTTCTCTCTCCCCATGGAAAACCCACCCAGGGGACACTGCCTCAGAGCAGAACGTTACTTGTCTGAGACTTCTAGGCCTGTCTGCCACAGTGCCCAGCAGGCTGGGGCCTAGGTACCTTCCCCTGCTAGTACTGGCATGGGTGTGCCAACTTTGGCGTCTTTGGGTTCTGTATTAGTTAAGGTTCTCTAGAAAACCAGAATCAACAGGAAATATCTGTAAATATAAAATTTATGAAAGTGTCTCATGTAACTGTGGGAATATAAGTCCAAACTCCATAGGGCAGACTGTGAAGCTGAGGACTCTGATGGAGGGTCTGGAGAGGCTCACCGGCCGAAGCAGAAAGATAGCCTGTCTCTTCTGAATCCTCCTTAAAAGGCTCCCAGTGATTAGATTAAGCATCACTCATTGCAGAAGACACTCCCCTTGGCTGATTACAAATGGAATCAGCTGTGGATGTAGCTGACATGATCATGATTTAATTCTATGAAATGTCCTCATTGCAACAGACAGGCCAGCACTTACCCAACCAGACAAATGGGTACCACCACCTGGCCAAGTTGACACATGAACCTGACCATGACAGCTTCCCCAGCAGGGGAATTTCAATTCCATGAAATATCCTCATCACAACCACATTCAGGAGTGCTGGAGGTTCTCCAAAGCATCAGCTATACCTTCAGCTGGAGTTTCTCAGCTGGAGTTTCTCCCCTTGTCTTGGTTTCCTGGATTTGCTGTCACAAAGTACCGTAGACAAGCTGGGTTAAAACAAAAGAAGAGAGTGGTGGACAATTCTTGGCTTGTGGCATAACTCAGTCTCTGCCTCTGTTGTCATGTGGCTGTCCTCTGTCTGTCTTTCCCCGCCCCTTTTAAAAGGACACTAGCCATATTGGATGAAGGGCCTGCCCTGCTCCAGTATGACCTGCCTGCATCTCAACTTGCCTAATTCCACCTGTGACAGCCCCTTTCCAATGAGGCCCTGAGGATTAGGACTTCAACACACTTTTTGAGGGAATACAAATCTAACTCGTAATATGGCCTAAGCACCTGATTATATTAGTGTTCTCCTATATTCCCATATTTTACCATCCCCATGGTATTCTCTCATAGCACCTGCTGCTGCTTTCATAAGAATTGTGCATCTCAATTTGTACATTTCTATTTATTAACACTTAAATATTTTTATATCTTATTGTTATATTATGCATATGTATATAGTTTCAAGCTCCTTATCTGTCTCCCTCCTTAGACCAAATCTGTCTTGTTCAACCAGGTGTAGCCCAAGCCTCACACACAGTGGGTGCACTGTAAATCATCTATTAAAAGAACAAAAGGTTTATCCCTGAGGAGGGGGACCCGGGGACCCTGTGTAGCCCTCCTCTGTGCTGCCTGCCTTCACAGTTGACACCTACTTCAGGGTGCCTGCCTGGCTGAGCTCTTCCGGGACCTGTAGACACCTGGGTTGTGCTAGATCCAGCCTGGCACACTCCCCACCATCTGACGAGAGGGCACTTAATGAAATGAGAAGGTTGCAAATTTAAAATAGACATGCGGGGCCCTTTTTTTGGCAACATATAATTAATTAACCTTTGGAACTCAGTCCTGTAGGGCATCATTGAGACAAATAATTCAGCATAACTAAGGATGGGATTAGAAACCTCTGTGAATAAGAAGAGCATCTGATAGCAGAGAGCATCCCTTTCCAGAGAAATCTGTCCCCTGGCTGTCTTGGGTAAAATTTCACCACCCAGCTGGGATGGAGGGATAATGTGCCTATTGGAACAGAATGGATAAAGTAAAAGGAGCCTGTGAGAGGATGCATAGCCACTGTCCTTTGGTCGGGGAAAGAGGCTTGGTCTGAGACAGCCCAGCCAGAAAGGCCACTGTCCAAAACGCCCTGCCCCTTAGAGGTTAGAGCTTAGGCTCAGTAAGTCCCTATGATGCATTCCTCCTTCCCTTCCATTTATCCATCACCCATCCACACACCCATCCACCCATCCACACACCCATCCGCCCATCTGCCCATCCGCCATCCGCCCACCCACCCACCCATCCATCCACCCGCCCGCCCGCCCGTCCGTCCATCCGTCCGTCCATCCATCCGTCCATCCATCCATCCATCCATCCATCCATCTATCCATCCATCCATCCATCCAGTCAGTGTGGGGATACAAAGGTAAAAAGATTGATAAGACCCTTGTTCTCAGAAACATATAGCCCGTTAAGGGAGGCCAAAGAGAAAACACAATTGTGATGTTGCATGATAAGTGTGATTGTAGTGGAAGCTCTGGATGCTATGGGAGCCCAGAGGAGAGCCTCCTTAGGGAAGCCTCTGCTGATTTGGGGGAAGCAGTGTCATATCATGGAAAGAATGTTTGCCTTGAAGTTGGCCAGCAATGGATTTGAATCCTGGCTTTGCCATTTTTGGTTTGGGAGGCTATGGAGAAGTTATGGAACTTTTGGAGCCTTTGTTTACTCACCTCTGAGATGGAGGCAGTGATATCAGCCTCTGTGAGAATTCAGGCACATGATGTCCATGAAGGGCCCAACAGGGTGCCTGCCTCTAGTAGGTGTTCAATAAATTTGGTGTCTTTCCCTCTATTTTGTCTCATGCTAGATCTGCTTAAAGATATTTATATTCCCGTATTTTATGCCCACACACTCATATGCACACATGAACTTAAAACTTTCAATGCAGCATTGAAGTTTTCCCTTTTCCTGGGTAAGTTACAGGACATCTGTTACCTCTCTGCCATTAGCTGCGTTAGCACACATATAAGTAGCTTGTTAAAAAAAATCAAATATTAGCACACAGAGCAGGAGCTTTGGGCTTTCTATTTGATTACTCTGAAGGGTAAATTTACTTAATATAAGCTAATTTATAATTCTGCAGCTATACATTTGAAGAGTACTCTCCCTTGAGGACTTTTTTTTTTTAATAATCCAAGTGTAGACATGGAAACTGCATTTTCTATAGGGAGGTACCAGGAAAAGTGGGATGAGATGGTACAGGCAATGAATGCCCTTTTGAACACACACCCTGCTTCCTCTCTAACTTGGAGAGAGTGCCATTAGCCTGTTTTCATGCTGGAGCCGGGTTGGCTGAGATTCAACCCATGTTGCTGTGATAAGGGCTGACTCCCCATTTCGATCTTACTGGAACCATTGCTTCTGGAGTGCGAGGCAGGAGAGCCAAACTTCTCACTTGCCTGGGGCTGATCCAGCCTAAAGATCCAGCTTCTGGACACTGGGTAACTGTGGGAAGCACTGAGGGGGCCTGTGGGTGACCCATCATCCTGGGGCTGTGGGAGGGAATTTCCCTGGGGTCTGTCTTAGAGTTCACACTGCAGCAGGGCGTGGCCTCTGTGTCTTCCGCTGAGGGCTTCTGGTGGTTTCCATGCAGGCTTACATTGGATGTTGACAAAGAAGCCTCCTTCCCAGCCTTCTCCTACTCTGTCGGATTTGCTCCCAGCCCTTGGACAGTACAGAAAGCTGAAGCATCATTCATATTAATGGGCCTCCCATTGTCTGTTGTTCTAGTTTTCTGTCTCCCTCTGAGGAGTATGCCAAGCAGGACACCATGTGCTCATGGCCCTTAATAAAGGTTTAATGACGGTGATGAGATCATGGGCAATGTATTACCATAACATTTATTTTTCCCTTTTCTCTTGGATTTTATATCTGTTTCCAGCTCTTCGGCTTGACTCAGGGCAGTGATTTCAATTTATTTAAAGAATATAACCCAGGGAGGTAATTCACTGTTGAAGAGTAAAGGCTTTGGGGCTGATTTGGACCGATTTTCTAGCATCTCTGCTCTCTATCTGTTTGAATTTGTACGAGCTTGTATTTCTGGGCTTGAATTTCCACATTTGTAAAATTCCTTCTTTCTTTTATTCTCCCTCCTAATCTGTCTCCCTCCCTCTAAGAAATGTTTACTGGCATGTACTCTATGCTGGATACTGAGACATGGTAGCAAGCCAGACCAACCCCCTTTATCACGGAGCTTACGTTCTGGTGAAGTGAGACAGACAATAACCACATAACTATGTAATACGGTGGTGATACACACTGTGGAGGAAAATAAAGGACAAGGAGAGAAGACAGGGCTTTGTGTCCTGTTACAGAAAGGAGGGGAGGAGAGGCCCTCTGACATGGGCACGTTTGAGCTGAGACCTGAAGGAAGTAGAAGAGTGAACCCCTAGGATAACAAGGGAAGAGCTTTCCAGGCACCAGGAATGGCAAGTCAAAGACTCTGAGGTAGGATCTAATTTGGCATGTTCAGGAAATCGTAAGGAGATCAGTGTGGGCTGTGGGCTGAGAAACAATCTGGGAGTAGGTTGGGTAGGGCTTTGTGGATTTTGGTAAGAAAATTGGATTTTTCTCTAAGGTGAAAGTGTTTTGAGCAGATGCACAGTGAAGACTAGATCATAGGAGAAGAGGAGGGAAGAGAAGGCCTATTGGGAAACAACTGTAACCATCCAGGTGAGAAGTGTTAGTGGCGAGACCTGGAAGCTGGTCAGATTCTGAATTTGTCTTGAAGGCACATTGACAGGACTTGCTGCTAGTTTGGGTGTGGGGCATGTGAGAAGATGGCGCATTGCTTTTGACTTGAGCAATGAGAAGATGGCATTGACATTTCCTGGGGATTGTGGGAGGAGTGGATTTCAGGAAAGGCACAGAAGCCCAGGGTTTGGTTTTGGACATGTTGGATTTGAGACACCCCTTTGACTACCATCTGAAGACAAGAAATTGGTGGTTGGATCTACCATGCTGGTGGCTGGAGAGATGTTAGGGCTGCAGATAACACTTCGAGTGGTACCATGATATATATATATATATATATATATATATATATATATAGACAGCATGAAAAGCTATGATATTGGGTGAGACTGCTGAGGGAGGACGTGAAGATGGAGAAGAGAAGAGGACTGGGGACTTGTCCTATTCAGGACAAAATGGAGGCCATCGTGTCTTCTGTGTTGAAGGGTCGTTGTGAGGGCTGAAAGCAGGAGCCTGACGCTTCCCTACCTCTTGCCCTTGAGACTTCACGTCAAAGTTTTGACTTTTGGATTTTCAGATTTAGAAGTCTCCTCCAGGAAGACTAGGGGCTATTTTTTTTTTTTTTAGTTGACATTTTACTCATGATGGTGTGGCCTTTATTTAGTAATAAACTTGACTTTTGGAGTGGATAACTCCTCCATTCCCATAGCCCCTGAATTCATTCTAGCAGGTGGCCTTTCAGACTAAAGACAAGCGTACATGCCCCAGGGTCCAGGACCCCAGCTGTGCATGCCAGGGGGAGCCCTGACTGTCCTGAGGGCATTGTCACTGATAAGTTCCAAACATTGCAAACTCTCCCCTTCTCTGGGCTTGAGCCCAACTATCCCAGGTGAACGTGAGCACTGGTAAATAGAGACATTTCTCACCATTCTGAGCACATTCCAGGGCCGATAACAGATGCCCATTTTCTTGGCAGGAAGTTCAGGGCCAATGTTAGTGGGCTTGCTCACCTAATGCCAGAGAGCAAAGCAAGGGCACACCAAAGACACAGACTTCTGGTATCTCGGCACAGGTCCTAAGCACGTGACCTTGCCAAGTGCATAAAATTCCATAACCTTCCCAGAATGAAGGGGGAAGAATTGCTCCCAAACACGGCACAACATGAACCAGCACACAAGGAATGGAGATTTAGTCTCCATTTAGAGTTGCAGTGTTGCCCAGTCTGGTGGGGCAGGAAACAGATGGAGGCAATCAGAGATGAGAAGGAACGGGGTATGGTGGTACGCTGTTAATTATTTTATCACGGAGGTAGCGCATTGTAACACGGGAGTCAGCTTCGAACCACACACACCTGGGATGTAACTCCTGGCTCAGCCTCTCATTAGCTGTGATTTTGGAGACAAGTGCCATCTCCTCTTGGAGCTAGTATTTTCTCATCCTTGAAACAGGGATGTTAGCACCTACCTCCCAGTGTGGCTGTGGGGAGTCGACCCAGCATACAGCAAATGGTCCTCTTTCTTTGTCTACATTCATGATGATAGTAGGTGCAGGTTAAGGATTAGCACATAGCAGCTTTGGCGATGACTATTGCGATAATATGTGGGTTGATTTTTCATGTCAATAAATTAATTAGGAAACAGAAGGCAGTGCCAGCAATGTCAGCAAAACAAAGACTGTGTGTATGAATGCTGAAGTCACCAGCTCCTGGCGTTGCCTGAACAAATCTCTGGTCTCAGAGGGACTCTGGGAGCAACAGCTCCAGACCCCCTCAGGATGATACAATAATCTGAGTCAAAGAACACAACACCCTGGAATAGAAGAGGGTTTCTGAGCAACACAATTCCCAATAGCCAAATGATGGAAACAACTGAAGTGTCCGTCGAGAAATGACAGATAAACAAAATGTGGTATATACTCTCAATAGAATATTACTCACCCATAAAAGGGATGAAGTATTGATACATGCTACAGCGTGGATGAACCTTGAAAACATTATGCTAAGTGAAAGAAGCCAGACCCAAAGATCATATATTGTATGACCCCATTTATATGAACTATCCGGAATAGGCAAGTCCATAGAAACAGAAAGTAAATGGGTGTTGCTAAGAGCTGGGAGGTGAAATGGAATGGGGGGTGCCTGCGAATGGGTTCAGGGTTTCCTTTTGGGGTGATGGAAATTCTGGAATGAGAGAGCGGTGATGGCGATACAACGTTGGGAATTACTAAATGCCGCTGATTCGCACGCTGCCAGTGGATTAAAATGGTACATTTTATGTTATGTGTATTTTACCACAATTACAAAAAATCAGATAAGGGAGCCTGGGGATCTAGGCTCTCAAGGCCTGCTGCTACCTCTGCTTGGAATTCTTTCTCCTACCCACTGCCACTGCCCCACCATGGAGAATATATGCAGACACTTTAGATACATTGCTTCTCAACTTTCACGGCAGCTCTGGGAGGTGGCTGCATTAGGTCTGCTTTAAAAACCAGGAAACAGACTGAGAGGGTGTAATTGATTTTCTTGTCACTGAGCTGGTGTGTGCTGAGCTGGGACTCAAACCCTAGCTGTGTCCATGTCCACTTGAGGGCTGGACTTGTTGTTTCTAATGCCGTAATGAAGACCATCGACCGAGCATCTGTCAGGTGCTAGGATCCGGGCTGCTTTGGGGCTTCCTTCTCCCCATGTGGCATTGCTTCTGGGTCCCCTATGCCTGGCGGCGTCTGGCATCAGGCAAGGGGTAGAAGCTGAGTGTGTGTTTGTCTAATAAATGAATGGGGTAAAACTGACCCTTAACCTCAGTCACTCTGCCAGGACTGTGGGGGTTGGTAGATGATGAGCTGGATTGGGGGGGTGGCTTTTTCCCTGACAGGCATCAATGTGAGTGATTTCAGCTGAGTGACCCTGATTCCCAACTTTTCTGAAAGTGGCTTGAAAGTCTGATGCTCCTTTTGCTGGATACTTGAAGGTCACAGCTCATAAAGCAGTTGAAAATCATTTATATGCCAGAAATGGACAATTCAGCATTGTAAATTTTAAAAATTTATGAACTGTTAAAGGATCAACACACTTTGAGTTGTGGCAGAAAACCAGCATTTTAGCTCTTGTAAGAGCAGTGTATAAATGTGTGTATTTCAGATATTACCCATCAAATGAGCGCATGCATCTATAAACTCACCATCTATATGTAAATAGTTTGTAGTGTGATGCATACATCCCCCACAAACAGTGTGAAATGTATATGAGTTATGCATTAATATAGATGTTTTGCATATATTAGTTTGAGCTAATTGTCATTAAAATCCTGGACTTGTGAGGATTTGTGCTGGGTGTGTTAGCAACACACTCGCAGGCCTGGGAGTGGAGCTGGGGAAGGTCTCGCTGGAGCAGACTGAGCTAGCAGTATGACTGGGGAAAGCAGAGTGCAGTTCACTGGGCACAGAGTGGCTACAGGCAGGTTCCCTGGGGCTACATTCTAGCTTTCAGCTTTGCAGGCCAAAAATTCAATTTTAATGGGGCGCTGGGGACAACAGGGCCAGAGGCGCTGTTCCAGGTCCCCTGAAACCCTGAGGCGGGGTTATTTACTCATAGTGAGAATTCCAGACATCCACCGGGTTAGAGGCTCCCCTTGACTGAGGTGCATAGTCTCTCCTTGCAAACAGTGTGGAGTTGAACATCCACTTCTGCTCTGGGTCCAACATTCAGCTCAGCCTCTTACTTAACTCACTGGCCCCTGAGGGTGCCTCACCAAACTTTTCTTTCTTCCTTTGTAGAATGGGGAAACGATGGCTTCTTGCTCAGGATTCTTGTAGGAATGAAAGTAATGACATCTGTAAAGAATGTAGCAGATATAACAAGGACCCAGTTAATGGGCCCCCTTGGTTGTGATGATGAGATTCTCATGAGAATTCTGCCCTGGAAACTTGGACCCTGAGGGACAGCAATGTCCACATCAGTTTGCAATACAGTGGGATGCAAGCATCTCCCCTTTAAAGTTGGACCCACCATCACCCAGACCAGACAGGTGGGCTACCAGTTTTTGAGTGCTTACTAAGTGCCAGGCCCTAAGTGCTTATACACCTTTTATCACCCAGTCACCCCCAAAACAAAGGTGTGTCGCCATTATTGTTCTTAGTTCAGAGTGAAGACAGTGGTATGGAAGCTGCTTGCTTGGGTTATATGGCTGGCCCAGCTTTTGAATCCAGTTGTTTCTGGTCTGCTGTAAATTGCACGGCTCTGTGGCTGGCTCTTTCCATTACAGTGGCCTCTCCCCAGTCAGTGCTGGTGGCATAGAAACACATTTCAGCGCTTTGGGTGCTCCTCTTTTCACCCAGCAGAGGGCCCTTGTCTTAGTTAGCTTCCAGCTGCTATGACAAATACCACATCATGGGTTGGCTTAACAATAGGATTTCACTGTGTCATGGTTTCAGAGGCTGGAAGGCTTGCTTCCTCTTGGGGTTGGAAGTATTATGGTCAGCTGGCTATTTGGGGTTTCTTGTCTCGTCCATCACATGGTGACATCTTCTCCTTTCTCTTGCTGGTTTCCTTGACTTCCAGTCTCCTGCTCTTCCTTATGGCCTTTTCCTTCATAAGGCCTCCTGGAGTAGGGTGAAGACCCAGCCTGGTTGAGCAGGGCTGCACCATAACTAAAATAACATCTTCCAAAGGTCCTATTTATAATGGGCTCACATCCACAGGAATAAGATTAAGATGAAGAACAAGTTTTCTCTGGAGTGCATAACTCCATCTACCATGGCCCCTATCATCACACACTATGTGTTTAGATGACTTTGAATTGTTGTGGAGGTCTCAGGTTCCTTCCCATTAGGACAAATGCTGCAAACTCCCTGGTCCTGCTTTCCTGGATGCAACCCAGTATAAAGCTCCCTGGGCTTCGGAGGATGTCTCAGGACATCCTACCTCACCTTCTCTTTGGCTATTCTGCATGCTTACATCTTGGCAAGAGAGGAGGGGATCCTGCTCATTGTCTTCTTGCGTCAGCACTTGGCTGGACCAGGTACTAGGAGAAGAAGCCACCAGAGGTAGGGAGAGGAGGAGCTTTGACCCAGGAGGGTGACTTGGAGGTCACTGGGAAAAGAGTGGCCAGGAGGAGGCCTGGACTGCAGCCAAACCAGAGACATGGGGCTGAGGAACTGGGCAAACCCTTCGCTGGGAGAAGCCCTTCACCCAGCACAAGTGGGCTCACCTCATGGGGTGCCAACCTTCACCATGTAGTGGGGAGGGTCCCCACAGCCACTTCTTATGGAATACCATGCACCGTTTATAGCATCTCACAAGCAAATTCAGCCAAACATATTTTGAAGCTATTGAAGTTGTAGGGCATGCTGCCTGGGTGAGAAAAATAAGTGAGTTCTTTTCTCACTTGATGAGTGACAGATGAGAGCAGCAAGCCCTGCACCCTCAGTGCTGGATACCGTGATCATCACCTGGGGGCCAGGAGCTGGCCACCTGATCATCCTCATCATTTCTCCTCAGACGTTTCAGGCTCACCTGCACCAGACAGGTAGGGAACGTGGTGGAAGAGTGGTGGCAAAGCAGAGCAGGAAAGTTATTCTCCAAGATGTTAGCCAGGCCCAACTGATTCTGTCTACTCATCTGGGAAATGGACAGTCCTATCCTGGATCTCCACTGGCTCCCTTGGCCTTGGCTTGGGGGCCATCAGAACGTGGACTCCTCCTGCTCACCACCTTGTGATGGAGGAGGAGGGCCTTATCAAAGGCCACCTGACAGCTCTTAGACCCTCTTTCCTTCCTGAAGACTTCCCCGGCTGGCCTGGGTTGAGAGGAGCTGGAGAGGATGGAGTGAAGAAGAAGACAAGGGAGGCATGAAGTCAACAGTCAGCTGAGCGCTTGCTCATGGTTTGCTGGGCATCTAGAGGTGGGGGTGATATTTTTGTTGTGCTTGTTTGTCTCTTCAAATTGCCATACCCTAAGTGAGAGATGGTTTACCCTCCCCCTACCTACCTATGGTACGGTAGGGGGAGGGTAAACTGACAAGTTATATTAAGTAGGTTGATGTCATCGGATTCAAGAGGTAGGAGTCAGACAAGACATAGACAGAGTCTGGGATGAAGCCGGGTCCTTCCTGGCCAGGCTGCAGAAGTTTGTGATTCACAGAGGATGGGAAGACAGGAGGAAGAGCGTGTTTGGCTAGGGGCAGATGGTGACCCTGAGTCTGTACATACAGCGTATATATGCCATCTTTTCAGTGAGTGGATGGTCCCAACAAAATGGCATTCAGGAGAGAACTTTGGACTGGAGACCTGGGTCTGTAGATGGTGGTAACAGCTGTGGACCTGAAGCAGGTGCTTCAGGAAGAGTCCAGAGGGGAAGCGGGGCTAAGGGAGAGCATCAGTGTAGACGGGCAGGGCAAGGGCAGTGGAAAGTCAAGGAAGGCCTTGTAAAATGGGGTCACAGCAGTACTTGGCATACAGCGTTGGGAGAATTTAAGGAGGTGCAGTACGTTTAAGCTCTTACAACAAGAGCTCAGAACACAGCAAGCCTGCAGGCTGGATTAACCCTGGTTGTGGATTGTGATGGTAACTCTTATCCTGCCTCAATTAGTTTTTCCATTGATTCTGGAGGCACACATTTCACCTTTGGACTAGGTCAGAAGTTAATGGGGAGGGGCGCTGGTTCTCTGTCCACTTCTCAGCTGGGCAGGGGGAGAGACCCCTGAAGGACCCAGTGGGAGGTGGAGGTGTAAGAGGATGGGGTACCCTGAGTACCTTCAGCTGGGGTGGGAGGCGGGGAGAGCTATGTAGGTCTGCTGTGGGGACAGCACTTGTGGGCCTCCCAACACGTGTCCCTGGTTTTGGGTCCTGGCCTCTTAGCAGTCTTGTGGCTCTTAAAAAAGGAGATTGTGATACCATACATTTCCCAGTAGACTTGTGCTTTGAACTATAGCCCCTCAAGGAGACTTGACAGAAAAAAGAGCAGCTTTCCCACACTTAATTGACTTTGATTGTCACCTGGGATGGTGACAATCATGAGCAGAAACCTATCTGGGCAGATCTGGGGCCTCCCTTGACCTTGCCTCGAGACCTGAGCTGCCCGACACGCAGCCACCAGCCTCATTTGGCTCTCAGACGGTCGAAATATGGCAAGTGCAGCTGAGGACCTGAATTTTTAATAGTAATTAATTTTAATCAATTTACGCTTAAAACCTGATGTTTAATTCAGTTATCAGAACACTTCTAAGCATGTTTGGAACAACTTGACTTTGTGAAGCTACTTTTCTTCACGTTAAGTTTTATAAGCTCTAAAATCTGACCCAGTGTTTCTGATGAGAATTTAGCATTTACACTGAGAGGTGGGATGAGTATTAAGACACCCACTGGTTTAGAAGCTGTAGTATGAATGTAAAAGTCCTTGTTAATAATTTTTGATGCTGATTACAAGTTCACATAGTAATATTATATATATATATAGTGTTGAATAAAATAGAACGTTGAGATTCATTTCACTTGTTTCTTTCTCTTTTCCTAATGTGGCTACTGGAAAAATTTAAACTGAATCCAGAGCTTGCATGCTATTGCTATTGGAGAGTGCTGCTCTGATCAGCTCAGGACCCAGGCTGCAGGCTTATCTTAGACTGTCTGAAGAGCTGGCAAGTCCTCTGCAGACCCACCTTTCTGTTTCCAGAGTCACCTGGGGAGACCTGGCTCAGCCTCAGGCTGAGAAGTCAAACGCTTTGGGCTTCATTTAGACAAGATGACACGGGGGTGGGGGTGGTGAATGGGACAGTTTTGTGGGTTTGCCATGGAAATCTCAGAGGTTCGTCAATGGTTTTCACTGGGGGAAAGGAATTTGCTCAGTTAACACCTACGAGTCAGGGAAGGTCTGTGCACATCACAGCTGTCCTTGAGATGCCCTCTTCCTGGCAGAGAACGGGACCTGGGGTGGGGGAGCACCTCGGCACCAAGGAGCCTCCCCTGAGTAATTCTCAACCCCAAAGCCAAGGAAACCTGGCAAAGAAGGTAATGCCTTTTTAAAAATTTTTTGGCTTCAGTTTTGGAAATCAAGGCCCTAAATCCAATCCTGGCATTACAGGTGAATTCCTCTCCAGCTTTGAACGGAGACGTCTTTGCATCGTAAAATGGCTTCCCAGACTTGCCTCCTCCTCTACCCAGGCCGGCGGGGAAGGGATGAGAATGCTTTGCAAAATGGTCCCCCAGAGGTCCGGGGAATGACGGATATTCTGTTTCCTCACTGCTGTTTGTTCATTTTCCATCATCCACCAGCCTCAGGATTTTTGTGCCCTTCTGTATGTATATTATACTTCAGTGAAAATAGTTTATTATTATTTTTTAAAGCCCCAGAAGTGAGCTGTAATTTGTCACCACCCCCCAAGGATCCAGGAGCATTCTGCTCTCAGGCTGGGAAAATGTCCAAATCAAGGCATCATCACCAAGACAGTGCTTTCCCCCAAGCCTGTGGCATCTTGGGGCTGGCTGCTGGTGATCCTGGGGTCCTTAGCTTGTCATAGGGCAAGGCACATAGGGGCGTCTCCTGGTCTCCCCTGCTCTCCTGGCATCTGTTTCAGCTTCTCGCTTCCTGAGATTTTCTCTCTATCTGAATTCTATTCTCACCCCAGGGAGGACCTTGTCTGCAGGGACCAGCAGTCTCTGCAGGCTGGCTGTGCTCTGAAACTGCGTGATGGCTCAGGATTTGGCAGATGGCAGGGCTGGCACTAATGATGAAGAATGACAAAGCGCTTTCTCATCTTCTTCCCCTGACCTACACGCCTTCCCGGGCATAGCCTCATTTTGAGGCTCAGAGAGACTTGAACCTCTGGTGATTCAGGGGTTTGAACTTGATCCAGACCGATTCTGGAGGATTCCATGGGTGCCCACAGCTGGAGCCGAGGGGGTAGACCATGATGCTTGCTCATCCCCCGTGGGGCCCTGTCTGTCCGTCTGTCTGCAGGCAGCAAGCTTCCTGCAGCTACATCACTGTTAGTCACAAGGGATTCTGTACAACCAACTCAACTGTGCTCTTGTCCTGTGCTAGTCTCCTGCCCTTGCTCCTGTCTGGCATTTTACAAATGTGCCAAGAATCTCCCCTGCCCCCACCACCTAAAATAAACCAATTTTTCTCCTGCACTGGAACAAGTTTGCTCCTAAGTGGATCTGTGCCATCTCGCCTCCGACGGTGCGTTTCCGGCTCGCTCAGGTGAGTGCACGGAATGCTAAATGAGCTCCTTTGATGTTGCACCAGAGACATGTTTGTGTTATAAATGGGTACAAATTGAATTTGGCTTGTGGTGATGTATGATGTCTGTCATGCTTCCCCCATGGTAGGACAGTTAGAAGAGAGCTAATTTATTTCTGGTTGGGGATTTCCAAGCCTTTGGCATGTTTGGGATCGCTGTTTCCCCTCTGGAGTCCCAAGGATGAGGCTGGCAGTGGCCATGGCTGCCAGGTGTGGGCTGGCCCTGGGTACCGGGCACTTCGCCGAGGATGTCCGCTTGGATGGCCTTGAGCCCTCCTCGCCAGGCCTGCCTGGGATGCCCATGGCCCTGATGAGATGTGCTTTTGCCTTCCTGTGGTCCCTGGAAGACCTCGTTTGCATCAAATTGACCTCGACCTGAATTCCAATTTCCCACTTATTACTGGCCGTACTAGCTGGGAAGCTTGCAGCAAGTCTTCTCTGCACCCCTGCTGCTTCAGCTGTGAATGAGAGAGAGAACTAACTGCCCCCAGAGGGATTTCTGGGAGGATTAAGTGAACAATTTGGAAAGGGCTTCGCATGATGGATCCATGCAAGCTGCTTTTCTTCACCTATAAACTGAGAGCGCTGATTCTAGATGCTTACCAAGTCCCTGGCACACCCAGGGTATGGTTAGAATAGGTTTGAAGTCTGGATAGGGAAGGGGGAAGCACCCCACAGTACCCGAAATCCCCTCGTCCCACACGGCCCAAGGGTGTTGCCTCTTTTGTGTGGGACACTGTGAGACTACGGCTTAGACACTATGGGGCTTCCTGGAGCCCTGTCCTTAGGAGCCTGGAAACATCCATGGGGGTTCAGTGTGTCTGAGCAGAGGGGTGGCTGAGGCTGTGGGGCAGACATGAGGCAGGGCTTGTAAATGTCAGCTCCGGGGAGGTTGAGGTTGCATGCATTCACCGGCCTTGCTATGGGGTGGATGTCAGCCTGCTCAGATGCATCTCCCAGGGGGCTCTATCAGGCCAGCCCATCTCTCCTACCTCTGTACCGTCTCAGAAGTGAGAAGGCTCCGCCTTGATCAGAGACATTGTCCTCTCCTCTAGGAACCACCTGGGATGGCCACACAGTCCAGCATCCAGAACTGGATCTCCTGACCATGCATCCTGGTCTGGGGTTTGCATATTTTTGAGTTGCCCACGTGCAGGAAAAAATCCAGTTGTATCATGTGGAAGGAGAGGACAGTATTGTGAGGATGACATTAGAATATGTGGGTCCATGGCTGGTGGGGAACCCTTGACCACTCCGAGGCTTTCCACCCCTAGCCTCAGGCAGGTCTGGAAGGAGCGTTGTTCCTTTCAGTGGCAGGCCAGAGAGTCCCGGCAGTCTGTCCACAAATGGTAGGCTTCAGGGGTCCACCCAGGAGGTTTAGGGGAAGGAAGTAGCTTCAGCAGCCTCAGCAGTTGCAGCAGCAGCAGGAAGGCTGAGGTTGACCCAAGAGGAGGTCACATGGCTTGCCATCGGCCGTGGAACTGGAATGAAGAACCCGGGACTCAGAGTGGAGAGGTGTCACCATGCTGTGCTGAGATTGCTGCATATGGAACTGGCTCCATGGTCCCCAGACAGTTTGGCATGGGATGCCATCTGCCTTGTATCGTTTGCTCCCTACTTCACACCGCCTGTATGCGGGGAGGCCAGGGACTGAGCTGGTGGTGCCACTTGCACCCACCACAGGTGCTCTCCAAATTCTTTTCAAGCCAGGCCTTTCGGGGTGTGTCTCAGGGTGTGGTTCCTGATGCTCTGGGCTTGGTGATGTTTTCTGGCACTTGGGAGCTCACGAGTAAGCCTGTGTCCCCGTGGCCTGCACTATCCTGATTTTACACAGTGGTGTCAGGCTGCCCTGCTTTTTCAATGTGTGCGTGGCACCAGATCGTGCCCTTGGTCCTGGAAATGGAGGGTACATAGCTGGGCAAGGGGCCAGGCTGGCCCATGGTAAGGCACAAGGTGGTGGTGCAGGAGGTCCATGGCGAGGAACGGTGGGGGGGTGACTCTGTGATGCATGAGGCAGAAGAGGGGCTCAGAGATGGAGTGAACCCCAAGACAGGAAAAAGCGCTGGTGGGTATGCCTGCCTGCTCTCTCTCCATTAGCACCTTTTCAAAGTCTGGGAAGGACTCTCATCCTCTCCACCACTTCCTTGTCTTCCCTACTTGGGATCCCCACAATTGTTTTTCTGGCTGTAACAAGACTCAGGATTACCAAATCGATCTCCATTGTCAAAACTGGCTGCTTGGATTCATACAAGGGACTCATGGGTGGAAGGACATTTAAGTTGTTGGCTGGATAATGTGACTCTCTAGGTTGGATGTCTGTTATCTGTGTCTGTCCCTTGTCCCGGGGGCACTAGGGCCAATGCAGCCTCAGTGGGCTGTGACATTGGGCAGTGACCCTAGGTCTGCCTTTTCAAGGGTTCCAGGGAAGGTGGCTAGTGAATTCCTGCTTCTCCAATCAAGGCTGGGGCAATGGGCAGCCCGGCCTCTCCAGGCTGATGGTAGCAGGTATGCAGCAAAAGGTGAGTGTGTGCTTGGGACAGGGTCACTGGTCATCAGAATCTGATGTAAGACCCTGCTGGTCAGCCTTCTCAGAGAATTCCTATTTTGAGTACTTGCTGTTTGCCGCACCTTATAGTAGTTTCCGTGGGAGACTAGAGAAAGGAGGGAGAGCCAGAAAAGGTGATGCGTATCTCTTGAATACTTATCCACATTCAGGAAAACATTTTTAAGTTGTTATTCCCATAAATAAGGGGGGTGTTGACTGGGACTCCTTAGGCTTGGTCATCTGTTCCATATCCCATAGCACATGAATGACTAAAGTGGAGTTAGAACCCAGATATACCTGTCATCAAGTCCAGTCCTTTAATTTTGTACCCTCTGACCTCCACTGTTAGATGTTCTTATCCTCTTCCTGGCCCTCGAGACCCTTTCTATCCCAGTGCTGAGTGGAGTTCTGTACAGAGCAGCCACCCAGTAAAGGGTTATTGAATGAATGAATGAATCCGCATGAGACTCACGATCAAAACTGTTCCCCTTGGGCACTCGCACCCCGTGGATGCCAAGTATGAAAGGTGGGCTTCACACCCAGGTCTCTGCCTGTAAGGTCTGTGGTTTCCCAGCCACCTGGTTCTGGCTATCAGTGTGCGTGTCCTTTCGTAGGAAGACGCAAGAGCACACGTAAAGGAGTGAGGGGAATTTAGAAACTGGAGCCAAGAAGACTGTCTCAGTTTGCCAGCACTGCTGTAAAAAACACCATTGACTTGTTGGCCGAAACAAAAGGAATTTATTGTCTCAAGGTTCTGGAGATGGAAGCCCAAAATCAAGGTGTTGGCAGGGCCATTCTTCCTCTTAAGGGGAGAATCCATTCCATGCCTCTCCGTGGCCTTCTTGTGGGTGGGTGGCAATCCGTGGTCTTCCTTGGCTTGAGCATAACTCAATCTCTGCCTCCATTACATGGTCCTCTGTCTCTGTCTCTCTGTGTCCAAATTTCCTCTTCTTATAATGATGCTAGCTGTGTTGGATTAGGTTCCATCTTAATCTAATTTGGCCTCATTTTAACTAATAGCATCTTCATCGATTCTATTTATAGGACAGGGGATTTGGGTTTGAACATGTCTTTCAAACCCAGAATACAGTTTATTCTGTAATAGGCATATTATTCCACCATCGAAAGAAAGAGGGAACAAGATACGTTCCATCCACTCTTCACAGTTATCGAAAATAAAACATCCCAGAAGCACAGAGAGAGAGACTTCAGTTCATGCATCCATTTTGGTATTCCATAAGTAGTCATTGAAGACCTACTTTGTGCCAGACACTATACCAAGCCCCTGTAGAATAATAGTGAACAAGAAGGGAAAAATTCATATTCTCACATATGTGTACTTCAAAGAGGAGCCATAGAAATACTCATCACTTTTACTTCTAAACTTAAAAATTCAGCTAAGCTTCCTGCATTTCTTCGGAAAACATTGTTTTTCTCAGCCTTAGGGATTCAGAGACAAGATCCCTGACACTTTTGTTGGAGCCAATTGGACAATTAAACTCATTCATCCTCCCATTTACTTCCCATCATTCACCTGAGACTTTATACCTGGAAAATTGTCTTCCTCTCCAGCCAAAGTCCAACTCTACTGATAGATAACCCTTCCATCAGTGACCCTTCGACACTATGATAGCTCATTATTTTTTACCTCTGTCTTAGTTTGTCAGGGCTTCTATAAGAAATATCACAGACCAGGTTGCCTTAAACAACAGGGATTTATTGCCCCATAGTTTTGGAGGCTAGAAGTCCATAAGTCAGGGTATTTCCAGGTTGTGCTTTCTCCCAGAGTCTGCAGTGTTCTGGTAATAACTTGGTCTGTCTCTTTCTGGCTTCGCTTCTGGTTCTTCCTTCTGTGTCCAATTTGCTTTGCTTATAAGGATGTCAGCCATATAAGATTAAGGTGATCTTTCATTCAGTTGGGCCATACCTTAACAAATAACACCTTCATAGGTCCTATTTATAAATGGGTTCACACCCACAGGACTGGAGATTAGGACTTGAACATGCCTTTGTAGGCATTTCAAGATTTAATCTTTTATCATTGTAATCTTACATCATGGTAAGATTTAATTCTTAACAATCACCTTATTTTTAGTGACCCTCTTCTCTACTGCCCCTCAGCAACCTCCTGCTATGGCCACCCCTTGGTCTTTAGCACTATTTGAAACTCCTTTACCTCCTGGATCCTGCTTTATGATCATATTCTTAGTACTTCCCTCTCCTTCGCTTACTGTAACTTTAGGAAGTCAGCTCCAGCCAACTTACCCAAGGAAAATATTTGTCAGGAGATTGGGCAGCTTCCGGATCAGTGGGGAGGCTGCAGAATCAAGTGGACAAGAATCAAAGGCATCTAGGCAGTGGAGAATGCAGCTGAGTCACACTCGGCAGCAGTTTGGTTTGGCTGCCACTGCCACAGGCATTCCTGAATGCTGGCTGCCGCTGCCACTCACCACCCCCCTCCCCCACCATCTTGGTTCCACTGCCATAAGCATCAATACCCCCTAATATTTCTCACATCTTTTTATTACTTCTATCAGATTTAGAGAGTTGGATTAGATTATCCAGCTTGATCTGCTTTTACCATACTTGCTACTGCTTTGGAAGAGAAAATATCTAACCCCATTCAGCATCCTTTTAAAGAGGAAGGACCTTTTCTCCTATAAAGACTAAAACCATGGTTGAACTTCCTCCAAAGTGTCAGTATATTTGGGTGGGCTAAATGGTTACTCTCTACCACTCCTTTGACTGACCAACACCCACATGCATTTGTTCAGTAAATGTTTTTGAGCATCTACTATTCAGCTGGCTCAGTTCTAGGTAATGGGGCAGTGAACAAAACACAAAAATCCTTGCTCAGATGAAATGTGGGGAGGTTGGACAAGAAACACAATAAATATGTATATAGTGTATTATGAGTTGTTAGGTGCTATGAAAAAAATCCTCAAAAGGGGATATGAAGTGCTTGGAGGGATCTGATTTTAAAGGCAATGGTAAAGGAAGCTCTTACTAGGAAACTGGCATTTGGGTAAAGATTGTAAAAGGGGGTGAGTGAACTAAGCTGTGTGGATGAAAGGGGAATATGAAGAACTTAATGTGAGGAATTGATTGGGATGCCCTCTGATCAGGCACGAGACCAAGATGGCTGAGGTTATGTGAGCTAGGAGGATAGTAGGAGCAGACGAAGTCAGGGAGCTAACAGTCACTAACCTTGACAACTGGCTCCGTCTACGTCTGTGACCATCTGGCCAGAAAATTAGCTGCTGATTGAGTGCAACCATACTGCTCTATCCATTCAAAGTTGGATGGCATCTACATATTTTGCCAAGTGATTTTTACAGTCTAGCTGAAGTTTTCCTTCCTTTCTTAACTAAAGGTGTTTCATGGGTGTTGAGGTGGGTTAAGGGAGGAGCCATAGAGCACAGGTTGTCAAATACCTTCTTGTGGCTTTAGTATCTGATCGAGCTTGATCATGTATATAGCACATCCACTCAGTGAGCATGTTGATGCATACGCCCAACTTCATGACTCACTGAATCAGCAGATACCCAGTTTGGCAAGCTCTTACATTTCCATAGAATTTATTTTTTACCATATAGATGCATGTCTTACCCAGGCTACTTTATGCTCTCCATGTCTTATCAGTGTGTTATTATCAATGTAATGGGCAAACATGTTACTCTATAAAAAGGTCAGACATTTACCTTCTTGTGGACTAAATTGTGGCTCAGGGCCAGGGAACTGATACGGTTCTCAGGTAGGACAGTGAAAGTTTATTGTTGTGCTTGCCTGATGAAAGATAACTGTTTCTAGTGATTTTTGTTTGTGGGGATAGTGGAGAAAAACATACTGATAGATCAATAACTGCATACCACTTGCTAGATCTGTATTGATTTGATCAATAAAGAGATGACATCAGAAACAGCACATACAATTGGAATCACCACTTGATCAAGTTGATGATAATCCACTGTTGCTCCTTATGGCCTATTATCTTTTGTATCAGCCAACCTGGGAAGTTTTATAGGGAATTCACTAGAATTTTTGCTGCTCACCTTTCAAATATTTAATGATGACACTAATTTCTAGAATTCCTGTAGGCAAGTAGCAGTGCTTTTGTTATATGATTTTGGTAGGAAGAATCATCTAGAATGCCTTCTACTTTGTTCTTTGCCTTATTAACCTTTGCTTAATTGTTAGGGGAGCCAATTGGGAAGTTCATTATATTGCTGAAGATATCTATTTCATATAGATATGGAAATGGAGAAGCAACCATTGAATAGGTCTGGGGTTCCATTAGACTTACTATAAGGCCCAGGTAGGTCAAAACTCTCTCATTTGACCTCCATTAGTTCCAGTGCCAATTTGAAACTGTTGTGTACCCCAGAAAAGCCATGTTCTTTAATCCTCATTTAGTATTACTCAGAGGGATCTTTCTGATTAAGTTCTTTCCATGGAGATGTGACCCACCCAATTGTGGGTGGTTTCCATGGAGATGTCTCTACCCATTCAAGGTGGGGTTGCTTACTGGAGTCCTTTAAGAGGGAAACATTTTGGAAAATGCTTCAGATCCTGTACAACCAGCGACCTTTGGAGATGAAGAAAGTAAACGCCCCCAGGTAAGTTGTTTTAAGCCAGAAGCCAAAGACCCTAACAGATGCCATCCACATGCCTTCCCAGCTAACACAGGTGTTCCAGACCCATTGGCTCTTCTTGATTCATTGTCTGGATGCCTTAGTTTGGACATTTTTTATAGCGTTAGAACTGTAAACTTGCTACTTAACAAATTCCCTTTTTAAAAGCTTTTCCATTTCTGGTATTTTGCATTCCAGCAGCTTTAACAAACTAAAATAGTCCCTACTCTGCCTGATGAGCCCCAGTGATGTTCTGGCTTTCTAGAAATTAGGATTACCTAACACTCAGCATTTGTAATACCCAATAAGTCATGGTGTTTCCTTTTCTCCAGTGTAAAGTTACTATATATATATTTTTGGGTCCTTTTAGTGAAGGCTGAGAAGAATAGTCATGATAGTTATGATGCTCTAGCAAGAGTAGGTCCTCCTTTCATTCAGAGGGCTCAGGGTCACTCAGAGCACACAGGTTTGGACATCGGATGATGACAGGCTATGCTTCCATTTTTTTAATGGCTGAATAAGGTCTCTGGCTTTTTGTTTGCAATTATATGCATTATGCAAGCCCTCGGTGGATTGCCTGTTTACTTTTGTTTTGGGGATGCCAGGGTCAGTCCCCATTGTTAGATGCCCCCTGTGGGCCTGAGGATTCTGATGGCCTTTCTGGCCCTCCTGCTTCTTGTCATACTGGCCCAGTTTACCTCTGCTGGTTGAGTGGCACCCTGTGGCCTGTGCCCCACTTTGTTGAAATCAGGGGCCAATTTCAACTGCGGTTGAACCAGCACTCTATCACTTACAAAGATCAGGCATGAAAATATTTTTCTAAAATGCTAGTGCTCCCCTCGCCAACACATTTATCAGCATGGGTGGAGGGAGTGGTTTTGGGGAATGTGGTTAAGGGTGAGTGGGGCAAGGAAGCATGTGATAAACCTGCTTCAAAATTCCTGTGGTCTTTGGAGTATTCCTTCTACATCCTGTCCAAGAGGTTCTGGCATCTCAACTGCATTTAGAGTGGATCACTGTTAGTTTGGATTTCTGTTAAATAGCTGAGCAAACAACACCACCCCCAGCTCCTTGAGCTAGGACATGGAATTTAGAATTACTCACAAGTGCCTCCTTATCAATGAATTCAGTCTGGTCTGAAAATATGTCCTTCTCTCCTTGCTCTAGTCTGCTCAGTGTCCATTCCTTTACAGGTATCCTTGGTCTAAATCAGTTAAGTCCTGTATTTGTTCATGTGAGCAAGCCGTCCTCTCCCAAATTTAACATTGTAATTGGTCCTCCAGGAGTTGCTAATATTCTAGTTACAGATATAGAGAGAATGAAATGTGTGTGTGTGTGCATGTGTGCATGCATGTGTATTGGGGCTTGGGGTCATGTTAGGGCAAGATGAAAATTAATTTCTTCTTTCGAAGTAGAGCCTCTGTTTTTGCAAGCTGCTGGAGTATGATATACCAGAAAAAGAACGATTTTTAAAAAGGCAGAATTTATTTAGTTCTTTAAAAAAATTGTGAAATATAACCTATACACAAAAAAGCAATAAATTTCCAAGTACATTTTTTTTTTGCATGGGCAGGCACCGGAAATTGAACCCAGGTCTCTGGCATGGCAGGTGAGAACTCTTGCCTGCTGAGCCACCATGGCCTGCCCCCAAGTACATTTTAATAAACAGTTATAGAACAGATTTTAAAGTTTGGTATGGGTTACATTCCACAATTTTTTGTTTTTTTCTTCTACCTCCTCCAAGACACTGGAGACCAACAGAAATACCAATATAATGATTCAGCAGTCATACTCATTGTTTAATCCTATCTTCTCTGTTATACTCCTCCTTCTCTTTAAGTAAAATATACACATAAAAGCAATAAATTTCAAAGTACATTGCAACAATTAGTTGTTGAACAGATTTCAGAGTTTGGTATGGGTTACAATTCCACAATTTTAGTTTTTTATTTCTAGCTGCTTTAAGGCACTGGAGGCTAAAAGAAGTATCAGTATAATAATTCAGCATTCATACTCATTTGTTAAACCCGACCTTCTCTGTATAACTTAGAAAGGGGGAATTTATTAAGTTGCAAGGCCATGAAGGTGTCCGAATTAAGGCACTAACAAGAGGATATCTTCTCTCAAGAAAGGCCGATGAAATTCAGGGTTTCTGTCTCAGCTGGAAGGGCACATGGCGCTGTCTGCTAGCTTTCTCTCCCTGCTTTTCATTTCATGAAGCTCCCCC
The DNA here is from genome assembly GCF_023851605.1 of Tamandua tetradactyla. Lineage (NCBI taxonomy): Eukaryota > Metazoa > Chordata > Mammalia > Pilosa > Myrmecophagidae > Tamandua > Tamandua tetradactyla. The sequence continues at coordinate 10,130,245 of NC_135339.1, forward strand.
AGGAGCGTTTTCCTTCTTCATCTTCAAAGGTCTCTGGCTGCATAGGCTCTGAAGCTTTTTCCAAATTGGTTCCCTCTTGAAAGGCTCCAGTGAGCAACTTCGCCTTGAATGGGTGGAGACACATCTCCATGGAAACCATCTAATCAAAAGTTACCACCCATAACTGGGTGGGTCACATCCCCATGGAAACAATAAAAATGCTCTCACCCAGCAATATTGAGTGAGGATTAAAGGACATGGCTTTTTTGGGGTACACGACAGATTCAAACCAGCACACCCTCCGTCAAGGAAGATTTAGATCTCCGCAAAAAAGAGGACTATTTCAACAGAAATAGAGAAGCTGCTCCAGTTGACTTGGGAGACCCAGTGTGATTGGGGTGGTGAGACCACTTTGGGTCATCTTAAATTCTCCTGTTGACATTCGTTTCAATTCTCAAGCTCCTTCTTGTTCCCAGTCAACTCCTCAACTCACTGCAAGAGTTTTGATGAGATTGTGTATGTGACTAATGTTAGAATTCAGCACCTATAGGGCCATGGTTTTGGATACTGGAGACCCAAGAGGGATAGGGAATTAGTATTTTAGCAGGATAATAAAAACTCCATTATTCTCAGTCCATATATTCGGCACTGAATTCAAAGATGTGAGTTTTTCTTTCTCTTTCATTTATATAGTTGCAGGTAGAAGCTGCCACTCTACATCACCCACTATCATCAATCTCTTCTTGCCTTTTATACTGTTCTGCTTGGGAGTGGACCTTTAGTCCCCCCAAGCCTTGCCTTCAATTCATTTATTAGTCCACTCAGCAGATATTTAGTGAGCATTTGTTATTTGGTAGACATTGATCTAGGTGTTGGCATATAACAGAGAAAAAAAAAACCGACAAAAATCCCTCACCTTATGGAGTTCTTAATCTAGCAGACATTTTATTTCAGGTGGTGTACTTTAATGACTTATTTCATCATTGCAAAAATACTGGCTTCTAGCTTCTCGTTCCTGAATCCCAATAAGATTTTCATTAAGTTAGCTCTCAGTGGAGCCAGAATATCAGTCCCAGATTTCTCTCATTTCTCACCACCACAAACTAACTGAACGTGTCCTCACAGATTCACTTTAACTGCCTCTGTCCTTCATCCAGAGTGATTTTTTTCAAAATGTACCATGCAATCCAAAAGCCATCTCCTGCCCCCACCCTCTCCTACTCCAAATCCTTTTTGGGGTGTCCATTGAATTTGGGGTCAAGACCAGAACCTTTAATGGGGTCTTTATGGTCCTCGATCTAGCTAGCTTGGCATCTATTTCCCTTGTCTTATTTGCTCTCCCCATTCATGCACACACCCCCCCCTTCACCAGGTTAGTTTCTTGTCATCTTCCAGAAATCAGTTTTTAAACTTCACTTTCTGATCCTCGCTCTTGCCCCTGCCCACATGGTCAGGTCTCCCAGCACCCTGCCTCACCCCTGTAGCCTTACTTTGATTTGTAAGCAAACAGCAGTATTATGACCATCTGATGAAGGTTTGGTTTTTCTCTGACCTGCCGCTCCTGTGAAGCAGGCCCTGGGCATGTTTGTGTTTATCATTGCCAGAAGTGTCTGTCACATAGCAGTATCCATGAATATTTGTCTAATGAATTAATAACATCGCAGGATGCAGCCTAATGAGGGCTCGGTCTCTAAGTGCCAAAATGGGGAGAGGAAGTAATTCTGTTTTCTATGGGCGAGGGGCCCTTTAAGAGTTCCAGGTACGTTCAGGGGTGGTTCCCTGGAAGAGAAAATGTCTGAGTCAAAAAGTAGGCTGAGTTTGTCTGCAAAATGGCATTTGGCAGTATTTTGGGTCTTTTGGTTCTGGACCTTATTTGGTACTCGATATTCAAACCTGGACAAAATAATGGTTGCTTGTCTGGAGCCAAGGAAATGGAATGATGCAACACTTTTGCACCAGCCTTTGGAGACCTAGAGACATAGGTTTGCAGCCTTTTAACCTTCCTGCCTCTTTGCCGATGGTTGTACCCAGCTTCATGGGTTTCTCCTCCTTTTTCTCTAATCTGATATTTGTTGCTGAAACTTTAGACACTTTATTGAAGTTGGTTTAGGTTGAGTTAGGAAACTTCCAGATTGTGTACCCACTTCCCTGTTCTTTAGAAGGGTGAGAAAGAAGAGGATAAAACAGTGTTTGTGAACTGAAACCTGCTAACAACCTTTTCTGTGGTTCCATCTATATTTACCTTCCCCTTTGGCTGTGACGTTGCCTCTTTTATCACTGCTTTTTCATTTGTCCGGCAAACTCCCGATTATCCATCTTCCACAGTGTGACCTGGCTTTATCTCTGGCAATCAGTTCCAGCAGACAGACTGATTAGAGGCCATTTCCCTCCCAAATTCTGTTGCTTGATGTTCCTGTTAACTTTTATCATCTGGGTTGTAGAATTCTCCCTTAGCTGGGCACGAGTACATTCATAAATAAAAATGGCTGCAGCCAAGTCTCCATCTTCTGCCATTTAAAGCCCAATTTATCTCACTCTGGAATGCTGGCGTAGAAATTTCATTTATGGTATTGGTTTGAAGGACGTCAGAAGGGTCTTGCTGATAAAAAATTTCTCTGCAATAAACATTTATGCCCCCTTGCAAGGATGAGATCACAGCATTTTTCTGACCAGGGAAGGATAGGTGGGCTTTAAAAAGAAAATCTCCACTTTTTTTCCATTAATATCTTGGACCTCAGAAGTGAATGAATCAAAATGCCTGTTTCATGACACTTTCTTCATTACTGTGTGTGGCTATAGTTGTTTATATCTCTATATTGCATGCTATTTTGTCCACTATATATGGCTATATAGTACATTTTGAGTACTATGTAATATTGCATATGATGGTATTGTCCACAGCGCCTTTAAAAATATTTTTATTGAGAAATCTTCACACACATACAGTCCATCCATAGCATACATTCAGTGGCTCACAATATTGTAAAATTCAGAAATGGGTCACACAATACTATCTGATGGTAGCACAGTAATGCAAGTATAGTCAATGAAGCTGAATGTGTGGTGTCTTTCTAACCGTTTCTCCTGTTGATGTGCATAAGGCATGGTTCCAAGATCCTGCTATCAGGAATTGTACTGCAGTGAGCATTCTTGTACATGTGTCTGGCTCGACATGTTCAAGAGTTTCCCTTGGTGTACAGTTGATGGCTTGTAGGGGACGTGAATGCCCTACTTCGTGTGAATAGGACAAACTGTTTTCTAAAATGACTGTGTCGATTTATCCCTCTACCAGCAATATCTGGGAGATGCGCTTGGTCATATACTGTCCTGCACGTGGGGGCTTCTTTATCTGTGTCAACAGCCTCGATGTCTGTAAAGTGAGATTTTTTTGTGGTCTTGATGTGCATTTCTCTTATCACCAAGGAGAGTGCAGACTCTTGCATCTTTGTTGTTCACAGGTGTTTCCTCTTCTGTGAAATGCCGATTTAAGGTTTTTGCTCCTTTTGTCTATTGGGTTGAAGATTTTTTTCTTATTGATTTGGAGAAATTCTTGATATGTTCTTGATATTAACCTAATGTCAGTGATAAATGCTACAAATATTATTTCCCTCTTTGTTGCACTTTCTTGAAAGTTCCTCTTGATAAATAGAAGTTCTTAATTTGGATACAGTCAAATTTATCAACCCTTTATTTTATATATATATATATACATATATATGTGTGTGTGTGTGTGTGTATATATATATATATATAATTTGTTGTTGTTGTTGTTCATTTTGGTTTGGTTAAGAAATCCTTTTCTATCCCAAGATCAGAAAGATATTCACGTATGCGTCTAACTAAAACTTCTAAAGTTGATTTTTGCCATTTAAATTCTTAATGCAACTAGATTAATTTTTATGCTTTGAGTTGAGTTAAGGATTTAAATCTCATTTGTTTCTCATATGGATGACCATATTTTCTACTTACTCATTTCTTGAGTAAGTTCCTCATATTTCCAGTGACCCAACGAGCTACTTTTGCAATGTATAAAATTCCCATATATCTGTAATACCTCTTTTAGCAATTAGTTTGTCTATTCTCACATTAGTATCACAGCGTCTTAATGACTGTAGTCTCATAGTACTTCTTGATATCTGCTAAAACAAGTCTCTCCTCTTTATTCTTCTTCCTCAGAAGTATAGTAACTAATTTTTGGCCTTATTCTTTCATGTCCATTTTAGGATCAGCTTGTAAGGTCCATGGAAACTGGGTTGAAAGGCTGAGTAGAACTGCATTCAAGTTCTAAAGAACAGATCAACTTGGGGAGAATTTGCATCTACATAATAGCATACCTTCCTAGCCATAATTATGGCCTGTAATTTCATTTACACACATTTTTTTGGGATCAGGCAGGGCTTTGTATTCCAGTGGTTCTCTTGCCGGCTGCCATACGAAGCCTCTGTCACTTATTCCTCCTTAGTCATAACACAAGCTGTGCCCCATGATGTCCTGCATTCCTGTACCCCTTCTTAATTCAATGCATGCTCAGTACCCAGGATTAGTAGGCGGTGATGGTTGTATGGCTTTGGAAACATCACCATGCCCCTTTCAGGATTTTTGACCGCACTGTGATGTCCCTAACCTGAGCCTGGCAGTTAATTCATCCATGATCTGTCCAGGTGTTGGCTTTTCCTTCTCTCTACGCTGTTTGCTTTGTAATCCAGGAATCTTGTGTTTTGTTACCAGCTGTCCTAGTTTTGATCATGCCAAACCCTCTTTTACCTGTCCCCTCATCTAATGACTCACGAGTACATTCCCCGCCATCACTTACCCTTTCCCTTCGTCTCCCTCCTTCCTGTTTTAGGGGCAGCCCTTCCAGGGTGGGGTGCATAGGATTCTTGTCTTTGTTGCCGATTCATTCAACATGAACTTGCTGAGTGGAGCTGGGGAGCCCACCAGAGAGTGTGCCCTGGAGAGGGAGTTGCTGGGTGGAGTAGGGTGGCAACCACCCCCCTCAGCTGGCTGCCGTTCTGGGCCCAGCATGCGGCCTTCCATACGGAGAGCTGCATTCCAATCAGGGACCGGCCCACCATCTCTTTTCTTGCTGGATGCTTTTTGGGAAAGATCGAGGATTTGGAGCCCGAAAAATTTTGTCACTTGCCTGAAGTGAGACCGTAGAAAGTTATTTAGTGCTCTATGCCACAGTTTTTCCCCTTCTACACTGGGACTGACAACAGCCACCTTAGAATGATAACCGATGACTTTTTTTGCGTGGCCCCTTCTCCCAGCCAGGTCTCTTTCCACTTACCCATCAGCAGCTGTACCAGGGATGTGCCTGCCTGGCTAGGGCCGATGGGAAGACTTCCATGAAGCTCTTTCTCCCATCACCTCTGCCTCTTCTCCAACAATTAGGACATTTTTCAAGCATATATAGATGTCAGGGAGAATGGCAGTATACCTCCACATCCATCTTGCGTGTCTCTGAGGCAGAACTGTAGGGCAGTTAAGAGCACAGATTTTGGACCAAATGACCCAGGTTTGAATCCATGTTCTGCTTCTTCATAGCTGTGCAAACTTGGAGACATTGCTTAACCTCTCTGTGCCTCCGTTTTCTCCTCAGGTCATGGGGGTAAATAGCATACCTACCTCATAGAGCTGTTGTGAGGAGTAAAGGACGTAATATGCAAAAACCTTTTACGCACATATAATTCACATGGTAAGGGCAAAATCAGAGTTAGCTGTTTTTATCACTCAACTCCTAGGGTTAATACATATTAATATTATGTTTGCTTCAACTGTACTTTAAAAATATTTTATTGTAGTAATGTATATGCAACTCAAATTTTCCATTTTACCCACTTCCAAATGTACAATTCAGTGGTATTAATTGCATTCACAAAGATGTGTTATCCATGCCACCACTAACTCCTCATTTCCCTGCATCTGTCCCTAGTAACCTCTTATCTAATTTCTGTTGCTATGATTTTCCTTAATCCAACTATGTTGTATGAATAGAATCACACAATATTTGTCCTTTTGTGTCTGGCTTATTTCACTCAACATGAAAGAAAAGTAATATGTAATTGAAGCATCCTTTGTTTCAGTCCTTAAACCCATTTCCCTTTTTCTTTCCTCAAAGGCTGCATTTAGCACCTATTTTTTTCTCTATTTTAACTGCATATCCATTGACAAGGCATAGCAGTGTTTTCTGTGTTTCAGATTATGATATCATATTACACATAGTATTCTGTGACTATTTTTTCACTCAGCTATGTGTTTTTGAAATCTAACCATTCTGAATATGTAGAGAACTGCTGAGTGGATTCCTTTGTATGAACAAACAATTTGCCTACCTTTCCCACCACAGTTAGAGGCTGGAGAGGATCTGATGTTTTACTGTCATAAGCAGTGCTGTGATGCACATCATCCTATTGGTCTCCTTGTGCCCCGGTGAGGGTTTCTCTAAAGCTGGAATACTGGGCTAGAGGACTGGCACATCAGCAGCTTTTCTAGGTCTTGCCTGTGACTCTTCAAGGTAGTCAGATTTTCTAATAGGTTCCATTATTTTTCACTTCCTTGCTAACAGTTACTGTTAGACTTAAAAAAAAATTTGCCTGTCTGATGGACATCAACAGTGTGTTGTTACAATGCATGCTTCTTTGTTTACAGCAGTTTGAACATCTTTTTGGATATTCATGGCCATTGGGGTTCCAGTCTCAGGGAAGGTGATCCACCTTGGCATTTGAGATCAGAAGGTGACAATTTGGGTTGGGCAATGAATAGGAAGTGCTCGGCCTTTCCTGAGGTTGGTGCAAGCCTGGCCGTCCTCTGGGCTACTGGCTACAGGTGGCCTTGTAGCTTTGAAAAGCCCTGGAGTGCTCAGGAGTCGGGAGCAGTTGGGCTTCCCTGATGAGTGATTGAAGTGATATTCTAAATGGAGTACAAGTGCCAGATAATTAAAAATACTTCTTATTTTGAATAAGAAGCTGACATGTTCTCAGGACAACAGGGCTATATCTGGATGTGCAGCTGTTGGCTGCCTCATGGGCTCTCCCAGCCAGCTGACATGCCCAGGGCTCCCCATTCTCCCAGCTCCCTGCCTTCCCAAGAGCAAGTCTTCAGTAGACGAAGATTCAAGGAGGACTGCTTCCATGTAGCTTTTCATCTTCGTTGTCTCTCATGGTGCTGGCACACTCTGGGAGGGTGCTTGTATTTGTTAAATGAATGTGCCCAATGTCTCCAGGTGTCCTGGAGGCTCTGGGTTGTTCTGATTCTGAGCTGCTTTTGTAGGGAGACAGAAGGAGAGCAAGACATCTTTGCCCTTATGTGTTTGCCATTTTACTTAGTGCAATAAAACTTGGAAGGCACCTATTCCTGGCTGTAATTTCAGGATGTGTTGGGGCAACCCCAGGATCCCACATTACCTCATGCTTACCCCTTGAGAGCTCTCAAGACACTGAGTTTTAATAAAATGTTAAGGCTTTGTCTTGTTGGTTTTTGTATCCCATTGTGACACAGTGTGTGGAATATAGGAGCTACTCAGTGAATATTTACCAAGTGGATAAGCAAATCAATGGGGGACTTTATGGTGATCTTGGCCAACCACACTTTTGAAATGCCACTTTGGAATCTGTATGTTAAAATTTTTAATTCCACCATCTTTTTATGTATACAGCATTCAGCCTGGTCCCTTTAAACAAAAGAACATGGTAATAAATACTATTCCTTCCTCCTCTAGACCACGTGGGTGAGTCTGGGGGGTTGTGAGGAGAGAGAGATTTGTTTATACTGCTCCCAGGCCCAGTAAATACCATGATAATTTTGTGAAAAGGCCAGACGGTTCAAGAAGGATTTTGCTGAGACTTAGGAAATTGAAACTCTGGAGAATGCAAGCCCAGAAAAAGCATTAAATTTTACACCTGTGAGGGCTAGCTTTAAAAAGAGGTGCAGTCTGCATTAAATAAAAAAAAAAACAAACACAACTCAGAGGACGTTCTGCTTTACTGAGCAATTAAAAAAGGCCATTCAGAATTAGGGGATCAGGGACTAATGCCCTTAGAATCAGTTTCCATTAGTACATTAAACAAATTAATGTTGGTTCTACTGTTTTCCCTTTCATTTCCTGCTTCCTATGAGATCTTGATGTAGCTCATCAGTTTTAAAAATAAAGCAAATTTTCAGGCATATATCTCCTCACATGATAAGGAAACTTCTTGCATCATTTGATGTTAAGCTGTGCTGCAAAATCCACATGCCCCAGTGGAGCTGAATCTCTGCATCTGTAAGTGACATCCATTCTCTGCAAGGCCCAATTCCTTTAGGAAACCTTTCATAGATTCTGATGTACAAGCAGATTTGAGGACCAGCACTCTAAAGACTGTATTTGGGCAGAGTGTTTATGGTTTCTTTATTCTGTTCCACTTATCTATTTGTCTATCCCTTTCTAATATGGTACTTCCTTGTTTACTGTAGCTGTATGGTAGATCATAAAATTGGACAGGATGATTTCTTCAATCTCTTTTTAAAAATTGTTTTAACTATTTTAATTCCTTTGCCCCCAAATACGTTTAAGAAACAACTTGTCTCTATTAAAAAAATCCTCTTCAGATTTTGATTAGAATTGCCTTACATCTATAGACCATCTTGAGATAATTGACATCATTACCATGTTGAGTCTTCCAATCTGTGAACATGGTTTGTCTTTGATAGCTGCATTAGATTTTGCAGCTATCAACAAACCATTTTATTAGGTTTGTAACTTTTTTGGGGGGGGGATGGCTATTGTAAATAGTTTGGGTTTCCAATACCACATTGCTATAATATAGAAATGTGATGAATGTTTGTGTGTTGATTTTGTTTCTTGTGACCTTGCTAAACTTAATTAATGATTTTAGGGATTGTTTGCATATTACTTAGAGTTTTCTTTGTAGACAGTTATGTTGATAGTTTTATTTCTTTCTTTCCAATCTGTTTTAGTTTCTTTTTCTTGCTTTATTGTTCTGCTAGGAGGTCCAATAAGAATTTGAATAGGATTAGTGATAGTGGACATTTTTACCTTTTCCTAATATTATGGGTAAAGATTTCAACCTTTCACTATTAAGTAAAATATTATCCGTAGGTTTTCTTGTATATATCCTTTATCAGGTTGAGGAAGTTCCCTTCTACTCTTTCTTTGATGATGTGATCATAGTGCATTATTGCTTTCATATATTGGAACACAGTTTGCTAACATTTTCTTGAAGATTTTTGTGTCTGTGTTCAATGAAGGATATTGATATGAAATTTTCAGTTTTTGTAATGTCTTTGATGTTGGTGTCAGGATAATTCTGGCCTCATAAAATGAGTGGGGAGTATATCCTTCTCTTCTATTTTCTGGAAGAGATTGTATAGATCTGGTGTTAATCCTTCTTTAAATGTTTGGTTGAATTTGTTAGTAAAATCATCTAGGACTGAAGATTTCTTTTTTTGTTTTTTTTAACTTTTTTATGTATAATAATACATATATTTAAAATAAAGAGAGAAAAAAACAATAGTTTTCAAAGCAGTCTTCACCAAGTAGCTGTAGAACAGATCCCAGAGTTTGTCATAGGCTACCAAACCATCATGAAGATTTCTTTTTTAAAAGGCTTTTAACTATGAATTGCATTTATTTAATAGTTATAGGACTATTCAGGTTATTGATTTTACCTTGGGTTAGTTCATTTTTCATGTCTTCTAATGAATTGTTCTGTGCCAAATAAGCTGTCAAATGTATGTGTTTAGAGTTGTTCATAGTATTCCCTAATTTTCTTTTTAATGGCTGTGGGGTCTGTAGTGATGTCCCCTCTTTCATTCCTGATATAGGTAATTTGTGTCATTTCTCTTTTTTCGTTTGTGATTCTTACTAGAAGTTGACCAATTTAATTGATTGTTTCAAAGAACCAACATTTGGCTCCATTAATTTTTGGAGGGGGGGGTGATGAATGGTCTGGGAATTGAACCCGGGTCTCCTGCACCGAAGGTGAGCATTCTACCACTGAACCATGCATACAACCCTGGTTCCATTGATTTTTATTTTTATTTTTATTTTTTGCATGGGCAGGCACCAGGAATCAAACCTGGGTCTCCGGTATGGCAGTCAAGAACTCTGCTTGCTGAGCCACCATGGCCCAACCCCCAGTTCCATTTTTTTTTTTTTTTTTTTTTGGATGCTTGGTCTGGGAATTGAACCCAGGTCTCCTGCATGACAGGTGGGCATTCTAACCACTGAACTACCTGTGCACCCTGGTTCCATTGATTTTTATCTTCTGTTTTTATGTTTTCAATTTCTTTAATTTCTTCTCTTTATTACTCCCTTCCTTCTGCTTATTTTGGATTTAATATGCTCTTCTTTTTTCTAGTCTCTTAAGATGAAAGCTTAGATTATTGATATCTTTCTCCTTTTGTAATATAAGCATTTCTATGCTACACATTTCTCTTTAATCCCTGCATTACCTGCATCTCACAAATTATAAAGATTTCATATTTTCATTTTTGATTAGCTCAAAATATTTTCTAATTTTCCTTGAGAATTTCTCTTTGATACATGAATTATTTATAAGTGTACTTTCAAGTATTTGGAAATTTTCATGTTACCTTTCTGTAACTGATTTCTAGTTTAATTCCTTTATGGCCAGAAAATCTACTTTTTAATGCTTTCAGTTCTTTTAAATTTGTTAAGATTTGTTTTATGAGCCAAGATATGATCTCTCTTGGTGAATGTTCCACATGTGCTGGATAATAGTGGGTATTCTGTTGTTGTGTGGACTGTTCCATAAATGTCAATAAGATCTAGTACATTGATGCAGTTATTTAGTTCTTCTATATCTTTGCTGATTTTCTGTCTCCCGTTTCTATTATTATTATTATTATTATTTGTTGGCACTACATGCTGAGATTCAAACCTGGGTGTCCCGCATGGCAAGTGAGACTTCTACCACCACTGAACAACTCTTGCACCCCTTCTACCAATTCTATTTATTACTGAGAAAGCTGTGTTAAAGTTTCTAAGTATAATGATAAATTTTCTGTCTCTCATTTCAATTTTGCCTGTTTTTATTTAGTATATTTTTAATTTATGTTTTTAGATGCGTACACATTTAGGATAGTTATACCTTATTGGAGGAATTGAATCTCATGTCATTATGCAGTTTCCCTATTTATCCATGGAAATTTTCTTTGCTCCAAGGTGTGCTTTGATATTAATAAGGCTACTTCCGTTTCCAATTGATTAGTGTTTGTGTGATATATTTTCCATCCTTTTATTTATCTCTGTCTTATTTGAAATGAGTTTCATGTGGGCAGCATATAATTGGAATGTCTGTGTTTATTTTTAAAATCCATTTGACAATCTGTCATTTGATTGGTGTCTTTAGACCATTTATATTTAATGTATTTATTGATATGTTTGGTTTTTTTATCTTCCATTCTCATTTGTTTTCTGTTTCTTTCTGCTATTTTGTTTTTACTGTTTCCTCTTTTTTTCTGTCTTTTGAGTTATTTGAGCATTTTTAATATTTCTTTTAGATTTATGTATTTTGATTTTGACTATATTTCTTTGATTACTTAATGTTTGGGTAGAGATTATAGTATTTATGCATACTTAAAATTTCATGCTATACTTGAAATCATTATTTTACCACATCAAGTAAAATGCGGAAACCCTTACCACCATTTCATTCCCTTTACTCTTCACAATTCATGTTACAGTTGCCACATATCACATCTACATATGTCAAAAACATCATCAGGCTGTGTTATGGGTTCTACCTTTGGCTATCACACATATTTTAGAGAAGTCAAGATGAGAGTCATCTAATATACGTACATACACTCAAATACATGCCACACATACATACACATCTTGACTAATTTTAAGGATTTTTTCTTTGAAAAACTAATTTTTTTTCACAGTTTGATGGAGATATGTCAGAATAATTTGAGTTTATCCTTTTAGACTCATGGAGATTTTTGGATCTGTAAGTTGACATCCTTCACCAAATTTCCTAAGTTTTCAGCCATCATTTCTTCAAATACATACATACATTCATGCACCGTATATGAATAATGTATATTTATGTTCCTCTTCCTTCATTACAAGTGGTTCTTCTTCCAGTATCATTTTCCTTCTGTCCTTTGGCAAGATTTTAGAGAAAGTCTAGTGGCAACACATTCTTTTAGTTTTCCTTTATCTGAGAATGTCTTTATTTCACTCACCTTCACTTTTTTGTTTTTAAAACTTTATATTCTGAAATAATTTAATACTTATAGGACAGTTGCAAAAACAATAATAAAAAAGCAACGGAGAACTCCAATATACCCATTACACAGGTATACAGATTTACCAACTTTTAACATTTTGCCACATTTGTTATTTCATTTTATCTATGTAATCTATCTAACTTTCTAAATATTTGAGATTAGGTTGCATACATCATGGTCCTTGAATAATTAATACTTCCATTTATATTTTCTAAGAACAAGGATACTCACTTTTTTTACAACAGATTTTTATTGTGAATATAAATGTATACAAAAAAGCAGTACATTTCGAAGTACATTGTAACGAGTTATAGTGCAGATTTCAAGAGTATAGTATGGGTTACAGTTCAGGAGTCTTATTTTTGCAACATATTAAGTACAGTCGTCAAGTTAAAAGAAATTTAACATTGATATAAGCATAGTTTATCTTCATATTTTTTTTCAGTTGTCCTAGTAATATCCTTTTTTTTTGTATGCTGTACAGTGGGGGTCACATTTCATTCCTTTTTCCATGTGAGTACTACCTTATGGCAGCACCATTTGTTGAATTTTTTTTTTGTTTGCTTTTTCATTTATTTGTTTTTGGGAAGTGCATGGGTTGGGAATTGAATCCAGGTCTCCTGCATGGCGGGCAGGAATTCTACCACTGAACTACTGTTGCACCCCTCAGTTGTCCTAGTAATATCCTTTTGAGCTTTTTCTCCTCCATATTAGGCGCAGGCCAGGATTTTGTATTACATTTAATATTGTTGGTCTTGGGGTGCACGGGTGGTTCAGTGCTAGAATGCTCACCTTCCATGCCGGAGACCTGGCTTCAACTCCCAGAACATGCACTCCCCCACCACCACCATAAAAGTTTCTATTTTGGGGTGCATGGGTAGTTCAGTGGTAGAATTCTCGCCTGCCATATGGGAGACTTGGGTTTGATTCCTGGCGTAGGTACTCCCTGCCCACCCCCCCCCCCAAATTCAAAATGGTGTTGTGATACTCACATAGAAAAAGAATGAAATGGGACTCCCACCATATGGCATATGATAAATATATATATCATTGGTCTTTCTGTTTTTTAAATTGTGAAAACCTATATACAACATGAACTTTTCACCTCAACCACTCTCAAGCATGTCATTCAGTGGGATTAATCACATTCATGATATGCTGCCCTCATCATCATCTATTACCAAAACTTTTCCGTCACCCCAAACTGAGACCTCCATTTTGCCTCTCCTCCCTTGCCTGGCAACCTGTATTCTACTTTCTTTCTCTATGAATTTGCATATTCTAATTATTTCGTACTAGTGAAATCATATAATATTTGTTTTTTTCTGAGTGATTTCACTCCTCATGATGTCTTTAGGATTAATCCATGTGGTAGCATGTGTCAACATTTCATTCCATTTTATGACTGAATAATATTTCATTGTATGTTTATACCACATTATATTTATCCATTCATTTTTTGATAGAAATTTGAGCTGCTTCCAGCTTTTATAAGGTGAAAACCTTTTGGCTATTATGAAAAATGCTATTATGAACATTGGTGTATAGACATCTGGATAAGTCCCTGCTTTCAGTTCTTTTGGGTGTTGCCAGATTATATGGTAGTTCTGTGTGTCTCTTTATGAGGAGATGCCAAGCAGTTTTACACAGTGACTGTACCATTTTACATTCCCATCAGCAATGTACAAGGATTCCCATTTCTCTGCATCCTTGCCATCACTTGTTATTTTATGTTTTTGAATAATAGTCATTCAAGTGGGTTGTTTAGATTTTATTAGAGAATTTTATTAGAGAAGTTGTAGGTTTACAGAAAAATCATGCAAACACATAAACTACAGAGTTCCCATATACTTTCTATCATTAACACTTTGCATCAGCTAGTGGTTAAAAGTGTTAAACATCTTGTCATGTGCTTATTGGCTAATTGTATATCTACTTTGGAGAAATGTTCAAGTCATTGACTTCTATTTCAATTGGGTTGTTTATATTTTAACCATGTTAAGTGGGCTATTCTTTGACAGTAAGAACATTATCAGTACTATGTAAGTTTTACAACTATCTATTTTAAGACTAATTATATCATTGCATACCCAAAACTCAGACTCACTTAGCAATAACTCCCCATTCCCCCCTCCACCCTTAGTAACCAATATTTGCTTCCTGTCTCTATGAATTTGCTTATTCTAAGTTTTGCACATAAGATAAATCATGCAATATCTGTTCTTCTGTGTGTAGCTTATTTTGCTTAACATGATGTCTTTGAGGTTTATCCATATTGTTGCATGTTCCAGCACTTTACTTCTTTTTATGGTTGAATAATATTCCATTGTATAGTATATATCTCATTTTGTTTATCCATTTACCTGTTGCTGGACATTTGGGATACTTCCATCCTCTGGCTATTATGAACAATAATATTATGAATATTGGTGTAAAAATATATGTCCACGTTCCTGCTTTCAGTACTTTTGGGTATAGACTTGGGAGTAGAGTTGCTAGGTCATATTGTATTCCTGCCACTTTTAAGTAGACGTTTTCTTGATTCAGTGGCTCACTCTGTTACTGCAACCCTTTAAATGTTTTCTGGAGCACAGAGAAAGATGTTTCAGACAGTTTTTGTTTGTTTAAAGCTTCAGTGGGTGTGGGAGGGAAACGATAGAATTCTGGATCACTCTGCCGTCTTGCTGACATCCACCTTCATTCTCATTCTTGAAGGAATTTTTTGCTGTGTATAGAATTATAGATTGGCATTCCTTTTTTTCCAGCACTTCCAAAATGCCATGCTACTTACTTCTGGCCTCCGTATTTCCTGCTGAGAAAGTTACAGCCATTTGAATTGTAACAACCAGTCGAAAGAATAGTCTGAGGCATTGGATTTTATGCTGGGCATTTTTTTTTAATTTTTAAATTTTTTTAAAAATACCAAAACACACCAAACAAACGTAAACATTCGTAACTTTTGATCATTCTGTTCTACGTATATAATCAGTAATTCACAATATCATCACATAGCTGCATATTCATCATCATGATCATTTCTTGGAACATTTGCATCTATTCAGAAAAAGAAATAAAAAGAAAACAGAAAAAAATCCATGCATGCCATACCCCCCACCCCTCCCCCTCACCGATCACCAGCATTTCACTCTAAATTTATTTTAACATTTGTTCCCCCTATTATTCATCTTTATTCCATATGCTTTACTCATCTGTTGATAAGGTAGATAAAAGGAGCATCAGACACGAGGTTTTCACAATCACAGAGTCACACTGTGAAAGCTATATCATTATACAATCATCTTCAAGAAACATGGCTACTGGAACACAGCTCCACATTTTCAGGCAGTTCCCTCCAGCCTCTCCATTACATCTTGACTAATAATGACTAACAAGGTGATATCAATTTAATGCATAAGAATAACCTCCAGAATAAACTCTCGACTCTGTTTGGAATCTCTCAGCCATTGATACTTTATTTTGTCTCATTTCGCTCTTCCCCCTTTTGGTCGAGAAGGTTTTCTCAATCCCTTGATGTTGAGTCTCAGCTCATTCCAGGATTTCTGTCCCATGTTGCCAGGAAGGTCCACACCCCTGGGAGTCATGTCCTACGTAGACAGGGGGAAGGCGGTGAGTTTGCTTGTTGTTTTGGCTGGAGAGAGAGTATGCTGGGCATTTTAAATATTATGAAGTTTTTTTGCCTAATCATTTAAGCCCTATGGAGGTTGTTGACATTAATATTTTAGCAAGTTAGGTTCAAGCCACAAGTTCCAGCTTGCCTTCCATGGACCACATCCCGGTGTCAGTTCAGTTTTCAAAGCATTTGCACTGCTCCTGTCATCTGTCCTCTAAGTGTGTGCCCCCGCCACCGCCACCGACCTCCCATGACCCTTTGGGAACCTCAGTGATAATCTGTCTTTAAATTCAATTTCCTCAGCCTTTTTAATGTGCCGATTGTCATCATACCATGTAAAAGCAGTTCAGGGATAAGCCCTGGAGTTCATCAGCAACCTAAGGGAGTTGTTTTCCCAATCTCCTCCCTCCCTTGATATCTCAGGCACTTTCCTATTTCCTGGGGGTTCCCTTTTGATGATCCTCCAGCCAAATAGCCGTGGCTTTTGTTTTCTTGCTTTGTTGCTCCCTTTGGCCTCCAGGGTCAAGTGGGAAAGGAACAGAGGCAAAAAACTCCGTAAAACTTATGGCCAGTTTTGCGCTACTCTGTGTTCTTTTCTTCCCCAACCTGCCTGCCACTTTTCAGTTTTCAGATTTTCCAAATACCTGTTGCATGCATCCTGTCCAGGTTTACAGGTTCCATTCAGTGGGGGAAACAGGGTGGATTGTGGATACTCCATTTACCCCATCAGCTGCGGAACATTCATTTCCTTGTGTTAGTTTTTATGGAACCATCTGAGTGGGGTTCAGAACCCATCCTCAGCACTAAATCTGGGTACCTTTGACCAGGATGATTATGGTTGTGAAATTCTCGGAGACCAAGACAGAGCCCAGCAGATGGTGTGTTGGGGCCTCCAGCCTCAGCGCCCAGATGACCTTTACTCTACTTGGTGGTTGTCTACATCCAGCTTTCCACTAATTGGGGAGCTTCTCCACTAGCCAGAGCACCCTTGGGGCATTCTGTCCACCAAGGTGAAAAATACAGAAGAGCCAGTAGATGATCAGTTCCAAGAAAGAAGTGGCTGGTGATGCCATATTGTGAGCCGCTCTGCTCCTTGATGATGCCTACAAGTCCAGTTGTCCCATCCAGCAATTCAGTTTCCTATGGGTGCAGGGTTCTGTTTCTGAAAACCCCCTTGAGAACACAAAAATGTCCAAATCTTCTATGAGAATAAATGGAAAAAAATAAAGCACAAATATGTGCTTTTAGAAAATATTCATAATAAGGATGTGAAACCAAACAGGCTCTAGAAAGGTTAATTTTACCTTTGCAGCTGTTTTAGCAAGGTCTGGGCTGGCTGAAATGTTAAAAAATATGAGCCCAGTGACATTTGGACTGAATATTCAGTCTTCTCTTCTTAATAAATCTTCCAGATTAAGAGCTTTTTATTGCTCCAAGAACTTTTAAACTATGTTCTAAAGTAGGGTGTTTGGGTCCACAGAAGGGCCTCTCTTTAAAATCACAGGCCTTCTCTTCTACTCCTGGCTGGCCAGCTGGAGATGTGATTCCAACCAGAGTCCCACTGGGGTGACCCCCGCTGTCTTTTGTCTGCTGCTGTTGGGCTGGTGTGTGTGCTGGGTATCCTGCAATGGTGAGCTGACTAATGGTGACCCATGCCTGGTGTTCCACCATGATGTGTCCCTATTTTTTCATCCTGGTGCTTTCAAATGGGCAGTGATGCTCTGTCTGCTCCCTCAGCCACTGGCTCCAAGCATGTGATTTAAAGGTTTCAAGGCTGGTTGCAGCGACTGGGGTCATTGACAGTTGTTGCTGGATTTCAGGCAATTTCAGTCTTGGATCTGCCTGACTCCAACTCAGTTTTGTCTTCTGGAAGCCACCATGCCGTCCCTCTGCTAGCACACAGCATCGGACCCTGTGTGGTCCTCACGGCAGACCCCGTGACTGTGAGCCAGGCTGCCAGGCTTCGGGTCACTGCACAACATCTGAGGGCCCAGGTGGCGATTCTGTTTCTTGAGCTAGGAGAGCTATTTGGGAACATTGGATTGAGCCCCTTTCCAGGCTGGATTTGTTCATTTTTCTTTCCTGTTGTTTGGTACATTTGAGAAATTAAAACAGCTTGCAGCCCCTGGCCCTGGACGCGTCGGATTAGCTGGTTCATCGTGGAGGGTGGCTCAGCAGGGTGAGGGTCAGGTGAATTGAAGAGTTATGGCACACATCTCTGTGATGGGCTGCCTGCTTGTGTTGAAAACGATTGCTTGTTGGGGCAGCTCTCTAGCTGGGCTCAGACATGGCTGCTGTGGGTGGACTGCCCTGTAGAGAGGCACGGTCTGCTGCAGAGCAAAGGATCTCACCCTTTGACTCTGAGCAAGTCTCATGACTCTCTAAGCCACAATTGCTTCATCTATCAAATGGGTGCAATCATGTAATTCACTTTATAGTCCTGTTGTGAGCATATGAAAGTAATTAGCAACTTGCCTGCCTGGCGGTAAGTGCTAAGTAAATCTAAGTGATGCTCTTTCTTCATCATCTTCTTCTTCTGTTACTCATGAGTTGTGGGTCCTGGGAAAGATACCTGATTCCTCTGTGTAAAGCAGGACCAGTAGTGTCTTCTCTGCAGGCTTGTGGGAAGCTTAGCTGAGATAATGGCTATAAACATCCTGGGACAAAGGGCTTTCCAATGTTAACTGGCACCCTGATCCCACTTGGTTGATAGAGGTATCTGTGCTTTTAAAAAGTTCGCTACTGGGTGCTGCAATGGTGGCTCAGGGACAGAATTCTTCCCTGCTGTGCTGGAGAGCTGGGTTCGATTCCTGGAGCCTGCCCTTGCCAGGGGAAAAAAAGGTTTGCTACCGTACACAGAAAGGGGACCCAGCAGTGAGGACAGCACAAGTGAGGCCGTGTCCTGGGATTCCTGATGCCACTGACTGACATTTGGAGATGCAGCTCCAGAACCGAGAGCCCTTCCCCCTCCACACACCTGCCACTCCCAGTCCTACCATCATCCCTGCTGACCTCAGCCGTAGAAACTGTGCTGGTTTGAAAGGAAGTATGCCTCCTAAGAAAAGCCATGTTTTGATATAAATCCCATTTCATAAAGGTAGAGTAATCTCTATTCAATACTGCATGTTTGAAACTGTAATGAGATCATCTCCTGGATGAGGTGATTTAGTCAAGAATGGTTGTTAAATTAGATTAGGTGATGACATGTCTCCACCCGTTTGGGTGGGTCTTGACTGGTTTATTGGAGTCCTATAAAAGTGGAAATATTTTGGAGAATAGAGATTCAGAGAGAGCAGAGAATGCTGCAGCACCACGAAGCAGAGAGTCCACCGGCCAGTGACCTCTGGAGATGAAGAAGGAAAACGCCTCCCGGGGAGCTTCATGAAACTGAAAGCCAGGAGAGAAAGCTAGCAGATGACACTGTATTCGCCATGTGCCCTTCCAGCTGAGAGAGAAGCCCTGACTGTGTTTGCCATGTGCCTTCTCACTTGAGAGAGAAACCCTGAACTTCATTGGCCTTCTTGAACAAAGGTATCTTTCCCTGGATGCCTTTGATTGGACATCTCTATAGACTTGTTTTAATTGGGACATTTTCTCGACCTTAGAACTGTAAACTAGCAACTCATTAAATTCCCCCCTTTTAAAAGCCATTCTGTTTCTGATATATTGCATTCTGGCAGCTAGCAAACTAGAACAGAAACCCACCCCCCATCCTCACCCTTCCCACACCCTCTCTCTCTGCCTCTAGAACCATGGACCTGGCACCAGCATATGCCCTGACCTCCTTCCATTCTCTTCTCTTCCCAACACCTGGTTCTCTGAGGACATCCTGGTCCAGTGCAAGGTCTTTTTCCTCCTGATATTCCAGGTACCCCTGGAGTGTCCTCTTGGCTCCATACCATTGTTTCCAAACCATTTCTCTCCCTTCTTGCTGCAGTAATTCCCACTCCTAGTTTATGCCATGTCCCTCTCCTATATTCTCCATCCTCAAGGTCAGCTTTCTGTCTTCACTAGCTCTTCTGATTCCCTCTCCTTCTCTCCATCCCCAGACTTAGGCTCATTCTTGATGACTATCACATCTCAGTCTCTCTCTTTCTGACCCTCTTCCTCTCCAATCCATTTCCCCCTCTTACCTGAGCCTTGCATTCCCACGGCCGTCCCATTCCAGCCTCCTCCTCTTCCTCGACCTCTCTGTAACGTTGACAGGGTGGACTATTACGTCTTATTTGTGAATCTTCTGTGATGTAATCTGGAGCCCAGAGCTCCTCCTAACATCACAGGCCCCACCTCCCCTGGCCAGCTCTGACTGTGGGTTTTTCTGAGGGATGGCCCTGTGCCTCTCCTCTTTTGTCTACACCCCTTCTCCCTGGGTGTGCTCGTCCGTGCCAATGGTTTTAAATATTTACTCATTAGCCTACTCCACGTGTTTGTCTCTAGCCCAGGCTTTCCTTCTGAGCCTCGACGTCTGCTTGACATTTCTGCCTTCATGTTTCACGGGCATCTTGGCCTCAACATCTCTCAAAAAGGATTCTCTCCCCTTCTTCTCCCTTAGCATTTCCACCTCAGAAAATGGCTCTGAATAGTATTCAGCCATGAAAAGGAATGAAGTTCTACCACGTGACAACATGGTCAAACATTGAAGACAGCATGTGGTATGAGATATGCCAGACACGAAAGGAAAAATATTGCATGATCTCACTGATTGGGAATAATTGGGATAAGCAAATGTATTGAGTCAAAACTCAAAATACTGGTTACCAGAGCCTGGGGTAGGGAATAGGGAATTAATGTGTAAATTGTACATAATTTCTTTTTGGGGTGATGGATGGTGGTGATGATAGTTCAATATTGTGAACATAATTAACAGCACTGAATTATAAATTTGAATGCAGTTAGCAAGGGGGAAATTTTAGGTTTTGTATATATTACTAGAATAAAGATGAAAATATAAAAACATGAATGTACAACACAAACAGGGGCCCCATGAACTATAGTTAATGGTACCATTATAATAATATTTTTTCATTAATTGTAACAAATGTTCCCCACCAATGCAGGCGTCACTAATAGGGGCATAAGTACATTTTCTGTGTAATTTTTTTTGGTAAACCTTACAAATTCTCTAACAAAAAAAAAAAAAGAAAAGGAAAATTGCAATTACAAACAGTAAAAAATAATTTGAAAAGGCTCCTTGGCTCCGTTGCTGAAGTCAAAAACAGAAACTGTTTCCGATTTCCCCCTTTTCCTTCTACTCGATGTTCAGTTTGGTGGAGGCACAAACAGCACACAGAGAACTAGACCCAGCCAGGGGGCACCTGGAGCCTCTCACGCCACTGACAGGTCATTGTATACCTCAGACACCTCCTGCCAGCTCTGTAGCCTTGTCTCCTGCCTCAGTGGTCCTGGGGCATGGACGAGATGGAGAGAAGGACTCTCAGTGGCTCAGGCTTCCTCCTGCACCCCAGATCCCTCTGGACAAAGACTCGCCATGCCTGGGGGCTGGTGGAAGTGAGCTTTCCATGGGCTGAAATGAGCCTGGGCATTTTAATCATTAAAAGTGACCTTAAAGATACAGATCAAGGAGCGTGAATGAAGGACAAGCAAACTGTTCTTATACTTTTTTACTCTACTAAGTTCTGATTCTTCAAAAAATCAATTACAGTAAACACAATCTTATTGCTCCTGTTAAGAACTTTTCAAAAGCTTCCCATTCAACTGATAATAAACTCGGTCTCCCTCCAGGGCCACCCTGCCTTCTTCTCTGAGCTCATCTCTGGTTGCTGTACTTACTGCTTCCTGCCATTCAGCTACTGCACTCTCCCTGCAGTTCCTGCAACACTGGGGACTCTTTGGGGCCCCAGGACCCTTGCACATGAGCACCTGATTTCCTGGCAAGGTCTTGACTATTTCTGTATCATCTTTTTTAACAGCGCCTGTCCTAGCCAATGATGTGTTTTGTGATCCCTCTTCTGTCCTCCTATCACTTATTTGTTGGCTTATTCTTTTGCCATCTCTCATCTCCTGTAGGTGAGTCCTGTGAGGGTAGATTTTCTCTGCCCTGGCCACAGTTGTTTCCCACGACCCTACCCCAGGCTCTGATTATACTTTAGACCACAGATAAATATTGGTTGGGCGATTGAATGCAATTCATTTTACCTACTTAGCTACTGATACCACCATGAAGGGCTATCTGTCTTAGGGCTTAGCCACTAAGTAGCAAGATATTTGTGCCTTGGTGGGTGTGCTATGAAGCTAATGCTCCCTGCCCTGAACTTCAGGGTCCCTCACTTGCATGGGCTTAATTTTGCTCACAAGGTCATGTGTTTTTATAAAATTTGCAAAAGTAGGATTGAAAAAAAAATATATATATATATATTTATTTCTTTCTGGAGAGGACCTCCCAAATTGGATAAGCTGCTTGGACTCCTCAAAATCTGCATTGGGCCCCACTGCTGAACTCTTGGGCAGATGTTAGCATTTGGGCAGAGTGGCCTGGGGGTGGAGCACCCACTGATCGGTGCTCCACCCCTATGCTTCCTGGGGCTAAGGGTAGCGTTCTCCCCAGCGTGAGGCTAGTCTGCCCCTGGGGGCTTAAGCTAAGATCCTGAGCACCTGAGCCCTGCATCGACTTTGGGCGGGTCCCCCGCGAGCAGATCCCACGTTCTCTGCTTGTCATTCCCCAGCCGTTCAGGCCCAGGGATCCCGAAAGTCTAGCAGACATCAAGAAAGTGTGAAAATGTCCCTTCTTGTAACTGCTTCATTTGATAATGGAGCCTCCTTTAGTGGTTACAAAGCTTCCAAACTCCAGAGCCTCAAAACAGTCTCCTTATATATTGACTGTATTCGTTCATTCCTTCATTTTATTTATCCACCTTGTATTGAGAATTTGCCAAGCTCTGCTAAGAACAGGGAACACAGAGTCAAATTATGCTGCCCCTGCCACGGCCCTGTAGCTCCAGACAGGTAAACCAGTGGCTGCGCCTCGGCATGACACCTGCTGCCGTGGAGGTAATTCCAGGGTATTAGGAGATCATTGCGGGTGGCGGAAAGCGAGTCACTCAGACCTACAGGAGGGTGGGCGGAAGAGGAGGCAACACTTGAACTAAGTTTTGAAGCATGCGTAGGAATTAGGTGAATAAACTGGGGTGGCGGTGGGGGTGAGGTGGAGGGAGCATTCCAAGTACTCATTCATTCATTTCCATTCAGCTGTTATGCATTGGACCCCTACTTATGCCAGGCTCTGTGTTAGGTGCAGGGGACTCATGGGTGGACAAGCCTGACCCTTCCCTTCCTTCCTGGAGTTTTCAGTGAGGGAAAATGGACATCCAGTAAATAACTGATCACAGCTTTTGCTGTGTGGGAAGGGAAAGTCGAGCGTGTTAAGGTGTGAAGCAGGACTGGAAGGGAGCTGATTCAGATGTGGGCCTGGGAAGGTCTCTGAGAACCTGCTATTTAAACATGGGTGTGAATAGTGAGGAGGAGCCCAACAGGCAGATGGGGGACTAGCACCCTGGATTCCAGGTCGAAGGAACCCCAAGTACAGAGGCCCAGAGGCAGAGCGAGCTGGGGAGAGCAGGGGTGAGGTCAGCAAACCACTCTAGAAGGGCCTTCTTGGAGAAGAGACAGTGGCCCAATCCAAGGTAGGTTCTAGAAAGACCTCTTAGATGCTGGGCTGCTGAGCTGATAAGCAATGGGTCTTGGCTGGGAGCTGGAGGAAATGGACAGTGAAAGGGTGTTTCTGACTCATTCTGGAGTGCAGGCTGCAAACCCACCCCTAGGAATCAGCACCCATGCGTGGGAGATACAGCTGTAGTTGAGATGGGCAGGTTCCATCCTACAGTACCAAATAAGAGGAGTGGGCAGCCTCATTTAACATCAGCCTTGTTTAATGAACTGGGCAAATGTAAACTACTGTTATTTTCCCCAGGAGAGAAGGAAGCTTTATCTGCATTCTTCTTTGCAGTATCTTCTGTAGTTAAAACAATTCTTTGGGCTTAATGAGTGCCCAGTAAACATTTGCTGATAACTGAATAATACCTGTATTTGAGACTTGGGTGCAGATGCAGGCTGATCTGACACACGGAGCCAGGACAAGTTTCAACGGCTCCCGGTATCCCTGCCTGCTTCTCTCCCCTCTCTGGACCCCGACCCGACTTCCCTTTGCTTGCCCAGTTGTTCTGATCTCCCAGTGTGGCTGGCAGGAGGAGGCAGGCTGCAGGGAGGAACGGGTGGTGATGGTAAGCTTCTCCATACTGATTTATTTACTCAGTTGTATGTGATGTTCTCCCCAGCTGGCCCCCATGTCAGGGGTGTCTCTGAGCTAGTGCTATTATCTCCTCACCAGAATGCACAGACAAATGTCTTTGCCAACAACCTATGTTATTATTATTTTTTCTTTTGGACTGACTGCTTCAGTGGCCACTGAGGGCTCTCCCAGGGCATCTCATTTGGAAATGTTCTGGGCTTGCTCTCTACAGGCAACTGCGTTTAAGACAAAGGCATTCAGAGACAACTTCATTACCTTTCTGGGTTTCTCTGTTGAATGTGGGCTGCTTCAAACACAGGAGAGTGATGTGCCCCAGACTTCTTGGCATAGATTTACCCACTCTATCCATTCATAAGTTAAAAACACCTGCAAAACTTTCTTCCAGTCATGCTAAGCATTTTGTAATTTTATTAAGTGCAGGATTTATTGCATGCCTTGACTGCAATAGACAGAGCCAGGCATTTACCTCCAACATCGGTATTTATTTCCACCACGTTCCTGTAAGGTGGGTATTATTATTTTTGTTCAACAGGGGAGCAAATTAATGCTTTGAGAGATGGAAACACTTGTTTAGAATTTGTCGGAATTTATACTTAGACCAGGCCTTTCTTTCCCTCCTGAACCTAACATTGGAGGACCAGAGGCAGGCTACAGCTGAGCTGCTCCTCTTTGCCTCTCTCTGCCAGCCAGGCCGATGGAACTGGGGCAGAATTTCCTGGATGCCGTGTCTAGGGATGGGATTTGCTCCAGACGGTAGTGTGAACCCTGCAGAAAGAAAGAGGAACGAGGTCAAAGATCCCATCATGGGGCAGTGCAGGGGAGACTGACAAGCAATTGCCCAATCTGGCTGCCATTGAGGGGGTGGCAGCTGTGGGGCTCCCCCTGGGGAACCTGGGAACATTCAGTTTGGGCCGAGAGTGGTTCTGACCCGGGGTTGCGTGGGGGTCTGCCCTGTGAGCTCAGTGCACCATACAGTAAGCCCTGCCTCTGCCCTTTGAAGGCTGTTGTTTAGATGGCACCTGCTTGTGTTTTATTGGTCACAGTCCGTCATCTTCCTCTTGGTTCCAGTTGGGGGAGAGTGTGGTAAGCACTGCCTCAGTTGATCTTTGCATCAGAAAATAGTCATAGAGCCAAAAACTGCCATGGGCTTTGAGTCGCAAAGCCCTGGATTTAAACACGAGTTCTGCAAGTGACTTAACCTGGGATAAGCCATTGAAACTTCTTTGAGTTGCACTTTTCTCACTTGCAACTTGGAATGGGACTATCTGTTGTTATTGTGAAGATTAATTAAATGGTGTACTCGAGTGTCTCTCACCCAGGGCTGGTTTTGTCCCCCAGAGTACACACAGCAATGTCGAGACATTTTGGGTTGTCAAAACTTGGGAGCTGTGGGGAGTTACTGACATGTAGGGGTCAGAGGCCAGGGATGCTGCGAAACATTCTACAAAGCACAGGACAGTGCCTACAACAAAGAATTATCTGGCCCAAAATATCAATGGTGCTGGGTTGAGATACCCTGGTGTATAGGATTAGGCTTTGCCTAGTGCTTAGCACCCAGGAGGGTCTTAAACAAGGTTAATTGAATCAGACTCATGTGGTAGTTAAGTTCAGGTGTCTACTTGGCCAGGTGATGATGTCCTGTTGTTCTGTGGCTGTGGACTTAAATCATCAGCATGTGAAATTCATCTGTGACTGATGATGTATGCAGTGGGTTAAGGGGCATGCCTTCCACAATGAGTGAGGTTTAATTTAATCAGCTAGAGGCTTAAAAGAGAGAAGTCAGAAAAGAGCCTAGCATCTCAGCATACCTCATCTCAGCACTCGCCGCTCAACCCAGATGTTTGGAAGTGCAGAAAGGAATCGCCCCAGGAAGGCCACTGGAATCCAGAAGCCAGGAGAGAAAGCCAGCAGATGTCACCATGTGCCTTCCCATGTGACCAAGAAACTCAGATGAAAACTAGCTGCATTTCCTCTGAAGAAGTATACATTTTTAACCCTAAATAAATTCCCTTATAAAAGCTGATCCATCTCTAGTGTGTTGCATTCTGGTCGCTTTAGCAAGCTAAAACGACTTAGAATGGTAAGAGTGGGAGGACTCCTTGCTGGGCCTCCCATCAGATGCCCCATGTTCTCTGGCTTGCCTCTGGGACCCAGGGTGAGAGCTGCAAAGGCGTGGGGATACATTTGTCAGGGAACCCTGGACCAGGAGTCCTGAACCACTGACTGAGGCCACTTCCCACAACTTTCTGGGTCTCACATTCACCTCCTGTGCCACGATGGAGGCACACAACACTTCTGAACACCCACTGGTTTCTTCCCAGGTGTCAGCCTGTGCTGGGCTTTGGCTGGGACCAGGACTCCCTCTGTGCTTGGAGTTACTGGCAGAAGCATCCTGCCTGGACCCTCCCAGCTCAGGGTGCTTGGATACAGGCTGTACCCACCTGCCTGCAACTGCTGGAGAGAAGGGGCAGCACTGCGGCGGGGGGGGGGGGGGTGCTTTCGTCTCCCCAAAACCCTCAGTATTAGTTCATCTTTCTTGGAAGAAGCAGCTTGCACCTTGGCGCAGGCACCAAGTGATAGAGGGACACCAGAATCTGCTAGTTCAGGGTTCAGAAGAGACCCCTGGCAAGGAGGAGAACTCTTGCATCTCTTCCTCCTTCTTTGTTGATGGGTCTCACATCTTTTCTGAGGCCAGCAAGCTGGGGAGCTGGAGTGAAGGGCTTTTATTAGGCAGGAGCCTTGTGAGAAAGAATTTGTTGGCAGCAAGCATGAGGGAGGTAAGCAAGGCAGAAAAGGAAGCCAGGGAGATTCTTAGGGTCACCCACGGTGGTCTAGGGAGAGGCGCTGAAGCCACTGGAAGGTCCTGCCAAGGCTTGGAGGTCAGCAGGGGTCGGAGGGGAGAGGCTGGCATTCATGTGTTGGGAATGGAGGAGGAAGAACTTGGCTTGGACATGCTGAGGGTGAGCGTCTCGAGGACATGGGGGAGGATGACACTGTCAGTGAAAGGTGGAAAGGAGGATTCCTGTTCTCCCAGAAGCCACCAACCCAGAGCCCCAACAGGGAGCTTTGATCCCCCCTCCCTGGACAGGTGTTGTAAAGGGAAGGTCATGGCTCCACACCACACCAAGCATGGCCTTGCAGACACCACCTTGAGGACCTCACATGGCCAGGTCTGTTCCTACTGACCATTCAGGGTGTCCTGAGGCTCATTCTGGCCCGATAAGGCTAGTGCTGACATGCTGTCCCGGGAGAGGATGGACGGCAGGGGCTCCTGACGTGAGAACTCAACTAGGAAGGAGATTCTTTCTGTTCAAGCCTTCACTCGACATGCTCTCTCTGAACTTTATTTCTTTCTTCTTTCAAATGGGGTAACCATTTCTGCCCTGCTTATCTTGGGACTGTTTTGTAAATGAGCTGGGTTCATTTCTGAGATGGAACCATTGTGAACTCAGAAGTTACCACAGAGCTGAGAGGCTGCCTGGAGTCAGGTCTCCTTGGAGCTAGTGGCCTGGGGAGGTGAGGGCACAGGGGTCGGTCTCACCCATTCCCAACCTCCTTCTATTGGCGAATTTGCCTGCTGAGCTCTGCATGTGTACCCTGCCCCCTTCTCTGGTTCCCTGATTTCGGCACATGGCCCCCAGCTTTTCTGGTTGGACAGGGGCCCATCCTGAGGCTGCCCAGCATGAGTGGGAAAGTTTGCATTTCCTCATTTACTAACTCAACAGAGCTTTCCTAGGAGTGGGGCTGTCCACCTGTGCCCTGCCTGGGGCCGGGTCCAGGCCATGTTCACTGCCCACTCTCACTCCTGCAGCAACCTTTCTGCATGAGTCACCTGGCTCTGGACATTTCTGTGTTGTTTCTGAGCCACAAGTTGTCTAATTGGATCCGCCACAGAGGGCCTCAGGAGGAAACGCCACTTATGTTTCTGAAGTGTGTTTAGGGGAGTCATAAAAGTGCCACGTTGTCTTTTTTATGATGATTTTTAAGGTCTTGATTTAAGAAATTCTCAAGTTTTCCTGTTCTTGCCTGTGGGCTGCTCTTGCTGAGACTCTTGGGCCTCCTCTTAAGCAGTCCTTTCTTCTAGCAGCACCAGCCACTATGGGGACAAATTCTGCCCAGAGGGTTGAAGTATTGACAGAGGAACTAGGGGAGTCACCGTTATTGAGGTTCTGGTTGAGCTGGGTGTTGTGTGAGGGTGTTTACATATAGGTATCGCATTACATTCTTACTGGAAATCCATGTGGTCCTGGAATCACTCTCACTGCACAGAGGAAGACACTGAGGGTCAGAGAAGTGACCTACTTGCCCTGAATCACACAACTGGCAAGGGTTGGGCTCCCAGGAACCTCCTTCCTCCTTCTATGGTCACTGTACTGTCCACACCACTCTCAGACCACCCCCCCCCCCCCCCCCCGCGCCCATAGCAGTCTTCAGGGGGTTCCATGCTTCACTGTTGGCTCCCAGAGTTAAATTTCTATAGTTTATATAGACCAACTCCTTTAAATACAGATCAGGTCATTCTGCTCCTCTGTTCAACTTTCCAGTGGTTTCTGTTGCCAAAGTTCTTCTCATCACCTCTAGGGCCCTCAAAAAATGGTCACTGCATCCGCTGGCCTCATCCCTGACTTCCATCCCCTTTGCTCATGTTGCACCTACACCAAGCCTACTCTGTGTTTCTCAAACATGCCAAGCAAGCTCCACCTCAGGGCCTTTGTACTGGCAGTATCCCTAATAGGATCATTCTATCCCCTGGTATACACCATGTACACTTTCTCACTTTCTTGGGGCCTCTGCTTTAAGCTGCCTCCTCAGAGAGGCCCTCCCTGACCAGTTTTCCTGTAATACCATCCTTCCTGTTCTCCTTGGGTCCTTACCCTGCTTGCATCTCTACCCAGTGTTTGTCATGACCTGGCATTATATCATATCTTAATTTGATGGTTGGCTGATTGTCTGCTTCCTCTTCCAGACTCTAATAAAAGGAGCTGTGTCTGTTCTGCCCCTTTTGTATCCCCAGTGCCTGGGTCATTGCCCAGCCTATAGGAAGAAGTGCTCAGTATATCTGCTGAAAAGAGGAATCTTTGAATGAATGCAGGGAACAAAGGGATGATGGGGATGGGGAAACCCTATGAACACTGGTACAGGACAGGGAAGGCCATGCCTTCTGGACTAAGTTCCAAATGGAAGCACCTGGTCATAAGGACACTGGCTTTCCAGGGAGCCTAGAGGAGGACAACAGGGCTTGGAGGATCTCTAGCCTGATTCGAAGGAGACCAGCCCAAAGGCCCTTTACTGTGATTGGTAGTGGTTACTGGGGTTCCCATCAAAGCCGGGAAGGCAATGAGGCTCTTGTGAAGTTAGCGGTCCAGATTCCCTTCTACAAAGGCTGATAATCTCTGAGGGCTTTACCTTGGAATGACTATGGCTCATGTCCTTTACCTACAAATTTCAAAGCATAAAATAGAGCAATACCAAAGATGTCTTACCTTTGCAGCTTAGGTATCCGACTGAAGGACTGGCTGTGCTGGCAGAGGTGTGGCTGACACCTGCCCGGGGGGTGGGTTGGGGAGGCACATCCATCACCGTTGGCTATGGGTGGTTCATTTCTTCCAGGAATTAAACCAAGACTCGAAGCCCATTGATTAGTTTGGTTCTTGATTCTCTGTGCTCATGGGCC
This sequence comes from Tamandua tetradactyla, assembly GCF_023851605.1. Classification (NCBI taxonomy): domain Eukaryota; kingdom Metazoa; phylum Chordata; class Mammalia; order Pilosa; family Myrmecophagidae; genus Tamandua; species Tamandua tetradactyla. Next base: position 10,160,056 of record NC_135339.1, read on the forward strand.
ACCATCGAGCAATTGAGTTATTGAGATTTATCTTTCCACTGCACCTTGCCCTAACTATCGCTTCAGTAGGAGCCTGCAGGCCCCTCCACATTGGGTCATCATAACTTATGGCTCATCTCTGAGGAAGGGGAGAGACACTGCTCATTTCCTGGGTGCCCAAAGTGATTGACATCCAGTGAGGCATTGGGCATTTGTGATTCCATGAGTCACTCCATGGTGTGGGTGTCAGTCTTTTGTCACATTTTACAGAGATGAAGTCACTTTCACACATTCCCACCACCAGTAAGTAGAGAACCAGGTTCTGAAGCCTTATCTTGGGACGTCGGGTCCAGTGCTCAGTTTCTTACAATGAACTCAGGAGTCAGAGGCCTCTTCCTGACCTTGTGTGGGGTCTGGCCTGCACTCTTGGCTGCCTTCTTTATTACTCCCTTATTAGCCTTCACCCAGCACCTGCAGGTGGGGAAGACCAGAGTGTGTTTTCCATGCCAAAGGAGGAAAAGGACTGGCCCAGTGACCAGGACATACCCACAGTAGGGCTGCAGAAAGACAAATGGGAGCTGTCCTGGGTCGTCCCCAGCTGGCACAACCAATGGAGCTTCATGGTTGGAGTCAATAGAACCAGCCATGTACCCTTGGACAGGTCGCTTCTTATATTAATATCTCAGTTTCTTCATCTATTATGTGGAAATGAAAGCAGTCTTTGTATCTAAAGCTCCCAGTGCAATGTCTTTTGTGCACGAAAAGGAAAAAACCATCCAGGATAATGTGCTTAAATACATCACTGTCCAGTTTCTTTGCACTTAACAAATGTGGAGCACCTGGTTTGTGCCAGGCAATTTCCTGGGTGCTAGGGGCTTAGTGGTGAGGGAAATGGATGTGACGACCCCATGTGGAGACCAGTCTGGAGTAATCACACCCAGAGATGCCACTTCTGAGCTGGGACTTAAAGGGGGAAAGGAATTTACCTCTTACTAGGTGAGTCCTGGGGTAGGGAAGAATGTTGCAGGAAATGGTGCAGTGTTTGGGAGACAAGGAGGACAGAACAGCTTTGCTCTGTCTCGTGGGACTGCTGGGCAGCCACTAAAGGCTTTGAAGCAGTGACTGCCTTTATCAGATTTGTGATTTGATTGAAAAGTTCATCCTGGCTGGCTGCTGCCGTGCCTGAATGGGGGTTAGGGATAACAATTATGAGGGAAGACCAGCTAGGAGGCTACTGAGTTGTGTTGGCAACAGCTGTTAGGTGCCTTGGACCAAGGATTTGGGTAGAACCAGAACCTGGCAGAAGTCTCACTCTTGACCTGGCCTCCTTGCTCTACCTGATCCTTGTGGGTCAGTATGCCAGTCACAGAGGGAAGTGGTACTACAGCCCCTGTCTTTCATTCCAAAAACTTGGGGACGTATCAGCACTCCTGGTCCCACTTGCAGAGAGGCAATGGTTTGGATGGCTCTCCTGGGGATTCTCCTGAGCATCCGGGTGGTGGGCTGGTGCTGCGGGGGGAATGGAGAGGTGAGGTTCCCCATGGGTCTCCCTTTGGGCATTGAAGTCTCTTGGTTCTCAGCTCTATCCTTGGGGAGAGCCAGAGCACCCCCAAACTCCACCCTCGGCCTTGATTATGTCAGCAGACCCCTTTAGAATCCCCTTATGCAAAATGGCAGCTACAAACCAAATGGGAGTTGCAACAGTCTTAGTGGCTGACCCTATTATTGTTTTGTTTTTTTGCATGGGCAGGCACCAGGAATTGAACTCAGGTCTCTGGCATGGCGGGCAAGAATTCTGCCTGCTGAGCCACCGTGGCTCGCCCTACCCTGTTATTGATCCATGGGAGTCAGAAAAGTTGGCTCTACCATTGTGTTTGCAAACTGGGGCAAGACGCTTAAACTTTCTGAGCCCTCATTTCTTTATTTGTAATTTGGAGTGCCATTGTCCTTGCAGGATTACTGTAAGAGTGCAGAGAAGGATGTGCACTAACAAGGGTGCCACATACAGCCGGGCTGAACTTGGTCAGCACGCTGCTCATCAGGCCTTGCACAAATGGGCTGGGCTGGCTCTACATGCTGAATGCCTCACAGAGTTTCTAGCATGTTGTGGATGTTCAGCAGGGGTGACTCTTCTCTCCTGAAGAGATTGTGCATTGTGCAATTCTAAAGCATCTTTCAGAATTTAGTGGTTCTGTTCTGTCTTCCCTTGCAATGTGATCTGTGTAACTGACTGTATTTCCCTTTTAGTTCTGACCACCAGGAAGCCCAAAGCTATTAATTCTTATATCTTTATGGTTGCTTTCCCCTTTTCCCTTGTCCTAATTTGTTGTGCTTTATTTATGTTGTACCCATTGATTAAATATGTTCTTTGTGGTATGCCACCCTAGCTCCTTTGGACAAAGTTTTTTTGAATAAATGCGACATGTGTTTAGCCTTTGGCAAGTGCACCTTTTGGGGGGCTCTGGGGTTCTTTAGTCCAGCACACGATCAGAGGGATGGAATAGCACTTACATCTGCATGGGGTTGAGTTTGAACTTCAAGGATGTGGCTTCAGTGATATTTCTTTCATCACAGGATGGGTAGGGAAGATGCTGCATGACTTGGAAAAGGGCCATCTCTGGGCCACTCACTGATGGCTTTATTTTACACAGAGAGTGAGAACTCGAAAGACAACCCCTGATCTTTGGGGAGCCTGGAAGGTTAGCAGCTGGGTGAGTTCCCTGACCTTTTTGGCTCTCCGACCCAACATTTGACCTCAGCTTGCTCGGGTGGGCCCTGGAATGGCTGCTGATCATCATACTTTGTGTGACGGCCACCTGTTGGTGCATTGGATCGACCAGGCCTCTGGCCAGGTCCCTGAGCATGCCCCACCCCCAGGACAGGGGCCTCATGTCCTGAGAGGACATGGCCATGGGTTTGAACATGGAAGGGTGACAGTTTGGTGGCTTTGCAGGTTTGTTGGGGGGCCTTGCTCCCAACTGAGCCTTAGGGAGAAAAAATAGTGTCTCTGGTTACTAGAGATATTCTTTAGTTACTATTATTTTCTCGTTTTCCAGATTTCTTTCTCCTCTAGAGTTGAAAGCTTACTGCCCATGAGCTAACTCTGGCTCTCAGAGGTTGTGTGTCTGGCTGGCACAGTGGCATGGTTATATGTCTTGGAGAGCTTTGGGTGGGCCATGCACTCTCTGGTCAGGCCCTTTCGTCCTGCCCTGGGTGTCATCCCTACCCACCTCACATCTCCTTATATGCCCACCTGGCACTGTGTCTTGCCTCCACCACAGCAGGACTTAGGATGGTAGAAAAACAACTACAAAGGTCTGCAATATGCTAGCCACTTTTCTAAACATTTGTACAACCCTAGTTTTCTTTAAACATTATATCAACCCTATGATATAGACGTCAATCACATTTACAGTTGAGGGGACCAAGGCCCAGCTCAAATGTGTAAGAAGAGCATGTTCCAGGCTTTAACCTGCTCTGGCTGACTCCAAAGCCCCTTATGCTCTCCCTCCTGTCCAGGCTTCTTGGACCTCACCAAGGAGCTGGGCTTTGTCACAGGAGAAGGACCTGGGCCAGAATCTGTGGGCCAGTAGCTGCTGTTTAGAAATTCTTTCTCCCTACCTGCCTTCCCTTTGGGGCAGGAGATGAATTGTTCCTTTGGTGTTTTCAGAACCTGACTCAGGGCCCCACAATTCGCAGATGGCTCACGTTGTGATGGGAGCAAACCTGTGCCAATGTGTTACATTTTCCTGGATCCCTGGCAGCCCTGCATTTCTGTTTTTGCTTGTCATCTGGTGCTTTTGAAGCTTGTTGTGCCTGAAGGCAGAATTTTGCAAAGGGAGTGTACAAAGTTAAGGCGAGAAGCTTGTGCGCGGTATGACTGACGGGGACAAAGGAGCACGGGGACGTGTCTCCTGGGTGTCAGCCTGGAACTTGAGGGCCGCTCCTGTTTGTGCACAAGAGTGAGAGGCTGCATGGGTGTCAGGTATTCTAAGACTAAAAAGTCCCCTTGGGTGAGTTCCAGGAGGAGTGAGATTCTGGAATCTTCTTTCAAGTTTTTGCCTTTATCTGGAGGGAGCAGATATCACAGAGTCTCATGATTGTTGGCCCCTTCTGCCTTCGCCCGCTCTGGGCGGTGAACCCAAATCCTTTGGCCATGGGCCACTGGTGCGATTGTAAGGCATTGATGGAGCCCCCTCCAGAGTGATGATTAATGTGGATTAAAGTGCTCAGCAGAACACGGGCTTGCAGACAGATTAATCGCTGTGCGAAATGATCACAGTTTGATATCTGGTCATTTCATTTTTACTTGAAAACAGAAAAAAAATCTCTGGTAAATTAGAGACAGTAAATGATTTTGTGTTAATGAGAAAAAAAAAGAAAGTAAAACAGACGCAGAGAGATGATAGGGAAAAAAAATGGCATTAGCATTTATTAGATATTTGCCAACCTGGTGATTAAGCTGGTAAAGGCCCCTGTCCCTCTGTGAACAGAGACAAAGAGGACAGCTGACCTTTGGGGAGCTCTCTTAGGCTTCCTGGCACTCTTATGCATGCTATGCCATTTCTAAAAGTCAGATTTGGACAGAATAAATAAGGAAAACCATATAAATATATTAATATTTTCCATGGAGATGAAATGGATTTTAAAAGGAAAAAAATCACCATCATCCTTTTATTTTTGCGGGGATTTGGGGACTGGAGCACAAATCACCCCAGGCTTTGGGCGATGAGGCTCAGGAGACAGCTTGGTTTTGGAGTTAGATTTTCCTGAAATCCCAATTTCAGAAAAAGCAGGTGCCTCCTGCTTTCTGGGTGCTTGATTGAGGGAGAGCTTACTGGACATCCACTGACTACAGGCTTGGACCCAAAAAGGAAGCCCCTGTAAGTTTGAGTTCTCGCCTGACCTCGTTCTAACTGGACCCAGCTCATCATCCACCATCAGCTTCTTGTTTGTAAACTCTGGGCTGACCTCTGAGCTGAGCCCAAGCTCGGGCACCGTGACATGGGCCACAGGCTGGCAGGCCGCCTGCTGGGTCTCGTCCAGCATCCTGGAGGGGAGGGAAAATTTCATTTTCCACATGACAGAGGGCCTGATGAAGGCAGCTGCTCCCTCGGACCCAAATGTGGAATCTCATGGAAGAACCGTTTGGTAAAGTGGAAGTGAGGGGGGGTCTTAAGACATGCAGTGCTGGCAGCTTTTCTACTGACCACAGCGGGGCTGGGAGGCCCAGCAAAGACACAGGCACCCAAGATCTTAGAAGGGCGGATTTCCAAAATTGTATAGAAACCCCAGCGATTTTATTTATTTATTTATTTATTTATTTATTTATTTATTTATTTATTTATTTATTTATTTATTTATTAAAACAAGGCAAGATGATTCTTTGGCTGTGGAGGTGCAGAACTGAGTGCAGACAGTTGCAAATGTCCCTAGTGGAGATGGGGAAGGTTTAACTAGGTCAACGAAGCCACACCTGGAGATTTGGGACAAGTTTGCATTTAGAAAGGGAGTGCAGCCAACAGGAGCAAGGTTGCCAAAGAGAGCATATTCAGATTTATACGAGGCGAAAACAGAGGAACAGAATTTTAAGTGGCACGATGAGGTTGAGGCACAACTGTAAACAAATGTATCCAAAGATTATTGATTCACTGATGGGTGTTAATCAAAAGAGGGCTTTAGCGTTGGCCCTGACCCCTCAGCAGTCCCAATATTTGTGAAGAGAAGCATTGTGGCTCACTGACGGCATGTGCAGATTGCGGGAAGTCAAGAGGGAGCATGCTTTCCTCAGTGCTGCAGTCGCATAAACCCTCCAGGTAATGCACGTGAATGCACTTAATGTAGTTGCTTTCAGAATTAGTGCATTTCCTCGATGCATGAGACCCGTCCCCAGGTAGCTCCAGCGACTGCAACATCGTGTCAGAGATAAGATGAACCCTGACATGGAAAAGTGGAAAGTCTTCCCCTTGGGATTCAAAAGGTCAATTAAAAGTTTGGTCTATAATTAAAAGCGATACTAATACTTGAACTCTATTGAGCTCTTATCAGGCTCAACGTTAAGTGACTTACAAGCATCATCCCTTTAGACTCCATGGCAGCCTTGTGAGATTGGCTGTGCCACAATCTCTGTTTTACAAATGAGGAAATTGAAGCTTGGGCATTGAATAAATTTCCCTAGGGCACATGGTGTGGTAGACTAAATTATTGTGCAGCAAAGTTTCATTCCCTTTCCTGAATCTCCCTCAATGACTTTATGTTCACACACCATTGATATTGGCCATGCCCGTAGACTTGCTGGGACCAGTGGCATGTGGGCAAAAGTATGTGTGCAAGTTCTGAGGCTCAGCCTTAAGAAGCAATGCATGCTCACCCATCCCTCTGCTTCTCACCCTGATGGACATGCTCCAGGTACTCACTGCCCTCGCACCCAAGCCCAAGAACAGGGTGTCTGGAGCAGGGCCATCTAGCTGACCCACAGACTTGTGAGGGCAGCATAAGTCCATAATGTTGCATGCCATTGATATGTTGTGATTGTTTGTCACTTAGCAATGCTGACTGATACATATTGCCGATTTGTGGCTGGTTTGGGATTCGAACCCACATGGTCTAACTCTAGAGTCCATGCTCTTTGGCACTTAACCATATTTTGTTGAAAGAGATAAGGCAAGAACAACCATGTTCCTGGAGGTAGTCTTTTTTTCTACCTGTAAAAGCGTGTCTAGTCTCAATTTATAAATGTAGTGCAATCTCTCTCAAAATCCCAGTCGAGTATTTTCCTTAGGATTTTACAGTGATGAGAGAATTAAGCTGGAAATGGAAAGCTGGTTAATATAAAAATGCTCAGAAAACAGGAATTAATGACAGATCAGTGTTACTAGATCTTAGAACATATAAACTAATAGCAAGTAAATCACAGAGATTCTGGTGCAAAACAGAGATTTACAGCAGCAAAAGATGTTTGAAAGAGAACCTATTATGTAAAATTATTGAACAGAAGATACAGGAAGAATCGAACACCAAAGAGATAGAAAGGAATATGTAATGAATGATGTTAGCAGAATTTATTAGTTATTTTGGGAAAAAATAGCTACACACCTTATCATAGGCCAGAAGTCAATAATGGTTCTGCTAAGGAACTAAGGTAAGTAATATGACTATAAAAACGAAACATTTCTTTACAAACATGAAAAAGGAAGAAGAAATGATGGAGGGGAAATATTTGTTGCAAATATGACAAAGATGGAAATATTTACCTTGCCTCATTCAAATTAGTGAGGAAAACATTAGGACTCTGACACACATAGGCAGTTGACATGAGAAGAAATAAAGCTCTGCTCAAAAGTGCTTCTTGAGCTCTTTTGCTTTGTGCCTGGCTGTGCGTTAAATGTCATGATTTCGGAAAACAAACAAACAAACAAAAACCAACCATGGAAAAATCTACAACTGCACGAGTAACCCAAGAATTACAAAAGAGAATGAAATCATCTTATATCTATCATACGTGATTAAACATTATAATAATGCTAACAAGATTGTGATAAAACTGAAATCCTCCTGCATTGCTGGTGGCCAATGTCATTAGGAAACCATTTTGCAGAACAAATCTAGTGTTGTTAAGGTGTTTATACCCTGTGACCCAATAATCTTGCTTCTAAGAATTTATCTTCATGGCATAATTCAAATGAGAAATGCAGGACTGTGTGAAGTTTTTATTGCGATCCTTTCTACCATACTACAAAATTGGAAACAATCTAAATGTTCAGCGCAGGGGGATGGCTAAGTAAATTATGGGGTGGCCACACAGTAGACTACTCTGCAACCAATAAAGTTATAATTATAAAGACGTTGGGAAAATATTTATAATCTAACAGTGAGTGAAAAAAAAAACAAAAGCAAAATTGTATCTGTGTAGTGATTATAAGTGTATAAAAATTAGTATATAACTGTATAAAAATTAAATTAATAGTGGACAGATTGGAGGGGAGCCCTGGAACTGGAGAATTTATAAGATAGCAACCCTGTGGGAAACTTTCCTCTGCCCATTTACATTTGATTTCCATTAAACTTGTTATATTTTGTAGTAACAGGTAACAATATTGGCATTAACAATTTTTTTTTTAAAGATTCAGGATGACAAAATGAGGAAGGTATGACCTAGCTGTGCAGGAAAAATGAGATTACGGGATTTTAGCTGACTGCAGGTTTACTCTAAACCATCAGTATTATGGGCCAGTGAAAAAGAAAATGCTCAGGAAATATTTGGCTGCTTTTATCCACACATAGAGATGTAGCCCCAGGGAGATGAGGAAATAGACATGATGTGTGCTGGGTGCTGGGGTGGACCCAGGCTGGAGTCCTTGCATTCAGTTTTTTTAAAATAATTTATTTAATTTTGATATTACTCAATATATTTTAATTTTATCTTAGATAATGTGATTTTAAAAACTTTCAAATTGAGGTTTTGCATATATCCAGTGAAGTGTGTAAAATATTAATTTTAAGTGTGCAACTAATTTTTATGGTGTGCACAACTATGTTATTAACATCAGTATCTAGAGACTAGAACATTGACAGCACTCCGGAAGGTTCCATTGAACCCCATCCCAATCAGTCCTCATCTGTTCTTACTTAGGAGTTACCACTGGTTCTGTCACTATCCATTCGTTTTGCTTGTATTTGACCCCCATAATAAGTGGAATCATACATACGTCCTCATTTCATTTCTGACTTCTGCCATGCCATCGGATGTCTGTGAAATTTTCCCTTGCATGTTGTTGTGTGTTTCAGGGTTGGTTCCTTGTCATTTCTCTGTAAAATACAATACAATTTATTTATCCGTTCCCTAGTTGATGGGCATTTGGGTTACCTTCAGTTTTTGGCTATTATGAATAAAGTTGCTGTTAATATTCTTGATCGTGGTTTTTGGTGGGTGTAGGTCTTAGATGTATTCCTAGGAATGGGATTGCAGGATTGTAAGGTGGCCATACGTTCAGGGTTAGAGAATGCTGCCAAATACCTTTCCAAAGCAGCTGAAGCAATTTTCATTCCCAACAGCAATGTCTATAAGCTTCAGATACTCTCTATATTCACCAACACTTAGTGTCATCATTTAAAAAAGGTTTTAGCTTCTGCCGTGGGTGTAATGGCATCTCACTGTGATTTTAATTTCACTGATGACTAATGATGTTGAACATTTCACATCCTTACTGGCCGTCTGGATATCCGCCTTTCTAAAGGGCCTGTGAGGTAGGATCTTTTCCCCACTTTGCTTTTTCAATTAGGTTGTCTACCTTTTCTGATTTCTAAGAATGTGTGTGCTATGCTGATATTTTCTGGACATATTTTGGTCATGTTATTATTAATATTCTCTGTCATTCTTCTACTTGTTTTTGCACTCTGTGGTGTCTTGAAGAGCAGAAGTTGTTAAATTTAAAAAAGTACAATTGAAATATATTTTTATCGTGAGTGCTTTTTGTGCCATGTTTAAGGAATTTTTGCCTACCCCAAAGTCATAAAGATGTCTTTCTACATCTTCTTTTAGAAGGTTTGTTGTTTTACATTTTACATTTAGGTCTGAAGCTGAATAACTGCTGGGAGAAAGGCTGCACCGGGGGAATCCCTGCATCTGCTTTCACCTAGATTAAACTTATTCTTAATATTTTATTCTTTTGGTGTTACTGCAAATGGGGTTGTTCTCTTAATTTTAGTTTTAGATGCTCACTGCTAGTTTATGGAAATATAATTGACTTTTTTTTGTATATTCATCTTGTATCCTGCAACCTTGTTGAATTTGTTTATTGGTTCCAGTAGTTTCATGGATTCCTAAGGCTTTTGTATAGACAAGATCATGTCATCTGAAAATAGAGAAAAATTTGTCTTCCTTTCTTCACACTTCTGGATGTCTTTTTTTTTCTTTTTCTTACCTAATTGGCCTTATAAGGACCCTTGGTACAATGTTGAGTACAAGTAGTGAGAGGGGACATCCTTGCCTTCTTCGTGGGTCTTAGGAGGAAAACATTCAGGTTTTCATCAAGTCTGATGTTAGCTGTGGATTTTTCATAGATGTTTTTGTAGATTGAGGGAAATTTGCTCTTATTCCTAATTTGTTGCATGTCTGTAATCATGAAAAGTTGTTGGATTTTGTCAAATGCTTTTTCTGCATTTTCAGAGATGATGGGTAGTTTTTCTCCTTTTTTCTGTTAATATGGTGTATCACATTGATTGCTTTTCATATATTAAATCAGCCTTGGCTTACTGGATAATTATCACTTGGTCATCATGTATAATCTTTCTTAAATGTTGCGGGATTTGATTTGCGAGTTTTTGTCTTGCACGCATATTATAAGGGTTACAGTTTTCTTTTCATAGTACCCTCTGGTTATGGCATGAGGGTAAAAATAGCCTCATACAATGAATTTGGAAGTGATCCCTTCTTTTCTTTATTTTGGAAAAGTTTGAGTAGGATTGGTTACTTAATTATTCTTTAAAAGTATCAAAGAATTTACCGGTAAAGCCATCAAGGCCCAGTCTTTTCTGTGTAGGAAGTTTTCTAATGACTAATTCAGTATCTCTACTTGTTATAGGTATATTCAGAGTTTCTATTTCTTTTCTAAACAATTTCAAGAATTCATATCTTTCTAGGAATTTGTCCATTTGTTGGCACACAGATTTTCATAGCATTCTCTTATATTCTGTTTTATTTTAGTGAGGTTTTTTTTTTTTGTCTCCTCTTTTAGTCCTGATTTTGGTAAAGTTTTGTTAATTTTTTTTATCTCATTTGAGAATCAAATTTTATTTCATTGATTTTTCTTTTTTTCAAGTCTCAATTTTATTTATTTCCACTTTAAACTTTATCATTTCCTTCCTTCTTCTTGCTTTGGGTATTAATTAATCACTCAATTAATTTATTTTCTTAAGGTGGAAGTTTAGTTTAATGATTTGAGATTTCTTTTTTTTCAATTTGGATTTTACAACTACAAATTTCCTTCTAAGCACTGCTTTAACTACATCCAGTAAGTTCTGGTATGCTGTTTTTGTTTCATTCATTCAAGGTTTGTTTCAACTTCCTTTAAGATTTCTTCTTTGACCTATAAGTTATTGAGGAGTATGGTGTTTACTTTCCACTTATTTGTGAATTTCCAAATTTTTCTTCTGTTTTTGATTTATAATTTGATTCCATCTTGATTGGAGAACATGCTTTGTATGATTCTAATCCTTTTAAATCTATTGAAAACTGACAGAAATTTTTTGGGCATTATAAAACTAATTTATAAATCAGTTATAAAAATCATTGTTTGTAATTGTTATATCTTCCTGATGGATTGACGCTTTTACCATTATAAAATGTCCCTCTTTGTTTCTTGCAACACTTTGTATCTTAAAGTCTATCTTTTCTGATATCAGTATAGCCACCCCAGCTCTCTTTTAGGTTCTGTTTTCATGGTATATCTTTTTTTCCAGTCTTTTACTTTCAAACTCTTTGTGTCTTTGTATCTAAAGAGCATCACATGTAGACAGCAAATGGTTAGAATTTTATAAAATCCACTATGCCAACTTCTGACTTTTGATTGGAGTGTTTATTACATTTACATTTAATGTAGTTACTGATAAAGTATGATTTATGCCTGCCATTTTACTATTTGTTTTTTATATGTCTTATGTCTTTCTTCTCCTGTTCCTCTCTTACTGCCTTCCTTTGCATTATGGAGGTAGTTTCTAGGGTAACATTTTAATTCCCTTGTTTTTTAAATTATGCTTTCAGAGTTATTTTCTTAATAGTTGCCCTGGAATTAAAATTAGCATTTTAACTTAAAAGAATCTAGTTCAGATAAATAGTAGATTGATTTCAATAGTGTACAATATATAGCTCCAGTATAGCTATTTCCTCCCCCTCCTTTGTACTATTATTGCTATAAAAATTATATCTTTATACATCAAAAGTCATCTACACTGTATTATAATTATTGTTTTATGCATGTGTCTTTTTATCAAATAGGAGAAGAAGAGAGTTATAAATACATTTATAATTTTATATTTACCTATGTCATTAGCTTTGCTGGTGCACTTTATGTCATCATGTGGATTCAAGTTGCTGTCTGTTGTCCTTTCACTTCAACCTAAAGGACTCTCTTTTAGTATTTCTTATAGGGCAGGCCAGCTAGTGACAGATTCTGCTTTTCTTTACCTGGGAATGTCTTAATTTCTCTTCCATTTTTGCAGGCTCATTTTGCTGGATATAGAATAATTGGTGATAGTTCTTTTCTTTCAGCACTTTGTTTTTTTCATCTACCTGCCAGAAGGACCTCCACGGTTCCTGATGAGAAGTCAGATGAAAATGTTATTCTTTGTCTGATGAGTTATATTTCTTTCACTGCTTTCAAAGATTCTCTTTTTGCCATTGGTTTTGTGATATCTGTAGGTGTGGATTTCTCTGAGTTTATCCTACTTGGTGTTCACTGAGCTTCTTAGATGTATAGATTATATTTTCTATCAACTTGGGATGTTTTTGGCCATTATTTTTTCAAATATTTTTTCTTCCCCTTTCTCACCTCTATAGTAGGATCTCCCATTATGCATATGTTACTACACATGCTGGGGGATGGTGTCCCATAAGTGTCTGAGGCTCTGTTAATTCTTTTTTCACTCTTTGTTCTTCCTTTTTCTCAGATTAGATAATATTACTTGACCTTCTTCCAAATTTACCAATTGATTCTTCTGCCAGTTCCAAATCTGCTAGTAAGTCTCTTTAGTAGATATTTACTATTATGCTTTTTAATACCTGGATTTATATATAACTCTTGAAATAACCTCTATTTCTTTATGGACTTTATCCATTTGGTGAGATATTGTTGTCATATTTTAATTCTTTAGATATGGTTTTCTTTAGTTCTTTGAACGTATTTATAATAGCTTTTCCCCATTTCTTTGAATGTCTCCTATGTTTTTGTTGAAAACTGGCTATTATAGATAATACGATGCTGTAGCAACTCTGGAAGTCATTCCTGCCCCCAAGCATTGGGTTGTTGCTCAGTGTGTGTTGTGGTTATTGCTGTTTGCTAGTTTGGTGACATCCTTGGACTAATTCTGTAGAGTCTGTATTCCTTGTGTGTTGCAGCCCAGAAGATTGATGCTTGGTTTGTTTAGTGGTCAGTTAATGATTCATCAGAGATTTCTTTAAATGCTTTGAATCATTAAGTTTTGGACCCTTTCCTGAGAGGTTCTGTGTATGTGTCGAGGCATACTTTCAGGGCTCAAGCAGGAAGTAAAACTCTCTGTTAGCTTTGATTTACCACTTGTGCAGAATCTCAAGGTCAGCCAGAGGCAAGAGACTGGATTTTTTCATGTCTTTCCTCAGCATGCACACAATTCTGACCATGTACTCCACCTTCTAAATCCCCGGAATATATCAGAAATTGTCAAAGCCCCCTGTGGATGTTTTGTTCTCCAGGTTTTCCTTTTAAATTTTTGGCCAAGTTATTGTTTGCCCCAACTGTATCACAAACTCAGATATCTGAAGGATAAGCAGTTGCTGTTATTTATTTTAGACACATGGCCTAGTGTGTTAGTCATGGTTCTCTAGAGAAACAGAACCAACAGGAGAGATCTGTAAATATAAATTTTATATAAAGTGACTCATGCAACTGTGGGAATGAAAGAGTCTAAAATCCATAGGGCAGGCTATGAAGTTGGTGGTTCCAATGAAGGGTCTGGATGAACTCCACAAGAGAGGCTCGCTGGTTGAAAAAACAGGAAAGAGTCTTTCTTCTCCCTTAAAAGCCTTGAACTGATTGGATTACCTCATTGTGGGCGACACATCTTAGTTGATCTTGGATGTAATTAGCCACAGCTGCAATCAACGGACTGCTGAGGCTTCATCAACAAGCCATGAAGGATTCTTGTAGCAATGGTCAGGCCAGTGCTTGCCTGACCAGACAACTGGGCCTCATCACTTGACTAAGTTGACACCAAAGCCTAACCATCACACCTGAGCATGGGGCCTTCCCCACAGAGTGAACCCTGAGCCCTAATGGCAACACCCTGTAGACAGGGGTTTGATGGGGCCATGAGATACATCAAACTGTGACATTGTTCTGGGATGGGACTTTTTGAGGAGCTCCAAATTCAGTCTTTTGACTCCAGTGACTGCAAGGATGCTGATTTTTTAGAGTTACTATGGAGCTGGTGAGAGGTGGATGGAAATAGGTCAAGTGAAAGCCCCACAAATTCTGATGTACTTCCCGAGAGTCAGCAATTTTTCCTGAATATATGTGTCTCAGGTTGTTACAAGCCTTTGGTTAATTTCCAGGTTTGAAAATAATTGTTTTTGACAATGTTGTTTTAGTTTTTCCGTTGCTTTTATGGAGGTGCATATTTATAGAGGTCCTCACTCTATGATTCCAGAAGTTCCCTTTCAGTTAGGTCTTGATGGGTGCTAAGTATTTTCTGCGTGCCCTGGACTAAGTGCTGGCATTAGGGTGAGAAACGAGATAGGGGGTTGCTCTTTTTGAGCAGAAGTGTAATTTGCTCAGATGGTAGCTGTGTGGAGGATGCCCTTGAGGGAGAGGGACATAAGGGACTCAACTCTCCTGGGAAGGAGAGTCGATAGCTGTGCCAAGGACTAAGGCAGTGCAGTAAAAGGAAGGGGTGAAGAGAAAATTCGGTAGTGGGATCCATGGGGCCTGGGCCCATTCTTTCACATGAAAGAAAAGGTCAGAGGAGCCCTTTTGGATCTGAAAGATGTAGACTGTTCCATGTGAAGAAGGTCATGGGCTCCGTAGGCTTCAGCAGCCTTTAGGGGCAACCTCAGAGTCCACAACACAGTTTTAGGGAAATGAATAGAAGTAAGCTCCAGCTTAAGCATCAGCAACTCCGGTCATTTCCCAAACTCTCCTGGCTAGGTTGGGCATTTCTCAGGCTCAGATGGAACCAACTTCTTACCCCAAATGGAGCACTCAACACATGTTTCCAAGTTATCTGTGTATGTGGTTTCCCCATAAACTAAGAGTTTTTTAAACATAAGAACCAAGTCTTACTCGTCAACCTGTCGCCAACTTGTCCCAGAGTAGGGGCTTAACAACTGTATGTTGAGTGGAGATGGGAGTAGGGTGGGGAGCCAAAGGGAACCTGGCAATTCTAGTATTGAGTGGCTCCATCAATTCCTACATCCCTCTCCAAGCTCAGGACTTCAAAAGTCTGGGCACTGTGTTCAGTGTCCCCACTCCAAAGAGCAGAGGGTGCCAAGATGGTGGCCACCATGCCCTGCTGGGCAGAATCAGGAATACTTCTGAGCAAGGGGCCTCAGCCTTCCCACCCAGGGCAGCCCGTTGTCCTGACACAGTTTACGTGGCACTTGCATTACCAACCCTTTTTCTGTTTAGTGACTGAAGTCATCTGGACTGTGACTTTCTCTCCCAACCTTTACTGAACCTGAGTGAATTGGGGGTGGGGGTCCCTACTGAATTAAAGCCACCTGCTTGTTACTGCCTGGTCAGTGGGGCTAGGGACAGCCCCGGGGATGGGACCTTGCAACCTTGATAAGGGTGTGAGGTGGTCACAGCCCTCCTCAGTGCTTCAGACAACCCCGTACCTGGGAACCAGGGGGGCCACAGTTCACCCTGGTTTCTCCAGCACCCCATCTTCCTTTCCACAATTCCCACTGAGAACTCTTGGTATGTTTTGAGGCCGAGGTTACACTGGATACGATATTAGTGACAGTGACTTCCCTAAACCCATTGTGGGGGTGTTGACCAGGCTCTGGGTGGTCAACCAGAGGCCCCTTGGGCCTTTTGCATGGAGCTTTAGAACAGAGTTGTGGCCCTTGCCAGGCCCGTGGCAGTGCCACTTAGCTGAGCTGGGGCTTTTTCTGGTTTTCAGGACTGACAGCTTCAGATTGTCTCTTTGAGCAGAGATACAGAGTGGAAACTGAGGTAAAAGGCTACAGGGGAGAAACATGCTGACCCAGCCCCAAGATGCCCAGTGACTTCAGAGCCCAGAGAAATGAACCTGTGGATGTGGGGAGAAAACCCCAGACAAGGAAGTTGGTGGGGGGTTCAGTGTGGCCCACCAGCCCTGTGATTTCAGGCCAAGACCACAGGGCTGCCCAGTGGCCTTGGGGCCTGAGGGGTGGGCAGGTCCTTTATCTACTCTGATCCTCTCTTTGCTCACCTGGACAGTGGTCTCCACAGGAGGCTGAAGGGGGATGTGCCCAGAGCTTTCAGTCTGAAGGCTGCCCTGAGCATTTGCCGAGCTCGGCTAACGGTGCTTGCTGACTGAAGGAGGGGTGTGGGCAGCATCCTGTGAGGAGAATGCAAGAGCCCTGCCCCCTCCCCGGACCAGATAAGTCCTGAAACCTAGAGGGCCCAGCCTCTCCAGAACATCAGCTAGTTCCATCTCCCTACCCCATATTAGTGACAGCCCCTTCCAACATGAAGAAGTTAGAATGGTCATAGCCCAAATATCCCTAAAAAGAGGGATAGAAAGATCAAAGGTGATGGTGGAGTTATACAGAGAAGGTAGGATTTAAAAAATGAATATGATTGCTGAAGCATTAAATCAATATCTCTTTTAGTCTTCAGTATCTTAGAGCAGCTAGAAGTAAAACCTAAAATTGTGGAATTGTAACTCATGTCAAAGTCTGAAATTTGTTCTACAACCAATTGTGGTGCTCTGCTTTGAAATTTATTGCTTTTTTGTATATATGTTATTTTTCACAAAAAGGAAAGAAAAAAAGTCTTTTGTGATGATAAAATATTTAAGCTCTCTAGCCTCCTGTATTCTGGAGCAGCTAGAAGGAAAAATCTGAGAGGATTGTATGGTAGCCCATGACAAACTCTGGGCTCTGTCCTGTAACATCTTGTTGAAGAGTGCTCTGAAAACTATTGCTTTCTTCTTTCTTTGCTTTGTATATATGCTATACTATACAATAAAAAGTATAGTATACAATAAAAATATTATATACTATACAATAAAAAGTAAAAAAACCAAAAATACAAAGAACAAGAGCCCTGCCCCTCCCCCCATAATAGGCCTTACCTGGGGCGGGAGGCAGTAATTTAGTATTTGCAAAGCATGGTCTCTCCATGATCCCGGCCTCTTCTCAGAGCGATGCTGTGAATGAGTTCTGCCACCTTGTTCTTTGCATCCCTGACAGTCATGGAAGGAAACCCTGGAGACCTTCAGCCCCCATGGTGGCCCGGAACAGCGAGACTGGGATAGACACTCAGGAGAGCTTTATGCCAGCCTGTGCTTGTGGCAGGAGCCATCCCACCAGCGGGTCCTTCCCTTGTCAGCTCCTCCGGGGAAGGCCAGCCCCCAGAGTCAGTTCTGGCTGCACTGTAGGCAGTGGACCTTCTTTTTATTGAATGGGGGCTCTAGGCACCACGGTTTGCCCCATTAAATGAAAGAAGACAGAAAGAAATGTATACCCGAGAGGTCAGTGCTCAAAAATCATGCAAGCAAAGTGAATAAATAGTGATTCAATTCAGCGAGGCTAGCAGGGAGAGGCGTGATGACACCAGGTGCCTTCGGCTCCCTCACATGGCCCTGCAGCTGGGAATGCTGGGGTCGAGGTGAGAGACACACAGGTCAGCAGCCCTTGCGGGGCAGAAGGACAGAGTGCCAAGTCGACCCAAGTGTGACCTGTGCCACGTGTCCATGTCACCACACGCTGGAGGGACAGAGCGGAGTTTAGGAGCGAGGCTGGAGGTAGCTTCAGCCAGGAGGCAGGACCTGCCACATCTTGCAGGCACCTTGTACACTTTTCACTTGCCCGTGGGGCAGCGGTGACATTAATAACTGTGCCGGTGGGAATGCTGGATGGCGTGACCACCTGGGAAAAGGGCGTGTCAGTTTCCTATTCATGCAAACAGGAACTTCGCATCACACCCTGCCATTCTACTCCCAACTGCAATGGAATAAACATGTAAGTCCGCACAAAGCCTTGGATGTGAGAGCTTGTAGCAGTTTTCATCATCGTGGCCCCCAAACTGGAAGTTATCCAAACGCCTGTCTACAAGCAAACAGATAAACAAATTGGGGTGGATTCAGATCATAGAAAGCGACTCAATGATAAAAGGAAACAACTTACTGATACTTGCAACGATGACGTGAATCTCAGAAACAATATGTTGGGCAAAAGGAACTAGACTGGAAAGGGGACATTAGGTGTGCTTCCCAGTATGGCGAGCGTTAGAAAAAACTGGTCTAACCTAGAGTGGCAGGAAGCAAGTCAGGGGGTGACTGGATGGGAACTGGGTGGGTTGACAGGGGAGCGGGGCAGGGAACTTTTGGGGTGATAGAAATGTCTTATGTCACAACTGTAGAGGTGATGCCAGCATATGTGTATCCTCTTGTCAAAGCTCATTGGCCTGCCCGCATTGCATGGGTGTATCTTAGTCTATGTACATTATGCATCAATGAAATTGATTTAAAATGTTTTAACAACTTGCCAGGCAGACATAGGCATAGTCTGTGACTGTCAAAACTGGTGCCAGGTACAGCAAAGCAACAGTGCCCTGGAAACGCCCTACTGTACCAAGTCTCTTTGTGGTGACCCAGGAAAGGCACAGAGCACAGGGATACCTGGTGGGGGGGTGGGTGTCCAGTGGGACCAGGACAGAGGAGAGGTATCACTGGTGGGGCCTGAGGTGGCAGACAGGCTTTGTATTCCTTCAGTATGTTCACATATAATGGGAGTATCAGTGTCTCTGTGATTGAGTACCCTTGGCCCAGTGTCTCCATGCCCTAGTGTCCTCTTGCCCCAGTGTGTGTCCTGTGCACCAGTGTCCCCATGCATCAGTGTCCTGTGCACTAGTGTCTCCATACTTCACTGTCCTGTGCACTAGTGTGTGTGCACCAATGTCCTGTGCACTAGTGTCCCCGTGCACCAGTGTCCTCTGCACTAGCATGTGTGTACCAGTGTCCTGTGCACCAGTGTCCTGTGTACCAGTGTTCCCATGTCACAGTGTCGTGTGTATCAGTGTCCCCATGTCACAGTGTCCCTATGCACCAGTGTCCCCATGCACTGGTGTCCCCATACCCCAGTATCCTGGACACCAGTGTGTCTGTACATGAGTGTCCCCATGTACCATGTATCTGTACCCAGTACTTGTGCACCGTTGTACCTATGAGGGGTGGTAAGTGGTTTCTAACAAGCCCCTCACTGTAATAGAATCTGACTTGCCTTCCTAGCCTTCTCTTCTCTTGCCCTCATCACCCCTCAATGCGCATCTAGAATCACTGCTGCACTGCTAAATAAAATCAGTATTTTTTATTGAACCTTGGCTACATTTAGGTCTGAGTAAAAAATGAATCGACTGTGGAAAACTAACGAGTCAGGCTAAGTTCATTCATTCATTGCCTAATTTGATTTGCATTTATTGAGGTCCTGCTGCTATGTCCCAGGTGCAAAATACTGGTGATATTCCAGTGAGCATACCAGATCAGCCAGGGTCCCTGTCCTTGAGGGGATTATACCCCAGTGAAGGAGACTCTAGCCAAGAAAGTCACCCAAGAGAATAAAACTCAAGCAGTAGGAACATTTGCAGAGGGCCATCAGGTTTTAGGAGAAGCCCCAGGGTGACTTGACCCAGCAGTGGTCAGGAGCAGCTGCTGGAGGTTGGGGGTCCCTGGAGTGTGACGTTTGCCTTGTTTGTCTGCCTGCTAGGTTTTACTACCACCCACCGAACTGGGTTATGGGTTCTGCAGACTTCCCTTGAGAGTAGTTTCCCATGTTCCAGTCTTGTCTTAGTTAAAAGTGGCTCAGCTTGGGGAAGGTCCTGGCCTTCTTGATGGGTGCATGCAAAGAGTGGCTGACAGGAGACTTGGGGTCCTGCCAGGCTGCCGTGGCTTGGAGCCTGGGTGTCCGGGGTGTGACCTGCCTGGAGGGTTTGGCATTGTCCACTGTAACCAGCCTCCCATTGGGGAGCATATTCAGCCTTTGCTCCTTCCTTCCTGTGGCTCCCTGCTTTCCTTTTGGGGAGCTGCCTTGTATTCCATGTATATAGGCTGGGGGAGATCTTCCTGTTTTTAAAAATCAAAGGGGCCATCTATTTCCTCCCACTGCCTCATCTGTGCAGAGGGAGGGCAGAGACCTAACCTTCCCAATCAAATTATTTCCTGTAGGACTTTGAGACTCTGAGGATCAGAGACCTGGCTGAAGTCCATGCCCTTGCCGTGACGCAGGGCTCCGGGGCAACTCTGGCCACACCACTTCTGCTTAGGCTTAGTTTGTTCTCCCAGCTCTTGAAACCCCGGTGTCCCACCTTCATTTTCCAGCCTTTGGCAGTGGTTCTGTGAGTTTCCAAATTCCTTCAGATAGTTTCTTGGCTTTAGTTAGAGTCAATGTCTGTTGTTTGCACTACAGAACTCAGGTAGCTTTCCTGGACCCATTTCAAACTGATGCAGTCCTGCCCTGTTCAGCACTGACCTTGTCAATGCAGTGAAGGGCATTTTAATTCAGTTCAGTGGACCTCTTCTGATGTGCTGTGTTGAACTCTAGGGGTGAGACAGAAATGGCTCTGCAGGGGCCTCTGAATGTTTGGGCAGCTTATGGTAATCAGACCATACTCACGAGCCCAAACCAGGCTGAGATGTTCCCTTAGGGTCAAAGCTGCATTGAATCCTCACCTACCCCCATTTGGAAGGAAAAATCCTGAGCTTCTATTTAAACTTTCTTAAGACACGTCGTTTTAATGTAAAATCATCTCTTTGAAGTTGTAAAATATCCTCCTGAACTTTGAAAGGAAGAGGAATCGGCAACCTTCAAGGATCCAGAGAAGAGTGTTGGGGAGCTTTGGGCTAGAAGGAACTTGCCTGAAGAGAATCTGTTTGGGAAGGCAGTTGACATAGCCATGCTGGGCTGCTAAAAGTGCCAGGTGGTTGGTGGTACCCAGCTGGAAAGAACTTTCTCTGGATTGCCTGAGTACAGGATTTGTCTTACAGGGGCAGACCATTGGGGGAAATAGCTTACAACCCGACTCAATCAACTTGGTTTAAAAAGGTTGTATAAACTCATTCGTGAGAATAATACATATTTGGATGACAAAACATGTGCATAGTGGGTGTTTCAGGGGGTGGTAAGGGGTGTCTGAAGCCCAGAAGCTTCAGCGGCATGGGTCCTCAGTCTCTACTTTTGGACTAGGCCCTCCATTTTGAGAAGCTGGGGCTCGGTTTTGCCACAGTGCCGGGAGGTGACACAAGCTGACTAAGCTCACAAGAAACTGCTGGGCATGGCAGATACTAATGTCCTCATTGCACTGAGAAATAGAAAGGACCCAGGGGTCTACCATGGCTGATGGGCCCTCTGGTGGAGGCTGGGCTGGGGAAGACTTTCATGGGGTCTGGGTGTGGACGGCAGATGGGGGAGGCAGAGGAGAAGAACGTGTATTCCAGGACCCTAGGAGCAGTCATCCCTCTGTCCCCCTTGCCTTGGGCAGAAAGTGTAGGCTGTCTGGCACCTGTGGAGCTCCAAAAGCTAGTGACTGACTGACTGACTGAATGAATCATGTAGAGAAAAGTGGCCTGAAGCCTCTGCCTGCTCTGTGCACGTGACCTTTCTGTCCCACAGGATCATTTCAGCATTCTCTTTCCTTATCCCAGGCAAAGCTGGAGACAAAGAAACACTTTTCTGTCTCTTCCTTCTCTAGTCCGAGAAGAATACCATGAATGAGGCCAGTTCCGTGTTCCAGGCCCTGCTGTTCCTGCTTGGACTGCAGAGACCCTCCCAGGCCACCCACATCTTCCTCCATTGATTCTGCTGCCTTCACTTTCAGAAGAGCCCCGTGCTTGCAGATTCTGAGGGGTCCTCTCGGTACCTCCATGCATCGCCTGCTCAGATGTGATGTTTGCACTCTTGAAGCTTGTCCCATGGGCTGGGACTCTGGGACACAGGGCAGAAAAGCTTCCATTTCCCAGTTCCTGATGGGTGAGCGAGTTCTTCTCAACAGCTCCCAAGGGACAAGGAATAGAGTGTCTCCTTCAAGCCCCAGCAGCCCATTCCCCAAAGCCGTGTGGCATTGAGGGGGTGACTAGTGGTCCACTCCATTCCATGGTGTGCACATTCTACCCGGAGTTGGGAAGGGGGATGAGAGCCAGCAACTGTGTTGAGGCATTTCATGTACTTGTACCTGTAGACACCACTACCTTAGACCTACGTCAAAGTATGCATCAAAAAGGAAGAGGGGACAAATATTCAACCAGTGCTTGCTATGTGTTTACACTTTATATCCATGACCACATCTGGGTTTTACAACACCGCCATGAAGGGTGGGGAACTGAGGCCTGGAGGGCTTAGGTGAATTATTTTAGATCAAACAGTTAGAACACATTTGAGTTGACATTCCTTCAGTGCTTATCGGAGGAATTGACTACCCTGCTCTGCATTTTTAGGTGTCACACAATTCACACTTAGGAGGCTCTGGATGGCTGGGATAGGGCCAAGGTTCACCACACTTGGTTCTTTTCTGCTTATAGTGGAGCGCACGGCTTGTCAGAGGAGCCACATGATATACGGGTGTTGTTAAATTTGGGGGCAGCACTCTCACATATATCAAGGGTCGGCTGTCTGCATTTTGCAAGCTAATCCTATCATGATAAAATAAATAGGTAGAAAGGTCTTTGCATGCCCAGAGTGCTGGTGAAAAGGCCATTTGCATTTCCTGTATTTATGACTTCAGCTTTCACGTAGACTTAATTTTGAAGATTTCCCATTACTGTAAGTTACCCTCAGTTCATTAACTAGTTGGGACGGGCGATAAGAAGGGAAAGTGTTTGCAATCACCTGGCATGCTTGTTTGATGGATGCAATAATTGCTAGTTGATTGGCAGTCGGAGTGAAGGTACAGCACTCTAAGTTAGGTTTACCATTTAATGGAACACCCCTTTCCCTCCTGTCCTCACCCACCCGTCCTGAGAGAGCCATACAATTATCTTTATTAAGGGCGCTTCACAGCATGGTGTTCTGTGGCTAGAGCTGCCCGTCAGCTCCCCTTCTTTCATCCGCTTCAAGTCACTTTCAACTTCTGCATGCAATTTGTCCGGCAGTCACAGCCTCCCCTCCTATGTGGCTTAGCTGTGAAGTGCCAGATTCCAAGTTCAGAAGGATTTGTTATTTGGAGATTATTTTGCCGTCTTTTGTAAATTAATTTTCTCTCCTGCTAAGACAGCCAAAGCATCACAGTGATTTTCTACCACAGAGAGGTAATGAGGCTTAGGGGAAAATGCTTAATAGGAAAACATTGTCCCACACTGAGAGATAGAGACTCTGAGGGAAGATGAAGCCAATGAATATGAAAACCAAAAAGTGTCGTGTGTCTGTCGGAGGGTCCCTGTGAGCATGTCCACGTGAAAGCCTCCAGGGGCGTTGTGGAGGAGCTATGTTTATGCATTTATGCCTGTTTAGAGATGAAACCCATGCAGAGAAACTGAAATGGTTAAACACTTAACCTCTCGGGGGCTGGAGCAAGGGAGAGGGGAATATGACATTTAGTGCTGGGAAGCAGTGGATATCAGAGTCCATGGACTTTGCCCAGTGGGGTGGCCTTTAGTCACATACAATCTGGAAGGTTCTTCTTACAAAATATCCTTGAAACTATACAACTTCTCTCAAGGTGATAGTCTAAATCGATGGAAGGAAAACAAAGGAATAACAGGAAGTTCATGGGCCAGAGATACAGTTCAATTTGACAGGCTCCATTCCTGTGGTTTTTTTTTTAGGGGGGAGAGGCAAGCTTTGGAGAAAGACAAACCTAAAAAAGATAGGTTTGTGCAGATCTTGCGCTTAAATCTGAGGGCACTGCAGTAATGCAACAGATATCAAAGTGGCCATTTCATTGTAGGTGAGCTGGGGGAGTTTAGATGGGTTGGGGAATTTAGGAAACACTGAAAAGGATCAATAAAAATAGAGAAGAATTTCTAAACAGTAAATTTCTATGTCTAGCTTTTCTTCTGGATAAAACTAAAGAATAAGTCATTTTCCTCATCCTTTGAATTGTTTTGGAATTTTAATCTCTTCTAGAAGTTTGCTTCATTAGTGTTGACAGATTTATGTTGTATCACTTACTCCTTCTTTACAAAAACTTCCTAACACCGTCCAACCTCTGCTTCCTTCCTTCACAACCCCCAGTTGTTTGTTTGTTTGGTTGTTGTTAGTTTGGTGGTGGGGGACTCTGTAACTGTAAGTAGGCACAGTACTTCAAAAGAGAGAAGGGGAGAAAGGCATGCATCTTGTTTTCAGGAAGCTCATGGTGAAGATGAGATGTTGCCTTTGCTAGTGTTCCTCAGAAACAGAGCCTAGGATGGGCATTCATTTCGTGAGCAATTTATTTATTGAGTAGTTTGCAAAGGAGTGAGGGGCAGAGGAAGGGATGAAGCATCTCAAGAATGTGGCTTAGGAAAAAGGAATTCTGGAGCACAAGCAGCTCTGCAGGACATGCTCTGCCTTCTGCAAGAGAAGAGGGTTTTTCTTCCGCTCATTGGCATGGCATGGGAGGA